>NC_091987.1:214606298-215206298 GCF_044704955.1 Pristiophorus japonicus | reverse complement strand
CCAAAGATACACCTACACTCTGACAATTAAAATGAAGTACGTTTCTGTTTTAAAGAGAATTGTGCCCCGTTTCCTGAAGGTGTTGGCTCATGCGGAGTATTGTTCCATGGGCACCAACAGCCCTTTAGTATTTTACCTGAGTGGCCACTCTTCCTGAATGAGGCAAAACAATGAGTGCCAGCATGTTATTTTGGCCACTGCAGGCAACGCAGCTCAACCAAGTCCTGTTCTCACCCAGTGTCCACAAGCACACACACACGGTCACTGGACAGTGACCAGGAGAGGGAACTCCTGCGAACTTTTCCACTTGTTCGCCTGAAGCTGCTGAGGCCTGTTATAGAGCCCTGTACTGTCACCTCGAAAGAGCAGCCTTGCCAGTCTGTGTGGATCATCATTATAAGTGGTGCATTTACCCACTAACCCAAAGATATAGTGCTCTGTGGCACTGGCAAACACAAAACAGCACTGGCAGAGGGCTGAGAGATAGTGTCACTGCCACTGTCCTGACTACAGAAGGTGCACGGCCCAGGAGTGACTGCAAAGAAAAATTACCTCAAGAACAAAAAGCAGAACCTCTAAATTTATAGGGCGTAAACCATGCTTCAAGGTGCCAGTTATTCTTCAAATTTTTCAATAATGGTGAAGTTATTTACACAAAATATCTTTACACTTCAACACGGTACATGGCGGTGTTCCTTCTATACCGCTGGCAGGAACACAGACAGTAAATTGCAAACATAGCTGCCCAGTATGAAAACAAGGCCAGTAAACTGTAGAGCACGTAGTCTCTATCTGACGGCCGTTGAGCGTTGGTCCAAGAACTTTCAGTTTCTGTGAAGATGGTCTCGATCAAACCCGCAACGAGGACGAGTCCCCACACCAAGAGCGGAAACAGCGGGATGTAGTTCTTGACTCTCTCTCTGCGTCCAGATGTTCCCCAGCTGGTCTGGGTAACGGTAAAAACAGCAAAGCATTTGATTGGCAGCAGCCCACTCAGGTAAAAGGTCGGATACAGAGATATGAAGATCATCTTCAGACTTCCCTTCAGGCATGAGGCGTTAATTGCTTTGATTAATGCAAGGCCATGGAAGCTGAGGAGCACCCAGAGAATGTCCCCGAGACACCTGTGGTAGAATAGCTTGAGGATGGACAAGAAGATGAAGAATGGCAAGATCCCTATAACTACGGACTCGTACGTCATCCACAGACTGTGCTTGTGCCACCAGAGAGAACTGTAGAACCACTCCATGAACGATGACTTGGTCCAACGTATTTGTTGATTGAGCCAGCGCAGATATTGAGCTGGAGTTTCTGTGTAGCACCAAGCCTTGGGTGTATACCTGGGTGAAATAGAAATGAGTTTTTATTAACAAACCCATATTATTTCTGTATCTCACTGTTATTCCAGTGGCTCAGTTGGTAGCACACTCACCTCCGAGTCCCACTCCAGAGACTTGAGCACAAAAGTTTAGGCTGACACTCCAGTGCAGTACTGAGGGAGTGCTGCACTGTCGGAGCTGCCGTCTTTCAGATGAAACGTTAAACCAAGGCCCTATCTGCTCTCTCAAGTGGACATAAAAGATCCCATGGCACTATATCAAAGAAGAGCAGGGGAGAGATCCCTGATGTCCTGGCCAATATTTATCCCTCAATCAACATAATAAAAAAACATATTATCTGGTCATTATCACATTGCTGTTTGTGGGAGCTTGCTTGTGCGCAAATTGGCTGCTGTGTTTCCGACATTACAACAGTGACTACACTCCAGAAGTACTTCATTGGTTGTAAAGCATTGGAGATGTCCGGTGGTTGTGAAAGGCGCTCTATAAATGCAAGTCAGTCTTTTATCTGACTTTCATTTTACAACAATCAAATTTAACACACCTCTGCCATGCAACCATCCAATCATTAAAACCAAGCTGTCCCCAGACACTGAAACACCTTGGTGTCGCAGTCTCACCTCTGCAGCCATCTAACCGTTGTCTTCCTGTACATAATCCCATTGTCTCAGCTTTGATCTTCAATATGGCAATTTCCCATCACCCATCAGTCTCTGAGGACATCGATCTTCAACTATGTATGTTGTGATATTCTTGCCATAACAAGGGTGGGAGGAGGCTCTTGTGCAGCATAAACACTGGCATAAACCAGTTGTGCCTTTTATTACAGCACGCAAGCCACTGTCTCCCGAAGTCAGATTTGACTGTTCGGTGTTGGTCATTCTCCCGGATGATACCGAACTTCTTCCACGTGTGGTGCTTTGCCCCACAGTGCTCATAATTGAATGATAAATACTTGGAGGTGACTCCCTACCAGCTGTGCAGCTAAATATAGTGTCCAGTATGGTTATGAGCTATGCAGAGCAGCAGCATTTGAAAAATGTTATCTGATATCAGCCGGAGTGGTGTCTGGATTTGGGATGGGGAGGTGGTGTAGAGGTTAGTTTACTAAGTCAGGCTTCCTGCTCCGGGTTAGTAACTGGTGATGCCTGCTGAAAAGGGCATCAAATAAAGACAAGATTGGACTTGGCTATGATGCCCCTCATGTTTGAATAGTCTGCCGGCACTCACTGTCTGGGCTCATAAAGGAGAAGTATCAGCGGGCTGCTAGTACCCATGGAACTGTATCACAACAGGAAGCAGTGCCTTCCAGAGAGGAGGCGAGAAAATTAGGGAAAAGGAACCATTAAAAAAAAACTTAGAAGCGTAATGTACTTGCTTCATGGGTTCTTTGCTTAAGCATTCATAGCAACACATTGCTATTAGGAACTAGTTGGTTTATTTAACAAAGGTTTAACAATCACACTACACATTACCACAGTTCATCCACTAGGCTCACAACTGCCTGCCTCATCGTGGATCCCCTAAACCTAACTGACTGGGGTTTTATTGAGTCTTGTGAACATCACGTGACTGGCTAAGCCACTCACAATTCAACAGCTCTACAAACCTGTGAGCATACTGTTATGTATGCCATAAAGGTTCAAACTGAGTACTGTTTAACTAAGCAAGGTACGACCTTGCCTGTGCTTTATTTAGTCCCAAAGTGCCTGACTCACAAAATGGCTGGCCGTTTATACCCGAGCAGCACCATGTGCGTCCTGCTCAGTGGCCTCCAACAATGACACCATCTGGTGGCTACAAATAGCATGTACATACATGACACATACTCATATGTGCACAAGTAAAGAACATTCATGTTCTTTTTTCAAAATACCGTCAAAGAAACACATCAAACCCAGGAAAAATAACAAGCCCAGGTTTATTATCTCGGCTACTATGTAAAGCATGCAAGACACAACTGAGCAAAAAATAGATTCATCTCTTACTTGGTGGCGTAGCCCAGACTGAGCACCCTGTTAGTCAGGTGGCGATCGTCCCCATATGTGCACCGGATTCCCAGAAATCTCTGATTGTACCAGGGCTCCAGTAACTGCTGGAGCAAGTTATTCCTATACATCCCTGAAACAGATTGTCGTTGTTAGAAATGAACACAGATTATGGACGTAGTCTGGTCAAATAGTTCACTATGCTGTGATGAACAGTTCTCAAACTGGGGGTAGAAGTTAAAATTGAGGACGTTAGAAGTAAGAAAGTGAATCAGCTATGCTATCGAGGGAGACAGATAGGACAGCAAAGCAAAGCAACACTGACAGAACCCTGACAACACATCTCCCTCTTGGTTACCAATACTACAATGGTCAGTTCCCCATCTGAATTTTTCTCTCTTGTTCTTCCCAAGCTCCGATACTCTTCCTTTTCCCTGCATTCTCATTGTGCTGAAATAAAGACTCATCACACTGTCTCCTATTCTAACTCTTCCTTCCCAGGCTTCAAAACTATCAAACTCATCACCTCCCTCAGTCTTTCCTTGATATTGCAATTGACCGGCTTTTAAAACCCAACCTTGGCATCATTGCTGTGTGATGTATCTTCTCTTTGATTCTTATTCTGCCTTGGTGTGTCCTGCATAATTGGTCTATGCCCTGGAACTAAGGGCTGGATTTTCAGCTTTGATGTTTTTGGAACGATAATGGCGGCGGGGCGGGAAAGTTAGCGGACGGGAACAGTTTGCACCCCAGTAAGTAAGTTTGGGCAGCTGGGCCCTGATTCAGGAGGCTCAGCACTGTACACCTCTCTTGGGCGTTAGGATGGGAAACTCCCGAGCTAAAGAGCCGGGCCGGGAGCGCTCCGAGAGACAACTGGGGCAGGGGTAGGGGGGAATGCAAACCGTAAAAAAACCCCACAAAAACATTCCCAAAACATTGTCCATGCCGGAACACAAATCTCAAAAAAATGTAAAGGAAAACCAATCACACTTACCTTCGGAGTCCATTACTTACCTCTTACCTTACCTTTCCCAGGCGGTCACTGCGGGGCACGTTTTGCGGCGTACGGGTCGGGCCGAAGTTGAAATTCGCGCCGGTGTCGTAAACCAGAAGCGTTGCACACCGGGCACAGCTCTTCCGGGCGGTGCTGTTCATCGCCGCTGCTAAACTGGACCTGAGGATCGCTGTGGGGCGCTGGCGGCTGACCGCCCTGCCAAAACACCTCACCCCCACCACTGCTGCCGCTCCGGGGTGAAAAATGGAGCACAGAGGGCCTGAAAATCCAGCCCAATGTTTCTACAGGGTAAGGAAGGGCCATTATCTAAACCCACTATACAGGAATTGCATGTGTACCAGAGAGATCTAAAAAAACAGTTTCTTTATTTTTTTTAAACTATCTGGGATCATGACATCCTATCTTAAGATCCTGATGTGTTCACATTCCTTACCGAGAGGTCCACTGATACAGGACACACAATCAAAGTAAGACTGGCAGGCCCGTTCCACATTGAACGTGATCCAGTAATGCAGGCTGTTGAGGAAACTAACGAACGAGTCGGTGACATTGAGAATTCGCACCTCCCCTCCAACTGCTCCATAGTTTTCATTCGAATCTAAAACTTTAACCAGTTCCACAGTTGCTTGTGAGTCAAGTTTTGTGTCAGAATCACAGACCTAAAAGATACACAATCCATTGGTAAAGATGTGCAATTCATTGCTAAAGATACATATTCCATTGATAAAGATCCAGAAGAGGTAATTTTATGAGTTTTATTACAGGGAAGATGTGATTGCACTAGAGAGGACTACAGAGGAGATTTACGAGGATGTTGCCAGGACTGGAGAATTTTAGCTATAAGAAAAGATTGGATAGGCTGGGTATTTTTCTTGAAACAGAGGAGGCTGAGAGGAGACCTTATTGAGGTGTATAAAATTATGAGGGGCCTAGATAGAGTGTATAGGAAGGACCTATTTTCCTTAGCAGAGTGGTCAATAACCAGGGGGCATAAGTTTAAAGTAATTGGTAGAAGGTTTAGACAGGAGTTGAGAACCTTTTTCATTCAGAGGGTGGTGGGGGTCTGGAACTCACTGCCTGAAAGGGTGGTAGAGGCAGAAACCCTCATCACATTTAAAAAGTATTTGGACGTGCACTTGAAGTGCCATAATCTATAGGGCTACGGACGAAGAGCTGAAAGGTGGGATTACGCTGGATTGCTCTTTGTCGGCTGGCACAGAGACAATGGGCCGAATGACCTCCTGTGCCGTAAATTTCTATGAGCTCAGTTTGCTGGGACCATCACCTACTGGCAGAGACTATCTGTATTTTGGGCACTTGATGTGCATGATTTCCAATCATTGTAATGAATCATTGAAAAATCATGCTGCCCGAGTGCCCAATATGCATTGACAACAGGCCATGATCCCATGGACTCTCAAAATTTCCATTCTGATACATTAACCATATATCTACCTCTATCTGGGCAGTAGTCAGTAGGTCTGCAAAGGAACTATTAACAGGCAGAACATTAACCAGATCAGTAGTAATGGGCTATACACCTGCTGCATCTGTATACCCAGCTGCTACATCATTACAAACTGTCTTCAGACACACATAGGATAAGCTGGATGCATCAACATTTCGAGCATCATTAATTGATAGACTGTGATAACCAACCAAAAAGGCATTCAAGATGTGAAGAATACAGGGACCATGTGAGGTGTTGAATGCTGTATTGATCATCATCTAGTTATATTCTATACTAGTTCACATAGAAACATAGAAAATAGGTGCAGGAGTAGGCCATTCGGCCCATCTAGCCTGCACCGCCATTCAATGAGTTCATGGCTGAAGATGCAACTTCAGTACCCCATTCCTGCTTTCTTGCCATACCCCTTGATCCCCCTAGTAGTAAGGACTTCATCCAACTCCTTTTTGAATATATTTAGTGAATTGGCCTCAACAACTTTCTGTGGTAGAGAATTCCACAGGTTTACCACTCTCTGGGTAAAGAGGTTTCTCCTCATCTCGGTCCTAAATGGCTTACCCCTTATCCTTAGAATGTGACCCCTGGTTCTGGACTTCCCCAACATTGGGAACATTCTTCCTGCATCTAACCTGTCTGAACCCATCAAAATTTTAAACGTTTCTATGAGGTCCCCTCTCATTCTTCTGAACTCCAGTGAATACAAGCCCAGTTGATCCAGTCTTTCTTGATAGGTCAGTCCCACCATCCCGGGAATCAGTCTGGTGAACCTTCGCTGCACTCCCTCAATAGCAAGAATGTCCTTCCTCAAGTTAGGAGACCAAAACTGTACACAATACTCCAGGTGTGGCCTCACCAAGGCCCTGTACAACTGTAGCAACACCACCCTGCCCCTGTACTCAAATCCCCTCGCTATGAAGGCCAACATGCCATTTGCTTTCTTAACCGCCTGCTGTACCTGCATGCCAACCTTCAATGACTGATGTACCATGACACCCAGGTCTCGTTGCACCTCCCCTTTTCCTAATCTGTCACCATTCAGATAATAGATGGTCCCTCTGTTTTTACCACCAAAGTGGATAACCTCACATTTATCCACATTATACTTCATCTGCCATGCATTTGCCCACTCACCTAACCTATCCAAGTCACTCTGCTGCCTCATAGCATCCTCCTCGCAGCTCACACTGCCACCCAACTTAGTGTCATCCGCAAATCTGGAGATACTACATTTAATCCCTTCGTCTAAATCATTAATGTACAGTGTAAACAGCTGGGGCCCCAGCACAGAACCTTGCGATACCCCACTAGTCACTGCCTGCCATTCTGAAAAGTCCCCATTTACTCCTACTCTTTGCTTCCTGTCTGACAACCAGTTCTCAATCCATGTCAGCACATTACCCCCAATCCCATGTGCTTTAACTTTGCACATTAATCTCTTGTGTGGGACCTTGTCGAAAGCCTTCTGAAAGTCGAAATATACCACATCAACTGGTTCTCCCTTGTCCACTCTACTGGAAACATCCTCAAAAAATTCCAGAAGATTTGTCAAGCATGATTTCCCTTTCACAAATCCATGCTGACTTGAACCTATCATGTCACCTCTTTCCAAATGCGCTGCTATGACATCCTTAATAATTGATTCCATCATTTTACCCACTACTGAGGTCAGGCTGACCGGTCTATAATTCCCTATTTTCTCTCTCCCTCCTTTTTTAAAAAGTGGGGTTACATTGGCTACCCTCCACTCCATAGGAACTGATCCAGAGTCAATGGAATGTTGGAAAATGACTCAATGCATCTGCTATTTCCAAGGCCACCTCCTTAAGTACTCTGGGATGCAGTCCATCAGGCCCTGGGGATTTATCGGCCTTCAATCCCATCAATTTCCCCAACACAATTTCCCGACTAATAAGGATTTCCCTCAGTTCCTCCTCCTTACTAGACCTTCTGACCCCTTTTATATTCGGAAGGTTGTTTGTGTCCTCCTCAGTGAATACCGAACCAAAGTACTTGTTCAATTGGTCTGCCATTTCTTTGTTCCCCGTTATGACTTCCCCTGATTCTGACTGCAGGGGACCTACGTTTGTCTTTACTAACCTTTTTCTCTTTACATATCTATAGAAGCTTTTGCAGCCCGTCTTAATGTTCCCTGCAAGCTTCCTCTCGTACTCTATTTTCCCTGCCCTAATCAAACCGTTTGTCCTCCTCTGCTGAGTTCTAAATTTCTCCCAGTCCCTGGGTTCGCTGCTATTTCTGGCCAATTTGTATGCCACTTCCTTGGCTTTAATATTATCCCTGATTTCCCTTGATAGCCACGGTTGAGCCACCTTCCCTTTTTTATTTTTACGCCAGTCAGGAATGTACAATTGTTGTAGTTCATCCATGCGGTCTCTAAATGTCTGCCATTGCCCATCCACAGTCAACCCCTTAAGTATCATTCGCCAATCTATCCTAGCCAATTCACGCCTCATACCTTCAAAGTTACCCTTCTTTAAGTTCTAGACCATGGTCTCTGAATTAACTGTTTCATTCTCCATCCTAATGCAGAATTCCACCATATTATGGTCACTCTTCCCCAAGGGGCCTCGCACAATGAGATTGCTAATTAATCCTCTCTCATTACACAACACCCAGTCTAAGATGGCCTCCCCCCTAGTTGGTTCCTCGACATATTGGTCTAGAAAACCATCCCTTATGCACTCCAGGAAATCCTCCTCCACCGTATTGCTTCCAGTTTGGTTAGCCCAATCTATGTGCATATTAAAGTCACCCATTATAACTGCTGCACCTTTATTGCATGCACCCCTAATTTCCTGTTTGATGCCCTTCCCAACATCACTACTACTATTTGGAGGTCTGTACACAACTCCCACTAACGTTTTTTGCCCTCAACCTCAACAAGAAAACAAGAAAGTGAAGATCCCAAACGTTGCTGTTGGATGCCTCACAGATGTGGGGGAAAACATTGCCCCTAATATATTTAAAGAGTGGTACATGCTCAAGATAGCTGTGTTTGGTGCTACATCTGAACATTATAGCTTTTTCAAGAGAAAGCAGATAGATTGGTTTGATGAAAATTACTCCAAATTTCCCAGTTGTTAGATTGCAAGTGTGTAGCTCACAACAACTGCTTAAGGACAAAAACATGTAGATAGATATCAGGCATACGGCCCAGATGTGACTGAGACATATGAAGGAGCAGTGGTGGAAGCAGCAGGCTGTGGAAATACAAACATATGCTGACACACATAACAAGACAGTTGTTTGATATCATCAAAACAGTGTTGGTGTTCCATTCACCAAGGAAAATAGCAGATAACTCTTCTGTGACAAAAGAAGAAATGCAATGGTGAGTCAAACACATCAAGGAGACAGAGTGAGTGAGAAATCGATGAAATTCCAAAGCAACCAATTTAAAAGGGATGTATTCATGCTGTGTGTCAACCTAACAAAATCGTTCAACACAGTATTAGAAACATAGAAAATAGGTGCAGGAGCAGGCCATTCAGCCCTTCTAGCCTGCACCGCCATTCAATGAGTTATGTTTGGTTTTCCTCCTAAATATATCAGCATTGTCAAAGGGTTCCACGAAGACACGCCCATCAGAGTGATTTCAGGTGGGATCTGTTCCAAAGCTTTCCCAATGACCACTGCAGTGAAACGGAAATATTACTATCCCAAACTTTTTCATACTGTTACTGTCCCAAACCTTTTCATACTGTTCTGTTCTGGGAGTCAGATTAGTGGCCTTTATAAGAAGCGGAAAGCAATTCAAATGCAAAGTGTTCACCAAAGAACTCCTTTGGTGATTAGGGTACCCTAAAGGCTCAGTTAGAAAATTACCTCCAAGTCACCTTGGGTCACTTTACACCAGCAGTTAAAGTGCTTTGAACTAACAGGTCTAACAAAATGGGGCTGATGTTCACCCTCCTCCTGACAATTGGTTCAATAAACTTAGCATGAGAGTCAAAGACCAGCAGCTGAAGACGATCCAACAGCCCCTCCCACCACCCCCCCCCCCCCCCCCCCGCACTCGCACCCACTTTGGCTGCACGATGGCAATGTCAACAAGGAGGTTGCAAGTTGTGAGAAAGGCATTGGAAAGGTGAAGTACAGACTGTAAAGCATGACCTGGAGATCAAGCAATCTAAGCCATGTGCTTATCATTCTTCTGTATGACTATGCAACACAGACTGTCTAGTTCCAAATGGAAAAAGCTCAAAAAGTTTCACTCATCATCATTAATCTCATGTTCAGATCATGTCGGAAACACTGAAGTATTCAGACAAAGCAACATGAGGAGCATACAAACAATGGCAATGAGGTCACAGCTTCATCTGCTTATTTTTAGACACTAAGAGAATCAAGGGATATAGGGATAGGGCGAGAGAGTGGAGTTGAGGTAGATCAATCATGATCTTATTGAATGGCGGAACAAGCCTTGAGGGGCCATATGACCTACTTCTGCTCCCATTTCTTATGTTCTTATAGCAAACCTCCCTAACCTGCGACCTCTACATCCTAGAAGGACAAGGGCAGCAGGAACATGGGAACACCACCACCTCCAAGTCTCACAACAACTTGACTTGGAAATATATCAGCTGTTCCTTCATCATCACTGGGCCAAAATCCTGGACTCCTTACCTAACAGCACAGTGGAAGCACCTTCACCACACGGACTGCTGCGGTTCAAGAAGGTGCTCACCACCACCTTCTCAAGGGCAATTAGGGTTGGGCAATAAATGCTGGCCTTGCCAGCGATGCCCACATCCCTTGAATGAATAAAAGAAATGGCTTGTGAATGGATAAAATGAGGTTGCCAAAATGCATTTTCTGCAGAGATCTGTGCGCAGGTACATGTAGCCATGATGGACAACAAAAGCACTGCAATTAAATTCTGAAGACAGCGCTGAGACCAACGACTTGGGATGGCAATGCATTGTCGCAGCTTGTATTGCCAACCTCCTGACCAAAAAGGCACAATCTGGGACACCGAGTGGATAGAATGAAAATGGTGACTGTGGGACCAGCACAGATCATTGTGCAATTCCCTGGCGTGTCAATCAATTTAATTCAAGAAATTGCCTGCAATCAATGGCAAGGAGAGACAACTCTGGTAGACATCATAACAAGATGGGGCCCAAGAAACAGTCTGTTTTATGGCTTTCAGAGACCTTCTTAGACAAGCCAAGGAAATCAGTGTATGGAGAATGGCATGCTGAAGCCTGTATCTAGCATTCCTGGGTACTGCAAGCTAAGGCGATCTGCGACTCGGCTAATTTACCGTCTGCAACTAAAATTATCCCTTTGCATAGCATGTTGGGATACTTAATGAGGAAAATCAAGAAAGAAGGCTACAAGTTCCACAAATGTCTATTATTTTTCATCTGTTCCTAGACATTTCTGTCTAATAGCCAGAAGAAACTGCAGCTAAAGAGGAACTGGAACCAATATTCCAGAGACAATTATTCAGCATAATATCATTTGAGGGATAAAAACTGGAGATGCCTTTACAAACTTACAAATTTAGCAACAAGTTGATAGTCATCTTTTGGATGAGACATTAAACCGTGCCTTGTCTGTCCTCTCAGGTGGATGGAAACAATACCATGGCATTATTTCGAAGAAGAGTAGGGGAGTTTTCCCCGGTCTCCTGAGGCCAACATTTATCCCATTGCTGTTTGTGGGAGCTTGCTGTGCTGCCGCGTTTCCCACATTAAACAGTGATGACACTTCAAATGTACTTCAGTAGCTGTCATCATCATAGGCAGTACCTCGGAATCGAGGAAGACTTGCTTCCACTGCTGAAGTGAGTTCTTTGGTGGCTGAACAGTCCAATACGAGAGCCACAGACTCTGTCACAGGTGGAAAAGATAGTCGTTGAGGGAAGGGATGGGTGGGACTGGTTTGCCACACGCTCTTTCCACTGTCTGCGCTTCATTTCTGCATTCTCTCGGCGTTGAGACTCGAGGTGCTCAGCGCCTTCTCGGATGCACTTCCTCCACTTAGGGCAGTCTTGGGCCAGGGACTCCCAGGTGTCAGTGGGAATGTTGCACTTTATCAGGGAGGCTTTGAGGGTGTCCTTGTAACGTTTCCACTGCCTACCTTTGGCTCGTTTGCTGTGAAGGAGCTCCGAGTAGAGCATTTGCTTTGGGAGTCTTGTGTTTGGCATGCGGACTATGTGGCCTGCCCAGCGAAGCTGATCAAGTGTGGTCAATGCTTCAATGCTGGGGATAAGAACATAACATAAGAACATAAGAATTAGGAACAGGAGTAGGCCATCTAGCCCCTCGAGCCTGCTCCGCCTTTCAACAAGATCATGGCTGATCTGGCCGTGGACTCAGCTCCACTTACCCGCCCGCTCCCCGTAACCCTTAATTCCTTTATTGGTTAAAAATCTATTTATCTGTGATTTGAATACATTCAATGAGCTAGCCTCAACTGCTTCCTTGGGCAGAGAATTCCACAGATTCACAACTCTCTGGGAGAAGAAATTCCTTCTCGACTCGGTTTTAAATTGGCTCCCCCGTATTTTAAGGCTGTGCCCCCTAGTTCTAGTCTCCCCGACCAGTGGAAACAACCTCTCTGCCTCCATCTTGTCTATCCCTTTCATTATTTTACATTTTTCTATAAGATCACCCCTCATCCTTCTGAACTCCGACGAGTAAAGACCCAGTCTACTCAATCTATCATCATAAGGTAACCCCCTCATCTCCAGAATCAGAATCGTCTCTGTACCCCCTCCAAAGCCAGTATATCCTTCCTTAAGTAAGGTGACCAAAACTGCACGCAGTACTCCAGGTGCGGCCTCACCAATGCCCTGTACAGTTGCAGCAGGACTTCCCTGCTTTTGTACTCCATTCCTCTCGCAATGAAAGCCAACATTCCATTCGCCTTCCTGATTACCTGCTGCACCTGCAAACTAACTTTTTGGGATTCATGCACAAGGACCCCCAGGTCCCTCTGCACTGCAGCATGTTGTAATTTCTCCCCATTCAAATAATATTCCCTTTGACTGTTTTTTTTTCCAAGGTGGATGACCTCACATTTTCCAACATTGTATTCCATCTGCCAAACCTTAGCCCATTCGCTTAACCTATCTAAATCTCTTTGCAGTCTCTCTGTGTCCTCTACACAACCCGCTTTCCCACTAATCTTTGTGTCATCTGCAAATTTTGTTACACTACACTCTGTCCCCTCTTCCAGGTCATCTATGTATATTGTAAACAGTTGTGGTCCCAGCACCGATCCCTGTGGCACACCACTAACCACCGATTTCCAACCCGAAAAGGACCCATTTATCCCGACTCTCTGCTTTCTGTTCGCCAGCCAATTCTCGATCCATGCTAATACATTTCCTCTGACTCCGCGCGTACCTTTATCTTCTGCAGTAACCTTTTGTGTGGCACCTTATCGAATGCCTTTTGGGAATCTAAATACACCACATCCATCGGTACACCTCTAACCGCCATGCTCATTATATCCTCAAAGAATTCCAGTAAATTAGTTAAACATGATTTCCCCTTCATGAATCCATGTTGCGTCTACTTGATTGCACTATTCCTATCTAGATGTCCTGCTATTTCTTCCTCAATGATAGCTTCAAGCATTTTCCCCACTACAGATGTTAAACTAACCGGCCTATAGTTACCTGCCTTTTGTCTGCCCCCTTTTTTAAACAGAGGCGTTACATTAGCTGCTCTCCAATCCGCTGGTACCTCCCCAGAGTCCAGAGAATTTTGGTAGATTATAACGAATGTATCTGCTATAACTTCCGCCATCTCTTTTAATACCCTGGGATGCATTTCATCAGGACCAGGGGACTTGTCTACCTTGAGTCCCATTAGCCTGTCCAGCACTACCCCCCGAGTGATAGTGATTATCTCAAGGTCCTCCCTTCCCACATTCCTGTGACCAGCAATTTTTGGCATGGTTTTTGTGTCTTCCACTGTGAAGGCCGAAGCAAAATAATTGTTTAAGGTCTCAGCCATTTCCACATTTCCCATTATTAAATCCCCCTTCTCAACTTCTAAGGGACCAACATTTACTTTAGTCACTCTTTTCCGTTTTATATATCGTTAAAAGCTTTTACTATCTGTTTTTATGTTTTGCGCAAGTTTACTTTCGTAATCTATCTTTCCTTTCTTTATTGCTTTCTTATTAATTCTTTGCTGTCGTTTAAAATTTTCCCAATCTGCTAGTTTCCCACTAACCTTGGCCACCTTATACGCATTGGTTTTTAATTTAATACTCTCCTTTATTTCCTTGGTTATCCACGGCTAGTTATCCCTTCTCTTACCGCCAGGATGTTAGCCTGAATGAGGATGCTGAGGATGCGGATATTGGTGCGCCTGTCCTCCCAGGGGATTTGTAGAATCTTGCGGAGACATTGTTGGTGATATTTCTCCAGCAACTTTGAGATGTCTACTGTACATGGTCCATGTCTCTGAGCCATACAGGAGGGCGGGTATTACTACAACCCTGTAGACCTTGAGCTTGGTGGCAGTTTTGAGGGCCTGGTCTTCAAACACTCTTTTCCTCAGGCGGCCGAAGGCTGCAGTGGCGCATTGGAGGCGGTGTTGGATCTCGTCGTCGATGCCTGCTCTTGTTGATAGGGGGCTCCTGAGATATGGGAAGTGGTCCACGGTGTCCAGGGCCAAGCTGTGGATCTTGATGACTTGGGGGCAGTGCTGTGCGGTGAGGACAGGATGGTGGAGGACCTTTGTCTTACGGATGTTTAGCGTAAGGTCCATGCTTTCGTACACCTCAGTAAATACATCGACTATGTCCTGGAGTGCAGCCTCTGTATGTGCACAGATGCAGACGTCCGCGTACTGTAGCTCGACGACAGCGGTCGGGGTGGTCTTGGATCTGGCCTGGAGACGGCGCAGGTTGAACAGGTTCCTACTGGTTCTGTAGTTTAGTTCCACTCCAGCGGGAGCTTGTTGACTGTGAGGTGGAGCATGGCGGCGAGGAAGATTGAGAAGAGGGCTGGGACGATGACGCAGCCCTGTTTGACCCCGGTCCGGACGTGGATTGGGTCTGTGATGGATCCGTTGGTAAGGATCACGGCCTGCATGTCGTCATGGAGCAGGCGGAGGATGATGACGAACTTTTGGGGGCATCCAAAATGGAGGAGGACACTCCATAGACCCTCGTGGTTGAGTGTCAAAGGCCTTTGTAAGGTCGAAGAAGGCCACGTATAAGGGCTGGCGCTGCTCCCAGCATTTTTCCTGCAGCTGTCGCGCTGCAAAAATCACAGTGCGGATTTCGTCCTCTCCTGGGCACAACGGACATTAGCTGTAAAGTGCTTTGCGACATTCGTAGGTCATGAAAGTCATTAATAAATTGCAAGTCTTTCTTTGTAAACCTAATGAACTGTACAAATGCTTTCTTAAATCTAAAGTAATTGGAGGAATACAGTCCCATAATTATTCAGAAAAAAACCATTTCTCATTTGAGCCAGTGATTGAAATAACCATCTGAACTTTGATAAAGGACCCCACCTGAGATGTTAACCTGTCTTTGCTCTGTCAAATGCGAATGAAGGTGCTGTGCATTTTTGGCATTTTCTCTTATTTTTGTGAAGCAGCCTGTTCTAGCACAGTGCTGTTCTGAATCCACATACTACCTCACTCTAGGGTTCCATTTTTAGCTAAGTTGAAAACCAAATGCGTAGGATCAGCGAATGGAATTAAATTAGGTCTCGAGTTTCATTGTTGCTGATCAAAATTCATTGCAAAGCTCAATTCCCAATGCATCATGAGACACAGAAATAAGTAGGAAAAACAATTCTTGATGTCCAGTTTACATTTTCGAAATTTCCAGATCAAAACCGGTTTATCCTGTCCATAATGGACAGGTGGCAATGCTCCCTGTACTTCAGCCAAGCAGCAAGACAAAGGTAGCGATGGAAACATGCTGAACTATCAAGGCGTAAAATAGAAGCTGCATAATCACCAGACAGCAGGACCAGAAGGCAATTCAACTAAAAAAAAATCTGGCTAGGCAATGGGACAGAAACTAGAAACGTACTTACTGCAGCAGTTTGCAGAAAGCTTTATTTGGGCTCAATACGTGAAACTAAGCCTGAGGCTTCTTGTGTACGGGAAGACAGAATAATGAGCATTAATTGTTGCTGCAAAGCTTTGGGCTACTACATTAGTCCAGTTGCATTCCTATCACTGGCCCATCATTACATGTTCTGCTCTCTGTCTAATGGGAGGGTGTTCATTGTGTGTCTTTTCTCAAACTTCACGCAGTTATGTGCCTTTTCAGTGCCCTGATGACCTAAGGTGCATGCAGTTCTATTTCCAGATATTCAAACGTCAAATGAAGATTTTTTTTCTGTTGGCGACAAACAATGAAAACAAATAAGAAGAATTAACAGGATATCTATAGGCATACTGACCAAAAGGTCTCTGGTTTGATTCCTAATCTGTACTGAGGCCAACCATGCAGCATTAGGGGGTCTGTAATTAGCCTCAGTGTCCCAGGCTAAGGAGGGGAGGGTTAAAATCAGCCAGGGTTCTTGTTCCTGACACCCATTGAAAGGCGCGCGTGTCAAAGTCAGATGGAGACAGAATCAAGTTTAGCTGGATCTATCCCTCCTGCTCCAAATCATATAGAAACAGGCCATTCGGCCCCTCGAGTCTGTACTGCCATTCATTTAGATCATGGCTGATCTGTATCTTAACTCCATCTACCGGCTTTGGTTTCTTAACCCTTAACCCTTAATCCTTATCTCTAAAAAAAAATCTAGCAATCTCAGGTTTTACATTTTCAATTGACTCTCAGCATCAACAGCTTTTTGGGGAATTCCAGATTCCCACTGCCCTTTGTGTGAACAAGTGCTTCCTGACAACCACTGAACGGCCTGGCTCTAATTTTAAGGTTATGACCCCTTGTTCTGGACTCCCCCCACCAGAGAAAATAGTTTCTCTCAATCTATCCTATTTAATCCTTTGATCATCTTAAACACCTCAATTAGATCAACCCTTAATCTTCTAAACTCGAGGGAATACAAGCCTAGTCTATGCAATGTGGCCTCATAATTTAACCCTTTAGCCCTGGTATCATTCTAGTGAATCTCCTCCAAGGCCAATGCAATATATATTCTGCTGTTACTCACTCTCTAGGCTAACAAATAAGAACTGATGCTTGTGTGAGGTATCAGAGGACTGTCTGTAGAACCATATCCGAGTATGAGTCAATGGTTCAGTGGTATAATATTTCAGGAGCAGCAAAGTTCACTCGAACAACATTTTTCAATTGGAAAATATTCCACTAAAGGAGGAAAAGCATCAGATGGGGGTGGGGGTGTCTTTGATCAAACAAAAAATAATTAAAAAGCCCAAATCTTACGCCCAGAATTTTTATGTTGGATAAAGTTTGGTGCTTCGTCAAAAATATAACTTTAGGCTTGTAACTTTCTACCTTTTCAGACCGAGACTTTTGTTATCCAATTGTATAGACAAAGTACAGATCAATAATTTAGGGAACTAGAGGGGCACATAGGATCAGGACCTTATTTACTTTAAAAAGAATTGTGTTACTAGCACCAATTTTCTTCATTTTTCCTAACTTGCCTTCTTTCCTACGAGGCCTGTGACTTTTTCTTGTGTGGTTATTGTGGAACTCGTCACTAGAGGGTGTGCCTGAGCAGGTCAGAACCACACACTCCATCATTCTCCCAGTGCGAAACCTCTGCAGCACCTGCATACAGCACCTTCTCCTTGGTATCTCAGCCAAGATTGGGATGGGCTGTCCCTTTCTGTCAACTTTGAAGCTGGTACTTTCAGCGTCTAGGCCAACAGGTGGTGCAACCGTTATGTTAATGGTCTAGTGGTCCAGAGGTCTGGACTAACTAATCTAGAGACCATCACTTCTAATCCAGCAGTTTGAGAACTTGAACTGTTTAATAATCTCGGGAATAATAAAGCTGGTATCAGTAAAAGTGACCAGGAAGTGGTTGGGATTGTTGTAAAAACCCAACTGGCTCACTAACATTTTTCAGGGAAGAGGACCTGCTGTCCTTACCCGGTTTGGCCTATATGTGACTCCAGCCCCACACCAACATGGTTGATTCTTAACTGCCCTCTGAAATGGCCCAGCAAGCTGCTCAGTTGCATCAAACTGCTACAGCAATTCAAGAAGAAGGTGGCCCACCAGCTTCTCAAGACAACCACGATGGGCAAAAAATGCCAGCCTTGCCAGTGACACCTACATTCCGAGAATGAATTTAAAAAACTATGCTTCAGAGCTCTCTGGGGAAGTGAAGAAGATTGATTCATGACCACTGGGGCTAATGGGAACTGCAAAGTAGGAACATTGAATCGTGAGTGGGTCAGATGGAAACTTTAAAGCTCAACTTCCAGTTTCAGAGTGCTGAAGCAAGAGGTATTTGTTCAATGCAGAAGATAGATTTACACCAGTGAAAAGGCTAAATGAAAGACAAAGGATTGTCGCGCTGGTCATACCTGAATGTAATCCACCGAGTCTCTGATAGCTTTGAAGGCTGTGTACATTACTTCTCTCTTTCCTCCCCATTTCTGCATGATGCATACACAACGTTTGGTCTGAATTAGTGACTCTACCTCAAACTTCTCTGGATTTCCAATACATGCCTCTCCATAAAACAGATTGACAGGGTCCCTGTACAGCCCTTTGTTGTCATCCTCCGCTGTATTCCGAATGACTCTATTGAAATTTCTGGCGTGATAGTTGCCCTCCCACACATACGTCCCAATATCTTCCTTGCAGAAAACCTCCTTGAACATGTCCATCATGTATTGGTCTTCTTTTGAGTTCCCATCAATGACCATGATAATTCTCAACTTGTGAATTGGGTACTCAATGTTCTTCACAGAGTTAAGGCACTGTGCCAGATATGAAGGGTCTTCCTGGTAAGCAGATATGATTATGGCTACCGATTTGTTGCTGCTGCAT
Source organism: Pristiophorus japonicus (assembly GCF_044704955.1). Taxonomy (NCBI): domain Eukaryota; kingdom Metazoa; phylum Chordata; class Chondrichthyes; family Pristiophoridae; genus Pristiophorus; species Pristiophorus japonicus. The sequence goes on along the minus strand of NC_091987.1, from coordinate 215,187,536 downwards.
TGCAGGATGTTATCATCTGTCCTGCCACTCTTGAACAGGGAAAAGATTGTTTGAAGGAAGAGGTGAACAATGACCAGAGGGCTACAAATACCAAGCGAAATAAGCTTATATCCATCAAGAGGAGTTGGAATCCTGCTATATATGCCCAAGACATACCAAAAGTGATCAACAGGGCAAAGGACATGGTATAAGTTCTACGAGCTATTAAAACCAGAGTGTCTTTTTTAACCATGGCTGGAAAGATCAAAGTCGAACAATTCTCAGTTGACTGTGGAATGAAAGAGACACAAAAACAAAAATATGTTAACATGCATCAGTATTTTGATTCTAATACTCTACACTTCTACCTATCCATTATTCTCCATATAATAACAACAGTACCTTGCATTTATACAACCCCTCAACATAGAAAAATATCTCAAAGCTCTTCACCGAGGCATACTTTAAAAAAAAAAATGCTGGACCAAAGAATGAGATATTAGGAAGAGTGACCAAAACACTTTGTCAGCCATGGGTATTAAGGAGGGTGTTAAAGGATGAGAAGGAGATGGAGAGTTATCAGGGATGAAGGGAGGGAATTCCAGAGGGTGGGGCTTAGACAGCTGAAGGCAGAGTCACTAACGGTAGGATAAAGGGAGGGGTGAATGCAGAAGAGACTGGAGTCCGAGGAATGAAGATTTTGGGGAGCAGGTGATGTAGGGCTGGAAGTGATTAGAGCTAGGGAGTGGTGAGGCCATGGAGGAATTAAACATGAGAATTTTAATTTTGAAGCACTGGGAGACCGGGAGCCAATGTAGATCAGTGAGGATAGTGGTGCTGGGTAAGTGGGACTTGTACAGTGTCGGATATGAGCAGCAGAGTTTTGGATGAACTGAAGTTTATGGAGGCTGCAGGATGAGTGGTTGGTCAGAAGTGCATTGGAATAGTTGAGCCTGCAGGTAACATAGAAACATAGAAAATAGGTGCAGGAGTAGGCCATTCGGCCCTTCGAGCCTGCACCACCATTCAATAAGATCATGGCTGATCATTCCCTCAGTACCCCTTTCCTGCTTTCTCTCCATACTCCATGATCCCTTTAGCCGTAAGGACCATATCTAACTCTCTTTTGAATATATCCAATGAACTGGCATCAACAACTTTCTGGGGCAGGGAATTCCACAGGTTAACAACTCTCTGAGTGAAGAAGTTTCTCCTCATCTCAGTCCTAAATGGTCTACCCCTTATCCTAAGACTGTGTCCCCTGGTTCTGGACTTCCCCAACATCGGGAACATTCTTCCTGCATCTAACCTGTCCAGTCCCGTCAGAATCTTATATGTTTCTATGAGATCCCCTCTCATCCTTCTAAACTCCAGTGTATAAAGGCCCAATTGATCCAGTCTTTCCTCATATGTCAGTCCAGCCATCCCTGGAATCAGTCTGGTGAACCTTCGCTGCACTCCCTCAATAGCAAGTACGGCCTTCCTCAGATTAGGAGACCAAAACTGAACACAATATTCCAGGTGAGGTCTCACCAAGGCCCTGTACAATTGCAGTAAGACCTCCCTGCTCCTATACTCAAATCCCCTAGCTATGAAGGCCAACATACCATTTGTCTTCTTCATCGCCTGCTGTACCTGCATGCCAACTTTCAATGACTGATGAACCATGACACCCAGGTCTCGTTGCACCTCCCCTTTTCCTAATCTGTCGCCATTCAGATAATATTCTGCCTTCGTGTTTTTGCCCCCAAAGTGGATAACCTCACATTATACTGCATCTGCCATGCATTTGCCCACTCACCTAACCTGTCCAAGTCACCCTGCAGCCTCTTAGCGTCCTCCTCACAGCTCACAGCGCCACCCAGTTTCGTGTCATCTGCAAACTTGGAGATATTACACTCAATTCCTTCATATAAATCATTAATGTATATTGTAAAGAGCTGAGGTCCCAGCACTGAGCCCTGCGGCACCCCACTAGTCACTGCTTTCCATTCTGAAAAGGACCCGTTTATCCCAACTCTCTGCTTCCTGTCTGCCGACCAGTTCTCTATCCACGTCAGTACATTACCCCCAATACCACGTGCTTTGATTTTGCACACCAATATCTTGTGTGGGACCTGTTATGTATTGATGTGTGTATCGTCCTGGTACCTTAAATGTAATGTCAGCACCATGCTACACCACAGAGGGCGTTGTGGTGGGAAACCTGGAAGTACCTGCAACAGGCACTATAAAAGGCTGACCACCACACTCGAGAGGCACTCTGGAGCTGAACAATAAAGGACAAAGGTCACAGCAGTTAGATTTACACCATGTGGAGTCAGTGATTTGTGTGCTACGTTCACCACAGGACCTTGTCAAAAGCCTTTTGAAAGTCCAACTACACCACATCCACTGGTTCTCCTTTGTCCACTCTGCTAGTTACATCCTCAAAAAATTCTAGAAGATTCGTCAAGTATGATTTCCCTTTCATAAATCCACGCCGACTTGGACCGATCCTGTCACTGCTTTCCAAATGCGCTGCTATTTCATTCTTAACAAAGGTATGGAACGAGGGTTTCAGCAGCAGATGGGCTGAGAATAGACAGAGGCGAGTGATGTTAGAGGTGAAGGTAGGCTGACTTTGTGATCGAGAGGATATAAGGTCAGAAGTTCAGCTCAGGGTTGATAGAACACTGAGTTTGCAAACAATCTAATTTAGTCTGAGACAGTGGCCAGGGACGGATGGAGCTACAGAGTTTGTGGCTGAGGCTGAAGACAATGGCTTCGGTCTTCCCAATGTTTAATGAGGAAATTGCAGTTCATCCAAGAGTAGATGTTGGATAAGCAGTCTGACACCCGAGAGGGAAATGGAGGGGTCAAGAGAGGTGGATGCAGAGATAGAGCTAGACGTCATCTGTGTACATGTGGAAATAGACTTTTGTATTCTACAGTTGATTTTGCCAAGGAACTGTATGTAGATGAGGAAGAGGAGAGGATCAAGGATGTACACTTGGGGATACTCGGTAGAAAAGCACTCGCTACAATTGTACAGGCAAGAGTGGAAGGAAGGGAGTGCAGTCCTACCCAACTGTACATTGGAGGAGGGGTTGCAGGAGAATGATGTGGTTGACTGCGTCAAAGCCTGTACAGAGATCAATGAGAATGAGGATGCATCGTGTATCACAGTCACAGGGTGTATTATTGGTACTATAGGAGGGTGGAAAATTGCATGGAGGATTCAAACTAGAGAATTGCAGGAGAGAAGAGCATGTATCTTAGAGAGGAAGGGGAGGTTAGAGATGGGGTTATAGTTTGCAAGACAGAAGAGTTGAGGATAGATTTTTTTTTGAAGGGAGTCTACATCTTAGGTTTCAAGAAGGAAAGAGGAAATTTCCACCTGCCCTTCACCAATTTCACCCCAAGGCCATTTTCAATACAGTGGACTGTGATTGTGAGAACATTGGTCTCACTAAAGCATCCCCAAATTTAAAAATAACTGGTCTCCTTTAACCATCTGCAATGTTTTCTCCAGATGTTGACTGGGGTACAGGCTCCATAAACACCAGCAGCCATCCAACATCTCATCTAAGTGACCATTCGTGATGTGTGATCCTGGTCAGTGAAGGGGGGCTTCTCACATGGGAGGAAGCAGCATAGCCAAGTCCTTTCCTGTTTTTCACACACACTCACCAGCAGGAGTTCCTGGGCTACCCACATTTAAAAAATAATTGTTTCAATTATTGCGGAATTAAGTCTCAAAGATTTACCTCACTTCAATTAATTCATGGGATGTTGGCATCGCTGGCATTTATTAAGCATTCCTAGTTGCCCCGATACACATGTTTGGCTTACCTGGCCACTTCAGAGGGCAGTTAAGAGTCAGCCACGTATAGGCCAGATCAGGTAAGGTTGTCAAGTTATCTTCCTTAAAAGGAAGGGCACTCGTCCTTCAATGTCACGAACCAGTTGTGTTTTTACGACAGCACGACAACTTCACTGTCACTTGTATGGATACCAGCTTTGTATTTAGACCGAATTCAAATTCTCAAACCGCCCTGTTGTGATTTACATAGGATTACATTGGCTATACAGCACAGAAACAGGCCAGTCAGCCCCACCAGTCCATGCCGGCTTTTATGCTCCACTCAAGCCTCCTCCTATCTTTCCTCATCTAACTTTAAGCATAACCCTCTATTCCCTTCTCCCTCATATACTTATCTAACTGCCCCTTAAATGCACCTATACTATTCACTTCAACCACTTCTGTGATTAGGGAGTTCCACATTCTCACCATTCTCTGGGTAAAGAAGTTTCTCCTGAATTCCCTATTTGATTTCTTGTTGACTACCTTATATTGATGGGCTCCAGTTTTGCTCTTCCCCACAAGTTGAAACACTCTGGGCTAGAAGTTGCCACAGATAGGGGGCTAGAACCTTCCAGAACCAGGACTTTCTGCACTCGGCCCGGAAATCCCACCCCCAATGCCGAATTGGGCCGTACACCCCTCAAAGGAACCGGAGTGCTGTCCAGGTAGCGCAGCGCTGGTGATGCTAACGCGCTACAACGCCCCTCTCCTTCCATTAAAGGGGAACACTCTGCAGGCCCTTTGGTGGCCACCACTGGACCATGATCAACCGGGCCAGCAGCCCGGCATCCAAAACGGAGTGGCAGGCTGCACAATGGTGGCCCGGTCGGTGCGAGGGCAGTCATTGTCGGGCCGACCAACAAATAAAGATGGCGGCCCGGGGCGCTAAAGGCCTCCCCTTTAAGGGGCGTATGGGCAGTGGATGTCTGCCAGCTTCGCGGCCCAGGGGGCAATTTCCCCCGCGGGGTGGAAAGGGGTCAGGGTGGCGAGGGGTCGTGCACACGGCGATGACATCATCGCCGGTTGCACACTAGCCTGGGGCACTAATTGCGGAGTGCTACCGGGACAGCACCCTTCCCCAAACCTCCAGGGCAATTTAGCAGGAGGTGGTAGCTCCCCCCTCCCTCAGGCAAAAACGCCGTTGTGCCCCACACCCTGAGGTGGTGATAACGGGGCTATAAAAAGAGGCAATTTCGCCCCCTCTCTTTGTATCTACTCTATCAAAACCTTTCATAATTTCAAAGACCTCTATTAGGTCACCTCTCATCCCTCTTTTCAACCTTTCCTGATGAGTTGAAATCCTATGTTCTGCAGGATTATTAATCCTGGCCTCTTGATACCAGTCCTGTAACATACCCACACCCACCTCCAACTTCTAGCCCAGAGTGTTTCCACTTGTGGGGAAGAGCAAAACTGGAGCCCATCAATATAAGATAGTCAACAAGAAATCAAATAGGGAATTCAGGAGAAACTTCTTTACCCAGAGAATGGTGAGAATGTGGAACTCCCTAATCACAGAAGTGGTTGAAGTGAATAGTATAGGTGCATTTAAGGGGTAGTTAGATAAGTATATGAGGGAGACGGGAATAGAGGGTTATGCTTAAAGTTAGATGAGGAAAGATAGGAGGAGGCTTGAGTTACCCGCATTGGGTAACATTGGGTTACCCGCAGGTGAAGTTTAGCAGGTGTGTGTTAACCTGGACAGTACTTGCTAGAAAGAGAATGTAGCATATATATACACACACACACACACACACACACAAAATTTCCATCCTTTTTAAAAAAATGAGATACAAGGACCTATGTAAGGAATTAAACATTTTCAAATTAATCTCAATAATCTAATCTTATAGAATAATTCAAACGAATTATTGTAACAAACAATAGTAAATATATTTTTACACTTAATGAAATTATATACAGATATAACAGAAAACATGAACATCACTTTTTGTAAAAAAAAAAGCAGTTTAGTAATGACTGCCAGTTGTTAGGATTAGTTTGATGGCCATCTCTGGGCAGAGCCTTGAACCCCAGGGTTTTTTGGTGTTACCTCCAGTTTTTGCTCCGACTGCTCCTCGTGCGCACTCCCGACAGTGACCGTTGCAAGCGCGCGCCCGCGCCCGAATCTCGCTCCCGAATGAATCAAAGCGCGGCCGCGCGCGGGGGTTGGGACACAGCCCAATCTGTGGGATTGTCAGCAGGACAAATACTGAACTAACACTGAAATATTAATGTGTGTTGAACATTGCCTTTCCTTTTTTTTTTATAAATGTTATGAACTTCAACAGTTTAGGCCACTTTAACCTATGTTGGAGAGGTTTTGGGGAGTGGGAGGGAGTGAGGCAGCTGAACCCAGTATCCCCAGAACTTCTCAACAAACATGACTGGATGGCCATCTCCAGAGGGAGCCCTGGTTAATTCCCGCTCCGCCTCCCTTCTTGACAAAGGGGCAAAGCGATCAATTGCATGTCCCTCCCACTGTCCTGGCCAACATCACAATAAGAAAGACTTGCATTTATATAGCGCCTTTAACGACCACTGGACCGCTCCAGGTGTTTTACAGCCAATTAAGTACTGTTGCAATGTGGGAAACGTGGCAGCCAGTTTGCGTACAGCAAGCTCCCACACACAGCAATGTGATAATGAACAGATTATCTGTTTTTGTTATGTTGACTGAGGGATAAATATTGGCCCTGGACACCAGGGAGAACGCCCCTGCTCTTTTTCGAAATAGTGCCATGGGATCTTTTACATCCACCCAAGGCCTCGGTTTAACGCTTCATCTCGGCATTACACTGGAGTGTCAGCCGAGATTTCTGTGCTCAAGCCCCTGGAGACATGAACCCACAAGCCTCCTGACTCAGAGGCGAGTGTGCTGCCCACTGAGCCACAGCTGACAATGGTAAAGGGGCAAGGAGACCAATTGCAATATTCCTTCCACTGTCCAGACCAACATCAGACTAGGGATTCAACCTTGGGTTTTCTTGTGTATCTGAGTGCCATATCCAGCTGTCTATTTACTCACAGAATTATCAGTAGAAATTTATTGCTACCAAATATCTGAAGCTAAGTCAGCAGTGGCTCACTGGATCAGAAGGTCATAGGTTCAAGTCTCACTCCAGAGACTTGAGCCCATAATCTAGGCCGACACTTCCCAGTGCAGTACTGAGGGACTGCTGCACTGTCAGAGATGCTATCTTTTGGATGAGATGTTAAACCGAGGGCCTGTCTGCCCTTTCATGTGGACGTAAAAGATTCCACGGCACTATTCGAGAAGAGCAGGGGAGTTCTCCCCGGTGTCCTGGACCAACATTTATCTCTGAACCAACGCCACCGAAACAAATTCTCTGATCATTTAACTTGTTGTTTATGGGAGCTTGCTGTGCGCAATTTGGCTGCCATGTTTTCCTACATTAGAACTGTGACTACACTTCAAAAGTACTTCATTGCTTGTAAATGGAATCATAGAATAGGATAGTACAGCACAGGAGGCCATTCGGCCCATCGAGTCTGTGCTGACAAAAAGACTGAAAAGCAAAAGGTCCAGAGAAAAGACTAAAAATAAAATAATTTCTTGGACTAAATCATTATTTCTAAGAATAAAATAACACTCCGGTGTTCATGTTACATCTCATATATTAGTATAATTTATGCATCAATTTGCATTTGAAATAAAAGTTCTATACAAGAACAATAGCATAACTGAACACGCTTTGGTACAATGATAAAGCCAATACTTCAGGCCTTAAATATCTAATGCATACTTGACTGGGTGTAGAAAAACCAAGCATCGTTTTAACTGCACATCAGACTCTTGCTCTACAGGCTCACCTTGAATTGGTTCAATGCTGCCTTCTTACGTTCAGTGCATCAGTTATCAAATTTTCATGACCTCACCATTTCCAAGTTCATCATACAGCAGGTTCACCCCAAGTCAGCCCATTGTACAGGCATCTGGCTCGCACTGTGAACATGTAGTTGTGGCCAAAGTTCAGATTGTAAATCTTGAAGCTGTTTTCCGTTGTATTCCCAAGACATACCATCATGTTGGTCACATGATCAAACATGTGGATCTCATAACCCTGAGGCCGTGAAATGCAAGTCTTTCTTTCTTCGTAGTGCTACTTACTGGTGGGGATGTGGGGTGGGGGGGTTAAAGAAGGAGTCAAGGACTAGCACCAATAATTGTGATCAGTATTATCATAAGGCTTAATGTATTGGTATTAATGGTCTAGGGAAAAAATTTAAAGGTTGTGCGATACACTTCCTATGTGCGGCTCTTTATTCACACCCTTAAATTACTCCCACCACCAGCACCGGTGATAGACATGTTTCCACCAGTAATTCATTCTAGTGCTGCCCGGCTCACAGTCCTCCCAGGATGTAACTCAAGTTTGGAAGGACACAATCTCTAACTGCCCTACTGGGTGCTATCCAAGCGGTCAGTGTGAAACTTGCTGACGCCCACCATTACGTTTTAATGAACATCAAAATCACGAGGAGTCTGTACAGAGTAGATAGAGAGAAACTCTTCACATTGGCAGAAGGGTCGAGAACCAGAGGACACAGATTTAAGGTGGTTGGCAGAAGGACCAAAGGCGCCATGAGGAGAAACGTTTTTACGCAGCGAGTGGTTAGGATCTGGAGTGCACTGCCTGAAAGGGTGGTGGAGGCAGACTCAATCATCACTTTCAAAAAGGGAGTTGGATAAGTACCTGAAGGAAAAAAAAATGCAGGGCTACAGGGAAAGGACAGGGAAGTGGGGCTAGCTGAAGTGTTCTTGCAGAGAGCAGGCATGGACTCGACGGGCCGAATGGCCTCCTTCTGCGCTGTGACCATTCTGTGATTCTATGAAATCCCAGTGACAACACAGCCAGATTCTCACCCCATTATTAATTCCTTGGATGTGCAGTGATTCCCAATAAGTATACGCTCAAACCAAGTAAACAATTAAACTGACGTGAAAATATACGCAGAGATTAAATAGCGATATTTAACGCTAATAAAACATTTATTTGGCAACATAATTTACACAGTAGGAAGCGGTAAATAATTGTCGAGGCAGTCGTTTGTAACAAAAAAATTGCACATTCTTGAGAAACACACTTTTGAATACATAAAAATGGAACAATAATTTAAATACATAAAGCATTTGTTTGAAGAACAAGAGACTTGACATTTGAATTGAGGCCTGCCTGTTAGAGCTGCAAACAAATTATTACTCAATAACATGCCAAAAACTAGCTTCCCCCCCAGCCGTATAATCACAAAAGCGCCAGGCTTTTTAATACAGTGTGTGTGTATATATGTATATATATATACCAAATTCTTCATTAATTTATTTATTGTCTGCTTATGTATATTGCCTACAATCAGGAAAATGTAGGCACACCAAGGACCAAGACATAATCAGGATCAACTCACTGTCAAGACACACAATTTCGATACAGAACTAATGTGGAAAATATATGGTGTAAGGTTTATAATATTGAAGAGGAAATGCAACATAGTGTTTGACTGGAATTACACTTGTGCCGGAAATGCTGTTGACAAGGTTTCAAATTTATCTTGGAGCCAAGGAAACAAATTAAAATGGGCTTTTTTTTTTCCAACTTCTCATTTTTCGCCGGAACTGGTGATGCGAGTTGGTGTTGGTTGACTATACCTGGATTGCTGTACTGCAGCAGCTAGCGCAGGTACAACTCGAGAAACAAGTTCCCTGGCTGGGGAACCCATTTCCAAAACAAGCTCAGCTCAACCAAAATAAAAGGCAAGCTTTTCAAATGTTGTTTTACAAAAAAAGGTGCAAACTCCTTTTTCTTTTTGCTTTGCTTGGTCTCCTCACAACCAACAAGAGGGGCAGGAGGGCAAGCTCTCGCCAGGCTTTGGCCAAGGCAATTTTACAAGAGCTGGTAGGACTTGTTATCTTCCCATCGTGGCACAGCTGGCAGTGGGTGTCCAACTGCGGCATCCCATGTCCCACCACTACGTGGCACTAAGGGTCATTGCTCCAACGAGAGGAAAGGCAGATTTGAGTGACAGGCAAGGCAGAGAGTCAACTCCTGGCACTTTGGTTGGGAAGTAATGAGGTGTTTGACTGGCCTTCGGGTTTCCCTATTTTCCAAACAAAATAAGGCTGGGTAAATGGAGATCACCTTGTACAGGATTGTTGCTGAGATAAAAGATCTTCGGTTAAATTGCAATAATCACCAATCATTCTGCAAAGCTTAAATTGGGTAGTCAAACATTTCCATTTCATAAAATCATACTCCAATCATTTGAGGCAGACTTTTCAGCAGAATTGATTAATCCTGCTGGCAAAGTTTGTGAGAAGCCCCCTTTAAAAGGTGCCGTGGTTACTGATTTGCACATAGTTGCAAGACATTCAAAACTTCCAACATCATGGGCTGAGTTTTGTTACTTCATTGTAGGGTTCAGCAAAAGCACAAAATAATAATACGTGCCTAGATTGCAGACAAGAGTAGTGCTGGTAACCACAGTCACCTCAACCATAGATGCCCAACGCTGTGAAAACAGACTGCATGAGTGCGCGATGAGGGAGAGGGTTGAAGCAAATGGAGAGGAATTGGAGGGAAATGGACAATTGGGTGAATAACCTAAGCTGCACAGATTGATGGCCTATCCCCCGAAGACTGAGAAAGATGCCAGAACCCTTAAGTGAGTTAGTCACAATGCTTGGAGTGAGTTAAAGTGTAAATACATCAGCTACTATTCAACCCCGTTTAAACAAAAACACATTTCAATCTCTAGTTATAGGCAGAATAAAGAGATACTCCACAGAATTAACAGATCAGTTACGTACTACAAAATATTTTCTCAAATGAGAAACGAAGGACCATAGTGCAGGACACCACCAAAGGTTAAAAAGGAGAGAAGAGTAAGCAAATGATGAAGCAGTGGTTAGTTGACCCTAAGTTTGGGTTAGAAGAGCTGAAGACTTTAGGAGGAAGGGAAGATTGAGGGAATTTTAGCGTTCTAATAGTCTTGATTACCACATGCATGAGGCAACTCAATGACAAACTCAGGTCACTCTGGAGCATGAGGTAATAGGCAGTTCCGAACACCCGTTACAAACTAAAGACCACAGCCAGTATCAGAGGAAAGATTCCTAAAGAATGATTGTACTTCAGATTTGGTTAAGAAAAAAAAACACAACTTCTCCATGGCTATTGATTCCCTACAACAATTCATACATTCTGGTAGTGGTCAGGCAGCTACCATACCAGCAACCAATGGTGAATCCCAGGACCCAAGTCTTGTGTCGTATTCAACTTGCCATTACAGGTACTGGGATTAGGTAGGAGTCAACCACAAGTAAACACAGTTTCAAAATCAAATGGGGGTACAGTTTTACAGTTAGCATTTATCAAATCTTGTGATGCTCTTTGCAAATATAAACACAATAGGTTCATTTAGCGAGTGCTGCTAATGAGAAAATCTACAATGCTCTGGGTTCCTAGAAATCCTTTACAAGGGGGAGTTAAAATGTTTCTCTGCAATATTCCTTCCATATTTATGAAATTAATCATCTCAAAAGGGGTGAATTATCATTCACAAACTGTAAGAAGACTCCAGTGTCCAACACCTGCCCATATTCTGACTGTTCCTAAATGTAAACACCCATGGGAAAGGGCAGTGATTGCAACTCCCAGTTAGGTTTCTTTGGCTGAATATATGGAGGGTCACAAGGAAGGGACTTCATTATTCAATCCCTCAGCCTTTGATCTAATCCTTTCAGAATACCAACCCTTCTCTCTCTCTTCCTGAAGCCAGTACAAGGCCCCAACCATCCTTTCCGGCAACCCTTTCCTGCTATTGATCACCTGTGTGGGTAAAGAAATATTGTCTGGTGAGTTCTGTAAACTTTTGCCCAATTACCATGCTGAACCAGCGCCCTCCCTACAACCCCACCCATGTGATCGGCCTCTTATGTATCATCTAACAATTGATTGGCCTCAGATAACCCACACCAGTTAATAAAAATAAATATTTATTTCAATTTTAAAAAGTTAAAACTGAAAGTTTCAAGCACTGGGCAAAGATCTTCAAAATAATGAAAGGTATAGATAAGGTTGAAGTAAATAAGTATTTAACTTAGACAAGGAGCCCAGAAAAAAGACATGCCCTTCCCCACACACAATACTGGATATGGAACAGACTGCTGGAGGAGAGAGTTAATCAAAGGACACCTTTAAAAAGAGCTGGATCGATATCTGTTGAGAAGGGAGATTGAAGATTAGAGTGATAGTAACAACACTGCTTGATTTTTTTTCCCCAGTGGGTGTTAGGAGAGTAACTTAACGGGGAGGTTGGAGCCCCTGAAAATGGATGGACCTGGCGTGATGAGCCAAATTACCTCACACTGATTAATTTTGTTTTTATATCAATACAGCACAATCTGGAAATTTCCTATGAGGGAGTTTTGCTAAAAAGCACAGCGCTCCTTTTGCGGTGGTCTTATTTGAAAGAGGGATATACCTCAATTGGCATGATCAGTGGAAGAATTATTTAGTATTGTCAATCTATGTTTCTATCTGCTCCTGCTTCACTGCCAGGGCCAGTGCTTTATAAATGGGCATGGTTTGAGGCACACCTATCCAGTTGCAGTCTGATCCCTTTTCACTGTCCCCTGTGGCAGTGATGACACAACAGATTCACCCTCTCGTCTGTCACGGCAGCTGATCTGGAGGAAGGCCGCTGGGGACCCACCACCGGGGGAGCCTCACCCATTGGCTGCAGGGAGCCTCGCCCACCACCGGGGGAGCCTCACCCATTGGCTGCAGGGAGCCTCGCCCACCACCGGGGGAACCTCGCCCATTGGCTGCAGGGAGCCTCGCCCACCACCGGGGGAACCTCGCCCATTGGCTGCAGGGAGCCTCGCCCACCACCGGGGGAGCCTCACCCACCATCGGGGGAGCTTCACCCATTGGCTGCAGGGAGCCTCACCCACCACCGGGGGAGCCTCACCCATTGGCTGCAGGGAACCTTATCCACCACCAGGGGAGCCTCACCCACCACCAAAGGAGCCTTTCCAGCTCCCAAAGGGGAGGCTCCCCAGCTGATTACATTTCACTAAAATTGCCCACAATAGGTTGAATTTTGGAGTGGGAAATCAAAAACACAGAAAAGAATGGGTAGCTGGATGCAGCGAGCGAAACACCTGTACACAGCATCTTAATTCACCTGATCTGCGGAGTTTTATTATTGAAAAAGACTCAGACAAAAATTCAGCTGTTAGCTACACTGGACACTCTAACAAATTACACAATGCTGAACACAGATGCGTGAATACTTGTATATTTTACTAAAATGGTAGAGCAGACCTTGTATTGTAATCATTCTGCTCTCATTATTTGTGGATCACTTTTGGTCTAATCTTGTAAGGCAGTAGTAAGGTTCAAACTGTCCATTATTGTTTCTGATGCTTATATTAAGCTACTTGGGTAAGCAACATCTCGCTCACGGTCAAAGATCTGGCCAGAAACATAATTTGCTGCCATGGTATGGCTTTAGAGACTTGTGTCTCGATAACATTACCTCACAGGCATCCCTGAGGGGTACACTTTGGCAGAGTCCCTAGAGATGGGGGGCACTAAGTGGGTTAGGAAAAACTAAACTGATCAGCTAACAAGGGTCCCCTCACCCACATCTCTCAAGCCCTCGTAGGTTGCGGACCAACAAGTGCAGGGTCTGCAGAAATATAACAAGCTTTCACCCTCTCTGCAGAAAGCAGTTTTAATCCCGAGTACAATCCAGGTGAAATACCAGAGACACAGAGAGCTCACCGTTAAATTTAATTACTTTTTAAAACACTGGTGGAAACAACAACATTGGCATCATCAGAATTTTTGGCATCACCATCATTCCTGTCAGTTATATACACAAAAACATTTTAATAAATATATCAATAGGCCTTTTAACATTTTTTGCACCTTGGGTTGCACAGTTGAAGCTGCTGGGTGTGTCTGCTGTTTTTACACAAGATTTGTATTGTTACAGACCTGCTGCCCTGAGCTTTATAAATGGACAAAGTAAAATATTCAGAATTTGAAACCAGCGCACAGAAGAAAATACAAATGGATTTGAGGATTTCTCAAAAGGGGTCTCGCTTTCATAAACTTCTTTGGCAAATGTTCTTTACTGCTTGCAAACCCTGAAGTTCAGGTCCTGTTGAAACTCACTGCTGCATAAAATAGAAAAAGAGAAAATGCTCCAAATGCTCACAAGACCATTCAGCATCGGAAAGAAACGTTAGATCATCTTAACCGACAATTGCTGTTGGCATAACAATCACTGCACCTCAAAGTAATTCATTGTGTGAGATGTTTCTGAGATGTGAAAGAAAGACTTGCATTTCTATAGCGCCTTTCACGACCTCAGGACGTCCCAAAGCACTTTACAGCCAATGAAGTACTTTTTGAAGTGTAGTCACTGTTGTAATGTAAGAAACGCAGCAGCCAATTTGCACACAGCAAGCTTCCACAAACAGCAATGTGATAAATGACCCAGATAATCTGTTTGTAGTGATGTTGATTGAGGGATAAATATTGGGCAGGATATGTGATAAGGTGATATAAAAATACAAGACTTACTTTTCCCAAATGAAGGGCCCCCCCGAAATGGTATATTTTCCATTTCAGCTGCTGCCTGTGTATTTTGAGTATTTCTGCTTTTTATTTCAGCAAATCACTGCAAAATGTTTTGCTGATGAAAGCAACACTGGGTTCTGCCAACCCAAAAACTTTCACTGCAAAAAAAACAACACGCAATTCCTGACTCGACTTTTCAAATGTAAACATGAGTATTTGGAAGAAATTTTCAGATGACTGACCACACCCCCTCTACACTTCACTCAGCCGAGTTCTCGAAAACTTTGGTTTTACGCAAGAAGAAAATAACTTTTGATAATCTGATCACACGAACCGAACGATTCCCCTAACTGGTGAAGGCAGGAAGTAGCTTAGGACCTTACTCCTGTTCTGGTCCGGAGTAGCATGGCAAAGCCACTGATGAGTCATTGAGCCCACAGAAACAATTGGAGAGGCGTTGAGGAGAAAAGGCATGGTATAAACAGGGGTTTGCTAGCTGGAGACCAACGCCCAGACTCCTCGAGTCCAACCAGCAGACCTTCCTCGGGACTGTCGCTCGTTGGTTAAGCGGCCAGGTTTAGTTATTATACAAAACTAATTGTCCACAGCCACTGCTCATGAAAAACCTTTTAGTTCTTATTCACATTTTACTTCAATTACTGAAGTTAAAAAATTACGGGTCTCTTTCTTTTTTGACCTTAACGTCCCCTGCTAAGATTGTAGCAATCTCTCCTTGCATGAATGCCCAAGGGACATTTGAACATACTAAAGGGCATTTTTCTCCACTGGGGCAATAAACTTCTCCATTTGCCCCCTGAACCTTGATGCTCTCCCAAGAGCATGCGAAACAGGATTTATGATTCTCTCGCTCTTGCAGAAGACTCTGGGGGTGAAACTCGACTTGAGCGGGGACACAAAATGGACAGTATCCCATCTGGCACCAGTTACATGCTCCGCCCAATATTCAGTTCCACTGAAGCAGATGGGACGGAATATCAAACTGGACGTATAACTGGCGGGAGATGAGACACCGCCCATTGTGGTTCCGCGTCCAAGTTAATTTCATTCCCCACCCCCCGGATTCTTTTCAGAAAACAACAGACAGCTCTCTATTTTTTCTCCTCCTTCAGACAACTCAAGTGAATCTGGATAACTATCACTCACCTTTAAATTATTTATTTGACTGGACCTGGCTGTTTTTCTGGGACATTTTACACTCCAGTTGTTCTTCAGGAGATGCCAACAGAAAGAAAATGCAACAAAAAGAGAGGCCAAACAGGATCCCATCAATTCCCAGACTAATTCCATTCCTTTGAGCCAAGCTCAAGCAGAGCCCCCCCCACCCCCCACCCCCCCCCCCCCAAGACCCATGAGCACCCCTCTCCTCGTTTGTTGCTGCTGTGTGTTACTGGGTCCCTTTGGGAACTATAGTATGCACCAACTCTCTCAGAGGGACCGAGCTTGCTGCCTTTACGTAGTTGGGGGCTGTAGGCAGCAGAGGCACGTCATCACAATGCTCTGAAACACATCAGTTCATGGTTTAGAACATGCAGACACTTGAGTTGAATAAATATAAATAATTAACAAGCGTAAAAAAGAGTTTTGAAACTGAGCAGGTAGAATCAAGATAAAAATTCAGAGCCAATGGATGGGGACAAACACTTTGCGATGATAAAACAGTCCATCTAACTGGGATGCAAAGATGAACCCTCAAGGAACAGGTCTAATCAAGTCCCTCTGTGATTCACTAAAGCTACATAATGTTCTTTTTAATTAGTTCAAACATACTCTTTATTTAGTTCAGTGGTATGACCCTAAATATACACTGTAGCACTTAAAAATAGAAATTTCATGACTCCACTGAGCTTTTCAAATTGGGAATGGTCCACGTTTTACATGGCATGCTCATTCCAATGAGGCACCCAACAGACTGACCAACGTCATTTCACCTAGAATTCATTACAGACTTCATAATGAAGAAATTCCTCACCAACGTTCCCTTTCATTTTTTTCAGGGGTACGTGGCCCTTTTAAAAGGGATATGGGGCCTATTCAAAATGCCGCGCACGTGCGTTTGCCCCCGTTGAAAAGTCGGTTGCGCGGGAGGTCCAGAGAGCTGCATGGTCGCTTGGCTTAAATGGAACATTGATCCTCAAACCCAGGAGATGTTGGTTGCATTGGAAGAAAGGATGATATCTGAACACGGGCAGTTTTTAACCTAACTCGTCAGGTGGAAACCATCGGGATCGGAGGGCGGTGGGAGGGGAGGAGAAGAGAGGGGGGAAACGTCTGTTTCACACCCCGCCCCACATTGCTCTCCGTTGACCTCCACAGAGAGTAAAATTGGTCGTGACATAAAACCAGCGTTGTACCCGATCCCGTCAGTTTTACGATTGGCGAATCAGGTTAAAATCGCACCCTCCCAACGAGAAAAGGTTTCTCTGCAATGCTTGCACCAATATCATAAACCTGTTTACAAGTACTTTTATGATTTTGTTATAGAGTGCACAAATCTTTTCCTCAGTGTCCATTGTTGGAGACACCTTGTCTGGCAGGGGAGGGGCGAAGTTACACACAAATGGTGCTAAGTATTTTCTGCTAGATTGGGGAAGGGAACTTTTGCGAAAGGCTAAACTCCAACATCTGCCAGGAGCTGGCTGCATCCGGACACCCAACGTTTTGTCCTTTGAGATAACGCTGCAATGTTGCCATGTGATTACTCTGCACTGCAACCATTGATTAACAGGGAAAGTGAATCTAATTAATGCTTCTTATCTGACAGCCTTGATTGATGATGCAAAGATGTCACTACATGTAGCACTGTTTGTAAACCTAGGAAAGCCCAGAGCAGCAGTGTCGACTAGACTACAGTGCTCCTTGAAATGGGCAGGATATTTACAGTGAGGGTAGCACAGTCCAAGTTAACTTCTGACATGAATGTAATGTAACAGATATGTCTTTCACCCCCTCCTGTTCTACAGCTATTCACTTACTGCGGAGCTACAGTTGCCCCCCCCCCCCCCCCGGCCCCCCCATGCCAGTTAGTCACCCGTATCCTTCCCTTGTAGCCGTTATTCAGGCACGAGTCTTGCCAGCAAGTGCTGACACGCTATTCAACTGCTGGAGCACATCACAGTCAAGCTCCGTTTTGTCCTCAACCAACATCCACACTTCCAGCAGGAGGTCATTGGACAGAAATTAGGAGCGGGAACCCTAACCCAACTTCGCTCTCTCGAGGACCAAGGGCAAGGAGGGCCAATTGTAACCACCTATCCCTCACTGTGGCACAGGTTCCCATCAGCTATCTCAGAACAGGCCAGGGATCAAACCTGGGACTTTCCTGGTCGACATGGCTCAGTTACACACTGGACATATTTACTAAGCCACTGAAGGAGAAGCATCTGGAATTTCTGAAGTTAACTGCTTCATATTGTGTTCGTCTCTTCCCTAATCTCCATTCCGCACCCCCCGACCCCCTCGCACAGACATGCCAGCTCTTTACATTCAATCTTAAGCAAGTTTACTGAGATAACTACAGATGCAAACTGATGCAGAACTGAAGGGTACTACAAATCCTGTCAGTGTGCATGTACAAGGCCCATCCCCAAAAATCCATGTGCCATCTGAGCAAGAGGGAAGGATCGCTCAACATTCAGAGACCATGGTGCCAGACACTCCATAATCACTGATTCTTTTGCCTTTCTTTGTTGAAGTTGTGCCCAGGGAGTTCCTCTTACAGCAACTGCCATGGTAGAATGATTTTAAGAATGTGTTTATTTTGGCAGCATACTCGAGACAGAAAAACACAAACACTTAATATAACTTCAAAAGATAATAAGCTCTCATTTTGGTTGGCTATCCCCAAACAGAATGTGATGCGGAGGAACTTCCAGGGCACAAAATAAACAGAGGACAATGATTCAATATTCCTCTTCTCGCCCCCTGAAATGGGCGTGGCCTGCAGACCAACACCAGAAGACTACGTGTGATGAACCAAAGCAAACTCACGGTCCACAAAAAGATCTCTCTATTAAATTTTGATCCCGAATTCTCCAAATGTCCACACGCAACAGCATAAAGTAACCAAACATCCAGTTTTGGACTGAGCAGTCAAGCAGGCTGACCAAAAATTTGAAAGTGGGTATGGGTTTACCCCCCACCCGATCCTTCTCCACAAAACAAAAATCAGATTTGCTATTCTTAAACCTTTGGGTTCCTTAAGTAGCACCCACCACACAAAGCAATCTTCTAGTTGAAGTCATAGGCAGCACAAGAGGGTAATTTTCATCTTTTGCACCTGAATGGTAATGCCCACCCAATATAGAACTTGCCCTTATTTTCATCCTATTGAAATTGTTTGGATGAAAATCAAGCGATGTTGATAACAGTGGGGAGCTATTTCACCTCTCAAAATCGCTGAAGACAAAATTACCCCCACACCCTTTCAGGTGAGGAAGAAATCAGGCTGAAGATCTCCACCCCGGGTCGGGGGAGGTGGTGGGGGGGGGGGGGGGGGGAGAAGCTATTCAGTAGAACTGATATTGGACAGAAAGAGTTCAACCTCCCATAAAAATAACTCAATGGTTTTTCTGAGTGCCCCAGCAGCAGAACGTAGAAAGTGGGAAACCGTAGCCATTAAACTTCAAATACGTTTTTACATAACGACATCACAGACAAACTTAGGTTTTTTTTCTGAAAATGTAGAAAGAGTTTTGAAGATGGAACCTTGTGGACCAAGAATGTAGATTATAGTTGAGACTTATATTTTGAGAATGTGAACTTTCTGCTTCAAAAACCTATCCAAGGGAAAATGAGAAAGCAAACTAGAGCGAGTTTCATGGTTATCTCTTCAGTTTGCTTCAGGATAGAAGGGAACCACATTTAAACAGTACTCACAGCGAACACCACACCCTCATCATGAGGCTCTCAACTATGACAATCCAGCCTTAAAATTACACAGTGTGAAGATTAGTGCAAGAAAGGTGAACATTTTCACATTGAAGACCTGCGCTTAATGAGCGGGGGTGGGGGGGGGGGGGGTCAAGCCTACATTTAAACAACAGATTAAGTAACTGACTATGGGCACATGAAAGGACCCACATACACAACTGCATAACTCTCGAGGCTTCCCTCGGTCAAACCTGGCCCTCAATACGAGAACTCAGTTAGAACATTCTGACTGATTCCACGATCCCGCACTCCCAGTGCTTGCACAGAGCGCCGATTGGAGGATCAGGCTATAATGTGGTGGCCCGTCTCTGAGCCACACTCCCTTTGAGGGTAGTCACATTGCTCGGAGTGCAGGCTGTGGAGTCAGCTCTGCTTTCTATTGCCAGGCTATATGAACACATCTCGGACTAGATTTCATAGAATTGTTTTTTTTTTAGTTTTATAAAAACAGGTCACTCAACAAAGCAGATCCCTCTCACAAAACACGCAATAAATAGGTCCCCTTCCTGATCGTATTCTGGTAACTAGGGGTGGAGGTGCAGTCTATTTTAAATATCTGATGGTGGATTGCATGTCATGATTTCCTAACGAGCCATACCTTTGGCTTCAATTTGCAAATCATTTTGGTATTTGGCTTCAATTAAATAGAACAGGGAGAAAGGGAAAAAAAAAAATCACTTGACTCTCCCAAGAATCTGAGATAAGTGAGGTCCCATTGTTCCATGTAAATGGAGCAGGAATCTGAGTCAGCTGTGCTCCAATTAAAGCATTTCATGTCATCCATCGTTGCTTCTGAAGCACGCTATATAGAAGCCCATGCCCCAATTATTGCTCATGTACACCACAGGTCCCAGTGAAACTGTGTCACGCACAGTATCAAAAATATATTGTAGACCTACAGCAACCACAAAGGTCCCTCAACTACATCTAGATTCTCCGAAATCAACTCAAGTTCCATTCGAACCAGGCCTCAGGACGTTATCTCGTCCTGACCTAAATACACTTGGCCCTGAAATCACATAAGTCATTCATAATTTACTTCAAGCAATCAGATGAAGAAAATACCAAAAACAAAGTACTGTACAGGCATATAACACAACAATCAAATCATTAAAGCTACAGGGCACCAGATGGTTGTTGGATCACACAATTTACCGAGCACGGCAGTGGAACAAACCCGCTCAGAGAGTATGTGGAAAGGGGAAAGAGATGACATAGTAAGTGGAAGCACATGCTATTAATGGCTCTATCTTCCAGTGATGGATGGGCCTTTCTTTCCATTTGTTTTTAGTCTTGGAACAAGATCTCCCTCCAGCTAAAACTGTGATTGGGGCCGTGGGTGAGCGGGAGGATGGGTGGATCTACCAGTTGCCATATACCCGCATCTTCCAGCTCTTCACAGGCACAGAATCCTAAATACGGGATCTGTGGGGGGGAAAAAAAAAAACATAGAGCACATGAATTTCAAGAACAGGAAGAGCCATTTGGCCCAACAAGCTCATAATCAGAAACCCACTTTCACATCACAACCCTTTCCTAGAAACTCATCTCTTAAACCCATTGAATGCCTCTCTCTGGTCACTTTCCCACAACTCAATTCTATTAATCAATTAGATTTCACTTTGGGTGAAAAAGCTTTAGCCGACTTATTGCTCTGAAAGAAGCAAGTTTAACCTCTTAGTATTAGAATCTTGCAAAATGGACATGTAATTGTCAAATTAATTTCAACACAGATAAATGTGAAGCATCACATTTTGGTATGAAAAATAAGGAGGTCACATATTACTTGGAAAATAAGAATCTAAGTCTGATAGAAGAGCAAAGAGATTTCTGAGTACAAATACACAAATCAGTAAAAGTAGGTTAATAAGGCCATAAAAAAAAGCAAACCATGCACTAGGGTTTATTTCCAGATGGATAGAATTGAAAAGTAGGGAAGTTATGCTAAACTTGTATCAAACCTTGGTTAGACCACACTTTGAGTACTGCGTACAATTCTCGTCGCCATATTACAAAAAGGATATCAAGGGACTGGAGAGGGTGCAGAGAAGATTTACAAGGACGATACCAGAAATACGAGGGTATACAGATCAGGAAAGGATGAACAGGCTGGGTCTCTTTTTTCTTGAAAAGAGAAGGTTGAGAGGTGACCAAGTAGAGGTCTTTAGAATGATGAAAGGTTTTGATAGAGTGGATACAGAGTATGTTTCCACTTGTGGCGAAGAGCATAACTAGAGGCCATCAATATAAGACAGTCACCAAGAAATCCATTAGGGAATTCAGAAGAAACTTCTTTACCCAGAGAGTGAGAGAATGTGGAACGCACTACCAAAGGGAGTGGTTGAAGCGAATAGTATCGAAGCATTTAAGGGGAGGCTGGACAAGATGAGGGAGAAGGGAATAGAGGACCTCATACTCACTTTTGGTTGTCTGCCGTAATTTCTTATATGGCTCAGTGTCAAATTTTTTTTTTGTCTTACAACACTCCCGTGAAGCGCCTTGGGACGTTTTACTATGCTATATAAATACAAGTTGTTGTTGTTATGCTGATCGAGTTAGATGAGGAAAGACGGGAGGAGGCTCGAGTGGAGCATAAACGCCGGCATGGACTGGTTGGGCAGAATGGCCTGTTTCTGTGCCGTATATCCTGGGTAATCCAAGGAGGTCATTTGGCCCATCGTGCTTGTGCCGGCTCTTTGAAAGAGCGATTCAATTAGTTCCACGCTCCCATTCTTTCCCCATAGCCCCGCAAATTTTTCCTTTTCAAGTATTTATGCAATTCTCTTTTGAAAGTTACGATTGAATCTGCTTCCACCGCCCTTTCAGTCAGCGCATTCCAGATCACGACTCGCTGAGTTAAGAAACTCTCCTCACTTCTCCTTTTATTCCCGCACCCTGTGAAATTGTACCAGTTAGCTTCTCTTTCTTCCTTCAAACTTGCATCACTTCACGTTTCACATATTAATCGTACATATACCATTAATACACTAGTTGTAGCAAACAAAACCATCTGGAACACAAGTTACAACAGAGGCTTAATGGTCGGGAATGTGCTCTTCCAATTGGCCCATGATTTTTAGATTTTTTTAAAATTAATCCTCAAGGTGATTGGCTTAAGTGAAAGGAAGAGACCATTTGGCCCACTGATTTTTACCCGTGAGCACTTGCTCCCAGTCAACTGTGTTTTGAAACCACCCCTTCCTCCTTCCCGATACTCTACCTGGCAGATAATTCCACACACGTCTCACTCATTACATGAAGAATGTTCTGAATTTCCTTCCCGCAAGTGTAATCACTAGTCAGTCTGGATCTCTGCTGCCCCTGGCTCCCCCACCCCACCCGCGAAATGGCCACAATTTGCTCGCCCCCATTTACCTTGGTGCAGGAGGACTGGCTCCGGGTCCTACGCTTCAGACCAGCCGGCCAGCGACCTCTCCCCACCTGCCCCAGGTGAGCAGCAAGATGAAATCAGGCCCGGCCTCAAACCTGATGACGTCAGGTAAGTTTGACGTTTGCCCTGCTCCCAGTTAAGACCACCCACTCCAGATTATATGTTTAATTAACAGATGTTTAAGGGTTCAGAGAGAGCAAAGACTGCCATTACCAGAGATACTAAATAGGAAAGAAAGACTTGCATTTCTATAGCATCTTTCAAAACCACCGGATGTCCCAAAACGCTTTGCAGCCAATGAAATACTTTTTGGAATATAGTCATGTTGTAATGTGGGAAACGTGGCAGACAATTTGCGCACAGCAAGCTCCCACAAACAGCAATGTGATAAACATAGAAAACAGGAGCAGGCCATTCGGCCCTTCAAGCCTGCACCACCATTCAATATGATCATGGCTGATCATGCATTTCAGTACCTCACTCCCGCCTTTTCTCCATACCCCCTGATCCCCTTTGCCATAATGGTCACATCTAACTCCCTCTTGAATATATACAACAAACTGGACTCAATAACTTTCTGTGGTCGGGAATTCCACAGGTTCACAGCTCTCTAAGTGAAGAAGTTTCTCCTCATCTCGGTCCTATATGGCTTACCTCTTAACCTTAAGACTGTGACCCTGGTTCTGGACTTCCCCAACATCAGGAACATTCTTCCTGCATCTAACCTGTCCAATCCCGTCATAATGTTATATGTTTCTATGAGATCCCCTCTCATTCTTCTGAATTCCAGTGAATATAAAGCCTAGCCGATCCAGTCTTTCTTCATATGTCAGTCCTGCCATCCCGGGAATC
The DNA here is from genome assembly GCF_044704955.1 of Pristiophorus japonicus. Lineage (NCBI taxonomy): Eukaryota > Metazoa > Chordata > Chondrichthyes > Pristiophoridae > Pristiophorus > Pristiophorus japonicus. The sequence continues at coordinate 215,163,904 of NC_091987.1, read as the reverse complement.
AGTCTGGTGAACCTTTGCTGCACTCCCTCAATAGCAAGCACGTCCTTCCTCAGATTAGGAGACCAAAACTGTACACAATATTCAAGGTGTAGCCTCACCGAGGCCCTGTACAACTGCAGTAAGACCTCCCTGTTCCTATACTCAAATCCTCTCGCCATGAAGGCCAGCATGCCATTTGCTTTCTTTACTGCCTGCTGTACCTAGACCAGATAATGTATTTTAGTGATGTTGGTTGCCAAATTCCCACCCCACTGTAGCATTTTCAGTCTCAGCTGGAGGGCACACAACACACTGACCTTTCGAACCACCTGCACAAAGTCCTTGGAATTGCGTGCGGAGAGACCCTGGAGCTGCCGAGTGCAGGCCTCGAGGGAGGAGGCATGTGCTACAATCAGAACATTGTTACCTGAAAGACAAGAGCAAACCCACAGTCATTACAAGTCACAGCCCAGCACGAGGAAGAGAACTCACATTTATATATATATTTATTTATTTATCAATATATATTTTTTTATTTGTTCCTGGGATCTGGGCGTTGCTGATAAGGCCAGCATTTATTGCCCATTCCTAATTGCCCTTGAAAAGGTGCAGGTGAGCTGACTTCTTGAACTGCTGCAGTCCGTGTGGTGAAGGTACGCCCTCAGTGCTGTTATACTTCTTTGTAGCGGTTTGGTATGACTGAGTGTCTCGCTGGGCGATGTCAGAGGGCAGTTAAGAGTCAACCACATTGCGGTGGATCTGGAGTTACATATAGGCCAGACCGGGTAAAGGCAGCAGATTTCCTTCCCTAAAAGAACATTAGTGAACCAGTTGAGTTATGATGACAATCCAGAAATTTCATGGTCACCATTACTGACACTAGTTTTTAAAAAAAAATTCTAGATTTATTTAATGAACTGAATTTAAATTCCCCAGATTGTGAAAAGCACTATATAAATGAAGGTCTTTCTTACATTTTTTATTTAGCTTTGACTATCATCCCAAACTCCGATGGGTCTGTCAGACTCATTGTAATCCCCAACGCTATTCCCTTATCAATATCAACTGATAGTTTCCTTACAATTGTTCACAATGAGTCTTGCAGTTACCTTTGATTTTACATTCAGCCAGGATATCCCTCATCACCTGGCAACTCCTGCTAATATACGTCTCATAGGGTTCTGAAATCACCAGTTTGCTTGCCTGTAAATGAGGTCTGCAATATACAAACATTAGTTAGAAAGTGACACAACATGAAAGCAAAACAGCGACAAACAGGGAAAGAGACAGGCGGCCTGATGCTGTGTCAACTCCCCGCACCGGTGACAATGGTGCGAGATGGTTTTCTCTCCCCATCCAATGTGTTCTCGACCAAAACTTGTAGAAGTGCTTCCCTGGCAGGAGCCAAAGAAAGTCAGGGGCATGTTGTAATATAATAGAAGCAGGAGTCGACCATTCGGCCCCTCGAGCCTGCTCCGCCATTCAATGAGATCATGGCTGATCTTTGACCTCAACTCCACTTTCCCGTCCGATCCCCATATCCCTAGATTCCCCTAAAGTCCAAAAATCTATCGATTTCAGTCTTGAATATACTCAATGACTGAGCCTCCACAGCCCTCTGGGGCAGAGAATTCCAAAGATTCACAACCCTCTGAATTTCCCCTCATCTCAGTCCTAAATGGTCAACCCTGTCTCATGAGACTGTGACCCCTGGTTCGTGACTCCCCTGCCGGGGAAACAACCTCTCAGCATCTACCCCGTCAAACCCTCCAAGAATTTTATACATTTCAATGAGATCAGCTCACATTCTTCCAAACGCTCGGGATTATATGTCCATTCTCTCAGTTACACTTTAGCAATGCAGTGAAATGTGTTCCAGTGTTAAGCTTCACAAAGAGTAGGAAGTTCCTCCCATCCCCGGTCAACATCCCCGGTCACTGATATCTCATTGCCATTCGTGGGATCTTGCTGACAGATGCTGCACTTCAGAATAATTCATCATACATGAAGAGCTTTGAGGCACTTCTGACATTGTGATGTAATAAATTTAAATGAAAACATAAATGCAAGGTTTAAAAAAAAAAATGCCAAACAATATAAACTATTGAAAGTTAACCATGGAAAGAGTACGTAGAATCTACAGCACTGGAACAGGCCATTTGGCCCAATGCTCTATGCCTGTGTTCGTCATGCACATGAGTCTCCTCCCACTATAATTACCTCTTCCTATGCTGCCCCCCCCTACCCATCTCCCTCATTATGCGTCAAGCCTCCCCTTAGAGGCATCATCGCCTCAACCATCCCTGTGGCAGCGAGTTTCACATTCTCACCACTCAGTCTCCTAAATTCTTTTTCATCTGTTAATGGCAATCTTATATTCACGCCCTCTTGTCTAGATTGACCCACAAATGGCAACAGTTTTTCCACATAAAAGAAAGGAACGACTTGCATCGCCTTTCATGACCACCGGACCTCTCAAAGCGCTTCACAGACAATGAAGCACTTTTTGAAGTGCACTCACTGTTACAATGCAGGAAACACAGCAGCCAATTTGCACACAGCAAGCTCCCACAAACAGCAATGTGATAATGATCAGATAATTTGTTTTAGTGATGTTGATTGGGGAATAAATATTGTCCCCAGGACACCGGGGAGAACTCCCCTGCTCTCTTCCGAAATAAGGCAAAGTGATATTTTACATCCACCTGAGGGGGCAAACCGGGCCTTGGTTTAACGTCTCATCCGAAAGACGGCTCCTCCGACAGTATGGCACTCCCTCAGTACTGCCCCTTCAACAGTATGGCACTCCCTCAGTACTGCCCCTCAGACAGTGCAGCGTTCCCTCAGTACTGCCCCTCCGACAGTGTGGCGCTCCCTCAGTACTGCCCCTCCGACAGTGCGGCACTCCCTCAGTACTGCCCCTCCGACAGTGCGGCACTCCCTCAGTACTGCCCCTCCGACAGTGCGGCACTCCCTCAGCACTGCAATGGGATGGAACATCGGATCCTTCATTGAAACATCTGTGAACTCACGTGGAAGCAAGTCATCCTCGTTCGAGGGACCACCTATGATGATGGGGAGTGTCAGCTTGGATTTTTGTGCTCAAGTCTATGGGTGGGATTTGAACCTACGACCTTCTGACTCAGAGGTGAGGGTGTGACCAACTGAGCCAAAGCTGACACTTGGCACCCACCTAGCGAATGCCTCGACCAGTCAAAGAGCACCAGCCTGCTCAATCCTTCCCCAAAGTTACGTGGACTCAATTCTGATTAGATATAATATCAACCCCAGATTAGGAACTTTGACCTCAGGTGCCTCCCACTGAGTGGTTCAAATGCTTGACACCCCAACACACAAATGCACAGGCTCGATGGGCTGAATAGCCTCCCTTTGTGCTGTGTCATTCGATGATTCTGCACATAAACCAATGTGGGTTGTCAAAGGATTTAAATCTTTCCCATAAGTTGGTTCAAGATCAATTGACTTGACCCTGACAAAGGGGAAGTATGCACCATTTGAATGCTGGGGTTTGGCGAGTACTTTCTGGGCCAGTTCCTACCGGTAGGCTGTGTCAGTCCCCAGATTTGCTGCTGCAAGCTCCTCTGCTGACATCCATGCTGGCAAGGTATTCCCCGACACCCACTTGGTCCACTCGAACAGCCCAGGCTCCACCCGAACCTTGATCTGGGTTTCCTGCTGAAGTCCTGAGATACAAGGACACCGATTTAGTAACTCATTCAGTAAAAGGAGCATCTCCAAATCTGGGGACCATAAACTACAGGCTTGTCCCTCAAAACTTTATCCACGTCACTTCCGAAGGTGCTAACTCTCACTGGGGTACACTCCCACACACACTGACTCTCACTGGGGTACAGTCCCACAAACACTGACTCTCACTGGGGTACAGTCCCACACACACTGACTCTCACTGGGGTACAGTCCCACACACTGACTCTCACTGGGGTACAGTTCCACACACACTTACTCTCACTGGGGTACACTCCCACACACACTGACTCTCACTGGGGTACACAGTCCCACACACACTGACTCTCACTGGGGTACGGGTCCCACACACACTGACTCTCACTGGGGTACAGTCCCACACACACTGACTCTCACTGGGGTACAGTCCCACACACACTGACTCTCACTGGGGTACACTCCCACACACACTGACTCTCACTGGGGTACAGTCCCACACACACTGACTCTCACTGGGGTACAGTCCCACACACACTGACTCTCACTGGGGTACAGTCCCACACACACTGACTCTCACTGGGGTACACTCCCACACACACTGACTCTCACTGGGTATACTCCCACACACACTGACTGTCACTGGGGTACACTCCCACACACACTGACTCTCACTGGGGTACAGTCCCACACACACTGACTCTCACTGGGGTACACTCCCACACACACAGACTCTCACTGGGGTACGGGTCCCACACACACTGACTCTCACTGGGGTACAGTCCCACACACACTGACTCTCACTGGGGTACGGGTCCCACACACACTGACTCTCACTGGGGTACAGTTCCACACGCACTGACTCTCACTGGGGTACAGTTCCACACACACTGACTCTCACTGGGGTACGGGTTCCACAGGCACAGCCTCGAGTGGCCTGTGGTCAAAGGGATAGGCTTTGAGCAAGTCTATTGTGGGAGTGTCGGGGGAATGCAGGGTGAGGGGTGTAAGATAAGGAGATACAGCAAATCCAAAGGGTCTGGGAAGAGAATTCAACAATGCAGAGGCATCATGGCTGACGATTCGGTCATGACAACAGAGCGGAGAGGCAGGCAGACGAAGACAAATGTCGTGATGCAAAAGAACAGTCCGTTACAAAGAGGGACATGGAACTGGGAGGAGGTTGCCGAGATTGGGCACGGGGAGGCGAGGAAGGGATGTGTAAACATAGGCAGCAGTTTGATTACCTCTCAGTATGTGGAATGCGGTCTGCACACAGCGTAACGAGGGTGAACAGTACACGTAATCAATGGGCGATTTACTCTCCAGCAGAGCCTCACCTGCAAGTCAAACACATCGGGCAATCAGATTCATCCAAGCACATATTCTTCAGCTCCAACTTCATATAAACCCTTTCCCTGGTCTCCTCTTCTACGTCCTTATTACCCTCCAGCGTGGGCAGAGGAAACGTTTCAAGGACACCCTCAAAGCCTCCTTGGTAAAATGCAACATCCCCACTGACACCTGACCACCCTAAGTGGAGGAAGAGTATCCGGGAGGGCGCTGAGCACCCAGAATCTCGTCGCCGAGAGCATACAGAAAACAAGCGCAGGTAGCGGAAGGAGCGTGCGGCAAACCAGACTCCCCACCCACCCTTTCCTCCAACCACTGTCTGTCCCACCTGTGACAGAGACTGTAATTCCTGTATTGGACTGTTCAGTCACCTGAGAACTCACTTTTGGAGTGGAAGCAAGTCCTCCTCGATTCCGAGGGACTGCCTATCACCCTCCAAGTAGGGTGGCTTGAAAGGGAGCTCCCCCAACAGCTCCATGCTGGGACTAGGGTCCTGGCGAATCAAATAACTAGGACTGTAGAGAGGGCTTTAAACTAATTGGTGCGGGAGAGGATTCAGGTGAGCGAAAATTTTAAAATTCAAAGAATAAAGGAGAAGGCAATCGAGCAGGTTAGCACTGGGGGAAATGAAAACCAGAGCATGCCAGGAAGGGACAGAATGTATAAACATAAAGGTGAATCAGAAAGTGGGGTCAAAGCAGGAAAAAATGGGAAATAAATAAATTTAAAATATATCCCAATGAGAAGGAAAGACTGTAAGGGAAGGGATAACCATTCGTGGCTAACTACGGAAATAAGGGATGGTATCAAATTGAAAACAAGGGCATACAATGTGGCCAAGACTAGTGGGAGGCCAGAGGATTGGGAAACTTTTAAAAGCCAGCAAAGAACGACTAAAAGAATGATAGAGAGGGAAGATAGATTATGAAAGTAAACTAGCACAAAATATAAAAACAGATAGCAAGAGTTTCTATAGGCACATAAAAGGGAAAAGAGTGGTTAAAGTAAATATTGGTCCCCTGGAGGACGAGACTGGGGAATGAATAATGGAGAACAGGGAAATGGCAGAGACATTGAACAAATATTTTGTATCGGTCTTCACGGTAGAAGACACTAAAAACATCCCAACAGTGGATAATCAAGGGGCTATAGGGAGGGAGGAACTTAATACAATCACTAATGAAGTAGTACTCAGTAAAATAATGGGACTAAAGGCAGTCAAGTCCCCTGGACCTGATGGCTTATATCCTAGGGTCCTAAACGAAATGGCTGCAGAGATAGTGGATGCATTGGTTGTAATCTACCAAAATTCCCCATATTTTGGAGTGGTCCCAGCAGATTGGAAAACCGCAAATGTAACGCCCCTATTTAAAAAAGGAGGCAGACAAAAAGCAGGAAACTACAGACCACTTAGCCTAACATCTGTCATTGGGAAAATGCTGGAGTCCATTATTAAGGAAGCAGTAGTGGGACATTTGGAAAAGCATAATTCAATCAAGCAGAGTCAGCATGGTTTTATGAAAGGGAAATCATGTTTGACAAATTTGCTGGATGTAACGAGCAGGGTGGATGCGGGGAGGGGAGGGGAGGAACCAGTGGATGTGGAGTATTTGGATTTCCAGAAGGCATTCGATAAGGTGCCACATAAAAGGTTACTGCACAAGATAAAAGTTCACGGAATTGGGGGTAATATATTAGCATGGATAGAGGATTGACTAACTAACAGAAAACAGAGAGTTGGGATAAATGGGTCATTTTCCAGTTGGCAAACAGTAACTAGTGGGGTGCTGCAGGGATCAGTGCTGGGGCCTCAACTATTTACAATCTATATTAATCACTTGAATGAAATAATAGAAAAGCAAATTATAATTTAAATGGAGAAAAATTGCAAAGTGCTGCAGTACAGAGGGACCTGGGGGTCCTTGTGCATGAAACACAAAAAGTTAGCATGCAGGTACAGCAAGTGATCAGGAAGGCAAATGGAATGTTGGCCTTTATTGCCAGGGGGCTGAAATATAAAAAAAAAGAGAAGTCCTGCTACAACTGTACAGGGTATTGGTGAGGCCACACCTAGAATACTGCGTGCAGTTTTGGTCTCCGTATTTAAGGAAGGATATACTTGCATTGGAGGCTGTTCAGAGAAGGTTCACTAGGTTGATTCTGGAGATGAGGTGTTTGACTTATGAGGAAAGGTTGAGTAGGATGGGCCTATACTCATTGGAGTTCAGAAGAATGAGAGGGGATCTTATCAAAATATATAAAGATAATGAGGGGGCTCGACAAGGTGGATGCAGAGAGGATATTTCCACTCACAGGGGAAACTAAAACTAGGGGACATAGTCTCAGAATAAGGGGCCACCCATTTAAAACTGAGATGAGGAGGAATTTCTTCTCTGAGGGTTGTAAATCTATGGAATTCTGTACCTCAGAGAGTTGTGGAGGCTGGGTCATTGTATATATTTAAGGTGGAGATAGACAGATTTTTAAGCGATAAGGGAATAAAGGGTTATGGGGAGCGGGCAGGGAAGTGGAGTTGAGGCCAGGGTCAGATCAGCAATGATCTTATTAAATTACCAGGCTCAAGGAGCCAGGTGGCCAACTCCTGCTCCTATTTCTTATGTTCTTAGCTGTAAGTGCTGTGCCGAGTATGGAACTGGGCGACACACATTGGCAAGGTTCCGATTCAATAGCCAAGTCTGTATTCAGTCAACAACAACAACTTGTATTTATATAGCGCCTTTAACGTAGTGAAACATCCCAAAGCACTTCACAGGAGTACTAAGAAACAAAAAATTTGATACCGAGCCACGCAAGTAGAAATTAGGGCAGATGACCAAATGTTTGGTCAAAGAGATAGGTTTTAAGGAACGTCTTAAAAGGAGGAAAGAGATTTAGGCAGGGGGTTCCAGAGCTTAGGGCCCAGGCAGCAGAAGGCACGGCCACTGATGGTTGAGTGATTATAATCAGGGATGGTCAGGAGGGCAGAATTAGAGGAGCGCAGACATCGCGGGGGTTGTGGGGCTGGAGGAGAATGCAAAGATAGGAAGGGGCGAGGCCATGGAGGGATTTAAAAACCAGGTTGCAAATCAGCCAATTTTGGCCACAGTGCTACATTTAGTCACAACGTAGCTGGGCTGTTTGGTAGCTCAGATAACGACTGAGGGCGGAGGTGTCCAACTTGGGCTACACTGAGCATCAGAAATTTGGCACTTATTGCCCAGATAATTCAGTCAAATTTGCACTTAAAACTAAGAGGCAATCTAAACTAAATGGCACGATATTAAAGAGTGTGCGGGAACTGAAAGATCAGATTGTAAATCTTTTATCCTCCAAAAATGCAGGGTGCATCAATTTTTCTGACAGAGAACACTACTGTTCTCAAATGATCCAACAGGAATCACTTTGCCAACAAATCAGTTGTCTGTGGATTAAGTAGGAAATTAAACCCTGCTCTCCCAGTGTTCAAGCCCATTGCATCTTCCTTGGTTGAACACTGGTGGTAAAGCCCTAGTTTTCTAACCAATCATAAACTCTGAATTTTAAATTTGACCTGGTCATGCCCAAGACCAGAAACAGGCTAGTCAAACCCGTGGTCCCTGGAACTCTAGAGCAATTTGGTGGGTAAATGGGTGCACTGACACTTTGAGAGATATAAAAAGAAAATATATCACTAATGCACCACAAAGGGATGGAATGCCAATTTGTACCAGAGATCCTGAAGTTACAGCTTCCATACAGGAACAGGAGGCAGCCATTCACTTAAAGAGCTGTAATCGACAGGGCTACGGACCTAGTGCTGGAAGGTGAGATTAGGCTGGGTAGCTCTTTTTCAAAAGGCACGATGGGCCGAATGGCCTCCTTCTGTGTCGTTATTGTTTTTAGATTTTATGATTCAACCCCTCGAGCCTCATCTGTCATTCAATCAGATCATGGCTGATCCATACCTCAACTCCACCTTCTCCCCCCTCCCCCCCGCTTAGCTCCATATCCCTTGATACCCTTACCGAACAAAAATCTATTAGCCTCAGTCCTGAAAGCTACAACTGACCTCCAGCATCCACAGCCTTCCCACATTTCCACTACCCTTTGTGTGAAGAAGAGCTTGCTGATTTTCTTCCTAAACGGCCTGGCTCTAATTATAAGGTTACGCACCCTTGTTCTAGATTTCCCCCCCACCCCCGCCACCAGAGGGAACAGTTTCTCCGCATCTACCCCATCAAATCCGTTTAACATTTTGAACAGTTTGATTAGATCACCCCTCAATCTTCCAAACGAGAGAATACAAGCCTAGAATCATAGATGTTTACAGCATGGAAGGAGGCCATTTAGGGCCCAGCGTGTCCCTAACCCTAACCCAACAAGAGGCTATCCAGCCTTTTTTGCGACCTGTCCTCATAACTGAACCCAATAAGCCCCAGCATCACTCTGGTAAATCTGACCTGCCCCCACTCCAAGGCCAAAATATCCTTCCCGAGGCACGATGCTCAGAACGACGTCTGACCGAGGCTCTGTACAACTGGAGCGTCACTTCCTCCCCTCTGTAATCCAGCCCCCTTGAGATAAAAAGATGAAGGCACAGAGCCACATTTCCAGAGATCTAGGACCAAGCTATCTTCTACGGTGGGCCCACCAAGGTGAGTGTGTGAGGCCCAGCAGATCCAAGATTTACAGGGCGGGGTGCAGAAGCAACCTGTACAGCACAGAAGGAGGCCCATCGAGTCTGCTTATCGAACAAACAACTATAAATTATAAATGAACAGTCAAAAGTGTTGACAGAATTAACTCACCTACAAGTCTGGCCTGTGTGCAACCAAACACAGTGATGGGGGCGTCTTTCTCATAGTCCCTGTAACCACCACTTCTCTGGGGCAGAACCGGTGGCATGTTCAAATTGGACCGTATGTAATTACCTATTTCAAAAGCAAATGTCAGCAGATTAACTCTTTAAACAGGAGGAGTGAATAAAATCCCTGCAGCAAAATGGGATGTAGAATTAGCACACTCGTAACGCCGAGGGGAGTTTTATTTGCCGTAGGTTGCCGGCTTAAGTCGGGGCATTGAGCGAGTGACATCTGCGGGCAACAAAACAGAAGACAAACATCACAAAATGCTGGCTGTTGCCTTCAAGGCAGGAGGGAGTGAGATCTAATAAAATCCATGGAGAACTGCAGGCCTCGAGTGAGCGATGGCCATCTATCAGCCCTCCCGTCTTTGGGTGCAGCTCAGTCTCGGGTAACAATGTACCGCAGGAACCTTCGGGTGCCACGAGCATTCGTGAACAGCCTTGGTATTTACTCGGTCACACCGCTGCAGATGACGACCGGAATTTCCAGTCATTTGCACCTTGGCAACGCCAGCCCATGTACTCAACAACAACTTGCATTTATATAGCGTCTTTAACGTAGTAAAATGTCCCAAGGCGCATCACAGGAGCGTTACCAAACAAAATTTGACACCGAGCCAGACAAGATGATATTAGGACAGGTGACCAAAAGCTTGGTCAAAGAAGTAGGTTTTAAGGAGCATCTTAAAAAGGAGGAAAGAGAGGCGGAGAGGTTTAGGGAGGGAGTTCCAGATGTTAGGGCCCAGGCAGCTGAAGACACGGCTGGCAATGGTGGAGCGATGAAATCGGAGATGTGCAAAAGGCCAGAATTGTGGGAGCGCAAAGATTGCCGAGGGTTGTATGGATCACCTTGATCAATCGGCTTGATCAGTTTGCGCCCCAATGGGGCTTCAGCAAAAAGTGACGTTAAGGCGAAGAATTGAACACAACCCAGGCCACAGCGTCAGGGTGAAAAAATCCAATGTTCCCATTCCAAATCACCAGCAGAAGATTCCTCCTGAAAAGTGTGTGTTTCGCCACGAGGCAGACACAAGATTGGGATCAGCAGGGATATTCGAATAACCTGCACGAGACTCGGCCCGACACGAAGAATCTCCACTGGGACAAGAGACAGGAGGTCACCGAGCACACAGAAATGTTTCCCAGAAAGGAAAAAGAAAAAAAGATTTGCATTTCTATAGCGCCTTTCATAACCTCAGGACATCCCAAAGCGCTTTACAGCCAATGAAATATTTTAAAAAATGTAATCACGGTTATAATGCAGAAAACGTGGCAGCCTATTTATATACTGCAAACTCCCACAAACAGCAATTGTGATAATTTGATCAGAAAATCTATTTTTAGTGATGTTGGTTGAGGGATAAATATTGGCCAGGGCACCAGGGAGAACTCCTCAGCTCTTCTTCGAAATAGTGCCCTGGGATCTTTTATGTCCACCTGAGAGAGCATACGGGGCCTCGGTTTAACGTCCCATCTGAAAGACGGCACCTCCGACAGTGCAGCGCTCCCTCAGCACTGCACTGGGAGTGTCAGCCTAACATTATGCGCTCAAGCAAGAAGGAGTAGTGAAAGCGGACTGGCTGTGAGGCGAGTGGCTTTGACAATCAGCGCAGCCACTGCACAGGGACAGGAACAAACCTTTTGTGTCGAAGCACCGAGAGAGCCAGTGCTTTCCGAAAACCACATCCATTCTCTCCCCGTGCCGGCAAACGTAGAGGTCTCGCTTCTGGGGGCCGGACCGGGATGTCTTAGACACCATCTGTGACAACACAAAGCACGTGACCATTTCACAAGACAACCAGCACTTCTAGCAGAGGAAACAGCAAGAACAAATAGTTTTTCTGACCCTCTGGAGGAAACCAGCTGATTTTTATCTGGGTCCCCTTCCAGTGCAGACTGATTCCAATGATCAGCTTGTGGATTGGCCCAGTTACAACAGTCATGGACGAATTAAAAAAAAAAATTAAGTTTGGCCTAGATTCCCTGTTCGACCCAATAGCGACTCCCCAGTGGAACGTGCAGGCGAAACTCTTCAGGAGCTCCTGTGCTGGTTCCACGCGCCCCCCCCCCCCCCAGGCCCTGGCTGGCTGCATTTACTGACACGAGTAGAGGCAGGTGGTGTCACGTGACACGTTCCGTCATTTGCGTCTCTAAAACATTGGGAGTGAGTAAAAATAACTGGAAACAGTTTCTCCTTATTTACTCGATCAAAACCGCTCCGGACTTTGAACACCTCTTTCAAATCTCCTCTTAACCTCCTCTGCTCTAATAAAAAAATAAACTGGTGGCAAGCCTACGCAAATCGATAGACTTGTCACTTCCCGCTCTGGCCCGAGTGCATTGACCATGGTAACCCCAGCGGTTGCCCGAAGCCTGCTCCGGCCGTTTTGTCCAGCCACTCCAGGGGTGGAGGAGAGTTAATCTGACCCCCCCTCCCTCCCCCCGGAAAATGAGGCAGGTTGGGAATGTTCCTCCTGGAGTTTGAAATCCCCCCCCTCCATCCACCCATATCTTCAGCGTCTCCCATCTTCCCTAAATCTTCCAACATTTAGGCCACAGATTTTCACATTAGAGTCCTGAGCCCTTGGGACCTGCGAAAGGATATGACCATGTTTGTGAGGTCACAACAATTCTGTATTTGTTGTTGATTTCTCTGTAGCATTTGACTAACTTTAAAAAAAAAAAGAAGTTTACTGTAACAACAGCATTGTTCTCCTCTTGGCAGCTGACACTGTCTTTCCAAAGTTAGGACAGGGGTGTCCCCAGGTATGTGTCAATATTTGCACACCCCAGCCCCTGATGGAAAACTCTGCGAAGATGTTTTGGTGAAGAAGGATTTTGGCCCATCCTGTGCTGCACCATGTTATCAGCAGGTGGCAGACTATACACACTTGGTATCAAACAACAGGGACGTCAAGTGCCAGAAAATCCACAACTCAGCTTAACTCGTCACCGCACGTCAGGAAGGCTGTCACGGCTTTGGAGAAGGTGCAAGAGAGATTTACCAGAACGGTACCGAGGATGAGGGACTACAGTTACGTTGAGAGACTGGAGAAGCTGGGGTTGTTCTCCTTGCAGCAGAGGTGGTTAAGAGGAGATTTGATAGAGGTGTTCAAAATCATGAATGGTTTTGAGAATAAATAAGGAGAAACGGTTTCCAGTGGCAGGAGGGTCAGTAACCAGAGGACACAGCTTTTAGATAATTGGCAAAAGAAAAACAGGTATTTTTTTTTTTAAAAAGACAGCGAGCTGTTGTGACCTGGAACGCGCAGCCTTGAAAGGGTCGTGGTACAAGATTCAGTAGCAACTTTCAACAGGGCACTGGGACAAATACTTGTTTGGAAAAAATAGAGAAAGTGCAGGAGGAGTGAGACTAATCCTCCAAGTCACACACTATCTGGACTTGCAAATATATCAACAATGCAGATACTGCTATCAAGGAGGAGTGTGATTATTCTGGATGAAATAAATATAGTGAGTATTAAGTATTAAGGGGTTTAGCAGCTTTGAAAGTAGATAAGTCCCCAGGCCCGGATGAAATGCATCCCAGGCTGTTGAGCGAAGTAAAAGAGGAAATAGCAGAGGCCTTGACCATATTCCAGTCCTCTTTGGATCTGGGCATGGTGCCGGAGGATTGGAGGACTGCTAATGTAGTACCCTTGTTTAAGAAGGGAGAAAGGGATAGACCGAGTAATTACAGGCCTGTCAGCCTAACCTCAGTGGTGGGAAAATTATTGGAAAAAATCCTGAAAGACAGGATAAATCTACATTTAGAAAGGCAAGGATTAATTAGGGACAGTCAGCACGGATTTGTGAAGGGAAGATGGACAAACCTGACTGAATTTTTTGAGGAGGTAACCAAGAGGGTCGATGAAGGTAGTGCGTATGATGTAGTATATATGGTCTTCAGCAAAGCTTTTGATAAAGTTCCACATGGTAGACTGGTCATGAAGGTTAAAGCCCATGGGATACAGGGCAAATTGGCAAGTTGGATCCAAAATTGGCTTGGAGGTAGGAAGCAAAGGGTAACGATTGATGAATGTTTTTGTGACTGGAAGGATGTTTCCAGTGGGGTTCCACAGGGCTCAGTACTGGGTCCCTTGCTTTTTGTGGTATATATCAACGATTTAGATTTGAATATAGGGAGTATGATTAAGAAGTTTGCAGACGACACTATCAATCACACAGCCAATATTAATGAAGAGGAAAGTCATGGGCTGCAAGAGGATATCAATCTACTGGTCAGGTGGGCAGAGCAGTGGCAAATGGAATTTAATTCAGAGAAGTGTGAGGTAATGCACTTTGGGAGGACTAATGAGGAAAGGGTATACACATTAAGTGGTAGGCCACTTAATAGCATAGATGAACAAATGGACCTTGGAGTGCTTGCCCACACAGATTCCTGAAAGTAGCAGGCCAGGTGGATAAGGTGGTTAAGAAGGCATACGGAATGCTTGCCTTTATTGGCCGAGGCAAAGAATATAAGAGCAGGGAGGTTATGCTTAAATTGTATAATAATTTGGTTAGGCCACAGCTGGAGTACTGCGTGCAGTTCTATTTGCCGTATTATAGGAAGGATGTGATTGCACTAGCGAGGGTGCGGAGGAGATTTACTAGGATGCTGCCTGGAATGGAGAATCTTAGTTTATGAGGACAGATTGGATAGGCTGGGTTTGTTCTCATTGGAATAGAGGAGGTTGTGAGGAGACCTTGGGTGTACAAAGTATTGAGGAGCTTGGACATAGTGGATAATAAGGGCCTATTTCCATGGTGGATGGGTCTATAACGAGGGGGCATAGCTTTAAGATGATTGGTGGAAGGTTTAGAGGGGATTTGAGGAGAGTTCTTTACGCAGAGGGTTGTGGGGATCTGGAACTCGTTGCCTGGAAGAGTGGTGGATGCAGAAACCCTCACCACTTTTAAGAGATGGTTGGATGGTCACTTAAAGTGCAGTAACCTGCAGGGTTACGGACCTAGAGCTAGTATTCGGGATTAGACTGGATGACCTTATTTTGAATGGCACAGATATAATAGTAAGCACTGCAGGAAATAGAATACGGCCAGCATGATCTCCTGGACTAGTTTCGATCGCATGGATGGGTCGGAGAGGAATTTTCGCAGATTTTTTTCTCCCGATATTGGACTGGGTTTTTAAATCTGGTTTTTGCCTCTCCCAAGAGATCAGATGGCTCCAGTTAGGGTGGAGTGTAGAATGTTTCAGTATAAAGGGGTATCGCAGTTGTGTGGGGCGGACTGGTTGGGCTGGGTGCTCTTTGCCTTTCTGTCATTGTTCATAGGTTTATATGTAACCTTTAGGGCTGCTGACCGAGGGCCGTGCGGCTCTTTGTCGGCCAGCGTGGACACAATAGGCCGGAATGGCCTCCTTCTGCACTGTAAATTTCTATGTTTCTATGACACACAATTTGCTCGAACAGTGGCCTCCAGTGGGAGGCTCCACGTGTGACTGTCACAGGTCCAGGTTTGGACCTCGTGGGTCTCCACGGAAGGTGCGGTGAACATCATGCTGGCTCCTTACGATGCAACTTACCGGCATGGGTTGACAGATGACATTGGCGGGCAACGACAGAGCCTCGCCCGGCCCCTGCTCCTCCTGGAGCCTCCTGCGATAAGCCCCGTCGCATAGACTGGCTCCAGCAGGGGCGATCGCAGTGAGAAACGAGTTCGATCTGAGCAAACACAAAGTGGGAGGAGATGACATGAGTCTCCGGATCAATAAGTCCCAGCACAGAGATGGCGCATCACTGGCAGCACAGGAACATCAGCGGCAAAATCAGACATGCCGTCAATGTGTAAACGCCAACACGTTGCCAATGAACCGGGACCATTGGGTGATTGTGCTTTCCAATCAATTAATCAGGGAAGGACTTTGTACAGAAGATTCTGGAACTCTCTGTCCTTTTCAATTAAGATAATGTTCCCCTCAACCACAGAGACTGCACAAATATCCTCAGCTCTCACCAAATGGTAAAGACTTGCATTTATATAGCATCTTTCACAACCTCAGGACATCCCAAGGCGCTTTACAGCCAATGAAGTACTTTTGGAGTGCAGTCACTGTTGTAATGTGGGAAACGCGGCAGCCAACTTGTGCACAGCAAGCTCCCACAAACAGCAATGTGATAATGACCAGATCATCTATTTTAATGACATTGGCTGAGGGATAAATATTGTCCCAGCAAAGCCCAACAATAAAGAGCCCAACTCATCAAAAATGAACTCGATCTCCTTCCCCTGCCAATTCAAAGTGCCTTATCCCAAGTTATCTGACAAACACATTCTTTTAAAAGTACCAGATTCTCACTTTGCTGTGATTTTTTTTGCGCTGTTTAAAATCAAGATTTTTGGATTATTTGAATCTTTTTAGTCCAAAGAAAGGTAGAATTTTAACTTGACTCCCAAGGCGGGTTTGAGACGCGCGCCCATTTTATGCCCCACTTGATTCTACAGTAGTTCACCTCCATCGCGTCTAAAGTCAGGCGGCGTGCAAAGCTGGCCTCCGAAATAAACCCGGCTGGTGAGGTTTAGTTAGTTACCTCTCGAGTCTCTCACTTTTATGGCATTGCTTTTCAATTTTCCCCTCAGCCGGTCCCGAGGCCTCTCTCCGAGGTCGCCACCAGAGTGGCTCTGGCTCTCGGTTGGAGAAGGTGCGGTTTGCTGCTCTCCCGCGGCCTTGTCCGTGCCCAGGTGTGCTGGGAGAGGGAGCACGCAGTGACTGCCAGCAGGCTTAGGGCCTTCCACAACCAGGGGGCACCAGAGGGACTGGACTGCTTCATCAGCCCCCCACCTCAATCCCCGGAACCAAATTTTAATTTAATTTGATGAGGTTCCTTTCTGAATTGTGTGTTTAATTTAGTTTATTGGTGGTGTCCCTTTAAGAATGGCGCACTCACTATCTCCTCATTGATGACATCAGTCATTAAACACTGCAATTACCCAGAGGTAGAAGGGAACGTAGGCTCATTTAAAGGAGGAATATACTTGCATTGGAGGCAATTCAGAGAAGGTTCACGAGGTTGATTCTGGATATGAAGGGGTTGACTTATGAAGAAAGGTTGAGCAGGTTGGGCCTCTACTCGTTGGAGTTTAGAAGAATGAGAGGTGATCTTATTGAAACATATAAGATACTGAGGGGGCTCGACAAGGTAGATGCAGAGAGGATGTTTCCATTCGGGGGGAATCTAGAACTAGGGGGCATAGTTTCAGAATAAGTAGTCATAAGAACATAAGAAATAGGGGCAGGAGTCGGCCATTTGGCCCATCAAGCCTGCTCCACCATTCAATAAGATCATGGCTGATCTGATAATGGACTCAGCTCCACTTCCCTGCCCGCTCCCCATAATCCTTTACTCCCTTATCGCTCAAAAATCTGTCTATCTCCACCTTAAATATATTCAGACCCAGCCTCCACAGCTCTCTGGGGCAGAGAATTCCACAGATTTACAACCCTCCGAGAAGAAATTCCTCCTCATCTCAGTTTTAGAACAGCGATAAGGGAGTAAAGGGTTATGGGGAGCGGACAGGGAAGTGGAGCTGAGTCCATGATCAGATCAGCCATGATCTTATTGAATGGCGAAGCAGGCTTAATGGGCCAAATGGCCTACTCCTGCTCCCATTTTTTATGTTGTTCGATTCTCCTCCTGTTGCCCCGACGATGGTGATATGACACGGTGTGCTACACGGACGGGTGAAACGCCACTTACCCGTGAAAGACCCAAGTGTCGCATTCATCCGCCTTGGCTATGTAGTTCTCCGGAAGTAGGCCCGAGCAGCCTGTTGCCAGGGAGGTGCCGTATATCCAGCCCTCACTCGTGCTGCTCTGCTCAATCGAGGACATGAATATAAAATCTCCCTGCACCAGCTCCAGCTCGTCGTCATTCTGAGGTGTGTACGGGTACATCACGCGCAGAGTCTGTCAGAAAGAGAGCAGGGGAAACACTGAGGTTACAGGTCACACCGACCAGCTTAAGAGAACCCATTGAAAGAAAAGAAAGACTTGCATTTATATAGCAGCTTTCACGACCACCGGATGTCTCAAAAGTGCTTTACAGCCAATGAAGTACTTTTGGAGTGTAGTAACTGTTGTAATGTGGAAAACACAGCAGCCAATTTGTGCACAGCAAGCTCCCACAAAGAGCAATGTGATAATGACCAGATAAACGGTTTTTGTTATATTGTTTGAGGGATAAATATTGGCCAGGCACCGGGGATAACTCCCCTAACTCTTCTTCAAAATAGTTCCATGGCATCTTTTACATCCATCCCAGAGGGTAGATGTGGCCTTGGTTTAACATCTCATCCAAAAGATGACACCTCCGACAGTGCAGCACTCCCTCAGTACTGCCCCTCCGACAGTGCGGCTTTCCCTCAGTACTGCATCTCCGACAGTGCGGCGCTCCCTCAGCACTGCCCCTCCGACAGTGCGCCGCTCCCTCAGCATTGCCCGTCCGACAGTGCAGCACTCCCTCAGTACTGCCCCTCCGACAGTGCGGCTTTCCCTCAGTACTGCATCTCCGACAGTGCGGCGCTCCCTCAGCACTGCCCTTCCGACAGTGCGGCGCTCCCTCAGCACTGCCCCTCCGACAGTGCAGCGCTCCCTCAGCAGTGTCCCTCCGACAGTGCGGCTTTCCCTCAGCACTGCCCCTCCGACAGTGCGGCACTCCCTCAGTACTGCATCTCCGACAGTGCGGCGCTCCCTCAGTACTGCCCCTCCGACAGTGCGGTGCTCCCTCAGCACTGACTGGGAGTGTCAGCCTGGATTTATGTGCTCAAGTCCCTGGAGTGGGACTTGAACCCACAACCTTCTGACTCAGAGGCGAGTGTGCCACCCACTGAACCACAGCTAACTATTTGGCAAATATAAAAGAAACAGCTGTTTACATTTATCCAGAGCACAACCAAGTCCAATCGTTATCACCTCCTCCAAAAAGCTGGGATACTCAGTGCACAATATTGGCTACATGTTGTGACACCACTATTCCCGGCCAGAATGGAGATGATTGGCTAATTCCCCCGTCACATGCCTGGAGACCGCACTGCCGTCAGTGACTGGGATTGATTTTACGCTCATTAAAATATTGCTGCTAAAATAACTCTTCTTTTATCGGGAAATGCTGCAGTGGTTTGCAGTGACTTTTTAAATAGATTCTGTTTGCCACAAGACCCGCTCTGACACAGTGGTGCCAATAGATACGCTGCCAGCTCATTGGCTGACAGTGGTGCCAATAGGCACACTGCTAGCTCATTGGCTGATAGTGCCAATAGGCACACTGCTAGCTCATTGGCTGACACAGTGGTGCCAATAGACATGCTGCCAGCTCATTGGCCGACAGTGGTGCCAATAGGCACACTGCTAGCTCATTGGCTGATAGTGCCAATAGACATACTGCTAGCTCATTGGCTGACACAGTGGTATCAATAGACACGTTAGACAATATTTGGAGTCTGTTTATATTTTAGAATTTTCCAGACATCCCACTCAACAAACAGACAGGTCACTTAACAACAAACCCTACATTACTGTCCAATCAAAAACAACATGTAGGGTTGATGGTGTACTGAACAGTGGTGTCAGTTTACTGGAAGTGAAGCGGACACAGGGGTAACTGTGTGCCAGTAACTGCCCCAGGCTCCATGAAACAAACTAACCAAACACAGCCTGTGTATTTGACATTTTCCTGCTGCTTTTTGAGAAGCACATACAAGAAGGAATTTCAGAACAGGAGGCCATTCAGCCTCTCGAGTCTGTTCTGCCATTCAATTAGATCATGACCCATCTGTATTTTAAGCTCCATCTGCCCGCAATAGTTCTGTAACCCTTAATACCCTTGCCTAGTAAAAATCTAGCATTCCCAGTTTGGAAATTTCCAATTGACCCCCGGCCTCAACAGCTTTTTGGGGGTGGGTGGGGGGGGGAAAAGAGTTCCAGGTTCCCACTGCCATGTGTGTGAAGAAGTGCTTCCTGACATCACCCCTGACCGGCCTGGCTCTAATTTTAAGGTTCTGGCCCCTTGTTCTGGACTCCCCCGACCTGAGGGAATAGTTTCTCTCTATCTATCCGATCAACTCCTTTAATCATCTTAAACACCTCGATCAGCGACCAGATCACCCTATAATCTTCGCGACTCGAGAGAATATAAGCTTATGTTTGTCGATACGCAGACTCTTTTTCCCCCCTCCCCACCCCCCGACCGCGCGCGATTACTTACCTCGTGATTAGCGAATCGGATATCACGGGAATAAACAGCAGCTACCCAATCGCAGCCCAGCTTTAGGTCTACGCCGCGAGCCAATTTCTCCAGCGCAGTCAGGTGACTGGGCTGGAAATGATACGCGAGCGTGACATGGAGCTGCTTCTTGTGGGGTTCAACACGGACATCTATGAGAGAGAGAGAGAGAGACGGAGACAAAAGAATAAATTAACTGAGAAAATTATTTAGATAGTAACAGGAGGAGGCCATTTAGCCCCTCGAACCTGTCTCGCCATTCAATGAGATCATGGCTGATCTGTATCCCAACCTCCAGGGCTCCATCCATATCCCTTAACTAGCAAAAATCAATCCATAGACGCTACTAAACAGCTCACACACTAGAGCGCAGGAGCAAGAGATCGGAGAGAAGGAGACAGACAGACAGGAAATGGAAAGAAAGACTTGCATTTATATCGTATCTTTCACACCTTCGGGATGTCCCAAAGCTTTTTACAGCCAATGATGTATTTCTAAAGTGCAGCCACTGTTGTAATGGAGGAAACGCAGGAACATATTTGCGCACAGTAAGCTCCCACAATCAGCGATGAGGTAAAATGATCGTATAATCTATTTTAAGTGGTGTTGGTTGAGGGATAAATATTGGCCCCAGGACAGCGGGGAGAACTTCCTCCTGCTTTTCTTCAAAATAGTGCCATGAGATGTATTACATCTACCTCTCAGTACTGCAATGGAAGTGTCAATGTGGATTATGGGATCAAGTCCCTGGAGTAGGACTTGAACCCACGACCTTCTGACTGAGCGCTACCCACGGAGCCACGGCATAACACAATTCTGCCCGTTTTGCATCCCCCACTCAAGTCCAATTTCATCCCCGGTCTCATATTCATCGCCCTTGGTAACAGAATGTTTAATGGTCACCGCTGGTCAGATTACCCACCTGCTTTACTCGTAGCCTCAGCTGCAAAATCCGCAGCGAATTTCTTGATGATTTCCGCGCTCTCCTCCTCCACAAAGAGACCGATAAAGTTTGATGACGTGTACAGCTCCAGGGAAAGGGGGAGAGGAAAAGTCTCTTTCCATCGGCTGACTGTATTCTGCAAGGCTTCACACAGACCTTCCACTTTGCTGTCCTCGCACTGTAACATGACCACCACCAGCCGGAGTCAGTCCCACTCACTGCCACATCCTGAGCACCCAGCGCCGTACACCCTTCCCACAGTGCCCAGTTACACCCCCTCCCCACAGTGCCCACACACCCTCCCCACAGTGCCCAGTCACACCCCCTCCCCACAGTGCCCAGTTACACGCCCTCCCCACAGTGCCCAGTCACACACCCTCCCCACAGTGCCCAGTTACACACCCTCCCCACAGTGCCTAGTAATACACCCTCCCCACAGTGCCCAGTTACACACCCTCCCCACAGTGCCCAGTTACACACCCTCCCCACAGTGCCCAGTTACACACCCTCCCCACAGTGCCCAGTTACACACCCTCCCCACAGTGCCCAGTCACACACCCTCCCCACAGAGCCTAGTAACACACCCTCTCCACAGTGCCCAGTTACACCCCCTCCCCACAGAGCCTAGTAACACACCCTCCCCACAGTGCCCAGTTACACATCCTCCCCACAGTGCCCAGTTACACCCCCTCCCCACAGTGCCCACACACCCTCCCCACAGAGCCTAGTAACACACCCTCCCCACAGTGCCCAGTTACACCCCCTCCCCACAGAGCCTAGTAACACACCCTCCCCACAGTGCCCAGTCACACACCCTCCCCACAGTGCCCACACACACCCTCCCCACAGTGCCCAGTTACACATCCTCCCCACAGTGCCCAGTTACACCCCCTCCCCACAGTGCCCACACACCCTCCCCACAGAGCCCACACACCCTCCCCACAGAGCCTAGTAACACACCCTCCCCACAGAGCCTAGTAACACACCCTCCCCACAGTGCCCAGTCACACACCCTCCCCACAGTGCCCAGTCACACACCCTCCCCACAGTGCCCAGTCACACACCCTCCCCACAGTGCCCAGTAACACACCCTCCCCACAGTGCCCAGTAACACACCCTCCCCACAGAGCCTAGTAACACCCCCTCCCCACAGTGCCCAGTTACACACCTTCCCACAGAGCCTAGTAATACCCCCTCCCCACAGTGCCCAGTTACACCCCCTCCCCACAGTGCCTAATTACACACCCTCCCCACAGTGCCTGGTAACATCCCCTCCCCACAGTGCCCGGTAACATCCCCTCCCCACAGTGCCCGGTAACATCCCCTCCCCACAGTGCCCAGTTACACACCCTCCCCACAGTGCCCAGTTACACACCCTCCCCACAGTGCCCAGTTACACACCCTCCCCACAGTTCCCAATAACATCCCCTCCCCACAGTGCCCAATTACACACCCTCCCCACAGTGCCCGGTAACATCCCCTCCCCACAGTGCCCAGTTACACACCCTCCCCACAGTGCCCACACACCCTCCCCACAGTGCCCACACACCCTCCCCACAGTGCCCAGTTACACCCCCTCCCCACAGTGCCCAGTTACACACCCTCCCCACAGTTCCCAATAACATACCCTCCCCACAGTGCCCAGTTACACACCCTCCCCACAGTGCCCGGTAACATCCCCTCCCCACAGTGCCCAGTTACACACCCTCCCCACAGTGCCCAGTTACATCCCCTCCCCACAGTGCACAATTACACACCCTCCCCAGTGCACACACACCCTCCCCATAGTGCCCAATTACACCCCCTCCCCACAGTGCCCAATTACACCACCTCCCCACAGTGCCCAGTTACACACCCTCCCCACAGTGCCCAGTTACACACCCTCCCCACAGTGCCCAGTTACACACCCTCCCCACAGTGCTATAAACCCCAGTAACACACCCTCCCCTCAGTGCCCACACCCCCCTCCCCACAGTGCCCTGTAACACACCCTCCCCACAGTGCTATAAACGCCAGTAACATCCCCTCCCCACAGTTCCCAATAACATCCCCTCCCCACAGTGCTATAAACCCCAGTAACATCCCCTCCCCACAGTGCCCAGTTACACCCCCTCCCCACAGTGATGTCGGACCCAGTTACACACCCTCCCCAGAGACATTTTCTGCATGCTATGAAACGATTATATTAACAAAAGTGTTCCCAATGGAATCATGGGTAAAAGCACTGCCCCTGTGGTACCGCGTCCCACAGACCAGCAGATCCTGGCTCAGTCCCTGGGCTGTGCTCCATTACCAGATTACAACTGGCCTCCGCATTCCTGGGCTCAGAGCGGGGGGGATTGGGGGGGGCGGCAGGGTTTGGGTGCAGGGGATCAAATCAACTGGGGTTCCTGCCCCTGATCCGTATCCAGTGACACCTCTGAAAGTGAGTATGTGTGGATATAATGGTTTGAGTCGCCAACTGTGATGCCCTCCTTGGCCAGACAGCCTGCTGACCCTCACAAAGAAGGGGCAAGCGCACGAGGCACCACAGGGCAGCTGGCCCCCCCGAGGAAGCCTGTACCCTCACACGAGTCGAGTCAAGAGAGGAGAGAAAAAAAAAACAGCTCCACCCCACCCGGCCCTGTCACATAACTCATTCCAGCACAGGTATGATGGGCCGAATGGCATTTTGCTGTGCTATATGATTCTACGATTTAAATTAAACACCTGACTTTCCCCAGAAATGAGCTGCAAAGGCCCCAGACACTCACCATGAAGAACTGGCAGAGCGTGATGTGAGGGAAGATGTTGTGAGCCTTGTTTTTGCCGCAAACCTGCCGCGACTGATGCCAGTACTCGAAGAGTTTGTTGGCCAGTGGTCCAGTGGGCCGCAGGTACAGAACATATTCTCGAGGAAGAGGGTCATCCAGGAAGGGGTCGTCCACATGCGAAAACAGCCTAATATGACGGAGGGACAGAGGAAAGAAAAGAAGAGATTGAAGTGAATTTCCTGACATGAGAGACGGCACTTTGCGATCACCGCATTGACCAGCAACTCAGCGGGTTCGTCAAACACTCAGCGTCTCAATGCCAGATTCGCACACAGACTGGAAGAAATCAATGTAGTGCTTTTCAGTCGAGCCTCAGCACCCCCACATGCCGACAAAATCAATCGCTGCAATGAAATGGAAAATAATTCAGCTGGGTTGGTGTGGAGTGGAGAAAACACGTTTCCTGAAAGCAGACAGGCACCAGGGATTTCACGGAACAAACAATCAGGCAACAGGAGAGCTGCGAATCACCTTGCAGTCTCCACAAATACTCCTAATGTCTGAAACACAAGACGGTCGATCACATGTGTTGGTGCTCTCGGGGTGTGCCCCTCGATGGGAGGGCTGGTTATGCAGGTCCGAGCACGCTGTCCTTGGTCAAAGGAAACTGGAATGGCCACGATCCAGGGGGGGGGGGGCTGGAGGAATGTTGTTCCTCTCCACGCCCGACTGTCCAATCTGTGTGTGGAAATCTGGAATAAAAACAGAAAATGCTGGAAACACTCAGGTCAGGCAGTGTCTGTGGAGAGCGAAACAGAGTTAATGCTTCAGGACAGAACGGTCATCATGACAAAAAGTCATGTTAACTCGGTTTCTCTTTCCACAGATGCTGCCTGACCTGCTGAGTATGTCCCGCATTTTCTGTTTTTATTTCAGATTTCCAAAGTCTTTTGCTTTTGTATTCATGTAAATCTGGAACTCTCTTCCCCAAAAAGCTGTTGAGGTTGGAGGTGGTGAGGAGCGGCGTCAGTTGAACATTTCAAAACGGAGATTAATAGATTTATGTTAGGCAAGGGTATTAAGGGTTACAGAACTAAGGAGGGTCAGTGGAGTTAATTAGATCAGCCGTGACCTCATTGAATAGCGGAACAGGCTCGAGGGGCTGAATAGCCTTCTCCTGTTCCTATCTTTGTTCTTGGGTTGTGGCCAATATCCCTAGTTGTCCTGAGGGACATCAAGAGTCAAGCACACAGTGCAGGATTGGAGTCACATGTAGGCCAGACTGGTTAGGGGCAGTGGGTTCCCTTCTCTGAGGGGCATTAGTGACCCAGTTGAGCTTTGATGACAATCCGACACACTTCATGGTGCCAACCCGGAAATAACGAGATTTATATACGATTTGCTACTGTGAGATTTAAATCCATGACCTCTGGGATGTTAATTCAGCACAATAACCATGTGGCTGATGCAACCCTATTGAGTGAGGGCTCACGGCAGAAGAGTTAACTTGTAAAGTTAGCCCTCAGAATTTCTAGGACGAGGGGAAGGCCAAAAGTCCAACCAAGCTGGTCACTTTTTGACCAAGCCATTGTTCAACGGGTACAATAACAGAGTGGTCATGGCAAGTTGGAAAACTGAATTTAATAAATCTAGGCTTGCACAAAAAAAAATTAATGACGCGGTCATAAAAACTCAACTGGTTCACTAATGTCCTTCAGGGAAGAGAACCTGTTGTCCTTACCCACTCTGGCCTACACCTGGACTTAGCCCCATCTGAAGCGGCCTAGCAAGCCCCTCTGTTGTGCCAACAATTTGCCAGGAAGCGCAACAGGCAACGTCTCGAGAAGATCAAGACAGCATCTACCCAGCTTCACACCCTCAAATCAATGCTCTCCAGAAACACAGCTAGTTTCCTCCTTAACCCATTTGCACGTCAGTGACCTTCC
The DNA here is from genome assembly GCF_044704955.1 of Pristiophorus japonicus. Lineage (NCBI taxonomy): Eukaryota > Metazoa > Chordata > Chondrichthyes > Pristiophoridae > Pristiophorus > Pristiophorus japonicus. The sequence continues at coordinate 215,138,141 of NC_091987.1, read as the reverse complement.
CTGGCAACTCATCCCATAACTCTACATTGCATTTTGGCCCAACAGCTTCCACCCGACTGCCCAACTCACTCAATTAGGGATCATTAAGTCAAGGAGTTGGAAAAACCGGCCATTTAAAACGGGGCCTTCTCTCTGCTGTAAAGTAGGTGAAAATCCTTTTGCTTTCCTGCTCTCAATAAGCACAAGACCAGTGACCTCATGCACATCACAGACATCTGCATCATTTGCTCTAGTTTCATGCTGCGACAACCAAAACTGCAGAATTAAGTCGTAACTCTGGAAGCAGTCAGTTTCCGAGAGCACTGCAGGGCCAAGGAGTCAGAGTTACTGCCAGCCTCAACTCAGTTGTACTTGGGCAAGACAAACTCCTGTTTTTGTTTAAAAACAGTATAGTAGTATTAGGCGGTCCCTCGTATTGAGGATGACCTGCTTCCACACCAAAAAGGGATGAGTTCACAGGTGTTTCAACGAGGGACCTGACATTCTAGGGCCCGAACTCCATATTGAAGGATGGAAGATGCCTGTGCGTGGATTTATTTTAATGTGGGGTGACCGTTGTACACCAGCTACCACACGGGCTTGACAGAGCTAGGTCTTGGTCCAGCGGCAAGGGTTAACCAAGACGACTGGAGACCTGCTCTGCTGCACGGGCCTAGCGCGCGCACACATCGCAGTGTGGGTTGGCCCGTGCTGCCCCTGGGCCCTCGCCTCAGCTGGGTCCCGAACTCACGCCTCTCCTGAGCCCCGATCTCTCACCGCTCCTCCGCCCCGATCAAAAATGGAGCAGTCAGTAACAGGACATCAATTAGTTTCCTCTTATCTCGGAGACATCAAATATCTACACTTCATCATAGGCTGTCCCTCGGAATCGAGGAAGACTTGCTTCCACTCTCAGCATGAGTTCTTAGGTGGCTGTACAGTTCAATCTGGCACAGGTTGGACAGATAGTCATGGAGGGAAAGGGTGGGCAGGGAGCGTGGTTTGCCGCACGCTCCTTCCGCTGCCTGCCATTGATTTCTGCATGCTCTCGGCGTTGAGACTCGAGGTGCTCAGTGCCCTCCCGAATGCACTTCCTCCACTTAGGGTGATCTATGGCCAAGGACTCCCAGGTGTCAGTGGGGATGTCACACTTTATCAGGGAGGCTTTGAGAGTGTCCTTATAATGGTTCCTCTGCTTGCCTTTGGCTTGTTTGCCATAGACGAGTTCCGAATAGAGTGCTTGATTTGGGAGTCTCGTGTCTAGCATGCGGACTATGTGGCACGCCCAGCGGAGCTGATCGAGTGTGGTCAGTGCTTCAATGCTGGTGATGTTGGTCTGGATGAGGACATTAATGTTTGTGCGTCTGTCCTCCCAGGGGATTTGCAGGATCTTGCGGAGACATCGCTGGTGGTATTTCTCCAGCAACTTGATGTGTCTACTGTACATGGTCCATGTCTCTGAGCCATACAGGAGGGCGGGTATTACTACGGCCCTGTAGACCATGAGCTTGGTGACAGTTTTGAGGGCCTGGTCTTCAAAGACTCTTTTCCTCAGGCAGCCGAACTGGCGCACTGGAGGCAGTGTTGGATCTCATCAATGCCTGCTCTTGTTGATAGGAGGCTCCCGAGATAGGGGAAGTGGTCCACGGTGTCCAAGGCCACGCCGTGGATCTTGATGTTTGGGGGGCAGTGCTGTGCGGCGAGAAAAGGCTGGTGGAGGACCTTTGTCTTACTAATATTTAGCGTAAGGCCTATGCTTTCATACGCCTCGGTAAATACGTCGACTGCGTCCTGGAGTTCAGCCTCTGTGTGCACAGATGCAGGCGTCGTCCGTGTACTGTAGCTCGACGACAGAGGTTGGGGTGGTCTTGGACCTGGCCTGGAGACGGCGTAGGTTAAACAGCTTCCCACTGGTTCTGTAGTTTAGTTCCACTCCAGCGGGGAGCTTGTTGACTGTGAGGTGGATCATGGCAGCGAGGAAGATTGAGAAGAGGGTTGGGGCGATGACACAGCCCTGCTTGACCCCGGTCCGGACATGAATTGGGTCTGTGATGGATCCGTTGGTAAGGATCATGGCTTACATATCTTCTTGAAATTTGTTATTTGAAATATCAAAATATTAACCCTTCAACTAGACTGGAGTTTATCAGCAGAAACAATCGCCAATACTGAAATTTGTTGTGTGTCTGGAATATCTAGCACCACCAAATATGAGACTGCAGGAGGTACAACAATGTAATGTGAGCATTTGTAGACATTTCCTTACCTCAATAGGTCTTCATGCATCACATCAGTTTAAGTATCTCATTGAAAGGCATCCCATTAACAATAACTTGCATTTATATAGCGTCTTGATCATCATAAAACATCGCAAGGTGCTTCACAGTAGTGTTATCAAATAAATATATGATACCGAGCCACATAAGGAGATATGAGGACAGGTTGGTCAGAGTTAGGTTTTAAATGAGCGTCTTAAAAGGAGAGAACTGGGGTTAAACCAACACCCTCTCTCCAGGAACAATTTAGAGCTGGATTCACAGGCATGTACCCAATGTTAGTGGCATGCAGCTCCTCCAGCTCAACGGTGCTGGAATGTCAGCCTTGAGGAATCTTGAAGAGCCTTCTATTCTTCAATCACTGTGCCGTTGCTCAACATGTGCTCCCCCACCCCACCAGTGGTTGGCCCTCGTTCCACTGGGACACTCCTGCCCTCGAACTCCCTACCCAGTTCCCTTGGCCCTGGCCAGCACTGACCCAGCTTTCAAAATCTCTCTCTTCTATCACGCTTTTGGTTCTCCAACTTAGCCTCTCCTCTTTCCTCACGCTGATGGGGAGAGTTTTATAAATGCTCCTTTCCACAGTCATCGACAAGGAAGGCCATTGTCCATGGTTTGCTCGTTAAAGAAGGGAATGTACCACAAAGTTGGCTGATGAGAGTTTGCAAAGAGTCAAGTCGTGCAGTAGAGGGATGCTCTTATGAGGTTTTGGGAGAAACTCTCACCCGTTACCCTGCCCCACCCAGTTGCCTCTGCCCCCTCACCTCTGTTTCCAACTTCATACAAACCCGAAGGTCCCAGATTTGTTCCCTGATCTATGCTGATCAAGTTGGGGCAGAAATTGGAGGGGGATTGTGGAGGTGGGGGGGGGGGGGGGGGGGGGGGAAGACTCATCCAGGATCCCTATTCCTGACTACAATCCCATCTGGAAAACGTGTATGTAGTTAACAGGCAAGAGTGGGTTTTGGGACTGGCTGCGAAGTTGTACAGTCCAGATCCGAAGAGCCGAGTGATACTCTGAACTCATCCGAGGTGAAGGGCCAGAGGTCAAAGGGTACCTGGCGCCCATGGAAACATACCCGAGGAACAATCAGTACCTTTGGAGGGAAGGTTAGATCATTGTTGGGGAAAAAGCAGTCTGGTACAACAGGATAATCCAGGAAGGATGCACATGTATCACACATTGAGAGCATGTCCCACTCTCAACTCCCAAACGCGACTTTCTGCTTTAGGATCACCACAACAATGGAGAGCGTTTCAGGCTCTACCCTCGAGGCGTGTTTGAGGCAGTGCGAGTCATTGAATTATTGCACAGGCTCTCAGCTGGGACTGCTTACGTTGGAATTTAACAGTCAGACTCATGGGCAAAGGTTGGAGACGAGAGCTGGTTTTTAATTCTAAGAATCAGAGTGGGAGTTGCTGCAATACGTTTCACACCACGTCACTAAAGTAAAACCTTGCGAAGGCCAGCCAGAGAGATTCTTTTAAAAAAAAAATGTTTTTAATTCCGCTGCCTTATTCTCTTTAGTATGGCACCTGCCACCTTAGAGAGAGAGAGAGAGAGAGAGAGAGAGACACACACACACACGGGCTAACCACGTCAGCCACATCCTGTGAGTAGAGATGCAACAATCGTAGCCAGGCAGTTAAGGTATCCCCTGAGTCTGGCACTGAAGTCAGCAAGGCAGGAAACACTTCGAGAAGCCTGGGTTGACACTGCTACACACGACAAGTGGTGTCAGCAAGGGTTATACCTGGAACCGATTACCGGTCCTTATGCAACGGCGTCAGGAATGCACCAGAAATATTTGTTCCTCCTCTCCCTCCCTCACTAAATGTAGGTTTATTTACCTTTTTCTTGAGAGCTCCCTCCATGCCAACCAGCTGAATAAATTAGAATGTTGATTAACTAAAGAAAGAGTAGGGCCTATTAGAGACCATAAAGGTAACCTGTGTATGGAGGCGGAAGGCGTGGGTATGGTTCTTAATGAATACTTTGCGTCCGTTTTCACAAAAGAGGGACGATGCAGATATTGCAATCAGGGAGGAGGAGCTGAAATATTAGACAAAATAAACAGAGTGAGAGGAACTATTAAGGGGCTTAGCAGCTTTGAAAGTGGATAAATCCCCCAGGCCCGGATGAAATGTATCCCAGACTGTTGAGAAGAAAAAGGAAATAAGCAGAGGCTCAGATTATCATTTTCCAGTCGCCTGTGGCTACATGTGTGGTACCAGAGGACTGGAGGATTGCTAATGGTTGTACCTTTGTTTAAAAAGGGAGAAATGGATAGACCGAGTAATTACAGGCCAGTCAGCCTAAGCTCGGAGGTGGGAAAATTATTGGAAAAAATTCTGAGGGACAGGATTAATCTTCGTGTAGAAAGACACGGATTAATCACGGCCAGTCAGCATGGATTTGTTAAGAGAAGGTCGTGCCTGACTAACTTGATTGAATTTTTTGAGCAGATAACAAGGAGGGTCGATGAGGATAGTGCGTATATGGATTTTAGCAAAGCTTTTGATAAGGTCCCACATGGCCGTCTGGTCACGAAAGTAAAAGCTCATGGGATCCAGGGCAAAGTGGCAAGTTGGAACTAAAGTTGGCTCAGAGGCAGGAAGCAAAGGGTAATGGTCACTGGGTGTTTTTGTGATTGGAAGGCGGTTTCCAGTGGGGTTCCGCAGAGCTCAGTGCTGGGTCCCTTGCCTTTTGTGGTATACATAGAAACATAGAAACATAGAAAATTGGTGCAGGAATAGGCCATTCGGCCCTTCTAGCCTGCACCGTCATTCAATGAGTTCATGGCTGAACATGCAACTTCAGTACCCCATTCCTGCTTTCTCGCCATACCCCTTGATCCCCCTAGTAGTAAGGACTTCATCTAACTCCTTTTTGAATATATTTAGTGAATCAACAACTTTCTGTGGCAGAGAATTCCACAGGTTCACCACTCTCTGGGTGAAGAAGTTTCTCCTCATCTCGGTCCTAAATGGCTTACCCCTTATCCTTAAACTGTGACCCCTGGTTCTGGACTTCCCCAACATCGGGAACATTCTTCCTGCATCTAACCTGTCTAAACCCATCAAAATTTTAAACGTTTCTATGAGATCCCCTCTCATTCTTCTGAACTCCAGTGAATACAAGCCCAGTTGATCCAGTCTTTCTTGATATGTCAGTCCCACCATCCTGGAAATCAGTCTGTCGAACCTTCGCTGCACTCCCTCAATAGCAAGAATGTCCTTCCTCAAGTTAGGAGACCAAAACTGTACACAATACTCCAGGTGTGGCCTCACCAAGGCCCTGTACAACTGTAGTAACACCTCCCTGCCCCTGTACTCAAATCCCCTCGCTATTAAGGCCAACATGCCATTTGCCTTCCCAACCGCCTGCTGTACCTGCATGCCAACCTTCAATGACTGATGTACCATGACACCCAGGTCTCGTTGCACCTCCCCTTTTCCTAATCTGTCACATTCAGATAATAGTCTGTCTCTCTGTTTTTACCACCAAAGTGGATAACCTCACATTTATCCACATTATACTTCATCTACCATGCATTTGCCCACTCACCTAACCTATCCAAGTCACTCTGCAGCCTCATAGCATCCTCCTCGCAGCTCACACTGCCACCCAACTTAGTGTCATCCGCAAATTTGGAGATACTACATTTAATCCCCTCGTCCAAATCATTAATGTACAATGTAAACAGCTGGGGCCCCAGCACAGAACCTTGCGGTACCCCACTAGTCACTGCCTGCCATTCTGAAAAGTCCCCATTTACTCCTACTCTTTGCTTCCTGTCTGACAACCAGTTCTCAATCCATGTCAGCACACTACCCCCAATCCCATGTGCTTTAACTTTGCACATTAATCTCTTGTGTGGGACCTTGTCGAAAGCCTTCTGAAAGTCCAAATACACTACATCAACTGGTTCTCCCTTGTCCACTCTACTGGAAACATCCTCAAAAAATTCCAGAAGATTTGTCAAACATGATTTCCCTTTCACAAATCCATGCTGACTTGGACCTATCATGTCACCTCTTTCCAAATGCGCTGCTATGACATCCTTAATAATTGATTCCATCATTTTACCCAGTACTGAGGTCAGGCTGACCGGTCTATAATTCCCTGTTTTCTCTCTCCCTCCTTTTTTAAAAAGTGGGGTTACATTGGCTACCCTCCACTCCATAGGAACTGATCCAGAGTCTATGGAATGTTGATCAATGATTTAGACTTGAATGTAAGGGGTATGATTGAGAAATTTGCAGATGATACAAAAATTGGCCATGTGATTGATAATGAATAAGAAAACTGTAAACTGCAGGAAGATATCAATGAACTGGTCAGGTGGGCAGAACAGTGGCAAATTCAATCCGGAGAAGTGTGAGGTAATGTATTTGGGGAGGGCTAACAAGGCAAGGAATACGCTAAATGGTAGGACACTGAGAAGTGTAGAGGAACAGAGGGACCTAGGAGTGCATGTCCACAGATCCTTGAAGGTAGCAGGACAGGTAGATAAAGCGGTTAAGAAGGCATACAGGATACTTGCCTTTATTAGCCATGACATAGAGTACAAGAGCAGGGAGGTTATGCTTGAAGTGTATTAAACACTAGTTAGGCCACAGCTAGAGTACTGCGTGCAGTTCTGGGTATCACATTACAGGAAGGATGAAAGTGCACTAGAGAGGATACAGAGGAGATTTATGAGAATGTTGCCTGGACTGGAGAATTTTACCCATGAGGAAAGATTGGATAGGCTGGGGTTGTTTTCTTTGGAACAGAGGAGGCTGAGGGGAGACCTGCTTCAGGTGTATAAAATTTATGAGGGGCCTGGATAGAGTGGATAGGACGGACCTATTTCCCTTAGCAGAGAGGTCAACAACCAGGGGGCATAAATTTAAAGTAATTGGTAGGTGGTTTAGAGGGATTTGAGGGGAAATTTCTTCACCCAGAGGGTGGTGACAAGTCTGGAACTCACTGCCTGAAAGGGTAGCAAAGGCAGAAACCCTCACCACATTTAAAAAGTACTTGAATGTGCACTTGAAGTGCCGTAACCTACAGGGCTACGGACCTAGAGCTGGAAAGTGAGATTCGGCTGGGTGGCCCTTTGTCGGCCGGTGATGGGCCGAATAGCCTCCTTCGGTGCTGTAAATTTTTATGATTCTATGAAGACCAGATCACTGTGAGTAAAAGCTGTAAGAGAATAGAGTTATCGACATTTGTAGATATTGATCTCATACCAACCAATCACACGCTGCCTGGACGCTCTTCCCGCCTGTGGATGCTAGCGCCTTTAGTCTGGAAGAAAAAGATGAAAGAAGAATTGTTAACACACTGGGTATGAGAGCAGCCCACTCGATCCCTTCAGCCCATTCATCGAGTGCTGCAATCGGTTACTGGCACCTTGCAGTCCATGCATGTTCCACCTGGGGAGGAGCAAATCTCTGACAACAGGTTACCAAACTCGGATTATAATCCTCAGCGAACCAGAACTGGGGCAGAGCACCAGGGATAAATATTGGCCCAGGACACCACTGAGAACTCCCCCGGTTCTTCTTCGAAATAGTGTCATGGAATCTTTTAATTCCATCTGAGTTTAACGTCTCATCTAAAAGACAGCACTTCCAACAATGCCGTGCTCTCACAGCACTGCAATGGAAGTGACAGCCTGGATTTTGTACTCGCGTCCCTGGAGTGGGTCTTGAACCCACAGCTTTCTGACTCCAAGGCAAGAGTGCTGCCCACTGAGCCAAGGCTGACACATCTGAGAGAAAATCTGCTCTTTTGAAAAAAAAACAGGCAAAGTAGAACGGTATGGAGGCTGCAGGATGTTGAGAGTGTGGTGTGTATCCTGTAACATCTATCTCTGTCACTCGATGCTACAAAGATGATGATCCTGATTGAAGGACTGTATTCTGGAACATTAGCATCGATCAATCAAGCTGCGCGCAGAGAAATCACAATATCCAATTCAATCAGCCGGTCACATTACAGGGAGCACAAAGACCGAGAGACACACAGTCAGACCTCATATGAGCTCATTAGATTACAAGGAGCACTGACTGTGCAATTCTGCTGCCCGTGTCTAACTCGCACCAAGTCCCGTTCACCCATCACCTGTGACCTCCATTGTCTGCCAATCCAGCAACGCCTCAATTTTAAAATTTTCATCCTGGTTTTCAAATTTCTCCCTGGCCTCGCCCTTCCCGATCTCTGTAACCTCCTCCAGCCCTATAACCCTCCTCCAATTCTGGCCTCTTGTGCATCCCTGATTTTCATCATTCCACCATTGGTGGCCGTGCCTCCAGCTGCCTGGGCCCCAAGCTCTGAAATTCCCTCCCTAAACCTCTCCGCTTCTCTCCTTTTAAGACATAACATAAGAAATAGGAGGAGTGGATCATTCAGCCCCTCGAGCCTGCTCCGCCATTCAATAAGATCTTCAACCTCAAAAACACTTTCCCGCCCAATCCCCATATCCCTGGATTCCTCTCGAATCCAACAATCTATTGACCTCAGCCTTGAATATACTCAACAACTGAGCATCCACAGCCCTCTTGGGTAGAGAATTTCAAAGATTCACAACCCTCTAGGTGAAGAATTTTCTCTTCATCTCAGTCTTAAATAGCCAATCCCTTATCCGGAGACTGTGCCCCCTTAAAGGTAGCGTAGAATCAAGGCTGCAGGTTGTTCAGAGTGCAGTGACGTTCCTTAAAACCTACCTCTTTGATCAAGTTATTGGTCACTTGTCATTTTTTTTTCTGCTTATCTTTGTAACAGGAACTAGGCATTAGCACCCCCACCCCCACCCCACCCCCCCACACCGCCAGATTCATTTTTCACCATCTATAAGTAGTTTCCATGTTATTTAAGGCCTCTGGTGATGAGCTCTGGTGGGGCCTAAGTTTTTGCACATTTTGTTACTGGAAAATAAAAATTCGTCTTCGCTTTGACAAGGCCATTGGAAGCAGGGCAAGAAGTGGAGTGGTTTGCGAGACTGGAAGTTGTGGTGTCAGAGTCAGAGGTATTTGCAAAATGTTTTAGGATTGTGTTACTCGTGAGACGGTTTTCTAGTAGTCAGCTTTAACGAGAAAGCTAGCATTACGGTCGGGTATCTCGGTGCCTCAGAACACTCTGAAAAATTGGTTAACCATTTGTAACCATGTCACACTTCTGCTTCCTGACTTCTACACACCTTTTTAAAAATGTTGCTAAATATTAAGCCTGCAGACTCCCATTGATTTAGTCAGTAATTCCACTGCTTGGGAACTGAGCCACACAGATCAGCACTCGATCCCAGTCTGCACTGTACCAGCTGATCTTGGCCCTGGCCAGTGATGGGGACACCATGGCGGGCCTCAGTACCCGTAGGCTCAGGATGGGGCGGCGCTTATTTGCAACCCGGTGACACGAACCAGAACAAGCGCTCACTTGGTGCAGCCTCCCATGGTTGAATACTGTACAGCTGCCCACACCAATGGAATTACACTTCAGAGTCTAATGGGGAGAAAATATATGGTGGCATCATAACATAGACAAAATAGTCTGTGGAAGATATAGAGAGCGAGCGAGAGAGACACAAAGAGCGCGAGAGAGCGCCAGAGAGACAGACAGAGCCAGAGAGAGAGAGAGAGAGAGAGACACAGAGTGTAGAATCTGGAGGCGAGCCACAGATGGTCTATCAGATAACAAGCTTATTGCTTACCCAGTAGTCAGTAGGAGGTGGCAATGTATAATCCACCCAGTCATCGACTCCACCCAACTACCAACTCTAATATTTGCGAGTGCAAAAATATTTATATTCATACAAATCTGAGAAGCTTGGGAACAATGCAGGAGGTAGTGATGTTTGACAGGAACGGAAAAAGCAAATGCCACAGTTGAAAGTGGGAAAGGAGAGCAGTGGCTCAGAAAGGGTTAATGACAACCGTGGCGATCCACCAACCAAAATGGATGTGGTCTCCAAAGGATGAGGGCAAGGTCACCAGTAATGGACTTCAATCACTCTCCCATCAAGTCGGGATTTTTCTTTTAGCTACTTATGATGATATTAGCGTGCACGGCCCTCATTTATTATACAGCTCAAACAGCCCATTAAGCTGCACTCGCCGCGTGCGACACATTGATCCACTTCAGACGCCGGTTAAGAGGTCTTCACGGGAGACAGCGGTTCTCCCAAACCGGCAACGCGCTTCTTGATTGAAGAGCGTGGATGATGATAAAATGAGCTTTTGAAAGCACTTGAGAGAGAGAGAGGAAATTCTGCATTAATACAGAAGCTCAGCATGTCTCAGAATATTCCAAAGTGCTTCGCATATAATTAATCACTCTTGAAGAGCCGACACTGTTGCCATGTGGGCAAGTGTGGCGGCCATTATGTACACAGCAAGATCCCACAAAAGGCAATGAGTCGAATGTCCGGTTAATCAGGTTTGATTGGTGGGGTTAGTTGAGGGAGGAATGTTGGCCCAGAAAACCAGGACCAAAACACCCAGCCCTTCTTCCGATAGTGTCAACAACTTGCATTTATATAGCACCTTTAACAGTGAAATGTCCAAGGCGCTTCACATAAGTATTATGAGATAAAAAATGACACCAAACCACACAAGGAGAAATTAGGGCAGGTGGCCAAAAGCTTGGGCAAATTGGTAGGTTTGAAGGAGCATCTTGAAGGAGGAAAGAGAGGCAGAGAGGTTTAGGCAGGGAGTTCCAAAGCTTAGGGCCTAGGCAACAGGAAGCACGGCCACCGATGGTTGAGCGATTATAATCAGGGATGCTCAAGAGGGCAGAATTAGAGGAGCACAGATATATTGGGGGGTTGTGGGGCTGGAGGAGATTACAGAGATAGGGAGGGGCGAGGCCATGGAGGGATTTGAAAACAAGGATGAGAATTTTGAAATCAAGGCGTCGCTTAATTGGGAGCCAATGTAGGTCAGCGAGCACAGGGGTGATGGGTGAGCGGAACATGGTGCGAGTTAGGACACGGGCAGCCGAGTTTTGGATCACCTCTAGTTTACATAGGGTAGAATGTGAGAGGCCAGCCAGAAGTGCGTTGGAATAGTCAAGTCTAGAGATAACAAAGGCATGGATGAGCTGAGACAAGGGCAGAGACGGGCGATGTTACAGAGGTGGAAATAGACGGTCTTAGTTCTGCTGCAGATATGTGGTCAAAAGCTCATTGCAGGGTGAAATCTGACACCAAGGTTGCGAACTGTGTGGTTCAGCCTCAGACAGAAGTTGGAGAGAGGGATGGAGTCGGTATCTTGGGAATGGAGTTTGTGGCGGGGGCCGAAAACAATGGCTTCGGTCTTCCCAATATTCAATTGAGGGTTAAGCCAGAAGAAAGAAGGATCGGACATATTCTGAAACACAGGTAGAAAAATATATATACTTTTATAAAAAGGGACAATTTTTAAAAAAACATCAAGGAGGATAGGAAAAAAATTATCTAATAGTGAATTCAGGAGAAACTTCTTTACCCAAAGAGTGGTGAGAATGTAGAACTCACTACCACGGAGTAGTTGAGCATAAACACCAGCACGGACCAGTTGAGCCGAAAGGCATGTTTCTGTAAAATTTTATGTAATTCTATATAAAAAGTAATACTTTAAATTAAATCAATCAGTCTCCTTTATATCTTGAGCACTACAATAGAGAGTCAGTGAGAGATTTACACAGAGCTTTCAGTCAGGAGAGTGGGGAGAGCCCATGATGGAGTCGATTGTTCCTGGTGTAATGGAAAGAATGGGTCCAACAGGTTATGTGGCCTATCTCTGTTCTATGCTTTCTTAATCTTTCCCCCAATTTCCCTCTTGTCCTGACCAGAATGCATTGATACGCAATGGGTTATAATTCCATGAGCCCCACAACACCAAGGGACTATTCTTCACGCCAGAGACTGGACGTTGGGCAATGGCTGGCCAGTCAACCAGGGGAGTATTGCAGGTGAACCAGCTTTCATCCTCAATAATATGCATTCATTTTATAGCAGGGGGTCGCTGGGGAGCAAATCAAGATTGGGACCCTTGGGTGGGATCTTGGGATCTGAATACAATTCACTTCCACGTTGGAAGGACAAATTCACCAATTGGACCATCAGAATCGTGGTGGATTTAGTTTCTGAAACACAAAATATAAAAGAGAGGGTGCCAGGGTTGATTGTCAGTCGGTGCTGAATTCGACAATGTCACCCTGTATGGCTCAGAGACATGGACCATGTACAGTAGACACCTCAAGTCGCTGGAGAAATACCACCAACGATGCCTCCGCAAGAACCTACAAATCCCCTGGGAGGACATATGCACCAACATTAGCATCCTCGACCAGGCCAACATCCCCAGCATTGAAGCACTGACCACACTCGATCAGCCCCGCTGAGCGGGCCACATTATTCGCATGCCAGACACGAGACTCCCAAAGCAAGCGCTCTACTCGGAACTCCTTCATGGCAAATGAACCAAAGGTGGGCAGAGGAAACGTTACAAGGACACCCTCAAAGCCTCCCTGATAAAGGGCAACATCCCCACTGACTCCTGGGAGTCCCTGGCCAAAGACCGCCCTAAGTGGAGGAAGCGCATCCGGGAGGGCGCTGAGCACCTCGAGTCTCATCACCGAGTGCATGCAGCGGAAAGAACATGCGACAAACCTGTCCCAACACGCCCTTACCCTCAACGACTGTCTGTCCCACCTGTGGCAGGGACTGTGACTCTCGTATTGGACTGTTCAGCCACCAAAGGACTCATTCTTAGGAGTAGAAGCAATTCTTCCGATTCCAAGGGACTGCCTATGATGATGATGATGATGATGATGATGATGGAGACAACGTCAGCGGGTCAGCTGTTATGGCGTCGCAGAGCCCAGAGCTCGGAGAGGGGAGAATCGGGTTCTTGCTGCCGATTCCCATCCAGTAACAGCTGCTAGGAACCAATCGTGTGGGTCTCCATCCGATGACTCTTGCTACAAAGGTCGCCCATGCGCGCATCGGCGCACTTCGGTTGAGCGCTGGATTGGGATCTCCTGATTATCCCATGGTTAAGTTTGCATCAAGACCCATGCATGCAGTATGCTATTTGGGCAGGGTATCAGAGGGCTGCGTGTGTCCACGAGACCACACACCGCCCCCACACCCCCACCAGAGTCAGAGCACCTTCAGCACAGCCGGAGCACGAGTGAAACACAGCTCACACCTAACAGTGACAGAGCGGGACTGGGGAAATGAGGAATCACTGTGGTCTAGGACACCAGGATCGAGATGGAAACCTCAAACTCCCACCGTCACGAGACAGCAACTGAAACTGCAATTTTATTTTTGGTTCGTTAAAATTCGACTTTTGAATTTATATTCTGAGCACGGAGATCAAGGTTCCAATTTAAAGTCCTCCCAGGTGGGGGGGGGGGGGAAATCTGCCAGAGTTCCCAGTCCAAATCATTATCCACTAACCCATGCTGGAATTGGCGAAAGAGATGGGGAATTCTCCCCGGTGTCCCGGGCCAATATTTATTCCTCAACCAACATCACTAAAAAACATTATCGGGATAATTATCACATTGCTGTGTGTGGGAGCTTGCTGTGTGCAAATTGGCTGCCGCATTTCCCACATTACAACAGTGACTACACTCCAAAAGTACTTCATTGGCTGTAAAGCGCTTTGGGGCGTCCTGAGGTGGTGAAAGGCGCTATAGAAATGCAAGCATTTTTTTAATAAACTGGTCCAATCTGTGTTTTATGCAACAGTTGGATTTTGAACTGTCGCAGTCAACTGGTGCAATTACCACCAAGAGTTCACGATTTTTGTTGGAGAAACCAAATGACTTTTGTTTTCGGAACCATCACTACACAGTTCAGCATAAAACCGAATATACATACAGGCACCCTCTTCAACTGCTCCAAAAACAAGAAAACAGGTTAAGAATCCAGACAGTAAATATTGACACATTCCCAGGGACCCTTGTAATTATTAACACACTCCCAAGGTCTCTACAAATGTTAACACAAGCCAAAAATATTTAAAAAATTAACAAAAGAAAATGGGAAAAAAAACAAATTTTGAGCCCCTATGAATTTTCTCCCGGGTTCATTCCTCAAGACTCCAGGGTAATCGGGGAGAGTTGGACACGTCGGATGAGACAATCTCGGAGGAAATCTTCAAGAGCTGTACATCAAGGGCAGCAAGACAAAAGGCTATAGGCTCAGGGCTGGTAAAGGGAGAGGTGGGTACAGGCACCATGAAACATTGAGACAGCAGGTTATCAACAGCCGACACCGAGGGACGCTTGGAGCCCTTTGGGAAACAGCTGGATGGTGTAATGGGGCAAGAGCAGCAAAAGACGAGATCAAGCAGGCTGAGGAATTTCTAGCTAAAACATATCTTGTGATCTCACAACGCTTTGTACTTCAAAGAGAAAAACATCTCTTCAGAATATCCTCGGGGGCCAGTTCTTCGTAAATATTTCTGTTGTGTTAACAGATAAACAGGAACTGCGTTGCGTAAGTTTTACCAAATACTGGAGTAATTACTCCAAGATTATTTCTTGCTGGTTTATTTAAGGAGGTGCAAGCTCATTGTTCAAATAGTGTCATTCGAGAATTCCCAGTGACTTAGAAAAGTTTATAGAATCATAGAATGATACAGCACAGAAGGCAGCCATTCGACCCATCGTGCTTGTGCCGGCTCTTTGGTAAAGTTATCCAATTAGTCCCACTCCCCCCACTCTTTCCACACAGCCCTGCACATTTTTCCCCTTCAAGTATTTATCTAATTTCCTTTTGAAAGTTTCTATTGAATCTGCTCCAACCGCCCTTTCTGGCAGCGCGTTCCCGATCATAACTCGTGCCGTCATTTTTTTGCTCCTCATATCACTGGTTCGTTTGCCAAATCACCTTAAATCTGTGCCCTCTGGTTACCGACCCTGCTGCCACTGGAAACAGTTTCTCCTTATTCACTATAAAAACCCCTCATGATTTTGAACACCTCGATCAAATCTCCTCTTAACCTGCTCTGCTCGAAGGGGGGGCAGTCCCAGCTTTTCCAATCTCTCCACATTGAAGTCCCCGATACCATTTTAGTAAATCTCCTCTGCACCCTCTCCAAGGCCTTGACATCCTTCCTAAAGTGCAGTGCCCAAAATTGAACACAATTCTCCATGGACCAATAACCTATTGATATTCACCATGAAGGAAGGTCCAAACAACATCCACATAAAGTAGCCAGTGAGGCATCGTGACAAACACCAAGGAGGAACTCCCCCGCCCCCCAAAGTGTTACCACGTCTCTACATTACTGTCTGTGACTGGCTGGTTTACATTTACCTCATTGTTGAACGGTATTCAGAGCCACAGATATTATTCCCAGGGCAACATCTTTTTCTTGCTTTATTTCTATTTGTCTAAACACAAAGACACTTCTCTGCTGCCACATGAATTCCTCCCCGACCCACGCAAGCCCATTTTTCTCCTCTCCTGAAGCTTCCAAGTCTTGCTGAGGTGTGGGTTCCAAGGGCACGGACAACCCGGTCATGTGTCATCCAAGTGTTCATTGTTTGGTCTTACCCTACATAGTCAGTCAGTCTTTGCAGCCTATTTGACGGTGAAGGGAATCTCAACTCACTTCACTGACAACCGGCTGAACAAACACAAACTCACACACACGTTTCTAAAGAGGGAAGGGAGGGTATGGGGCAGCTTCTCCTCTCCCAAGTCAGTGGACATCAAGAATCGAAGTTGGGACCTTGTGTTTAGTTTGGTTCATTACCACAATGTTTTGTACCATCACCCACTGGGAGAATTATCCATCTCCATTTTCAAGAAAACTGAATCAGTTTTGGTTTCTGGCAGCTCCCAGGATTTCACCAAGCACATGGGCTAATAAAGAAAGAGTCCGTAATCCCCGGCTCTCTATCACTGGCTGCGTTAGGTGTCAGCCAGTGCTTCAGTGGGTAGCGCACTCTCACCCGAGTCAGAAGGTTGTGGGTTCAAATCCCACTCGAGACTGGAGCACAAAAATCTAGGCCGACACTCCAGTGCAGTACTGAGGGAGTGTTGCACTGTCGGAGGTGCCATTTTTTGGATGAAACATTAAACCAAGGCCCCGCCTGCTCTCTCAGGTGGACGGAAAAGATCCCATAGCACTATTTTGAAGAAGAGCAGGTGTTCCGGCCAATATTTATCCCTCAATCAACATCACTAAAACAGATTATCTGGTCCTTATCACATTGCTGTTTGTGGGAGCTTGCAGTGTGCAAATTGGCTGCTGCATTTCCTACAGTACAACAGTGACTACATTCCAAAAGTACTTTATTGGCTGTAAAGCGTATTGGGACATCCCGAGGTTGTGAAAGGGGCTGCAGAATTGCGAGTCTTTTTTCCAATGAGCTTGTAATAAATGAAGAGGCTTCTGAAGTTCTCGGTGGTGGTCAGAGATCAAACCCAAAACTGTTTGCTCTAAAAATGGTTTTGTGGAGAGTGACATGAGTCACCGCTTCCTCACCCCTTCCAGCGAGAAACTGATCGGGCCTTCCATCTCACCCCCGCACAGTGGCCAGTCCTTAATCATACGACATTTATTAAAAACAGACCAACAGTTCACGAGGGAGCTGTAATGTGCTACAGACAGTACAGCACGAGGTGTAACAGATTTCACAGCAGGCACAAAATGTACATACATCAGCTGCAAGCAATCTCACATGTTCATCTCACCCTCGTGCCAGCCCCCCGGCCCCGATTCAGGGCAAGAGGGGGCAGTGCATGGTAAACTCAGTGTGCGTGTCCAGCTCAGGCTGCAACACACAAGCGTGAATTGCTTCCTTTCACTCATTGGGTACTGGCTTCTTGTACACCCCCACTTCCTTTGCCTCACCATTGGCGGCTGTGCCTTCAACCATCCAGGCTCCAAGCTCTGGAATTCCCTCCCCTGAACCTCTCCACCTCTCTCTCCTCCTTTAAGACGTTGCTTAAAACCTACTTCTTTGACCAAGCCTTTGGTCACCCGTCTTAATACCTCCTTAACATGGCTCGGTATCAAATTTTTGTCCGATTACGCTCTTTCGAAATGCCTTGGGATGTTTTAAGACATTAAAGGCACTATAGAAAGAAAAAGACAGACTTGCATTTATATAGTGCCTTTCACGCCCACTGGATGTCTCAATGCCCTTTACAGCCAATGAAGTACTTTTTGGGGTGTAGTCACTGTTGTAATGTAGGAAACGTGCCATGGGATCTTTAACTTCCACCTAAGAGAGCAGACGGGTGCTCAATTTAAAGTCTCGTCCTAAAGACAAGTTTCTGTTGCACGCTTGAGGGGATGATGCAGGGACTTCAGTCAAATGGTATTGGAGCAGCATGAACTGTTCTAGTATTGGATGTAAAGTGCATGCCTATTTTTCTATTTTTCAAAAGCATAAAACTTTAGTTAACATCTTCTCCAACCCTACGTTGTAGTGTGGGATTGTGAGATAGAGCGCCTCCCATCGAGAAGTGCATCGATTTCGGCCTCAATATCTGTCGCACAAAAAATCTCTGTAGATGTTACAAAATCATAAATATATTATTTTAAAATAACACTTTGGGTTTTTGTTACATTCAATGCAGAGGAGATACTTCCCAGAATTCTGTCTCCCCTGCAAGTGTAAGAGTCAGGGACCCTGTGAAAGCGGAAGAAAGAGAAGGAACAAGATAAAAAATAAACACTACATCAGAGAGTGATGTCACAAATTAGGTGGTTGAACCCTGACCTCATTCTTCAGCTGAGCTCCGGAAGCCTTATTCCACGTCGAGGGAATAAAGCGAGTCATTCCTCGCCAGCCATATTTATTATTAAACAGTTACCCTGAGTTTTGCCAATGGGTCGTGCATGTGTTAAATGCACTGTGCGCCGAGCTGTGGTTCAGTGGGTAGCACTCTTCCCTCGGAATCAGGAGGTCGTGGGTTCCAGCCCCACTCCAGAGACTTGAGCATATAAAAGCTAGGATAGGCTGACACTCCGAGTGACAGGACCGAGGGAGCGCTGCGATGTTGGAGGCGCCGTCTTTCAGATGAGACGTTAAACCGCGGCCCCATCTGCGCTCTCAGTTGGACATATCATCATAGGCAGTCCCTCGAAATCGAGGAAGACTTGCTTCCACTCTAAAAGTAAGTTCTCAGGTGACTGAACAGTCCAATACAGGAATTACAGTCTCTGTCACAGGTGGGACAGACAGTGGTTGAAGGAAAGGGGTGGGTGGGGAGTCTGGTTTGCTGCACGCTCCTTCCGCTGCCTGCGCTTGATTTCTGCATGCTCTCGGCGACGAGACTCGAGGTGCTCAGCACCCTCCCGGATGCTCTTCCTCCACTTAGGGCGGTCTTTGGCCAGGGACTCCCAGGTGTCAGTGGGAATGTTACACTTTATCAAGGAGGCTTTGAGGGGGTCCTGGAAACGTTTCCTCTGCCCACCTTGGGCACGCTTGCCGTGTAGGAGTTCCAAGTAAAGCGCTTGCTTTCGGAGTCTTGTGTCAGGCATAAAAGATTCCACGGCCACTATTTCGAAGAAGAGCAGGGGAGTTCTCCCCGGAGTCCTGGCAGATATTTATCCCTCAATCAACAGGGCCATTACATATTATCTGATCATTTACCTCATTGCCTTTTGTGGGATCTTGCTGTGTGCACATTCCCTTACATTGCAACAGTGACTGTACTGTGCAGATGAACTTCATTGGCTGTAAAGTGCTTTGGCACGTTTTGAAGTGAAAGTCGCTCATTTCCCTACTTTCCAGATTTTCTATGTAAACAGGACCGGCAAATGTTGGAGTTATAGGCTGGAGCCACTAGGTGGTGTAGCTTCTGTACTTTATCCTCTGATACATTGAGCAATGCCACAGGAGGTCCCCCCCACCCCCAAAAACTAATGTGGAGGAGGGGAAGGGGATTCTCTCTGTACATTCAGAACAAGTTGGATAATGTTTCTTCCAATGGTCGGCCCTCCTCAAAAGGTGCCGACACACGTTAGTGTACAGTTCCATGGGCACCTCTCATTCTCCACTTCCTCAGGCAGGTGGCCATTGTGTGTGTGGGGGGGGGGGGGGACCGGACACGGAGTCACAACAAAACACTCAATTGTGGAGCACATCACGCAATCCTCACCAGGGCTCAATATTAGATGGTCATCAGGAGCAGCAATCCCGGCTGCTGTTTCCCCCTGGCACTCCACACCCCCAATTCTCTAGCCCAGCAGCACTGAAGTTAACTGTAAGCTCCCTCCCTCCTGATGCACAGGCCCAAATCATCGAATTCAGCCCTGTCCGAACTTTCTCACGGCCCGTGTGATTCTACATCAATATGATGGGCAGCAGGTCCATCAAGCCCTACACTCATTGCCTGGGGCATCGAGGCGAGATACTTTCTCCTCCCACCCTCTGTATTTACTGGAGCAGACAACGTCATTATATCCACTGCAACACAGAGCTAGTAACTTAGAATTAGTACTGAACCCATAAAGAAGGAGGTCGAATGGTCTCCGTCTGAAATATCTAGAATTTCCCATCATGTTCCCCAGTGTCTCTGCAATGACACAGACCCCCTTACAGGGATTGTGCAGCTCAGCATTGAGCACCATCACCCAAAGGAGTGTGCGAGAGAAATCTGGAACAATTGGGAAGTGAAGGATGGGAGATAGAGATTACCGATTGCAGATTCTGAAAGACAGGTGGGCACATATTCCACCTTTTGCTGCGTTGAAAGAATCACGCTCGGAGCTCGAGGTAACCGGGACCTCGCTAAGGAAAACCGGCCGTTTTGTCACATCGCCAGTGATCGTTACAGGCACGTTACAGAAAGGGCGAATGCGGAATACGAAAAGAAAGATATGGGGACTCTGAGCTGGCCGTTACCAGTTGCTGCAAGTTTATTCTATTTACAGAAGCAGTGACATCTCTTCCTCACCCTACCCGAAGTGACTGTGGTTTCCCCGTGTCCCGCTGAATTGAGACATTTTCTGACAAGTGACAGGAAGAACTCATTGGAAACTTGAGACCACTTCCTCGCTATAATAAACCGTAACAACCACTCTCTGGGACTCCTAAACTGCGTCAGAAAGACGATGGGCTCAGGCGGCAACTCACTAAAAACAGCCACAGCAGTACATTTCACCAAATCTTTGTTCTGATCAACATTCTTACTTCGACAACAATCAGATTAACTGGCCTCCATCACATTGTTGTTTTAGGATCCCCTTTGCACAAAATGGTTGGCGAGTTTGCCAACAACTTGAATTTATAGAGCACCTTTCACATAGCAAATCGTCCCCAGTGCGCTTTCACAGGAGTGTAATCAGACAAAAAAAATTGACACCGAGCCACGCATGGAAATATTCAGACAGCTGGGTTTTAAGGAGCATCTGAAAGGGGAAGAGAGAGAGGTCGAGAGGTTTGGGGCTTACATAACTATCAGCACTCAACCTCAAGCTAATTCATTGCATATTAAATGTTTTAAGAAGTTTCTGAGAGAGGCGGTGAGATGTGATATCAATGCAATTATAAAAAGATTGATAGTTTGGTGAAAGATATTTAAACATAGTTCGAGAACAGTAGTAAGAGGTTTAGCAGCCATGAAAGTAGATAAGTCCCCAGGCCCGGATGAAATGCATCCCAGGCTGTTGAGCGAAGTAAAAGAGGAAATAGCAGAGGCCTTGACCCATTTTCCAGTCTTCTTTGGATTTGGGCATGGTGCCAGAGGACTGTTAATGTGGTTCCCTTGTTTAAGAAGGGAGAAAATGATAGGCCTGTACCCGTCAACCCAACCTCAGTGGTGGAAAAATTATTGGAAAAAATCCTGAAAGACAGGATAAATCTACATTTAGAAAGGAAATGATTAATTAGGGACAGTCAGCATGGATTTTTTAAAAGAGATCATGTTTGACTAACCCGATTGAATTTTGAGAGGAGGTAACCAAGAGGGTCGATGAGGGTAGTGCGTACGATGTAGTATATATAGACTGTAGCAAAGCTTTTGATAAGGTCCCACATGGCAGATTGATCACGAAGGTTAAAGGCCCATGGGATACAGGGCAAAGTGGCAAGTTGGATCCAAAATTGGCTCAGAGGTAGGTTGACGGATATTTTTGTGACTGGAAGGATGTTTCCATGGGATTCCGCAGGGTTCAGTATTGGTTCCCTTGTTTTTTGTGGTATACATCAATGATCTAGATTTGAAGATAGGGAGTATGATTACGAAGTTTGCAGATGACCCTAAAATTGGCTGTGTGATTGATAATGAAGAGGAAAGTCATGGACTGCAGGAGAATATCAATCTACTGGTCAGATGGCAAATGTAATTTAATTTGGAGAGTGTGAGGTAATGCACTTGGGGAGGGCTAACAAGGAAAGGGCATACACAGTAGGACACTTAGAAGTGTAGATGAACAAAGGGATCTTGGAGTGCTTATCCACAGTAGGTCAGGTGGATAAGGTATACGGAGTGCTTATCTTTATTGGCAGAGGCATAGAAAACAAGAGCAGGGATGTTATGCTTAAATTGTATAATACTCTGATAGGCCATAGCTGGAGTACTGCATGCAGTTCTGGTCGCTGTATTATAGGAAGGACGTGTTTGCACTAGAGAGGGTGAAGAGGAGATGTACTAGGATGCTGTCTGGAATGGAGAATCTTAGCTATGAGGAGAGATTGGATAGGCTGGGTTTGTTCTCATTGGAACAGAGGAGGCCGAAAGGAGACCTCATTGAGGTGTATAAAATTTTGAGGGGCCTGGATATAGTGGATAGCAAGGGTTCGCTTGGCGGAGGGGACAATTACAAAGGGGCATAGTTCTAAGGTGGTTGGTGGGAGGGTAAGAGGGTATTTGAGGGGAGGCTTCTTCAGGCAGAGGGTTATGGGGGTCTGGAACTCACTGCCTGGAAGGATGGTGGATGCAGAAACCCTCACTACATTGAAAAAGGTGCTTGGATGGGCACTTAAAGTGCAGTGTCCTGCAGGGTTACGGACCTAGAACTGGTAATTGGGATTAGACTGGACGGTGCAGATATAATGTATGTACTGCAGGGAATAGAATACTGCCAGGGTGATCTCCTGGACTAGTTTTGATCGCCTGGTTGGGGCAGAGAGGAATTTTCCCAGATTTTTCCCCCAATTGGCCTGGATTTTTCTCTGTTTTTTTGCCTCTCCCAGAAGATCGCATGGCTCCGGTTGGGATGGAGTGTAGAATGTTTCAGTGCAAGGGGTGTGGCAGTTGTGTGGAGCGGACTGGTTGGGCTGGGTGCTCTTTACCTTTCCGCCATTGTTCATAGGTTTATATGTAACCTTCAGGGCTGCTGACCGAGGGCCGTGCGGCTCTTTGTCGGCCGGCGCGGACACGATGGGCCAAAATTTCTATGATTCTATTCAGCTTTTTACTGCAGATGAAAATATTCGCACAAATATTAAAACTGAAAAGGGTTTCACGACTGAATCTTCTGCTTGGTATTTCAAAAGTTTGTTTGCAACAGTTCACCCTCTCATTTCACACTCGTTCATTTGAAAGTCAAATATTTCCAACGGTGGCATTTGCTAAATGCCTGTCGCCACCATCTCTTGCTCGAACCAGACTTCCTTGTCCAAATGTCAAGCTGCTGAATGTTCTGAAGCCAAAATAACCCCAACAAGCCGAGGTCAGGGGGAGGGGCCGCAGGGGACCAATTGTCCGTGAAATCCTCTCGCGAGAAATCTTAGAAAAATAATTCTACTGGCTGCACAATTCAAGAAGAAAAATGCTTTCCGAGCTGCACCTAAATTTAGTTTTATTGAAATGTAATTACTTCCAAAAATAATAAATTATTTGCCGAACCGTGAGATAATTAATTTTGAATTTGCAGTGTGGATTAGTGTGATATTTGATTCACAAGCAGTGTGCTTGCAGCATTACATCATCATCAATGGGTGGCGGGGAGCAAACGGCAATGGATCTAGTGACTACCTATATGCCCCACCCAGCTTCCCTTTCTGTCGACTTCAGTGAATAGGAAATTCAGGCGGGATCTGTAATGCACGGCTGATTCCCTGCCCTCGCAAAAATTTAATTTTACAACCCCCCTCGCTCTCACCAATATTTTTTGTTCGTTCCTAGGATGTGGATTGCCCATCCCGAATTGCCCTCGAGAAGGTGGTGGTGAGCTGCCTTCTTGAACAGCTGCAGTCCGTGTGGTGAAGGTGCTCCCACAGTGCTGTTGGGGAGGGAGTTCCAGGATTGTGACCCAGCGACGATGAAGGAACGGCCGATATATTTCCAAGTCAGGATGGTGTGTGACTTGGAGGGGAACGTGGAGGTGGTGGTGTTCCCATGCGCCTGCTGCCCTTGTCCTTTTAGGTGGTAGAGGTCGCGGGTTTGGGAGGTGCTGCCGAAGAAGCCTTGGCGAGTTGCTGCAGTGCATCTTGTAGATGGTACACACTGCAGCCACGGTGCGCCGGTGGTGGAGGGAGTGAATGTTGAAGGTGGTGGATGGGGTGCCAATCAATTGGGCTGCTTTGTCCTGGATCGTGTCGAGCTTCTTGAGTGTTGTTGGAGCTGCACCCGTCCAGGCAAATGGAGAGTATTCCATCACACTCCTGACCTGTGTCTTATAGATGGTGGGGAGTCAGGAGAGGAGACACTCGCTGCAGATTATCCAACCTCTGACCCTCTTGCTCCCACAGTATTTATGTTAAGTTAAATTTGTGGTTAAAACGGATCTAAATTCAAGAAATGGGTGACCTCACTCCCAACCTCAAACTGGTGTGGGAGATGGTAGTTCTCCACTAGTGCAGAGAGTTGCTCTTCCAAGGGTAGCAGCCAGGACCAAATCTTGGAGCAGTGCAGAGGTAGCTTTACCCTACATCCAACCAACACTAAAGCTGGTCTGCGAGTCGTGCTAACGCCCAGTACAGAAATACAACAAAGTGGTCTAACCACCAGCACACAGCACATTCAACATGAGCACAACATGTTTGATAATGAAGAAAACTGCAGGAAGATATCAATGTACTGGTCAGGTGGGTGGAACAATGGCAAATGGAATTCAATCTGGATAAGTGTGAGGTAATGCACTTGGGGAGGCCTAGCAAGGCAAGGGAAAAAACATTAAATGGTAGGACACTGAAAAGTGTAGAGGAACAAAGGGACCTAGGAGTGCAGGTCCACAGATCCCTGAAGGTAGCAGGCCAGGTAGATAAGGTGGTTAAGAAGGCATAGGGAATACTTGCCTTTATTCGTAGAGGCATGGAATACAAGAGCAGGGAGGATATGCTTGAACTGTATAAAACACTGGTTAGGCCGCAGCTGGAGTACTGCGTGCAGTTCTGGTCACCACATTACAGGAAAGATGTGATTGCACTGGAAAGGGTGCAGAGGAGGTTTACAAGAATGTTGCTTGGACTGGAGAATTTTGGCTATGAGGAAAGATTGGAGATGCTGGGTCGGTTTTCTTTGGAACAGGAGGCAGCTAAGGGGAGACCTGATTGAGGTGTATAAAATTATGAGGGGTCTTGATAGAGTGGACAGGAAGGACCTGTTTCCCTTGGCAGAGAGGTCAACAACCAGGGGGCATTGATTTAAAGTAATTGGGAGAAGGTTTAGAGGCAATAGGAGAGAAAATTTCTTCACCCAGAGAGTGGTGGGGGTCTGGAACTCACTGCCTGAAAGGGTGGTAGAGGCAGAAACCCTCACCACATTTTAAAAGATACTCGGATGTGCACCTTGAAGTGCCGTAACCTACAGGGCTACGGACCAAGAGCTGGAAAGTGGGATTAGGCTGGATAGCTCTTTGTCGGCCGGCTGCGGACACGATGGGCCGAAATGGTCTCCTTCCGTGCTGTAAATTTCTATGATTCTAACAATTGAACTACAATATTTTAATGGGGGAGGAGCAGGGGAAGGGGAAGAAATCCTTGTGGAAAAACCCGCAGGCCTCGGACTACACCCGAGATCAGTGTTCCTGTTAAGCTGCTTGACCACCCAACGATCTGAAGCCCGCTCAGAACACGCAACACCTTTATAATGTCAGCCATGACTCAGTGGGCAGCACACTCGCCTCAGAGTCAGAAAATAGTGGGTCCAAGTCCCACTCCAGGGACTTGAGCACAAAAATCTAGGCTGACACTCCAGTGCAGTGCCGAGGGGGTGCTGCACTGTCGTAGGTGCCATCTTTCAGATGAGACTTTAAACCGAGGCCCCGTCTACTCTGTCAAGTGGTCGTAAAAAAATTCCACGGCACTATTTCGAAGAGCAGGGGAGGTGTCCTGGGCCAATATTTATCCCTCGATCAACGTAACAAAAAAATTGTTTATTTGGTCATTATCACATTGCTGTTTGTGGGAGCTTGCTGTGCGCAAGTTAGCTGTCATGTTTCCCATATTACAACAGTGACTACACTCCAAAAGTACTTCATTGGCTGTAAAGCACTTTGAGATGTCCGGTGGTCATGAAAGGTGCTATATAAATGCAAGTCTTTCTTTTTTTTTAAATAATGAAAAACGGCGCATAATTTGAATGGGCTGCGCAGCCCTTTAAACAGGCCACACACCCAAAATGTAAGTTAGCGGAACATTGCCCGAGATACTGACTTGTTTGCATTAAATACCATCGCGATTGGACAAAATGGTTAACGAAATCCTATTTGTGATATTTCTAGCAAATTCCATTTCTCGCAAGAAAGAGCTCGTGCCTCTAATGGATCCCTAGGTTTGGAACAGTTAAGAACAAATTCAGATTTGGCTTCAATTCCAAGAAAATGAGTTGAAGTTTATCTGGCAGGAATAGAGCTGCAAATGCAGCAACTCCCCCGCACAGTGCTGACTGGGGCAGTGACTCCCTGCCACATGGACTGGCAGATGGAAGGTCACGCTCCCCTTCCCTTCAGCCGCCCACGCTGGGGGTTTCTGACCTCACCTGGGCCATATGCCAGAGGCAAGAGCAGATGGGGGGGGGGGGGAGGTTGTTCAGCACAGAGACAATAAATGCATCCTGCAGTGCTCTTGCAAAGCTCCCAGAACCAACGTCAGTGTGGTAATGGCTGAAGAATGAGGTGGGGAGGGGAGAGAAATAGAAAGAAAAGAGGAGACAAGTGGTGGGGTGAATATAGCAGAATTACACTGGACCGAATTGGTGTGTTTGAGATGAATAAAGGAGGGGGTGGAGGGAGGGAGAGAGATAGAGAGAGAGAGCGGGAGAGAGCAGGGGGCAGAGAGAGAGAGAGAGAGAGAGAGAGAGAGCGGGGGGGGGCAGAGAGAGAGAGAGAGAGAGAGAGAGAGAGAGAGCGGGGGGGCAGAGAGAGAGAGAGAGAGAGAGAGAGAGCGAACGGGGGGCAGAGAGAGAGAGAGAGAGAGCGGGGGGCAGAGAGAGAGAGAGAGAGAGAGAGAGAGAGAGGGGTGGAGAGAGAGAGAGAGAGAGAGAGTGAGAGAGAGGGGTAGAGAGAGCGAGAGAGAGGGGTAGAGAGAGAGAGGTGGAGAGAGAGAGAGAGAGAGAGAGAGAGAGGGGTGGAGAGAGAGAGAGAGAGAGAGAGGGTGGAGAGAGAGAGAGAGAGAGAGAGAGAGAGGGTGGAGAGAGAGAGAGAGAGAGAGAGAGAGGGGTGGAGAGAGAGAGAGAGAGAGGGGTGGAGAGAGAGAGAGAGAGCGCGAGAGAGGAGTGGAGAGAGAGAGAGAGAGAGAGAGAGAGAGGGGTGGAGAGAGAGAGAGAGAGAGAGAGAGAGAGAGAGAGCGCGAGAGAGCGAGAAGCTATTTCCTCTGGTATGGGGGAGGGGGGGTAAAGAGTCCAGAACAAGGGGGCATAACCTTAAAATTAGAGCCAGGCCGTTCAGGGGTTATGTCAGGAAGCACTTCTTCACACAACGGGCAGTGGGAATCTGGAACTCTCTGCCCCCCCAAAATATTATTGAGGCTTTGGGAGGTGAGGTGGCAATCAACCAAAAAATTCAAAACCAGAATTGAAGAGATTAGTGTTGGGCAAAGGTTAGGGAACCAAGGCAGGTAGATGGAGTTAGGTCACAGATCAGACATGATCTGATTGAATGGCGGAACAGGCTCAAGGGGCTAAACGGTCTCCTCCTGTTGCGATGAATACCAATCTTAAACCTGAACGCTCCGCTCAGAGCAACAGCCGGCAGTTTCGGGGTTAACAGCACAAACCCTCACCAGTGACTGCAACACCTTGGCTGCTCCAATTATTGGCTTGTGACACGCGATGGTGGGCAACTGACAGAGACACAATAACCATCTGTCGCAACAACAAAATAAAAATTCATCCCGGCAGCCCACAACACCCAAGGACAACACATAATATTTTTTGGAACAGGAGAAAATCATTTGGCAAAAATCCAATTGCTTTTCCCCCACCCCAAGAGATAAAACCAGGTGCCCAGTGATCTCACCACCTCCCTGCAGCATGGTCTCTCAGATCCTCCAGCCCAGGGTTGCCAACTCTGGGTGGACATATTCCTGGAGATTTCGCCACGTGACCTCATGCGCCAACCACCCCGCCCCCAAACAGACTTGCTTTTTTAAAAAAAAGTACTTCATTGCAATTATTTTAATTACTAATAAAGCAATGTTTTTTTAAATCCCCCCCACCCCCCCTTTATGATTTTTCTCTCGGGGTTTTGCACAGAGCAGTGTGCAGATTATACTTCGATTCCGGGAGACTCCAGGACAAACCTGGAGGATTGGCAACCCCGACTTCTGTACCTTGCTCCGCCATCAATAGCCAATCTTTGCCTAACTGTGCCACACCATGACTGAGTATCTGCCCCCACCCCCTCTCTTTGTAAAACAAGACCTTTGGCTGTTTATTCTTCCTCCTTCTCTTTCCTCACACACCTGCCTGCCCAACCCCTCCCCCACTCCCCCCCCCCCCCCATATTAAAAGCGCAATCTTAAGTTTTCGGACTGCTGAATTAAAGTTATCCCCACAATCTGAGACCGACAAATAGCAGATACACAAACTGCTCAACAGGAAATCAGCTCAGTGTTGGGAAAGCAAGCTACTCGCTCCAGACTAGGTAAAAGAAAAAGGTAGGAGAGAAAAGATACAAGGAGGGGGCCATTGGCTGTGCTGACTGATTGGAGAATTGGGCATTATTTGTACGTGGAACTTACAGCACAGAAACAGGCCATTCGGACCAACTGGTCTATGCTGTTGTTTACACTCAGAGGCCTCAGGACTCTAAAAACTTTCCCCATCCTGCCCTCCACCCCCCCAAATCCCTCTATTGCCCTCTCCCTCAAGTAACAACAAGGCTCCCTTTAAATGCGCCAGTGCTCCCGGCTTCAACAACTCCACGTGGCAGCGAGCTCCACATTCTCACCACTATTGATGTAAAGAAATTCCCTGGAATTCTGTTAGTGACTATATTTATGTCCTCTTGTGCTGGACTCCCCTGCAAATGGAAACAGTTACTCCACATGCACTCTATGCAAACCTTTCATCATTTTAAAGACCATCATCAGGTTTCCTCAGTCTCTATTCCAGGGCAAAGAGCCCCAACCTGCTCAATCTTCCCCGATAGTTGCAACCTCTCAATTCTGGTAACGTCTTTGCAAATCTTATCTGCATTTTCACCAATATCCTTTCGGCAATATGGAGACCAGAACTGTGCACAATACTCCAAGTGTGGTGTGACCAAGGCTCGATATAAAATGAACATGACCCCCCTGCTTCTGTACTCCCCTCAGGATGTGAACAAGGTTTGCCCCATGCGAGAGATTCTCCAAACCTTCTGCAATTCTCACTCCCAGGGAGCTATTGCTTCACTCTGGCGCACAGTTCCCAGAGTCAGTTACGGCGTAAAAAAAATAGATCAACAGGGTACGGTTCGCCACTCCAGCAAATTCTACACCATTGTGGCGAATAAATGGTCAACAGGCAGAAGTAGTAAATCGAGATGAACAGGCACTCCACAGGTCAGGATACTCCCTGAGCTATTGGGCAAGAGTAGTGGATGGATATAAACATGTCAAAACAAGCTAGGCAGCCAACGGATAACAAAGCTGCACTCCGCTTTGCGATGTGTCCGTGCTGGATGAATACTCTTGGAATGGAGCAAGCCAAGGAGGTTGGGCCTCTACTCATTGAAATTCAGAAGAATGAGAGGTGATCTTATCGAAATGTATAAGATTATGAGGGGGCTTGACAAGGTGGACGCAGAGAGGATGTTTGCACTGATGGGGGAGACTAGAACTAGGGGGCATAATCTTAGAATGACGGGCCGCCCATTTAAAACGGAGATGAGGAGGAATTTCTTCTGAGGGTTGTAAATCTGTGGAATTCGCTGCCTCAGAGAGCTGTGGAAGCCAGGACATTGAATAAATTTAAGACAGAGATAGACAGTTTCTTAACCGATAAGGGAATAAGGGGTTATGGGGAGCGGGCAGGGAAGTAGACCCGAGTCCATGATCGGATCAGCCATAATCATATTAAATGGCGGAGCAGGCTCGAGGGGCCATATGGCCCACTCCTGCTCCTATTTCTTATGTTCTTATTAAGCCCTGCCCCTCCTTTTTGCCGCCCATGATTCGGATCGTGCTGTGCAACCAGAAACCTGAAGAGATATCACCATAAGCTTTTCCTGTTTTAGATAAGCGTAAAACAACTAAGTCAGCAAATATTTCAACAAATTCTCATCAAAGTGAAATGCTCTCGGGGTTGCCTGCAGGGATCCAGAGGCCTGGCAATCAGCAGCACAAAATTAGCACTCTCACTCAAAGGCCAGAGCTATGGAAAATGTGGACCGATTCAACAAGGGGGATCCTGATGTAACCTCACACAATCATAGAACAGTACAGCACAGAAGGCCATTCGGCCCATCGAGTCTGCACCGGCTCTTTCGAAGAGCGACCCAGTTAGTCCCACTCGTCCCGCTCTCTCGCCACATCCCTCCTATCAGACATGCATGTCAAATCCTAAACACTCGCTGCATACAAAAGTTTTTCCTCATGTCGCTTCTGCTTCTTTTGCCAATCACCTTAAATCGGTGTCATCTTTCTCAACTCTTCAGCCATTGGAAACAGTTTTGCTTTAATATTTATTTATTCTATCTAAACCTTTCCAAAGAGAACAACCTCCAGCTCTCCACATAGTTGAAGTCCCTCATCCCTGGAGCCATTGGGGTGTTAACCTTACTGGTTAAAACTGATCCCTGTGGTTGGGCGAGGGGTTGCCAATCCTCCAGGAACTAAAGATTAATCTCCAGGGGCATTAAAAAGTTGTGGTTTATTAGTTATAAAAGTTATTTGAAAGAAAGACTTGCATTTATACAATGCCGTTCATGACCACCGGACGTGCCAAAGCACTTTATAATTCACCTGCTCTTCTTCGAAATAGTGCCGTGGGATTTTTAACGTCCATCATCATCATAGGCAGTCCCTTGGAATCGAAGAAGACTTGCTTCCACTCCTGAAGTGAGTTCTTTTGATGGCTGAACAGTCCAATACGAGAGCCACACCCAGTCACAGGTGGGACAGACATTAGTCGAGGGAAGGGGTGGGTGGGACTGGTTTGCCGCACGCTCCTTCCGCTGCCTGTGCTTGACCTCTTCACACTCTCAGCGTTGAGATTCGAAGAGCTCAACGCCCTCCCGGATGCACTTGCTCCACCTCGGGCGGTCTTCGACCAGGGACTCCCAGGTGTCAGTGGTGATGTCACACTTTACCAGGGAGGCTTTGAGGGTGTCCTTGTAACGTTTCAGCTGCCCACCTTTGGCTCGTTTGCTGTCATAGAGCATTTGCTCAGGGAGTCTCGTATCTGGCATGCGAACTATGTGGCCTGCCCAGCGAAGCTGATAGAGTGTGGTCAGTGCTTCAATGCTGGGGATGTTAGCCTGGACAAGGACACTGATGTTGGTGCATCTGCCCTCCCAGATTTGCAGGATCTTGCGGAGACATCGTTTGGAGATATATCTCCAGCCACTTGAGGTGTCTTCTGTACATCGTCCATGCCTCTGATCCATACAGGAGGGCGGATATTACTACAGCCCTGTAGACCATGAGCTTGGTGGTAGATTTGAAGGATTTTTCTTCGAACACTCTTTTCCTCAGGCAGCCGAAGGCTGCACTGGCGCACTGGAGACGATGTTAAATCTCCGCATCAATGTCTGCCTTTGTTGATGAGGTTCCCGAGGTATGGGAAATGGTTCACATTGTCGAGGGCCGCGCAGTGAATCTTGATGACTGGGTGGGGGGGGGGGGGCAGTGCTGTGTGGCGAGGACAGGCTGGTGGAGGACCTTTGTCCTGCAGATGTTAAGCGTAAGGCCCATGCTTTCATATGCCTGGAGGTGGCAGGCGAGGCCTCAGTTTAACGTCTCATCCGAAAGATGGTATCTCTGTTAGTGAAGCACTCCCTCAGTACTGCCCCTCCGACAGTACAGCGCTCCCTCAGCACTGCCCCTCGACAGTGAGGCAGGGAACGTCAGTACTGCCCCTCCGACAGTGAGGCACTCCCTCAGCATTGCACTAGATTTTGTGCTCAAATCCCTGGAGTGGGAATTGAACCCACAACCTTCTGACTCAGAGGCGAGCGTGTTGCCCACTGAGCCACGGCTGTCAAGGATCCTTTTGGCTGAATCAAGAATCATCCAATTGGGCAACGAAGAATTGGTTCACGCTCCAATTGACCGTGGGAAGACTATGCACCTATAGGATGGGGTTGACAGGCAACCAATGGCGGGAATAGGACGTCATGTGATGAAACTCCAGGAATATAGTCAACTACAGTTGGTGATACATGAGGAAACTGAACTCCGCCCCCAACTGTGCGATACCCGAGTAGGGAACGCTCGATGCAGGCACTGCACGAGTGTGTTCCCTTTCCCAGCACGAACAGCTCACAGCTTGCAAAGTACCCAAAACAAATATCGTGTGATTTGCGATCAAGCCTGATCCAGATTTATAAAATAATGTGACACCCTCCCCAATCAAGTGAAGCGAGTCTGGAACAAGTTGCCATCCAGTTCCCAATGTGGTTTCTGCCCATGGTTTGCCACAAATCAGCATCCTCACATGCTGGCCACTTATACAATGCCAATCATATTGAAAGCACTTCTAACTTCACATAAATGGTAAGTGTGTCACGTAGCTCAGGCATGAAGTGGTCTGGATCGAACTGTGCCAAGTGATTGGTGCGAGACATCACAAGGAAGAAAGCTCACACCATATGGGTTTTACAGCAGCTTTCTATGACACTGTGTAAACAGAACTCTACGATGATAGAAAAAAAAACAAGATTGTTGGAAATCACATCAGGTCCATCAGAATCTGAAGAGGAGAAAACATACAAGATCAGGCATTCAGCTCCTCAAGCCAACTCCACCATTCAATTAGATCATGGCTGTTCTGTTCCTGAACTCCATTTACCCACCTTTGCTCCATAAGCCTCCACAGCCTTACCCAACAAAAGTCTGTCGATCTCAGTCTTTAAAACTCCAACTGTCCCCCAACATCCACAGCCTTTTGGAGGAGAGAATTCCAGGAACCCATCCACCACCTTCAACATTCACTCCCTCCACCACCGGCGCACCGTGGCTGCAGTGTGTACCATCTACAAGATGCACTGCGGCAACTCGCCAAGGCTTCTTCGGCAGCACCTCCCAAACCCGCGACCTCTACCACCTAGAAGGACAAGGGCAGCAGGCGCATGGGGACACCACCACCTCCACCACGTTCCCCTCCCAGTCACACACCATCCCGACTTGGAAATATATCGGCCGTTCCTTCATCGTCGCTGGGTCACAATCCTGGAACTCCCTCCCTAACAGCACTGTGGGAGCACCTTCACCACACGGACTGCAGCGGTTCAAGACGACGGCTCACCAGCACCTCAAGGGGCAATTAGGGATGGGCAATAAATGCCGGCCTTGCCAGCGATGCCCTCATACCAGAATAATTTTTTTTTTTATAAAACACCTCGACCAGATCACCCCTCAATCTGCGATACTCAAGGCAATAGAAGCCTCGTGTACACATGATTTAATCCTTTAAGGAGAGGGTTTAGCATTTCCTGCAGAACCCCAGCGGGAAGCTAAAGCAGCCGACACCCTGTATAGCAAGTAACAAAAAGCTGCAAGTTGCTGGAAACCTGAAATAGAAACATAAAATGATGGCAATACAGGGCATCTGGGGAAAGAGGAGAGAGTGATTAAAACACACACGTATTCAGGTGTAGTCCCTTCAGCAGGACTGAGCGAAATGAGCCACTTCACAGCACTGAACAATACTGGAGGATCAAAATGAAAGAGTCAAGTGTCAGGTCAAGTACCATCAGAGGAGCTGGTTACTGGGTTTAGTAAACTGCAAACACAACTGTGAAAGAGTGAAAGTGTTGGATTTATGCAAAGATCATCTCAGTCAGGCACTGAAAGGCATTAGAAAGACAAAATGCTGCATTAAACAATTCAGTGACATCAAGAGACAAAAAAATGGAATTAAAGGCTTGCATTTATAAAGCACCTTATCACACTTCTCAGAACCCAAGTGCTCACACAGTGAATCACTGTCTGAAGAGCAGTCTCTGTTTGGCTGACGAACTGTGGCAGACATTTTGCACATAAACAAAACCTGTACATGTACATGACTGCTGATTCCGAGGGACTGCCTATGATGATGAAGCAAAACCACACACAAAACAGCCAAGGGGATCGACCCCGCGATCTGTCTGTGTCCAGGTGTTAGTTGAGGGAGGCACGGGGATGGGAGAACACAGGTGGGGCGAGACTCTCGGCAAAGGCCCGAGTTCACCAAACTCCGGGCTGAAACCGGAGGATTGCAGGGAGGAGCTGGTGACAGAAACAGAGCTGCTGAAACTTGCACTGAGCTCGAAGAAGGGCTGCAGGGGCTGGGGGCCAAGGAGGTCAGTGTGGGAATGGGAGGGAGCATTGAAGTGGGCGGTCACACCTCCAGACAGAGAGGAGACCTCGGCGTCACACTCCCCAATCGGTGTTTGGGCCACTCATGGTAGGGACCGCAGGTGGGTGCAAAGCAAAGCAGCATCCTAGATTATAGGAAGTGGCTGTAACTCACCGTCTGGCATGGAAGGAATGTTTGGGGCTCGGAGAATGTTGCGAGAAGACATAAATGGACAGGTGTTGCACCGGTGTTGGTGGCCATGGAAAGTCAGCAGCAGCACAATCACTGGAACTGGAATTGCTGGAAGCAGGAACAAGGGTCTTACGATCGAATGGTCACTGCTAAAAGCAATGTGGGAGACGAGGAACTATGGGCAAATGATCTGGTGGGTACATAAGCGGGTCAGATGGAAGATCAGGACAACTTGGAGGCTTTGCCATTCTTTGGAGAAGGACCACTTAATCAGAACAATCCATGGTAGTTTTCAGCTGGTGCCAACCTGCAGATTTATTCAATTCCCAACTTGCCAGATAGGATTTAAACTCGAAACCTGGAGTTGTTAATCCAGTGACATAACCATTCGGCCCACTGAATGATGGAGATGTCGAGGGGACAGCAGTGAAGGAGGGGGCATTGACTGAGGAAGGAGGAGGCTGAAGATTCACACATGTAGACAAAGGGAGAGAAATGTTACTCCGATCAGATGGGTTTAGTGGGACAGAGCAAAACTGTGAACTCCGAGAGTGACGGCATCAGGTTATCACCCCAAGGCGACCAGGCTCGGAGCAAAATCTTTCCTGTGAAGCTTTCAAATAAGTAGCTGCCTTGCATCGTAACATGGGGTCCTGTTAAATGCTCTCTTTCACAGGACTGAGCCAAACAAAAAAAGTGAGGGAGAAAAATCACAGGTAAATCTCCACCAAATACACCAAGGTCCCATACAAAGAAACAGCTCAGCGGCCTGGCACTGGGTGGTTTTAACAAAAAGATGGAAAGGGCTAAGATTTATACAAAGTCTCTTCAGTCAGTGACATTAGAAGGAAAACAGGAGAATAAAACAACACGGAAATATAAGGGAGCAAACTACAATTTGAATACGAGAAACTGATAACATCGTTCCAGTCACCTCATTATTTGAATCCTTCCCAAATAACAGTTATGCAAAGAGTTTGAGGGGTGCACCAGTGCCTCACCAGGAGTGGACAGTCCCCCAGCCACCACCCGTGGATATCTATACCATTCACAGCACGGGTTACATACAGAGTAAAGCTCCCTCTACACTGTCCCATCAAACACTCCCAGGGCAGGTACAGCATGGGGTTAGATACAGAGTAAAGATCTCTCTACACTGCATCAAAAACATAAGATTTGCAGTGATCGTGCCCGACAGCAGAACAGTAACCTTGAATACAGAGATGTTTACGGGCTACAAGTAGCGAGAGGCCAATGTACCTTTACCACATCAGCAAGATGACATTTGCATTTGTCACAGTTGTGCTTCAGACGAGCTGCACTCAAACCACTCGACAACTGTACCCGGGGCCAAATAAACTTCAGAGTCCCCGCCTGCACCGCCAAAGCGTCATTTCTAAACCCCTATGATGCTGCTGAAGAAGCGATTGCTCGGTAACCTCTTTAATTTACGTTGTACATTGCTAAAAACAGCTTCACATTTCCTGACTTGGAGAGCGATACAGATTGGCAGTATATTTGCTGCATAGCCAGCTCTGCAACTCTCCTGAACAGGTAGCAGTCACAAACCACTACTTGTAGTATAACTATGCCAATAGAAAGCTCGTAAAGATAGTTAGTGTGGGAAATGTTGCATTGGAGCAACAGGAGACACTTCCAAGAGGTTATGGCTATGGCAATTTATTGGGGTGGTTCAGATGGGAGCTTTACTCTGTATTTAACCCCATTCTGTACCTGCCCTGGGAGTGTTTGATGGGACAGTGTAGAGGGAGCTTTACTCTGTATCTAACCCCGTGCTGTACCTGCCCTGGGAGTGTTTGATGGGACAGTGTAGAGGAAGCTTTACTCTGTATCTAACCCCGTGCTGTACCTGCCCTGGGAATGTTTGATGGGACAGTGTAGAGGGAGCTTTATTCTGTATCTAACCCCCTGTACCTGCCCTGGGAGTGCTTGATGGGACAGTGTAGAGGGAGCTTTACTCTGTATCTAACCCCCTGTACCTGCCCTGGGAGTGTTTGATGCTGAGTGCAGAGTTGGAAACTGTAAATTCCGAATATGAGAGCATCAAATTTATATTGATTCCAAATCTCTCTTATTAACACTTATTTTGCGAAGCATCCAAATGACAAGGTGACTTGCATCATACGATAGGCTTCTGGTAAATGCATCGATGTTACTTGCTTTCAACCATGAATAACCCCTGCGTCTTTACCAGAAATATCTCAACTTATTAAACCCAGCTGACCTCACTTGAGAGTAGCTGACTGAGTGACTGTTTCCATCCCTTGAATTGAAACTTAAATCCGCGCCAGTTTTCAGTCTATAGTTATTGTATTTCAGAGAATGGTGCAAGGACGTATCATGAAAGTGGGCCAACCAAACTAACAAATCAAAAGTGACACAGGGTCAGTATCAGTATCATGGGAGCATTACAAATCTCACCCTGTATCTCCTCGTCACAGATCCTCCATGATCAAGAATCAGATATAAAAATGTACTTTTAAAACAATCCCTATCGATGTGTGGCTGCAGTATATTCATGAAGAAATGTTCAAATCTATTTTAATGCTGCTTCTTCACGATTTTGACAAATATATGGGTCAAAGTCCTGGAACTCCCTCCCTAACTGCACCTTGGGAGCACCTTCACCACACGGACTGCAGCAGTTCATGAACATAACTTAATAGGAGCAGGAGTAGGCCATTCGGCCCCTCGAGCCTGCACCACCATTCAATAAGATAATGGCTGATCATTCCCTCAAATACCCCTTTCCTGCTTTCTCTCC
The DNA here is from genome assembly GCF_044704955.1 of Pristiophorus japonicus. Lineage (NCBI taxonomy): Eukaryota > Metazoa > Chordata > Chondrichthyes > Pristiophoridae > Pristiophorus > Pristiophorus japonicus. The sequence goes on along the minus strand of NC_091987.1, from coordinate 215,101,092 downwards.
ATACCCCTTGATCCCTTTAGCCGTAAGGGCCATATCTAACTCCCTCTTGAATATATCCAATGAACTGGCATCAACAACTCTCTGTGGTAGGGAATACCACAGGTTAATAACTCTCTGAGTGAAGAAGTTTCTCCTCATCTCGGTCCTAAATGGCTTACCCTTTATCCTTAGACTGTGTCTCCTGGTTCTGGACTTCCCCAACATCGGGATCATTCTTCCTGCATCTAACCTGTCCAATCCCGTCAGAATTTTATATGTTTCTATGAGATCCTCTCTCATCCTTCTAAACTCCAGTGAATATAAGCCTAGTTGATCCAGTCTTTCTTCATATGTCAGTCCAGCCACCCCGGGAATCAGTCTGGTGAACCTTCGCTGCACTCCCTCAATAGCAAGAACGTCCTTCCTCAGATTAGGAGATCAAAACTGAATACAATATTCCAGGTGAGGCCTCACCAAGGCCCTGTACAACTGCAGTAAGACCTCCCTGCTCCTATACTCAAATCCCCTAGCTATGAAGGCCAACATACTATTTGCCTTCTTCACCGTCTGCTGTACCTGCATGCCAACTTTCAATGACTGATGTACCATGACACCCAGGTCTCGTTGTACCTCCCCTTTTCCTAATCTGCCGCCATTCAGATAATATTCTGCCTTCGTGTTTTTGCCACCAAAGTGGATAACCCCACACTTATTCACATTATACTGCAGAGAGAGAGACACACAGAGAGAGAGAGAGAGAGAGAGAGAGAGAGAGACACACACAGACAGAGACAAAGAGAGAGAGAGAGAGAGCGAGAGAGACAAAGAGAGAGAGAGAGAAAGAGAGAGAGAAAGAGAGAGAGAGAGAGGGGGTGGGTGAGAGAAAGAGAGTATCATGTATTCTACTGTCATTGTAATCCATGTATAAACTGACCTAAGTTGTACACTGTGAGAACACTGACCACTGGGTAGTGAACTTGTGGGAGACACTCCTAACCTGGACTTTCAGGTATAAAAGGGGAAGTTCCACCCACTTCATCACTTCAGTGCTGGAATAAAGGTTACTGGTCACAGAGTGACCTTCTCTCTGGTATGGGCCTCATGTGAATTTATACTATATAGTAAGGACATATTATTGGCGACGAGAAACTGGGATTTAAACCACGCGAGCATGGCCACTAGCAGCACAGACGAGAGGTACTGTGTTGGTGATGATTGGGACGATTTTATTGAGAGACTACAGCAAAGTTTTGTCACTAAGGAATGGCTGGGACAGGATTTGGCCGACAAACGCAGGGCTCATCTCCTGACGGTTTGTGAATCCAGGACGTAATCCCTGATGAAGGACCTTCTAGCGCCAGAGAAGCCGGCCGACAAAACTTTTGAAGAGCTCAGTAAGTTAAACCGGCGAGCAGCATGCACATGGCGAGACACTGATTTTACATGCACCGACGGCGAGAAGGTTAGCTGAATGGTTAGCTGAACGGCGATTCATGCCATTGCAAGGGACAATGCGGCCAGTAATGGGGCCATCAACACCTTTCAATGGTGCGTTTAAGGACAGTTACAGAGACAGTCAAAGACGATCGACTGGTAATGGACCTTTTGTTTCCAACAACGGCTCATATTAGAGGTGTGGAGGCAAACACATAGCCAGAGCTTGCAGGTATCAGCAATATACCTGCAGTAACTGCAGCGTCAGCGGTCACTTGGCGCGTATGTGCAGGAAGCCTGCAGCCAGGTTGATGTACGAGGAGGACAGGCCCGATGTAAGCCCTACGAGGCCAAATGGACACTGGGGGAAATGGCTGGAAGCTGAAGTTCAGCGAGTTCATGTGGAGCACATATACAGTTCATGCACCAGGATGCCACCGATAATGATGAGAGTGCTCCTCAATGGCATCCCAGTATCAATGGAGCTAGACACAGGGGCCAGCCAGTCCCTGATGAGTATCAAAAAGTTCAACAAGTTGTGGGCATCCAAGGCCAGGAGGCCAAAATTAAAAAGGAAGCAGGAGTAGGCCATTTGGCCCCTCGAGCCTGCTCCGCCATTCAATACGATCATGGCTGATCTGATCTTGGGCTCAGCTCCACTTCCCCGCCCGCTCCCCATAACCCTTGACTCCCTTATTGTTCAAATATCTGTCCATCTCCACCTTAAATATATTCAATGACCCAGCCTCCACAGCTCTCTGGGGTAGAGAATTCCACAGATTTACAACCCTCCGAGAGAAGAAATCTCTCATCTCAGTTCTAAATATGCAACCCCTTATTCTGAACTATGTCCCCTAGTTCTGGATTCCCCCACGACAGGAAACATCCTCTCTGCATCTACCCTGTCAAGCCCCCTCAGTATCTTATGTTTCTCAATAAGATCACACCTCATTCTTCTAAACTCCAATGAGTATAGGCCGAACCACCACCTTCTCAAGGGCAATTAGGGATGAGCAATAAATGCTGGCCTTGCCAGAGAGCACATCCCATGAACGAATAAAAAAAAAAATTAAAACATAGATTTAAAATGATTTATAAAGTAAAACTGATGAATCTGCTCCATCATACTTGCGCTGTAAGTATGATGGAGCCACCATTATCTGGATCTGTCACGTTTAAGCAGAGGTCTTAAAGGGCCAGGCCATCAGCTGAACCATGGGACAGTGTGTGGGGGGAGGGCATAAAATACAACTTTGGCAGGGGTGCAAAACCCACACAATTCTAATTCAAATCCAAGACTGGGGGTCAGCAGAATCACAGGCAGGGGAAAGGTGCGGGGTTGGTGGCAGTGGGGAGCGGGGTAAGAAGGCCAAGCTGATCTTGCATCAATCTTGGAGCAATGTTGGGGTCACTGGCCCGACGTCCCTGCAGCCACCCCAACATAAACCTGGGCGCCGTGAATACCCAGCAACTTGCCCAATCCCAGAAAGTCAGGCTGGGATTGCACTAGCTGTGCACGAGACTCCATGCCAAAGTCCACCCCCTCCCCCACATCGTCATGCCGATCGTCATGTCGTCCTCCTCCCCTCCACCCCACCCTCCCAGGCCACGTAGAAAAAGGCAAATTCAGGGCTATTCACAGTACTGCGTCACTTCAGGGGGAAAATTAAGCGAAAGAAGGGAGCGGTGATTCTGAAGTGCCTGTCCCAGAGGGGAGCGAGAAATCACACGTGCACAGCCCACCATTGCCCGAGATACATTCTCCGTCAGCGTCACTCCCTTTGGGAACGTGTGATCATGCAATCACTCCACATGGGTCAAAGTACAGAAACATCACGTAGACGTTAGGATAGAAATAACAACATTCTGAATTTATATAGCGCCTTTAACAAAGTAAAACGTCCCAAGGTGCTTCACAGGAGCGATCATCAAATAGAATTTGACGCCAGGCCACAGGAGGTAATCGGAAAGGTGACCAAAGACTTGGTCAAAGAGGTAGGGTTTAAAGAGCGTCTTAAAAGGAGGAGAGGCGCGGAGGGGTTTAAAGAAGGAATTCCAGAGCTTACGGCCTAGATAGTTGAAGGCATGGCCACCAATGGTGAGACGGAGGAAAATGTGTGCGAGGAGAAAACATTGGTGGAAAAAGCCAAACCTAGATACCATTGTAGAATATCACGGAAACAGCCAGGAAGACACAGGCCAGTGATGAACAAATGAGTAGTGTGTGAGATCACCAAGTTTCAAGTCACACATGTGGGTCTCAACGACAGATGGAAAAATAACTGCTCAAAATCATCGCAGAAAACAAATATTCGCACTCCCCAAGCAAAAGGCAAAGCCGGCAGGTGCCTCGACGTGTATGTGCACGTCAGAGTGGAACCTTTCAGAACAGCCGTTATCGATAAAAGTGATTGCCACTTTCCACTCAAGTCACCGTACGGATGACCTCACCCGAAACCCAGCCCCCGACACCGAGGGTGGAAACTGGCAGCAAATAAAACACAGCTCGGCCTCAAAGCTCGATAAACACAGAGGTCGTGAACGTGAATAGGAATGGCGAGAGGACACAACAGTGAACTAGATATTAAGGGGATCTGATGGGGTAGATGGAGAGAAGCTATTTCTGCTGGTTGGGGAGTCGAGGACTATGGGACATAGTTTAAAAGTTAGAGCCAGGCCTTTCAGGAGTGAAATTAGCAAACACTTCTACACACAAATGATCTCAATGAATGGCAGGATAGGTTCACCTGTTCCTGTGCTCTTAAATATTTCAATTCCAAAATTTGAAAATGTGCTTGGAAACATTAAAAACCATATTTACATAGCGCCTTTAACATAGTAAAACGTCCCAAGGTGCTTCACAGGAGCATTAACAAAATTGGATATCGAGCCACATATGGAGATATTAGGATAGGTGACCAAAAGCTTAGGCAAAGAGGTAGTCGTTGAGGAGCATCTTAAAGTTACAGTTTGGGGTCTCCATATTTAAGGAAGGATATACTTGCTTTGGAGGCAGTTCAGAGAAGGTTCACTAGGTTGATTCCGGAGATGAGGGGGTTGACTTATGAGGAAAGGTGGAGTAGGTTGGGCCTCGACTCACTGGAATTCAGAAGAATGAGAGGTGATCTTATCGAAACATAAGATAATGAGGGGGCTCGACAAGGTGGATGTAGAGAGGAATTTTTCCACTCAGGGGAAACTAAAACTAGGGGGCATAATCTTAGAATAAGGGGCTGTCCATTTAAAACTGAGATGAGAAGACATTTTTTCTCTACAGGTTGTAAATCAATGTAATTCTCTGCCCCCAGAGAGCTGTGGAGGCTGGGTCATTGAATATATTTAAGGTGGAGATAGACAGATTTTTGAGTGATAAGGGAGTAAAGGGTTATGGGGAGCGGGCAGGGAAGTGGAGCTGAGTCCATGATCAGATCAGCCATGATCTTATTGAATGGTGGAGCAGGCTCGAGGGGCCAAATGGCCGACTCCTGCTTATGTTCTTAAAAGGAGGAGAGAGAGGCGGGGAAGGTTAGGGAAGCAATTCCAGAATTTAGGGACCAGACAGTCGAAGGCACGGCCGCCAATGATGGAGCAACGGAAATCAGGGATGCTCAAGAGGCCAGAATTGGAGGAGTGCATTCCAGCCCCAATTACAGTGCACCCCCTTTCTCTCACTACTGATTGAGGTTGTTCACAGCGCTGTTCATTAGCAAGTGGGCAAGAAGAAAATCTTCAGCAATTGGTGCTGATCATCATCATCATAGGCAGTCCCTCGGAATCGAGGAAGACTTGCTTCCACTCTTAAAACGAGTCCTTAGGTGGCTGAACAGTCCAATGAGAGAACCACAGTCTCTGTCACAGGTGGGACAGATAGTTGTTGAGGGAAAGGGAGGGTGGGACTGGTTTGCCGCACACTCTTTCCGCTGCCTGCGCTTGATTTCTGCATGCTCTCGGCGATGAGACTCCAGGTGCTCAGCGCCCTCCCGGATGCACTTCCTCTACTTGGGGCGATCTTTGGCCAGGGACTCCCAGGTGTCAATGGGGTGTTGCACTTTTTCCAGAGAGGCTTTGAGGGTGTCCCTGTAACGTTTCCTCTGCTGGCTCGTTTGCCGTGGAGGAGTTCCGAGTAGAGCGCTTGCTTTGGGAGTCTCGTGTCTGGCATGTGAACGATGCGGCCCACCCAGCGGAGCTGGTCGAGTGTGGTCAGTGCTTCAATGCTTGACAATAAATGTCAAGGTCCGAGACTGACTGAGGTCGGAAGCTGAAGTTACACCTGGAAACTAGATTAAATGCAGTGGCTACGAGCAATAGCCGCCCCCCAGAATTCGGCGCACAGTCCCCTGATAATGTGAACTACAGACTAACTGGAATGTTGGCCCAGGCCCGATATTAACACCCAGCTTTTCAATGCTAAACATGTGGCAAATCCTACAGCGGTCAGTCACGGCGAGGAGGGGAAGTAACGTGCAGCATTGTGCATCGTTCCTTCTCTCTGCACCAACACTGTACAATCTGCTGTCAACACAATCCAGTTCATTTCCTGAGGAAAGGTTCTTCAAAAAAAAAGTGGATTTTTGGAATATTTGAGTGCAAAAATTCCAAGAAAATTCAATTTCTCCGACTAACTGTGCTGTCTGCTGATCCCAAGATACACACACCTCTCTCTCTCGGGTGATCACAAAGAAAGAGCAAATTTGGATTTATAAAGCACTTCACGAAGTACAGTCAGTACTGTATGTAGGAAACACAAATTGCATACAGCAAGCTCCCACAAACAACAATGAAATAATGACCAGATAATCTGTTTGTTTTTTTTTAAAAAGTGATCTTGGTTGAGGGACAAATATTGACACCATGGAGAACTCCTCTGCTCCTCTTCGAAATACCATGGAATCTTTTATGTCCACCTGAAACGGCACCTCCGACAGTGCAGCACTTCCTCAGTACTGTACAGGGAGTATCGGCCTGGGTTATGTGCTCAAGTTTCTGAGTGGGACTGGATAGCAGAGGGTGGGGGTGGGGTATTACGTGCTGTCTACACCCAATTTTCTGCTCTTTAAAAAAAAAAAATGGAGGTTGGGTAACCGATCATAAAACAACCCCTGACCACCACACTGCTGCTTCTTTCGAATGAGACGTTAAACCGAGGCCCCGTCTGCTCTCAGGTGGACAGAAAAGATCCCATGACACTATTTCGAAGAAGAGCAGGGGAGTTATCTCCCCTGGGGCCAATATTTATCCCTCAATCAACATCACAAAAACAGATTATCTGGTCGTCATCACATTTGTTTGTAGGAGCTTGCTGTGCGCAAATTAGCTGCCGCATTTCCCACATTGCAACAGTGACTACACTCCAAAAATACGTCATTGGCTGTAAAGCGCATTGGGACCTCTGGTGGCGGTGAAAGGCGCTATAGAAATGCAAGTCTTTCTTTAACAGTCAAAGGAAAGGGGTTTTGTGTTAGGCTTGTAACACAAACATAATCAAGGAAGTAGCATTTGGCCCGTCGTTCCCCTCGGCACAGATCGCCTCATTCACGTGCCAGCCCAGACTGACTCAAAGGCAGCTGCTGCGGGGATGGACACTGCCCAGCAACCAGAAACCGACCTCCTCAGTATTTAGTAAACATGTTCAACAGAGCGAGAGAGAGAGAACTCGAGCAGGAAAGAGACAGAAATAAAATTAATTAAGTACCAGGTTTTTTAAAAAAAGGGGGAACTCATTGCCACACTTGCTCATCATGTGGGGTATGAAAGTATTTGAATTAACATTTCCAGATATTATTAGTTTAAAGAAAAGGTGGAAATGGAAGTGGGTTGCGAGCACCACACTGCAGCCGACTGGTGGCTTCGAGCTCAGCTCAGTCTGAAGGTCAAACACAAGCAAAAACACAAGCTGTGGTTACTGAAGTCCGTGGCCTGGGTCACCCAGATCAAACCCAGCACACTGCTTCATGTCTGCACACGTATGTGGTTTTCAGGGAGAGGGGCAGACAGAGAAAGAGAAACAGACAGACAAAGAGCGAGAGAGAGACAGACACACACACACACAGACAGAATTTATTTTCTCTCACCCTTCTGCCAATGTTCTTGAAATGATATTTGAATCTACAAATCTTCATTTAAAGAAAATCTAAAAAGAGATAACGTAACACGTGTTGAATTCTCATTCACATCTTTCTAGGTGATACTTTCCTGTGACTCGGGGACATTTTCTGGACGAGACGCTGCCTGCCTGACCTGCTGAACATTTTTATTTCCCTCTCACCTGTAGTTTTGCAAGGCCCCGATGGTTCCAGTTGCCAGCAGGGTTCAGAAGCAGGTTGGAATGGATAGCTGCTCGGGACTGCATACACACAGCTAGATCTGGCTCCCTTATCCTGCATCAACATCTGGCTCTCCCGGGACACCATCAGATAAGGGAGCGGGATTTAGCAGTGGGAATGCCAGAATTAAAATGGCACCGCTGTAAAAGCAGCTAACGTGTGGTACATTCGGTCAGGCACCGATCTTTCACCTCGGGAAACTGGCTTTCAATCCATCCCACGCTAATGGCTTGCGTCTCCTCCATTTCCTGGCTGTAACTGTCGTACATGTTTAGGGCAAATATCAAACCAGGTCCTAACCCACAGCAAAACACAGCCTTTAATTTGCAGATAATTGCTAATCTCACTTCGGCGACTGTCGCGAACATAGAGTCGCCCCTGGGGCAGCTGACACTGCTGTTTTGAGGTTGGAGGATATTGTTGGACTGGAGTACAGAGAGGAATAGGAGGTGGCCGTTCAGCCCAGCCCTTCAATTAGATCATTGCTGATCGAGGAACCAACTAGAGGGCTGGCCATCCTAGACTGGGTGATGTGTAATGAGAAAGGACTAATTAGCAATCTTGTTGCGCGAGGCCCCTTGGGGAAGAGTGACCATAATATGGTAGAATTCTTTATTAAGATGGAGAGTGACACAGTTAATTCAGAGACTAGGGTCCTGAACTTGGGGAAAGGTAACTTCGATGGTATGAGACATGACTTGGCTAGAATGGACTGGCGAGTGATACTTAAAGGGTTGACAGTGGATAGGCAATGACAAAAATTTAAAGATCACTTGGATGACCTTCAACAATTGTACATCTCTGTCTGGAGTAAAAATAAAATGGGGAAGGTGGCTCAACCATGGCTAACAAGGGAAATTAAGGATAGTATTAAATCCAAGAAAGAAGCATATAAATTGGCCAGAAAAAGCAGCAAACCTGAGGAGTGGGAGAATTTTGTAATACAGCAGAGGAGGACAAAGGGTTTAAATTAAGAGAGGGAAAATAGAGTATGAGAGGAAGCTTGCTGGGAACATAAAAACTGACTGCAAAACCTTCTATAGATATGTGAAGAGAAAAAGATTGGTGAAAACAAACATAGGTCCCTTGCAGTCAGATTCAGGTGAATTTATAATGGGGAACAAAGAAAATGGCGGACCAGTTCAACAAATACTTTGGTTTTGTTTTCACGAAGGAAGACACAAGTAGCCTCCCGGAAATACTAGGGGACAGAGGGTCTAATGAGGAGGAGGAACTGAAGGATATCCTTATAAAGCGGGAAATTGTATTAGGGAAATTGATGGGATTGAAGGCCGATAAATCCCCGGGGCCTGATAGGCTGCATCCCAGAGTACTTAAGAAAGTGGCCAAAGAAATAGTGGATGCATTGGTGATCATTTTCCAACAGTCTATCGACTGTGAATCAGTTCCTATGGACTGGAGGGTAGCTAATTTAACGCCACTATTTAAAAAAGGAGGGAGAGAGAAAATGGGTAATTATAGACCAATTAGCCTGACATCAGTAGTGGGGAAAATGTTGGCATCAATTATTAAAGATGAAATAGCGTATTTGGAAAGCAGTGACAGGATCGGTCCAAGTCAGCATGGATTTATGCACGGGAAATCATGCTTGACAAATCTTCTGGAATTTTTTGAGGATGCAACTAGTAGAGTGGACAAGGGAGAACCAGTGGATGTGGTGTATTTGGACTTTCAAAAGGCTTTTGACAAAGTCCCACACAAGAAATTGGTGTGCAAAATCAAAGCACATGGTATTGTGGGTAATATACTGACGTGGATAGAGAACTGGTTGGCAGACAGGAAGCAGAGAGTCGGGTTAAACGGGTCCTTTTCAGAATGGCAGGCAGTGACTAGTGGGTTGCCGCAGGGCTCAGTGCTGGGACCCCAGCTCTTTACAATATATATTAATGATTTAGATGAATGAATTGAGTGTAATATCTTCAAGTTTGCAGACGACACTAAGCTGGGTGGCGATGAGAGCTGTGAGGAGGATGCTAAAAGGCTGCAGGGTGACTTGGACAGTTTAGGTGAGTGGGCAAATGCATGGCAGATGCAGTATAATGTGGATAAATGTGAGGTTATCCACTTTGGGGGCAAAAAGCACGAAGGCAGAATATTATCTGAACGGTGGCAGATTAGGAAAGGGGGCGGTGCAACGAGACCTGGGTGTCATGGTTCATCAGTCATTGAAAGTTGGCATGCAGATACAGCAGGCGGTGAAGGCGGCAAATGATATGTTGGCCTTCATAGCTAGGGGATTTGAGTATAGGAGCAGGGAGGTTTTACTGCAGTTGTACAGGGCCTTGGTGAGGCCTCACCTGGAATACTGTGTTCAGTTTTGGTCTCCTAATCTGATGAAGGATGTTCTTGCTATTGAGGGAGTACAGCGAAGGTTCACCAGACTGATTCCCAGGATGGCGGGACTGACATATGAGGAGAGATTGGATCAACTGGGCCTTTATACACTGGAGTTTAGAAGGATGAGAGGGGATCCCATAGAAACTTACAAGATTCTGACGGGACTGGACAGGTTAGATGCAGGTAGAATGTTCCCGATGATGGGGAAGTCCAAAATCAGGGGACACAGTCTTAGGATAAGGGGTCGGCCATTTCGGATGGAGATGAGGAGAAACTTCTTTACTTAGAGTTGTTAACCTGTGGGATTCCCTACCGCAGAGAGTTGTTGATGCCAGTTCATTGGATATATTCAAGAGGGAATTAGATATGGCCCTTACGGCTAAAGGGATCAAGGGGTATGGAGAGAAAGCAGGAAAGGGATACTGAGGGAATGATCAGCCATTATCTTATTGAATGGCGGTGCAGGCTCGAAGGGCCGAATGGCCTACTCTTGCACCTATTTTCTATGTTTCTATGATCTCCACCTCAAATATTTTGTCTCAGTCTTTACGGTAGAGGACACTAACTGTTATGTCTGTAATACACTTATGAATGACTCCACAAGGCAATGTACTCAAACTGTAGTGACCTTGGTCCTTTATTCGTAAATCCAGAGTGAGGCATAAGCATGGTGGGCAGACTTTTATATTGGGCCCTGCACACCTATGCAGGTGACCCTCAGGTCTCCCACCCCAGTACCTTCTGGTGGACAGCCTCTGCCACAGGGGCAGGAAACCTCAGTCTCCACCAGTTGCACCCTCTAGTGGTGCCAGCATAGTATATACACAGTGTATACATCAGATAACAAGTCTCCATCTTATGCAACTATCGTGACTACACAGAGTATATCTATAGTCTGCATATATAGCACTAACAATATTCAGACAGTGGATAGTCTAAGGGCTATGCAGGTGGGGGTGGGGGGGGGGAGGAACTTAACACAATCAATCACTAAGGAAGTGGTACTCAATAAGATAATGGGACTCAAGGCAGATAAATCCCCTGGACCGGATGGCTTACATCCTTGGGTCTTGAGAAGTAGCGACAGGGATTGTGGATGCATTGGTTGTAATTTGCCAAAATTCCCTGGATTCTGGGGAGGTCCCAGCAGATTGGAAAACTGCAAATGTAACACACCTATTTAAAAAAGGAGAGCCAGACAAAAAAAATGAAACTATCGACCAGTTAGCCTAATATCTGTGGTTGGGAAAATATTGGAGTCCATTATTAAAGAAGCAGTAGCAGGACATTTGGAAAAGCAAAATTCGGTCAGGCAGAGTCAGCATGGATTTATGAAGGGGAAGTCATGTGTGACAAATTTGCTGGAGTTCTTTGAGGATGTAATGAACAGGGTGGATAAAGGGGAACCAGTGGATGTGGTGTACTTTGACTTCCAGAAGGCATTTGACAAGGTACCACAAAAAAGGTTACTGCACAAGATAAAAGTTCACGGAGTTGGGGGTAATAGATAGAGGATTGGCTAATTAACAGAGAACAGAGAGTCGGAATAAATGGTTCATTCTCTGGTTGGCAACCAGTAACTAGTGGGGTGCTGCAGGAATCAGTGCTGGGACCCCAACTATTTACAATCTATACTAATGACTTGGAAGATGGGGCTTAGTGTAACATAGCCAAGTTTGCTGATGATGTAACGATGGGAGGAAAAGCAGTGTGTGAGGAGGAAATAAAAAACCTGCAAAGGACATAGACAGGCTAAGTGAGTGGGCAAAAATTTGGCAGATGGAGTATAATGTAGGTAAGTTTGGGGTCATGCACTTTGGCAGGAAAAATCAAAGAGCACATTATTATTTAAATGAAGAAAGATTGTAAAGTGCTGCAGTACAGCGGGACCTGGGGGTACTTGTGCATGAAACACAAAAGGATAGTATGTAGGTACAGCAAGTGATCAGGAAGGCCAATGGTATCTTGGACTTTATTGCAAAGGGGATGGAGTATAAAAGCAGGGAAGTCTTACTATAGCTATATAAAGGTATTGGTGAGGCCACACCTGGAATATTGCGTGCAGTTTTGGTTTCCATATTTACGAAAGGATCTACTTGCTTTGGAGGCGGTTCAGAGAAGGTTCACTAGATTGATTCCGGGGATGAGGGGATTGACTTATGAGGAAAGGTTGAGTAGGTTGGGCGTCTACCCTTTGGAATTCAGAAGAATTAGGTGATCTTATCGAAACATATAAGGTTATGAGGGGGCTTGACAAGGTGGATGCAGAGAGGATGTTTCCACTGATGGGGGAGACTAGAACTAGAGGGCATGATCTTAGAATAAGGAGCCACCCATTTATAACAGATGAAACGAGGAGAAATTTCTTCTGTGAGGGTTGTAAATCTATGGAATTCACTGCCTCAGAGAGCTGTGGAAGCTGGGGCATTGAATAAATTTAAGACCGAAATAGACAGTTTCTTAAACGATAAGGGGATAAGGGGTTATGGGGAGCGGATGGGGAAGTGGGCCTGAGTCCATGATCAGATCAGCCACGATCTTAATGAATGGCAGAGCAGGCTCGAGGGGCCGTATGGCCTACTCCTGTTCCTATTTCTTATGTTTTTATTAACTCCATTTACCCACTTTAGCTACATATCTCTCGATACCCTTACCCAACAAATATAATCATCTAACCCTGTGCTGTACCTGCTCTGGGAGTGTTTGATGGGACAGTGTAGAGGGAGCTTTACTCTGTATCTAACCCCGTGCTGTACCTGCCCTGAGAGTGTTTGAAGGGACAGTGTAGAGGGAGCTTTACTCTGTATCTAACCCGTGCTGTATCTGCCCTGGGAATGTTCGATTCTGGGTGATTAAAATGGCAAAATTCCCGTTCACCTTGATTAATACAAAATTCACAAACAAAACCACAAACTCCCAGAAGATATAAACCGATCCGAACTGCCTGTCATACACTCCTGCTGACTAGGAAACTCCACTCCGAACTTACCAAATTACCAGCTTTTCCCAGCACTTCCCAACACTAACCCTGGGTCGGGAATATCCAGCCAGACCCCCTTTCCCACCACCCCCATGGAGATCAGAGAGGAAATGATTGACTGGTGGTGTGGGAGGGAAGTTGAGAAGAGAATATGGTACATTGCCTCTGGATGGAGTGAGATTAACGGGCTGAACTGGCTTTTTCTCACTGAACTTTTTAATGCTCTTATTAAAAAAGGAACAAAAGAAAGGCTTGCATTTATATCATCATCATTAGGCGGTCCCTGGAACCAGGATGACCTGCTACCACATGGGTTCACAGATGTTTCAATGAAGGACCCGATGTTCCAGTCCTGTACTCCAATTGAGGGGGTGGAAAATGCCGGTGCGTGGATTTTTTTTAAACGTGGGGTGACCGTTGCACACCAGCCACCACAGGGGCTTGACAGAGCTAGGCCTTGGTCCAGTGGCAAGGATTAACCAGGACGACTAGAGACCTGCTCTGCTGCATGGACCCAGTGCGCGCACATATCGCAGTGTGGGCTGGCCCGTGCTGCCCCTGGGCCCTCGGCTCTTCTGGGCCCCGAACCCTCATTCGCCGCACCTCCGCCACAAACATTCATCACACCTCCACCACGATTTCTCACTGCTCCTCCGCCACAAACATTTTCCACTCCTCATATACTGACCTATTGTCCCCCTGATGGCAAATAAATCAGCTTTGTTTTAAACACACTGCTGTAGATTCTTGTCCTTCCCACCCGAGTGCCCAGCATCACCTGGCCGGAGCTCAAAGAATAATCTGGGGGGAGGATCGCACAGTGGGAACAGAACTTCAGCCTGGACACAGTCCCTCAGGGCCACGCCGAGAGAGCCAAACGGCACCCTGGTCGCTCTGTCTCTCTGCACCGACAGCAAAGTCGCTGTGCGGGTTTATATAGCATCTTTCACAACCTATGGACATCTCAATGCACTTTACAGCCAATGAGGCACTTTTTGAGGTGTAGTCACTGTTGTAATGTAGGAAACGCGGCAGCCAATTTGCGCACAGCAAGCTCCCACAAACAGCAATGTGATAATGACCAGATCATCTGTTTTAGTGATAAATATTGGCCAGGACACTGGGGATAACTGCCCTGCTCTTCAAAAGTAGTGCAGTGGGATCTTTTGCGTCCTCCTGAGAGAGCAGACAGGGCCTCGATTTAATGTCTCATCCGAAAGACGGCACCTCCGACAGTGCAGCACTCCCTCAATACTGCCCCTCCGACAGTGCGACACTCCCTCAGTACTGCCCCTCCGACAGTGCGGCACTCCCTCAGTACTGCCCCTCCGACAGTGCGGCACTCCCTCAGTACTGCCCCTCCGACAGTGCGGCACTCCCTCAGTACTGCCCCTCCGACAGTGCGACACTGAGCATCAGCCTAGATTATGGCAACAAGTCACTGGAGCGGTGATTGAGCCCACAATCTTCTGATTCAGAGCGCGAGTGCTACCCTGAGCCATAGCTGTTCTCGCTCTTGGGAACTCATTATCTCGATATGTATATTTGGCAGATCTCCTCAGTCCAACACATTGATACTTTAAAGTCCTTACTTTACAGCATGAAACCACACGAGGCACATTCTGGGGACAAGGTGACTATGACCTGCTCTCTTTATTTACAGGACTCCAAAGATGATGACCCTGCGTGGGACCTCCCTTTTTATACCTGTGAGATCAGGTAAGGAATGTCTCCCACAAGTTCACCTCTTGTGGTCAAGGTGTGCATCTGGGTTGCGTGTACACAGTAATAGTGGTGTTACATTGTGGTTACATACATGACATCACCTTCCCCCCCCCCCCCCCAAAGTCTTATTGGGATCATAGGTTTAGTCTTTCAGGTGGTCTACGCTTCCTCGTGGAGCGCCGCAGTTGGGGCTCTGGTGGTTGGACACTGACGTGAGTGTCTGTCACCTGTGGTGATTCCGGCCTGTCCGGGCTGACCGCAGGGACTGTGCATTCTTCTGATTGCTCTTGTTGCTCGTTCACTGGCGGTGTTGTGAGCTCCATCTCATGGTCTTCTTCAGGTTCCTCCATGTCGGTGCTGAACCTTTTTTTTAAAACTTGGTCCAGATGCTTACGGCATATCTGACCATTGTTGAATTTTACCACGATGACCCTATTCTCCTCTTTGTCAATTACAGTACCCTCAAGCCATTTGTGTCCCATGGCGTGATTGAGGTCATGGTACTCGTTTTGAGACCTGCGCTTGACCTCAACTATGTCAGTCAGGACTGGGTGACTGAGGGACAACCGAGTTTTGAGTGTCCGTTTCATTAGTAGCTCTGCGGGCAGGACCCCCGTGAGCGAGTGCGGTCGGGATCTATAGGCCAGCAGGAGGCGCAACAGATGGCATTGTAGGGAGGGTCCTTGAATCCTGAGCAACCCTTGCTTAATGATTTGGACCGCACGTTCCGCCTGGCCATTGGAGGCCGGCTTGAACCGTGCAATCCTGACATGGTTGATGCCATTGCCCGACATAAACTCTCGGAATTCGTAGCTTGTGAAACATGGGCCGTTATCACTAACCAGGATGTCCAGCAAGCCATGGGTTGCAAAGATCGCAAATAGGCTTTCCACAGTGGTGGATGACATGCATGAATTCAGAATGATGCACTCGATCCATTTCGAGTACGCATCTACCACAATAAGGAACAACTTACCCACGAATGGGCCAACGTAGTCAACATGAATGCGTGACCATGGCCTGGTGGGCCAGGGCCACGGCTGAGCGGAGCCTCTCTGGGGGCATTGCCCAGCTGGGCACACGTCATGCACCTGCGAACAGTGTTCCAGGTCTGAATCAATTCCAGGCCACCAAACGAGTGACTGGGCAATGACCTTCACCAGCACAAGGTGCTCGGTGTGGAGTTCCCTGATGAATGCCTCCCTGCCCTTCTGGGGCACAACTGCCCGGCTGCCTCATAGTAGGCAGTCGGCTTGGATGGAGAGCTCATCCATCAGACTGTGGAACGGTCTGACCGCCTCAGGGCATGCTCCGTGTGCGGGTGCCCAATCCCCAGTCAGGACACATTTCTTAATCAGGGATAGGAGGGGATCTTGGTTTGTCCAGATTTTGATCTGGCGGGCTGTGATGGGGGAGCCTGTGCTGTCAAAGGCATTGACAGCCATGACCATCTCGGCGCTTTGCTCCGCTGCCCCCTCAGTGGTGGCTAGTGGAAGCCTGCTGAGCACGTCAGTGCAATTTTCAGTGCCAGACCGGTGCCGGAAGGAGTAGTCATAAGCAGCCAGCGTGAGAGCCCATCGCTGTATGCGAGCTGATGCGTTGGCATTGATAGCCTTGCTGTCTGACAACAGGGATGTTAATGGATTGTGGTCCGTCTCTAATTCAAACTTCCTACCAAAGAGGTACTGATGCATTTTTTTTTTACACCATGGACACATGCAAGCGCTTCTTTCTCGACCATCCCATATCACCGTTCTGCTTGAGCGCGCGACCTGGAGGCATAAGCCACAGGTTGTAGTTAACCCTCAACATTGCCCTGCTGCAACACGCACCCAACCCCATAGGACAATGCATCACATGTCAGAACCATTTTTTTTTTTAATAAAAGGAGTCGTACAGGGTTAACAACTTGTTTGAACAAAGTAGGTTTCGCGCCCGATCAAAAGCCCGTTCCTGACAGTCCCCCCAAAACCAATTGCAACCCTTACGCAGGAGCACGTGTAGCGGCTCCAACAACGTGCTCAAGTTCGGCCCGAAATAGTTCAACAGTCCTAGGAATGAACACAAATCTGATGTGTTGCAGGGCCTGGGTGCTCGTCGAATTGCCTCTGTTTTGGATTCGGTGGGCCGAATCCCATCTGCAGCAACCCTCCTGCCCAGAAACTCAACTTCAGGAGCTAATAGCACACATTTAGATTTCTTGAGTCGCAGCCCTACCCGGTCCAGTCGGCGTAGCACCTCCTCCAGGTTGTGGAGGTGTTCCTCGGTGTCTCGACCCGTGATGAGGATGTCGTCCTGGAATAATATCGTTCCAGGAATGGATTTAAGCAGGCTTTCCATGTTTCGTTAAAAAATTGCTGATCGAATGCCAAATGGGCACCCGTTATAAACAAACAGTCTCTTGTGCGTGGTGATGGTGGTCAGTAGTTTAGATTCGTCGGCCAGTTCCTGGGTCATATAGGCTGAAGTGAGGTCCAACTTGGTGAACAGCTTGCTGTCTGCCAGCGTGGCGAAGAGGTCCTCCGCTCTCGGGAGCAGGTATTGATCTTGTAGGGACACCCGATTGATGGTGGCCTTGTAGTCGCCACAGATCCTGACAGAGCCATCCTCTTTTAGGACGGGAACGATGGGGCTCGCCCAGTCGCTGTATTCAACAGGCGAGATGATGCTTTCGCTCAACAGCCGGTCCAATTCGCTCTCGATCTTTTCATACAGCACCGCTCTAGCTTTGTGGTGCACTGGCCTGGCGTCCGGGGTGATGTGTATACCTTAGTGCCTTTGAAAGTCCCGACGCCAGGTTGGAATAGTGAATCGAATTGTTGTAGGACTTGTGAGCATGAACTTCGCTCCACAGATGACATTACGTGAACATCCCCCCATTTCCAGTTCATCTCGGCTTACCAACTCCTCCCCAGCAGTGCGGAACCATTGCCCAACCATTGCCCGGGACAATCCAGAGCGGCAGCCGATTCACTAACCCATTGTGTGTGACATCCAACATTGCACTGCCGAGCACCGGAATGATTTCTTCCGTGTAAGTCCATAATTGTGTCTCAATACGTGCTAATTTGGGTCTACTGGCTTTAAGTGGCCATAGCTTCTCAAATTGCTGAACTCCCATGAGTGACTGGCTGGCCCCAGTGTCCAGCTCCATGCACACAGGGATACCGTTTAATAAAACCCTCATCAACATTGGTGGCGTTCTGGTGTATGAACTGTGAATATTCGCCACATGGACCCACTGAACCTCGGTGTCCATCAATTTGCCCCAAATTGCTAGTAAGTCCTTCAAGAGTGCGTAAGTCTTTGTTCCGCAGCTGGTCAAAAGATGAGCCCTTCGCTTGTCGACCACTGCATCCCCCAGCCATTCTTTCGTAACAAAGCTTTGCTGTAGCCTCTCGACAAAATCATCCCCAACACAGTACCGTTCCTCTGTGCTACCGTTGGCCATTCTCATGGGCCGTGAATTCCCGTTTCTCGTCGCCAATGTAAAGTCCTTACTTTACAGCATGAAACCACACGAGGCACATTCTGGGGACAAGGTCACTCTGTGACCTGCTCTCTTTATTTACAGGACTCCAAAGACGATGACCCTGCGTGGGACCTCCCTTTTTATACCTGTGTGATCAGGTAAGGAGTGTCTCCCACAAGTTCACCCCTTGTGGTCAAGGTGTGCATCTAGGTTGAGTGCATGCAGTACTACAGTGGTGTTACATTGTGGTTACATACATGACAGATACCATGTGATCACGATCAGTAATACAAGCACATTTTGCTGTTTGACTCAGAGTATCAAGCTTTTAAGCGTTGTCAAACAATATTCATCACCCTGTGATTAACAGGGAGGAGGCAGGAGGTCAGATTACATCTCTCTCACAGACCTTTGCCCCATTGTACTGGCCTCTTATTGGCCAGAATTTCTTCACGCTGAGAATGATAAATCATTCCTATTTTTTCTCAATGTCTATAAAATAAGCCTGTCCACTAGGAAGGTACAAGCCAACATCTTAAAACCAGTCCCCACCACTTGTCAGTCATTCTGACTGTTTGGCAGAATCAAGGACATCCTTATCAGGTAGGTTAGGTATGCTGAGTGTCAGCAGGAATATCCTGCGCTGATGGAGAGTTTACGCAAGATCATGGAGGAGAGTCAAGGACAAGACAAGGTCCGTCATCCCAAAGTCCTTCCTCCAGTGCCCCAACTTTCGCAGATAGCGTCCTCCTTTGTCTTCCAACAACCATCTGTAGACTAGGCCTAGATTCCCTGGAGTTTAGAAGAATGAGAGGTGATCTCATTGAAACATACACAATTGTTACAGGGCTCGACAGGGTAGATGCAGGGAGGATGTTTCCCCCAGGCTGGGGAGTCTAGAACCAGGGGTCACAGTCTCAGGATAAGGAGTCGGCCATTTAGATGAGGAGAAACTTCTTCACTCAGAGGGTGGTGAATCTTTGGAATTCTCTGCCCCAGAGGGCTATGGAGGCTCAGTCTTTGAGTATATTCAAGACAGAAATTGATAGGTTTTTGAATATTAAGGGAATGAAAGGATATGGGGATTGGGCGGGAAGCTGGAGTTGAGGTCGAAGATCAGCCATGATCTTATTGAATGACCGAGCAGGCTCGAGGGGCAGAATGGCCGACTCCTGCTCCGATTTCTCATGTTCATCTGGCAGATTGCCCCAATGATTTATCATTCTCAGCGTGAAGAAATTCTTCCCAATATTAAAACATTTTCTCACTTATTTAAATTTATTCCCTCTGTACCTACTTTCTTGACTGAATTTAAATAACATTCCTGATTGACCCTATCCATCATAATGATCGTTCGCCACAGTGGTGTGGCTTCACCTATCTCTGCGATAGGGGAGGGGGAAGTTGGATATGTGAAGTAAAACTCAAAAAGGCATATGGGATCCTTAAATTTATAAATAGAGGCTTAGAGTACAGAAGCAAGGAAGTTTTGCTGAAGCTTTATAAATCATTTGTTAGGCCCCACCTGGAGTATTGTGGCCGATTCTGGGCACCACACTTTAGGAAGAATGTCAAGGTCTTAGAGAGGGTGCGGAGGAGGTTGACCAGAATGGTTCCAGGGATGAGAGACCTCAGTTCGTGGAGAGACTGGAGAAGCTGGGTTGTTCTCCTTTGAGGAGTGATGGTTAAAGGGGGAGGGTTTTTTTGGTCGAGTAAGCAAGGAGAAATTGTTTCCAGTGGCGGGGGGGGGGGGGGGTCAGTAACCAGAGTACACTGATTCAAGATAAATCGGCAAAAGAACCAGAGGGGGTTTTTACACAACGAGTTGTTGTGATCGGGAACGCGCTGCTTGAAAGGGCGGTGGGAGCAGATTCAATAGTAACTTTCAAACCGGGAATTGGATAAATACTTGAAAAGGAGGAAATCTGCCGGGCTGTGGGAAAAGAGCAGGGCAGGAGTGGGACTGATTGGATCGCTCTCTCACAGAGCCGGCACAGGAACGATGGGCCGAATGGCCTCCTCCTGTGCTGCAAGATGCCAAGAACAAGCTTAACGCAGAGCGGAGAGTGAACCTGGGACCTTTACATCTTGCATGGCTCCGTTTTACGCCTCAGTGAACTTCCCTAGTGAAACATCAGCGATCAGGTTGGAGTGTTTGGCAAACACTTCTCTTTTTGTAAGACTCCCTGAGCAGGAAGGATGTTGAAATATATATTATTTTTTTGTAAAAAAAAAAAGAGTATGCATGTGGTGACCATGAAGCAGCTGGTTCTCTACCTGCTTGGAAAGCTTTTACAGCTGGCTCGATTTACTTAGTCGCCAGAGAAATTGGAGTCATTTCCAGCTCCTTAATGGAGTTTTTCTGGATCTACTGGTAACCCACACACAGCAAAGTCCCAACAATAACGGTTTCAATGTGTTTCATCTGCCTCTCGAGAGCATTTGATCGCAATCGTCAGGGACAAGTTAGAGTTGGAGGGAAGCAAACCGTCCTCACTGGACGGGGAGGGGCAAAGAGAAAATAGAGCCTCCACTTATTTCGAGCAATCCATTCCTCCCAGTGAGACATTGGAACACTTTAGCCTCAAACTTGCAAGATCTTTCTCCTAAAGCACTGTGGGAGCTGGAGACTGTCTTTGCTGAAAGATGGCTCAGGTTCGAACTACGTAGAGCTAGCCGAACCATTCCTCGATGCTGCAAGACCTACCAGCAACATTGCTGACTTGTTAACACTGGCCTTTAACAGGAAACTGGAGGAGACCATTCAGCTCCTCTTGCCTGTTCCTACAATCAATTAGATCATGGCTGATCTGTATCTCAACTCAGTCCTCCAGCCTTGGTTCCGTAACCCTCAATACCCTTGCCTGACAATAATCAACCTCAGTTTTGAAATTTTCAATTGACCCTCAGCCTCAACAGGAGGGAGTTCCAGATTCCCAGTAACCCCTTGTGTGAAGAAGTACTTCCTGATATCACCCCTGAACGGCCAGGCTCTAATTTTTATGCCCCTTGTTCTAGACTCCCCCGATCAGAGGAAATAGATTCTCCCTATCTACCTCTTTCATCATCTTAAACACCTTAATTAGGTCACCCATTAATCTTCTCAAAAAAGGAACACAAGCCCAGTCTGTGCAACCTGGCCTCATAAATGTAACCCTTTTAGCCCCGGTATCATTCTGCTGAATCCGCATTGCTACCCCTCAGAGGCCGATATATCCTGCCCAAGGGGCGGGGCCCAGAACTGAACGCAGTGACTCCATTCAGTGGGACTGTACCACAGCGAGAGTCAGTGCCATCACCACAGGAAGGAAAGAATAGAAACGACGGAGTTTGAAAGGAAGGAGAGAGGGAGAGAGACCAAAATGATGGAATGTAATGTTCAGTAAAATCTACCTGGCCTTGTGGTCTAAAATATGCCGGCTCTCCTTTAGTTGGACACTGATTCCCTCGCCCCGCCTCCATTTGCAAGCAGTGCTTTATATTGTTTAATGCCTCCAACACACAGGTTTTCCAGCAACCTCATTACTAGGGGACACCACTGGGGCCCTGTCCCCACTGCCAGTCTAAGGCATGCCTGAATGGGTTTGTAAACCACAGAAACTTCAACCCAGTTCAAACACATCCTGCCTTCTGAAGCCCCACGAGTTGTTGACAGATCATTAATCAGGGCAGGCCATCGATCAAAATCATGCCTTCATAAGAACATAAGAAATAGGAGCAGGAGTAGACCATTTGGCCCCTCGAGCCTGCTCTGCCATTTAATAAATGGCTGATCCGATCATGGACTCAGGTCCACTTCCCCGCCCGCTCCCCATAACCCCTTATTCCATTATCGGTTAAGAAATTGTCTATCTCGGTCTTAAATTTACTCAATGACCCAGCTTCCACAGCTCTCGGAGGCAGCGAATTCCACAGATTTACAACCCTCAGAAGAAATTTTACCTCATCTCAGTTTTAAATGGGCGGCCCCTTATTCTAAGATGATGTCCCCTAGTTCTAATCTCCCCCATCAGTGGAAACATCCTCTCTGCATCTACCTTATCAAGCCCTCTCGTAATCTTATACATTCCGATAAGATCACCTCTCATTCTTCTGCATTCCAAGGAGTAGAGGCCCAACCTACTCAACCTTTCCTCATAAGTCAACCCCCTCATCTCCGGAATCAACTGAGTGAACCTTCTCTGAACTGCCTCCAAAGCAAGTATATTCTTTCATAAATATGGAAACCAAAACTGCACGCAGTATTCCAGGTGTGGTCTCACCAATACCCTGCATAACTGTAGCAAGACTTCCCTGCTTTTATACTCCATCCCCTTTGCAATAAAGGCCAAGATTCCATTGGCCTTCCTGATCACTTGCTGTACCTGCATACTATCCTTTTGTGCATGTGCGCGTGCGAAACATACTTGCAAAAAAAAAAAAGATGAATTCTCAGGATGGGCGTCCCTGGTGTTCATTGCCCATCCAGAGTTGCCCTGAAGGTGGTAGTGGGCCTTCTTGAACCAGCTGTGGTTGGTTTAATGCAACGGAGGAGCTCGCTCGGCCACCTCAGAGGGTGGCCAAGAGTCAATCATGTTGGTGTGGGACTGGAGTCACATATAGGTCCAGACCGGGTAAGGACCTCCCCAAAATAGGTGTGTTGAACCAGTTGGGTGATTAAAACAATCCAACAAGTTCATGGTCACTGTTACTGACAGCAGCTTTCCATGTTAAATTTCCAAATACTTTTGTTAAAAATTAAAATCAATTTCCAAAATGGCCATGGTGGGATTTGAACCCACGTTCTCTGGAGTGAGTGTACAGCAGCATAACCACTAACCAGGGTCTGAACACACCATGGCACCAAACACTGCCACATCAACCCCACCAATCGTCAACGACCCACTGAAGGAATTGCCTGTGGAGACTGATCGCATCACAAGCCTGCGAGGAAGGACGTTGGAAAAGTGACTGGCAAGTGTCGCAACAGATTAAAACGGAAGTTTCAATAACTTGTGGTCCAGTACAAACGAGGGCAATTACACAGCCCTCTGTGTGCAACTCCTGTTGGTGCAACTCCTGTGCTTTCAAATGGAAATTACACAACCAATTTGTGCAACTGTGATGAGAATATAAACCTCGATGCAGTTTCCAGAGAAAAAGTGTTGAGAAAGACGCGCATTTCTACAGTACCTTTTGTGACATCAGGATGTTCCAAAGCACATTACAACTAAATGAAGCATTTTTTGAAATCAGTTGTAATGTAGGAAATGCAGCAGCCAATTTGCACACAGCAAACTCCCACAGACAGCAATGTAATAACGACCAGATAATCTGTTTGATTGAGGGATGAATATTGGCCCCAGGGAGAACTCTCCTCTTTTTCTTCAAAATAGTGCCATGATCTTTTACATCCATCCAAGAGTGCAAACGGGGCCTTGGTTTAACCTCCGACAGTGCGGCGCTCCCTCAGTACTGCCCCTCCGACAGTGCGGCGCTCCCTCAGTACTGCCCCTCCAACAGTGCAGCGCTCCCTCAGTACTGCCCCTCCAACAGTGCAGCGCTCCCTCAGCACTGCACTGGGAGTGTCAGCCTAGATTTGTGCGCTCAAGTCTCTGGAGTGGGACATAAACCCACGACCTTCTGACTCAGAAGTGAGGGTGCTACCCACTGAGCCACAGCTGACACAGTAGGGCACCGACACTCCTGTGATAGCTTAGTGGGTGAAGACACAATTTGGTGAGATACCCAGCAATATGGACCAGAAGGTTCACGGTTCAATTTCCCGATCTGTGCTGATTGAGCTGATCTCACCATCATCAGCCCCTACCTCAGGCTGGAGTGTGGGAGAGAGACGGGACAATTATCCCACCTTCCCACTCCGGATTATTATCCAGTGATCCCTGCTGAGAGTGTCTATGCATGTGACCATCAGGTGAGGATATGATCAGGCTTGGTGTGATGCCCTTCACAGTTGAATTGCCGATTATCCAGGCTTATAAATAAAGAGAAGTACTTGGGGGAGGCAAGAGAGGACAGCCACGTACAACAGCAAGAGTCAGAGCATTAACAACTAGGGTTTATGCAACACCTTTAGAAGTCCCAAGGTGCTTCACAGGAGCAATATCAGAAATAAATTTAACACTGAGCCAGATAAGGGGATATTAAGACAGGTGACCAAAATCTTGGTCAAAGAGGTAGGTTTTAAGGAGCGTCTTAAAAGGAGAAAGGTGGCGAGTCGGAGAGGTTTAGAGAGGAAGTTCCAGAGCTTGGGGCCCAGGCACCTCAAGGCACGGCCACCGATGGTGGGGTAAGGAAATGGGGGATGTGCAAGAGGCCAGAATTGGAAGGGCACAGAGATCTGAGACAGTTGTGGGGCTGGAGGTGGTGAGAGAGATAGGGATGGATAAGCCCATGGAGGGATTTGAACACAAGGATAGCCACAGTTTTCACCCAAAACCTCAGCTCACTAAACACTAAGTTAAGACAGATCCTTTCAACAGAAACAGATATTGTTGAAAGCACTTGGCCAAGTGTTGGGCAGAAGTTGCCCAGCTGTAATTCTACATCTGCTGACTCACTTTAGCGCTGACTTGTTGGCTTGTCACTCTGCTGGGCAGTAAGTGTTTAAGGATGGTTCCCGAAGGCGAGAATTCATCGTTTGAAAAAAAAAACTCCAGCAAATTCTCAATCCTTTTGAAACAGTTTTCAGGGTAGACGAGAACTGCCTACACTTTCAGGACCTCCCGCCTCCATCTAAGCTTCAGGACCCAACTAATTAACCAGGAGGCCTGGTGTGGCAGGCCGGGGGTATATGCTGACACGAGGAAATGTTCCAGCTTAGTTTGTAGTGAGTGGAGGTTGCTTGTGCATTTTTACTATTTACAGATTTTACCCCTCTCCCCTCAGAGTTTATACCCTGGGTCCCCCAACTGCACATACTGGATCACTGTTAGAAGGATTGAATCCTATCCCTCCAGTAGCCCAACTCTCCCTTCAAAACCCATCCCTCCAGTACCCCAACTCTCCCATATATAAATACAGGGATTCTTTCATTCTTGAGTAAAGAGGGGAGGAGAACTGGTGAGAATTTTTTTTAATTTTACAAGTAAATAAATGAGTGTGCTGAAAACCAACTCGATGGAAAAGATCCCATGGCACTATTTTGAAGAAGAGCAGGGTAGCTCTCCCCGGCGTCCTGGCCAATATTTATCCCTCAACCAACATAATTGAAAAACAGATTAGCTAGTCATTGTTTGTGGGAGCTTGCTGAGCGCAAATTCGCTGCCGTGTTAACAATGGCTACACTTAAAGTACTTCATCAGCTGATCGTAGGACATTCTTGCTATTGAGGGAGTGCAGCGAAAGTTCACCAGACTGATTCCCGGGATGGCGGGACTGACATATCAAGAAAGGCTGGATCAACTGGGCTTGTATTCACTGGAGTTCAGAAGAATGAGAGGGGATCTCATAGAAACGTTTAAAATTCTGACGGGTTTAAACAGGTTAGATGCAGGAAGAATGTTCCCCATGTTGGGAAAGTCCAGAACCAGGGGTCACAGTCTAAGGATAAGAGGTAAGCCATTTAGGACCGAGATGAGGAGAAACTTCTTCACCCAGAGAGTGGTGAACCTGTGGAATTCTCTACCACAGAAAGTTGTTGAGGCCAATTCACTAAATATATTCAAAAAGGAGTTAGATGTAGTCCTTACTACTAGGGGGATCAAGGCGTATGGCGAGAAAGCAGGAATGCGGTACTGAAATTGCATGTTCAGCCATGAACTCATTGAATGGAGGTGCAGGCTCGAAGGGCCGAATGGCCTACTCCTGCACCTATTTTCTATGTTTCTATGTAACAGTCAGCAGTTTGGAGAGTGGGGGAGGAAGAGATATTAGTCAAAAAAAAATCATAAATGTGACCCTTGAAGGCCACATTCTTTTTGTTGCATTGCTCTGATCTACAGATGTAAAAAGGACACTTATTGTTTTGGGGAAGCAGTTTGCAAGTTGCAGGGTACTCGAGCTATGTTGCTGCAGCGGAAACTAAACGTCGCATCTCGGGGGATTTCCTGGTCAACTGTTGACACTGACTGCGTCAGTCGTGCAGAGACGGACAATCTCTTCTGACCCGCTGTGGTCAAGTGAGGTTGGTGGGAATTACCTCTGCCCATGAACAACAACTTGTATTTATATACCGCACAAGGAGAAATTAGGGCAGGTGACCAAAAGCTTGGTCAAAGAGGTAGGTTTTAAGGAGCGTCTTGAAGGAGGAAAGAGAGGTAGAGAGGCAGAGAGGCAGAGAGGCAGAGAGGTTTAAGCAGGGGATTCCAGAGCTTGGGGCCCAGGCAACAGAAGGCACGGCCACCGATGGTGGAGCGGTTATAATCAGGGATGCTCAGGAGGGCAGAATTAGAGCAGCGCAGACATCTCGGGGTCTGTGGGGATTACAGAAATAGGGAGGGGCGAGGGTGTGCGTCAGATCCAGCTACAATATACTCATAATTTCATTGCAGCAACTTCCCTCCACTGGGACGGGAAAGAAAGGACTTTGCCGTCATTATTTCCAGCAAGAGAATTTCTTCCAGGTTGTAGAAACAAGAATTTATTTCTGAAAGTGGAAAAAGGCAAATGGTGTAAATCCACAATCTGCAGTCATCTTTCACACAGCAGACCACTGCTGCAGTGTCTCTTGTACCGAGGTTATCTACATTGCTAAAACTCAGCTATCTTGGGCTTTTCCATTCACTTCTGCCAAGCACTGTATTGTGGTTTGAGAACGGAAAATGTCTCAAATTAAGTGATAATATAGATATAAATACAACAGCCGAAACATTTCCAGTTTCCCCCCTCTCCCCCCCCCCCCTTTCACGAAGGCCTTGACTTATAGCGACAGTTCTTAATACGAGGGCTATGCTATTCAACCATGGGTGGCTATTGTAGCACAGCCCAATTCTGTCCACACCTCACTTACAAAATGGACACGAGCACTTTCCAGCAGCAGGTTCTGGACAGCGAGGCAAGTTTTAAGGAGACTTGTGAAGGTGAGGGAATGTGGAGTTTAGGAAAGACCTTTAGTGTCTTGGAATGAGGTGACTGAAGGCTCTCCCAATGTGGATACGGAGGGAGGGAGTATAGAAGGCCTACAATTGTACAGAGCCTTGGTGAGACCACACCAGGAGTACTGTGCAAAGACTTGGTTGCCTTATTTAAAAAGGAAGGATATACATGCCTTCGGGGCAGTGCAGTAAAGGGTCACTAGATTTATCCCTGGGATGAGAGGGTTGTACTGAGGAGAGATTGAGCCAATATTCTCTGGAGTTTGGAAGAATGAGAGGTGATCTCATTGAAACACAAAAGAGATTCTGAGAGGGATTGACAGGGTAGATGCTGAAGGTTGATTTCCCTGGTTGACGAGTCCAGAACCAGAAGGCACAGTCTCAGGATAAGGGGTCAGCCATTTAAGACTGAGATGAGGAGGAATTTCTTCACTAAGATTGTGAATCTTTGGAATTCTCTGCCCCCAAGTGCTATGGATGCTCATTAGTTGAGTATATTCAAGGGGGAGAGAGATAGATTTTTGGACTCGAGGAATCAAAGAATATGAGAATAGGGTGGGAAAGTGGAAGTCAAAATTCAGCCATGATCTTAGAAACATAGAAAATAGGTGCAGGAGTAGGCCATTCAGCCCTTCTAGCCTGCACCGCCATTCAATGAGTTCATGGCTGAACATGCAACTTCAGTACCCCTTTCCCCCGGTTATGTTCCAACAAACTGCTTGTGCTGTATGATCTTTGTAAATGTTTAGCGCTAGCTTGCGATACGTCTTCGTACGGAGTCGGGTGCGTGTTACAACAAGCAAACGTATCGGGAACATTGCAACCGGTCGCTTATGTGTCCAGGAGCTTGTCCAAGGCCGAAAGGACTTACAGCATGATTGAAAAAGCAGCTCTGGCATGAGTTTACGGAATTTTTAAAAATGCATCAGTATCTGTTTGGGCTTAAGTTAGAGTTAGAAACTGACATTGTATGACAGAGCAGGCTCGAGGGGCCATATGACCTACTCCTAATTCTTATGGTGCTGGAAAACGCCACAGAAATAGGGTGGGTTGAGGCGGTGATGGTATTTGCAAGCAGCGATTAAGATTTTGAATGCATTGCATTGGGGGTGGAGAGGCCAGTTTTGGTCCACAAGCACAGGGTGACAGAACAGGACACCCACGGAGCAGAATGGAAGGGGCCGGGGTGGGGGGTGGGGGGGAGGGGCGGTGGTGAACTTGAGCCTGGAGGTAAAGTATGGAGAAAGACTGCAACGGTGGTGGTGAGCGAGCAAGGGGCCATGGGTGATTTGGAGATCGGTAGTCTTGCCGATGGATTGGATATTGGGTCTAAAACTCAACTCGGGGCAAGAGGACACAAAGTATGAGCACCAATATCTTTAGCCTGTGAGTAACTAGGCAGAGGAATAGAATTGAGGGCAATGAGCATCGGAACAGGAGCAGGCCATTCAAGCCCTCGAGCCTGTTCCACCATTCAATTAGATCATGGCTGATCTGTATCATAACTCCATTTATGTTCCTTAATTTCATAACCCTTAATACTCTGACAAAAATCTTCAAGCTATCAAATTTTCAGTTGACCCCTTGCCTCAACAGCTTATTGCGGAGAGTGTTCCAGATTCCCACGGCCCTTTGTGTGAAGAAGTACTTCCTGACATCAGCCCTGAATTTTACGGTTATGCCTCCTGGTTCTGGACTCCCCATACCAGAGGAAATAGTTTCTCTCGCTACCCTATCAAGTCACTTTAATCATCTTAAACACCTCGATTAGATCACGCCTTAATCTTTATTCACCGGAATACACGCCTAGTCTGTGGAACCCGTCATCATAATTTAATCCTTTTAACCACCGGTTTCATTCTGGGGAGTCGATGAGTATTGACTTCTTGACGGGAGCTGAACAAGGTGGCTTTGGACTTGTTGACATTGGGTTGTAGAACTGTTCTGGCTTTTCCACGACTGGATCTCAGTCAGATGGCGCAGTGATGGAGAAGTCCAGGCTGGTGGAGGAGGTGTAAAGCCGAACAAACATCCGGAAGCTGCACAGACCAATGGAGGACAGGATAAGCTCAACGGTGATGTCCTCAATTCCATTAACGCCAATCAATACGGAACACGAGGGTACCACTGGGGGCCAGGATGATCTGAACTTCCTGCCTCAAAATGAACTTTAACCTTTGCCATGTGGATATTCTCCAGGTGGCCACCAGATGACTTCAATAAACCATAACTTGGTAGTTTTTTTTAAAAAAGCAGTTCTTTTATTTTGGCGAGAGCTATTTTAAACAGGAGGCGATGCTGAGCAGATTTCGATCTCATTCTTTAAATACCACCCACACAACACTGGTCAAACACAAGGGCTACTGTAATATCACAAACACACAGCTTCCTTTTCATCGGCCCACGTGAATCAATTGTGAAACTTACAACGTTAAAAACAAAAACTATAAAAAAAGATAACCGGCGAACTCTAAGGAAATGGCTTTAGAAGCAGCTTCGGGTAACGGGTCACAAGACCCCTGCGGCAATCCCAGGCAGGTAGTCAACCAAAAAAATCACCAACCAGCAGGGGCTCGCAAAGACTCATTGCTGCTCGGAGAGAGAGGCTTCACACCGCTACAATGGAGGGTGCGGGGGCGGGCAGAATTTCAACTTGTCCCTTCCCCGGCATTTTACAAACCGGCCAATCAGAGAGGAGGGTTTTATGGTGGGGGCAGGATATCGACAAGTTATAAATCTACCTCGGGAAGTTCTGCCGAGAATGGGTGTCAAAGCATGAACTCCTGGTTACATTTCATTAGAGTTCAGACTGCATCTGTTGAGCAAGGGATCAAATTGGAACAGTTTCTTTGACCTTAATATTTGTCCCCTCAACCAAGATCACTACAAATGACAGGATCTTTAACATAGTAAAATGTCCCAAAGTGCCCCACAGGAGCGATTAACAAAATTCGACGCCAAGCCACACAAGGAGATACTAGGACAGGTGATCAAAAGCTTGGGTCAAAAAGGTAGGCTTTCAGGAGCGTTTTAAAGAAGGCAGAGAGAGAGGTAGAGAGGCAGAGAATTCTAGAGCTTAGGGCCCAGGCAGCTGAAGGCACAGCCACCAATAGTGGAGCAATTATTTGATGGGCAAGAGGCCAGAATTGGAGGAGATTATCTGGTCATTATCACATTGCTATTTGTGGGAGCTTGCTATGCACAAATTGGCTGCTGCGTTTCCTACATTACAACAGTGACTATGCTCCAAAAAATACTTCATTGGCTGTAAAGCGTTTATGGGACATCTGTAGTTCGATTTGATTTGACATGGCGTTAGTTTATTGTTGCACATTGCGGTGGTATTATTGATGATATGGGTCGGTGTTTGCTGTGTGGGGAGTGTCCTTCAACTAGAACATGCTTAAATCAATTCAAAATGCAAACTGTACTTTTATTCAAATTTCCTTCTCTGTACAAGGGCCGATATTCCAATTATGGAGCAGTCGGGATAGAGAATTGTCCTGCAGTGCAACCTCTCTGCTCTACCTTCTCGAATTAATGTTTGGCAAACCATTTCCACGCAATCGAAGAGTCAGAGGGAGACTCCAGCCAGACACTACCCGAGCTGGAAACGGTGAATACTGAGTTCGCCCAGAATGGACGGTTTTGACGTACAAGCGACTCAAAGCAGCAAAGTGAATCAGAACTTTTGGAAAGTGAATGCGTGAAGAGGTCTCGGATAAAGACGGTTTTGTTCGGTTATCAGGGACGTTTATTTTCGGCCTATCCTGTAGGTGGTCGTATTGGGAATAATGGACCCACGACACACCTTGCATTTAAACAGAGAAAGAGTTTTTGAACAAGCTGGACTGTTCTGTTGGCGGGAGTAGGGATGGCTACAAGTTGAGTAATTCATTGGGCCCAAGTTTCCACGTGATTTGCGCCTGATTTTTTAGGAGCAACTGGTGGAGAACGGACTATCTTAGAAATCGCAATTCTCCACATTTTTTTTTCTGCAGTTCTAGTCAGGTAGAACAGTTCCACTTTGGAACAGAATTTTTTCTTCAAAAGGGGGCGTGTCCGGCCACTGACGCCTGATTTGAAAGTTTCCACAGTGAAAACGTACTCCAAACTAACTTAGAATGGAGCAAGTGAAGATTTTTGTAGAACTGAAAAAACCTGTTCTACACATTAAAAAATCAGGCGCAGGTTACAAATTAGGCGTCCAGAACGAGGTGGGGGGGGGAAAGGGAAGTCATTAAATTCTACAATAAATCCTTAGTTATACTTATACAAATAAATCCAACCTGAATAAATATTTATAAGCAAAGAAAAGATTAAATAAACCATCTTCCTACCTGTGAGAAAGTGCTTCAGCCACGGAGAATGCTGCAGCAAGCCTCACAAAACGAGGCAGCCGTTCCCGAACGCGGGCGGGCGGGAGGGAGGGAGGGGACCGACCGAACGAACGCAGGGAAGCCGTTCCAGACGGCGGGAGGGAGGGAGGGAGACAGAAGGCTGCAGGAAGCCTCAGAAATTGAGGAGCCATTTCCCGACGGCAAAAGGGGGAGGTGGTCGGGAAACGGCTGCCTCAACTTTGAGGCTTCCTGCAGCCTTCTCAGTGCTGATGTGCTGATGTGCTGATGGCAACGTGCTTTTATTAAAAAATGTTCAAAAACTAAACAGCTACAAAGAACTACAAAAATGGCCGAGTGCCAATGTTTCCTTCACACTGCGCGTGCGCGAACGCTCCAACGCGCATGCGCAGCATTGCCGGCAGGAAAAAAACTAATTTAAATAGTACCCGCCCCCTCCCACTTACAAAATCGGCGCGAGTGTAGGCTCCGCCACCCCCCCTGGGCGCCGCGCCAAACAAACAAGGAGCTGCAAAGCGCTCCAGAATCGCGAGTTTTTTTTCCGGCGCCGTTTTAGGCGCGAAAAACGGGCGCCCGCTTTTTATCGTGTGGAAACTTGGGCCCCTTGATTTGTCATTCCGAATCCCATGAAATCCAGGTATGAGGTAGTTCACGGGATTCTAAAACTGACTGGTGGTAGGGGCGAGGGGTCGATTACCTCAATATTTTAAAGTTTTGATAGAGTGGATAGAGAGAGAGTCTTTCCACTTGCGGGGAAGAGAAAAACTAGAGGCCATCAATATAAGATAGTCACCAAGAAATCCAATGGGGAATT
Source organism: Pristiophorus japonicus (assembly GCF_044704955.1). NCBI lineage: Eukaryota > Metazoa > Chordata > Chondrichthyes > Pristiophoridae > Pristiophorus > Pristiophorus japonicus. The sequence continues at coordinate 215,068,614 of NC_091987.1, read as the reverse complement.
CAGAAGAAACTGCTTTCCCCAGAGAGCGGTGAGAATGTGGAACTCGCTGCCACAGGGAGTAGTTGAGGCGAATAGTATCGATGCATTTAAGGGGAGGCAAGATAAGGAATAGAGGGTTATGCTGATAGTTAGAGGAGGAAAGACAGGAGGCGGCTCGAGTGGAGCATGAACACCGGTTGGGCCGAATGGCCTGTTTCTGTGCTGTATATGAAGAAAAAAAAATTGCAGGGCTATGGGGAAAGGGCGGGGGAGTGGGACTGGCTGAGGTGCTCTTGCAGAGAGCCGGCACGGGCTCGACGGGCTGAATGGTTACAGCACAGAAGGCGGCCATTCTAGGATTCTATATCCTATGTAATGCTGTGGCCTCCAATCAATGGCCCCGACCATCCCTCCCAGTCAAGGCCCCAGGCCTCCATCCATTACATGTTCAAAGCTTTTCCTCGTCACATGTAATACAATTAAAAATTAATAGGCTGAGCTTGGAGAGATTCACAAAAAAGCCCACAACTGCTTGCTGCAAGCCCATCACCATGGAAACCAACACATCCCATTTATCTCAAAATCCAGAGAGTGTTATATAAAAAAAAACTTTCCTCCAAACCCCAGGAAATTAGAACCATAAATTTCAGTTGCTTAAAAAAGGGACAGAGCCCACTTTCTCCCTCTCTTCCTGTGCACGACTTGACCCCGATCTTACAACCACCACACCCCCGACACACTGGAACTCTGGTGTTAAAATGGCCATTCATCGCCTTCCTTCAAAAGCCTTTCGGGAAGCTCTCTTTAACCGTTGCCCCTTCCCTTTGGCCCCCCCCCCACCAGTCTCTGACCCCCCCCCCCCCCCCCAAGTCTCTGACCCCCCCCCCCCAGTCTCTGACCCCCTCCCCCCCCCAGTCTCTGACCCCCTCCCCCCCCCAGTCTCTGACCCCCTCCCCCCCCCCCAGTCTCTGACCCCCCCCCTCCCCCAGTCTCTGACCCCCCCCTCCCCCAGTCTCTGACCCCCCCCCCAGTCTCTGACCCCCCCCCCCCAGTCTCTGACCCCCTCCCTCCCCCCCCCAGTCTCTGACCCCCTCCCTCCCCCCCCCAGTCTCTGACCCCCCCCCTCCCCCAGTCTCTGACCCCCCCCCCCCCCCCAGTCTCTGACCCCCCCCCCCTCCTGCAAAGCCTTGCGAGGCGATTCTCTACGCAACTACCACTTACAAATGTTTTTAAATTGTAAAACCTGGGATGTGAGCTTCGCTGGCTAGGCTGGCATTTATTGCCCATCCCCAACAACCCTCGAGAAGGTGGTGGTGAGCCACTGCGGTCCATATGGTGAAGGAACTCCCACAGTGCTGTTAGGGAGGGAGTTCCAGGGTTTTGACACAAGCTCTGGAATTCTCTTCCTAAACCTCTCCCCTTCTTTAAGATGCTCCTGAAAGCCCACCCCTTGACCAAGCTTTTGATTATCTGTCCCAATAACTCCTTGTGGCGCTCGGTGTCACATTTTGTTTGATGACAGCAGATATATTTCCATGGTGTGTGAGACTTGGAAGGGAACATAAGAACATGAGAAATAGGAGCAGTAGGCCGTCGAGCCTGCGCCATTTAATACGATCATGGCTGATCCGATCGTGGACTCAGCTCCACTTCCCCGCCCGCTCTCCATAACCCCTTATTCCCTTATTGTTTAAGAAACTGTCTAGCTCTGTCTTAAATTTATTCAATGTCCCAGCTTCTATAGCTCCCTGAGGCAGCGAATTCCACAGATTTACAACCCTCCGAGAGAAGAAATTTCTCCTCATCTCCGTTTTAAATGGGCGGCCTCTTATTCCAAGATTATGCTCCCTAGTTCTAGTCTCCCCTATCAGTGGAAACATCCTCTCTGCATCCACCTGGTCAAGCCCCCTCATAATCTTATCCGTTTCGATAAGATCACCTCTCATTCTTCTGAATTCCAATGAGTAGAATCCCAACCTCCCCTCATAAGTCAACCCCCTCATCTCCAGAATCAACCGAGTGAACCTTCTCTGAACTGCCTCCAAAGCAAGCATATCCTTTCGTAAATATGGAAGCCAAAACTGCACACAGTATTCCAGGTGTGGCCTCACCAATACCCTGTATAACTGTAGCAAGACATCCCTGCTTTTATACTCCATCCCCTTTGCAATAAAGGTCAAGATTCCATTGGCCTTCCTGATCACTTGCTGTACCTGCATACTATCCTTTTGTGTTTCATGCGCCAGGACCCCCAGGTCCCGCTGTACTGCGGCACTTTATTATTTAAATAGAGAAAAATTGCAATGTGCTCATTGATTTTTTTTGCCAAAGTGCATGACCTCACACTTTCCAACATTATACTCCATCTGCCAAATTTTTGCCCACTCACTTAGCCTGTCTATGTCCTTTTGCAGGTTTTTTGTGTCCTCCTCACACATTGCTTTTCCTCCCATCTTTGTATTATCAGCAAACTTGGCTACGTTAAGTCGTTAATATAGATTGTAAATAGTTGGGGTCCCAGCACTGATCCCTGCAGCACCCCACTAGTTACTGGTTGCCAACCAGAGAATGAACCATTTATCCTGACTCTCTGTTTTTGGTTAGTTCGTCAATCCTCTAGCCATGCGAATATATTACCCCCAACCCCGTGAACTTCTTTCTTGTGCGTGGAGGTGGTGGTGTTCCCATGCGCCTGCTGCCCTTGTCCTTCTCGGTGGCAGAGGTCGCGGGTTTGGGAGGTGCTGTCGAAGAAGCCTTGGCGAGTTGCTACAGTGCATCTTGTAGATGGCACACACTGCAGCCACGGTGCGCCGGTGGTGGAGGGAGTGAATGTTTAAGGTGGTGGATGGGGTGCCAATCAGGCGGGCTGCTTTGTCCTGGATGGTGTAGAGCTTCTTGTGTTGTTGCAGCTGCACTCATCCAGTCAATTGAAGAATATTCCATCACATTCCTGACTTGTATCTTGTCTCTGCTCCATAGTACAGTGCCCATTGAAAAAATTTTTAGCATCGGGCCTAGTTACTCACGTTAATATTTTTATTCTTTCTACACATGTTCCAGGAGCAATTGCAAAACAGCCGCACACATTGCCTGACTCTCGGGGCAAGGGCTGTGGTACGAAATGCAACTGTGACTTGGTGAGGAGGGAAAGTTCGGTTCAAACTTTTAATGCGCGAGGAGGACTGGGTGACTCGTGACACCCTCTCTTCTGTTCCAACATGACTAACATTCAACATGTCTGTGAGTCACCTTTAGGTATATGGTAATTAATTACCAATAATTGAGCGTTTTGATGAAATAATGTTCCCGGCATAGGGAGGTCACTTCTGCCGCGTTCTCAGACACTTGAAAGCACTCTGCTTCCTGAAGGCATTGGCTATTTGGCACACAGTGTCATCAGTGCCAACACCTGCCAAGATCACACGCACGAAGCCATTCACTGGACAGTAAATCCCAACAGGCTACTCCACCACACGACCAACCACGCTCACTAATGGCGTTACATGGCAAGCTTACACACGTGTTGTACCTGGCGGGGACCCCCGTGTTGTACCTGGCAGGGACCCCCGTGATTTACCCATCGAGCAGCATCCAATTATAGATCTCGAACTGCTCCCAATTCTGCGTACAGAAGGAAAGAACTTGGATTTATTTAGCGCCTTTCACTACCACAGGATGTCCCAAAGTGCTCGACGACCAAACGCATTTTTGAAGTGTAGTCACTGTTGTAATGCAGGAAATGTGGCAGCCAATGTGTGCACAGCAAGCTCCCACAAACAGCAATATGTTCGATGACCAGATAATGTTTTAAGCGATGTTAGTTGAGGGATAAATATTGGCCAGGACACCGGAGATAACTCCCCTGCTCTTCTTCAAAATAGTGCCATGGGACCTTTGATGACCATCCGAGAGAGCAGACTGGGCCTCGATTTAACGTCCTATCCGAAAGCTGGCTCCCTCAGTACTGCCCCTCCGACAGTGCGGCACTCCCTCAGTACTGCACTGGGAGTGCCAGCCTAGATTTTGTGCTCAAGTCTCTGAAGTGGGGATTTGAAACCACAACCTTCGGACTCAGAGGCGAGTGTGTTACCCACTGAGCCACACATAGCTCATAAACCCTATTTTACTGCAGAGTTTCCAGGAAACACTATCTGTATTTTCTCACCTTGCCTTTCACCAGGGCTCCCAGTGTTAGACACCATTTAATGATCAAGAGGAGAGGAAGGGGAGGCAAGTTCCTCCCAATGAAATCAGACGCTGGTGTGCGCCAGAGAGGAACCACTGGCACTAGAGTGCCAACTTCACTCAGGAGAGGCAACTGAAGAGTTGGGTTCAAAACAGATTGCTCACGGTGTTCGGAGATAGTAGCTCAAGCACATCATTGATGGACATGCAAAAAGGAACTTCACTCTTTTCATTGGTGTGAAAAGCTGACAGACTTCCCTCCTGTGTTATCCTTGGTTCAATGGGTAGCCCGCTCGCTTTTAACTCAGAAGGTCGTGGGTTCAAGTCACAATCCAGAAACTGGAGCACAAAATCCAGGCTGGTACTCCCAGTGCAGTTACTGAGGGGCAGCGCTGAGGGAGTGCCGCACTGTCGGAAGGGCAGCACCGAGGGAGCGCCGCACTGTCAGAGATGTCGTCTTTCGAATGAGATGTAAAACAGAGGCCCAGTCTGCTCCCCCAGGTGGATGCAAACCATTCAATGGCACTATTTTGAGCAAGAGAGTTATCACCGGTGTCCTGGACAATATTTATCCCTCAACCAACATCACTAAAGAAACAGATTATCTGGGTCATTATCACATTGCTGAGTGTGGGAGCTTGCTGTGCGCAAATTGGTTGCGGTGTTTCCTACATTACAACAGTGACTACACTCCAAAAAGTACTTAATTGGCTGTAAAGGGGCGTCCCAAGTCGCTAGATAAATGCAACTTAGCCACGGAACATTCACTCCAAATATGGACGGATGGAACTCATTTTTGGTGTAATTAAAAAAAAAAATGTACTGGAGCTTGAGCATGTTTTCACAAACTGGCCGTGACGTTGCCCCGCACTCCAGTGTCGGAGATAATAACCCGCCCACACAAATCGGGTGTGACAAAGCTCAGCAATTTCTATAAACTGTCACTTGAGCTGCCCCTCACTCCTTCTCCTGGCGTGTTCACCCACAATGGCTCACATCACTCACAGCAGCACAGATCATTATTTTAATTTACAAAAACGAAATGTGATAATGAACCTCCTCATTCTCACTGCCCCTGCACTGTGACTCACTCACACACTCATCAGCTGAAATTGTAAATTGAAAGCGCATGATTTTTAATAAATTAAGATTAAAAAATTGCAACTTGTTGCAAATTTAATGGAATTTTTGTGGGGTTTTTTTTGGGGGGGGGGGGGGTTTATAAACTGATTGCGCCGTTGCAAAACCCGTGTGGTGACTGTGACAATTAAAATCTAATTTGTAATCAAAATAAATTCTGTGGATTAATGGAAGTAGCTAAATTATTTTCTTTTAAAATATTTTAAATCTAAATTTACCACACCAAATCAGAGAGAGTGGTGGCAAATCTAATCTTCGATTCTTGTTCAAAGATTCAAGAAAAGTTTAGGTGTTTAGACTGGTGATTCTCACCTCACCTCTGGTCTCCAACATCTCTCTCTCTCCCTGCCGCTGCCCCTGCTCCGTCCCCCAACCCCCCCACCCCCATTTCACTGTTTATTGATCAAAGCTCCATTCAATATGACGTCCAACACACACTGCCTACTCCTTGCATCCGCTGTGCTGAAAACAAGACACCATATTTTGCTCTCACCCAGCACCTGAAACCATTTATATAGTGCTTCCAACATAGTAAGGCACTTCAAGGCACTTCATGGGGGGGGTTACGAGACAGAATTTGACCCAGAGCCACGCAAGGAGATATTAGGGTGGGTGACCAAAAGCTTGGTCAAAGAGGTACGTTTTAAGGAACATCTTAAAAAGAGGCGGAGTAAGTTCTAGAGCTTGGGGCCCACGCAGTTAAAGGCTCGGGCGCCAACGGTAAAGCAGTCCCACAAAAGAAGATTTAAAAAAAAATCTAACGACTCAATGCGTGCGGAGCAAATCCAACCTTCAATGTACCAATCAGTGGGGATGCAACAGTGTTAGAGATAACAACTTGTATTTATATAGCGCCTTTAACGTAGTGAAACATCCCATGGCGCTTCACAGGAGTAGGAGATAAAAATTTGACACCGAGCCGCATAAGTAGAAATTAGCGCAGGTGACCAAAAGCTTGGTCAACGAGGTAGGTTTTAAGGAGCGTCTTGAAGGAGGAAAGAGAGGTAGAGAGGTTTAGGGAGGGAGTTCCAGAGCTTGGGGCCCAGGCAACAGAAGGCATGCCACCAATGATGGAGCGGTTACAATCAGGGATGCTCAAGAGGCCAGAATTAGAGGAGCGCAGACATCTCAGGGGGTTGTGGGGCTGGAGGAGATTACAGAGGACGACGGGTGAGGCCATGGAGAGATTCGAAAACAGGATGAGAATTTTAAAATTGAGGTGTTACTTAACCGGGAGCTAATGTCAGTCAGTGAGCACAGAAATAAACACAGTCATTTTAGATTTAACAAGTCTTCTATCTTGCTTCCCAATCCCTTTTATTTTCTAAAAATGTTAACTTTTATTCCCAAGAGGACATTTTTAATCTTTGCGTCTGGATAGTTAGAACTGGTCGGCTATTCCACCACGAGGGAATCATAACCAGCCCCAATCCAGTCTTCACCCGATGCTCGTATGCAAACACTTTCCCAGACACAGAGTGGGAGAATATGACATTACCATCTCCTACACTCATTGGGCCCAAGTTTCCACATGATTTGTGCCTGATTTTTAGGAGCAACTGGTGGAGAACGGACTATCTTAGAAATCGCAATTCTCCACATTTTTTTTTCTGCAGTTCTAGTCAGGTAGAACAGTTCTACTTTGGAACAGAATTTTTTCTTCAAAAAGGGGGCGTGTCCGGCTACTGACGCCTGATTTGAAAGTTTCCACAGTGAAAATGTACTCCAAACTAAAGTAGAATGGAGCAAGTGAAGATTTTTGTAGAACTGAAAAAACCTGTTCTACACATTAAAAAATCAGCCGGTTACAAATCAGGCGTCCAGAACGAGGTGGGGGGGGGGGGGGGGGGGGGGGAACTCATTAAATTCTACAATCAATCCTTATTTATACTTATACAAATAAATCCAAACTGAATAAACATTTATAAGCAAAGAAAAGATTAAATAAACCATCTTCCTACCTGTGTGAAAGTGCTTCAGCCAGGGAGAATGGTGCAGCAAGCCTCACAAAACGAGGGAGCTGACGAACACGGGCGGGCGGGAGCAGGGTGGGGGGGGGGGGTGGTGGGCGGGAAGGGAAGGGAGCCGACCGAACGTGGGGGGGTGGGGGGGTGGGGGGAGGGAATGGAGCCGTTCCAGACGGCTGGCGGGAAAGAGAGAAGGCTGCAGGAAGCCTCAGAAATTGAGGAGCCATTTCCCGACGGCAAAAGGCGGAGGTCATCGGGAAACGGCTGCCTCAACTTTCTGAGGCTTCCTGCACCCTTCTCACTGCTACAAGAAGCCTCTGTGCTGATGGCAATGTACTTTTATTAAAAACATTTTAAAAACTAAACAGCTACAAAGAACTACAAAAATGGCCGAGTGCCAATGTTTTTTTCACACTGAGCATGCGCGAACGCTCCAACGCGCACGTGCAGCGTTGCCGGCAGGAAAAAAACTAATTTAAATAGTACCTGCCCCCTCCCACTTACAAAATCGGCGCGAGTGTCGGCTCCGCCCCCCCCCGCCAGGCAGACAAGGAGCTGCAGAACGCTCCAGAATCGCGATTTTATTTTTAGGCGCCGTTTTAGGCGCGAAAAACGGGCGCCCAGCTCGGAGGGGCGCCATTTTTTTTCTTGTGGGCCCATTGAGTATATTCAAGGCCAAGATCAATAGATTTTTGGGAACTAAGGGAACCAAGGGATATGGCGATCAGGTGGGAAAATGAAATTGAGGTAGATGATCAGCTTTGATATTATTGAATGGCAGAGTAGGCCCAAGGGGGCGAATGGCCTCCTCCTATTCATCATCAGCGGTCCCTCGAAACAAGGATGACTTGCCAAAAAGGGATGAGTTCACAGGTGTTTCAATGAAGGACCCAATATTCCGGATCCCAAACCACATCCTGAAGGGTGGAAGATGCCTGTGCGTGGATTTTTTTAACGTGGGGTGGCCGTTGCACACCAGCCACCACACGGGCTTGACAGAGCGAGGTCTTGGTCCAGTGGCAAGGGTTAACCAGGACGACTGGAGACCAGCTCTTCTGCATGGACCTAGTGCGCGCACATATCGCACAGTGTGGGCTGGGCCCGTGCTGCCCCTGGGCCCTCGGCTCTGCTGGCCCCAAACTCACGCCTCGCCTGGGCCCCGACCTCGCCGCTCCTGCTGTACCTGATCACGCTCCAATCACCGGCCTGGACCTTGATGACATCCAATGACCGCTCCTATTAATGTTCTTACGTACACTCGCTCACTTTCCCAGGATTTGAAATTTCCACATTCCAGGAGCACTGAACCCAAAAGGTATTGTCCCCAATCTGTGGTCAGCTAACTAACAGTTGGGGATTAAGCTTAGTGCCTTGTTGATCTGCAGGGTTGAGTATTCTGATAGATTCAGCACTTAACGCGCTGTGCTAACAGAAGGGACCAAGTCTCCGATCCGTGACGCATCCTTTACCCTTGCGTTTGGCTCTTCATTGGAAAGAGAAAGATAAAAATCAATAGCCCTTCGTTGCTCTGGCATCGTTGACTCATAGTTCAGAAGATGAGGCACTAAAGCAAACGAGTGACTCGGGTCTGTGAGACGCGCTCTCCTGGCTGCTGTTGCTTTGACTAATCGATTGTTCAGCACACCCACATGTTGGATTCGAGGTGGCGGAAAGAGTCAGTGATTAGTACACGCCCACATCGTGGCTGAATCAGTGCTAGCCCAGGCAGGGTCACAACGGAATGAGATGCCACCACACGCAGATGGGAGGCTGTGACTGCGGCTCATTCTAAAATACAGGAGGAAAAGAAAAAAAAAAAGTGCCCCCATTGGCCATTGCCCAGCACGCTGGTCCCACATCGGCCCATCCCAAGAGGAACACGCAGGGCTGCCACAGTGCTTCATAGAGAAGTGACAGGATAAAAGTGAGAACGTGCATTTATATAGCACCTTTAATATCCCAAAGGTGCTTCACAGGAGTGTGAAGTCAAAACAATTTGACGTCAAGCCGCACAAGGAGAAATGATGGCAGATGAACAAAAGCTTGGTCAGGGAGGTTTTAAGTAGTGTCTTAAGAGGAAAGAGGTAGAGAGGCGGAGAGGTTTAGGGAGGGAGTTCCAGAGCTTGGGGCCCAGGCAGCTGAAGGCACAGCCACCAATGGTGCAATTAAAATCGGGGGATGCTCGGGAGGGCAGAATTGGAGGAGCGCAAAGATGTCTGGGCGTTGTGGGGCTGGAGGAGATTACAGAGATAGGGAGGGATTTGAAAGCAAGGATGAGAATTTTGAAATCGAGGTGTTGTTAAACTGGGAGCCAATGTAGGTCAGTGAGCACAGGGGGTGATGGGTGAGCGGGACTGGGTGCGAGTTAGGACACGGGGCAGCGAGCTAGGACATGGGCAGCCGAGTTTTGGATGACCTCTAGTTTGCGTAGGGTAGAATGTGGGAGGCCAGCCAGGAGTGCGTTGGAATAATCAGGTCTGGAGGTAACAAGGGCATGGATGAGGGTCTCCGCAGCGGATGAGCTGAGGCAAGGATAGAGACGGGTGGAAATAGACGGTCTGAGCAAGAGGGGCCAGAGAATGAGATAAAGACAATATTTGTAAATTTCTATTTGGTGACTACAATCTTTGAATGGATCCTTGAAGATTTGGCCATCTGTGGGATGGTCTATTGCCACTTACTGTGCCTTAATCCAATCAGTAAAAAACATTTTGAAGGTGTGCTCCCCTCTCCCTGTGATCTTCTCAGTTTCAGAGCATTTTCATACGCTGATGAATCAATCCCCAACCTCAGCACACAGTCACCAGATCAGAGGGTCCCTGCAGCGTGTTAGGGCAAACAGTGACTTTCTCTCTGATTGACTTGGGTTGGCGCTCCTTTACGAGAGAAGACGTCAGCATGTGCCCGGGCTCCACCCACCACAGGGCCAGGAATTGGGGGATGGGTTGTGAGAGCCCACTGCATGGTTACACCAGGGGAAACAATTGCAAATCGCTTGCTGTTCCTGGCAACAAAATATGGTGATTCTGACACGCTCATTTCCAATAAAGGCTGGAAATTATATTGGGTAAATAACGGAGCTGATTTTCCAAAGACGAGCACTCCGTGCGGAGCCCAGCAACCTCCATGATGTTCCATTCATTAAAATGAACAGAGAGCCCACCATTGATCAAATTGCACCCCCACCCATTTCGAACTTTAGCCCCTCCGCACCAACATTACACGTGTTCACGTACAAATATCCCAGAGTCATTTCTGGGCAGCAATTTCTTAGAAAAATTGACAGATTGATTCCCATGTTTCTGGAGGCATTTAACATAACCACCATCCAAATAGCAGACAGCGTATTTGCATACCAAGCTAAGTGCTTCCGGAGTCAAATCTCAAACTCACGGAGTTATATTTTTAGAGATGACCAAATTGCCAACGATGGTGCCCAGAAAACAATGAAGACAAGATGATTGAAAAAAAAAAAAAAAAGATTTTTATGGCAAATGTAAATTATTTTCCATAGCGGACCTACTGCTAGAATCTGCAACTGTGTTACAGGCAAATGTTTACATATGATTTCCACCGTAAATGTTCACAGAATTTTACTGCACAGAAAACCGGCCATTCCATGGGAGGTCTGTACCGGTGTTAAGTCTCCTCCTACCGTACTTCATCTCACCCGGTCAACATATTCTTCTCTCTCGTGTTTATCCAGCTTCCCCTGCATCCATACTATTCGCCTCAACCCCTCCCTGTGGTGGTGCGTTCCACATTCTCACCACTCTCTGGGTAAAGAAGTTTCTCCTGATCTCTTATAAATGTGCTGGGGCCATAAATATAAGATAGTCACCGAGGTTTGGAACTGTCCATGTAAATAATTATATAGTCAGTTTCAATGTTCAATGTGTGCACATAAAGATTTTTAATATAAAACAAAACACGATCCTATTGATGTTGCAGACAGGGAGTGAAGAGAAAAATGTAGCGAGGTGGGGGATGATTCAACCAGGACCTGAAAACACAATTGTGTCTATTTTTATATAGTACTTTCAATACTATTCCACTTCAATAGCAAAATGCACTGCAATTTGGGAAACAGTCGGTTGGAGTTTCTCTGCAATATAGGCTCAGAAGTTGGAAGATGCAAAACTGAGGCGCTACAGCACCACCGCTGGTGAGATGATATAACTACAGCGTGATGTTTACATAGCTAGTCTCCATTATAAGTGTGGACAGGGGAAATTGAATAAGTTGACGGAGTGTATGGAGATACAAGATTTTTAATATATTATTGTGTGTCTAGTGGGTAGCCCTCAGACATCAGACTCAAAGTGTCAAAGAAAAATATATATTTTTTTTAAAAAGGGATTATTATTTCATGTTTTTTTCTTCCCAGGAGCCAGGCATTTGGGGAGTAAAGAGGTGAGACACTCACCACAGAATACCCAGCCTCTGACCTGTTCTTGTTGCCACAGTATTTATGTGGCTGGTCCAGTTAAGTTTCTGGTCAATGGTGACCCCCAGGATGTTGATGGTAATGCCGTTGAATATCATGGGGAGGTGATTAGACCCTTGCTTGTTGGAAATAGTCATTGCCTGGCACTTGTGTGGCGCGAATGTTACTTGCCATTTATCAGCCCAAGCCTGAATGTCGTTCAGCTCTTGTTGCATGCGGGCACGGACTGCTTCATTTTCTGACAAGTTGCGAATGGAACTGAACACTGCAATCATCAGCGAACATGGAGGTCGACAATCAGCCATGATCTATTGAATGGCAGAGCTGGCTCGAGGAGCCATAGGGCCTACTCCTATTTATATTCTTTAAATCAATCAGTGTGCAAATCCTTCCTCTACTTCACACTTTTTAAAATTCATTCCCAGGATGTGGGTGCCGCTGGCAAGGCCGGCATTTATTGCCCATTCCTAATTGCCCTTGGAGAAGGTGGTGGTGAGGCATCTTCTTGAACCGTTGGTTTGATACAACTGTGGCTTGCTTGACCATTTGAGAGGTTAGTTAAGAGTCCAGCACATTTTTGTGGGTCTGGAGTCACATAAACCAGACCGGGTAAGGGCAGCAGATTTCCTTCCCTAAAAAAGGACATTATGAATGGATTTTTACGACAATCCGACAGTTTCACGATCACTTTTACTAATAGCAGATTTTCTATTTTAATGCCAAATTCAGAATGCTCAAACTGGCCATGGTGGGATTTGAGCCAACGTCCCTTTGGATTCTAAATCCAGTAAAACAACCGCTGTACTACCAGGTGCATGTGAAGATATGAAAATCAGCAAGCACGCCTTGGAAGAGCAGCTAGATTTAAAAAGAAAAAGAAATTGGTCACAAAATGGAACAGCTTTTTCGCATCATTTTTGAACGTGGTCGGGGTGTCGTCATGTGACCAACCACCAGTGGAATGAGTCTGCTTACAAGACCACTTGTATTTATGGAGCACCATTAATGTAGTTAACTGTCGCAAAGTGCTTCACAGGACAGATTATCAGACATAATTTGACACCGAGTCACGTAAGGAGATACTCAGACAGGTGACCAAAAGCTGGATCAAGGAGGTAGGTTTTAAGGAGCATCTTAAAAGGAGAGGTAGAGAGGCGGAGAGGTTTAGGCAGAGAATTCCAGAGCTTAGGACCATAGCATTTATTGGCATGGCCGCCAATGGTAGAGTGATGAAAATTGGGGATGTGCAAAAGGCCAGAATTGGAGGAGCGCGGATATCTCGGGAAGGTTGAAGGGCTGGAGAGAGGTTACAGAGATAGGGAGGGGCAAGGGCCATAGGGGGATTTGAAAACAAGGATGTGAATTTTGAAATCGAGGCGCTGCCGGCCTGGGAGCCAATGTAGGTCAGCGAGAACAGGGGGTGATGGGTGAGCGGGACTCGGTGCGAGTTAGGACACGGGGCAGCGAGCACAGGGGGTGATGGGTGAGCGGGACTTGGTGCGAGTTAGGACACGGGTCAGTGAGCACAGGGGGTGATGGGTGAGCGGGACTCGGTGCGAGTTAGGACACGGGGCAGCGAGCACAGGGGGTGATGGGTGAGCGGGACTCGGTGCGAGTTAGGACACGGGGCAGCGAGCACAGGGGGTGATGGGTAAGCGGGACTTGGTGTGAGTTAGGACACGGGGCAGCGAGCACAGGGGGTGATGGGTGAGCGGGACTTGGTGTGAGTTAGGACACGGGGCAGTGAGCACAGGGGGTGATGGGTGAGTGGGACTCGGTACGAGTTAGGACATGGGACAGCGAGCACAGGGAGTGATGGGCGATTAGGACACGGGCAGCAGATGGTGCAAGAGACAGGGTTATGATCACATCCACCAGAGGCAGGTCAAGTGACACAAAAATCACCTGGGTTCTGTAAATGGACTCGGTTTTTATTTTAAATAATTAGATTTTTTTTTTAAAAAAAGGTTTTAAAAACAAATGACTTAGCATAGTGCATATGGCAAAGGCACGACTGCATTGTGAGAAAACAACACACCCAACCCTGCTAACCAGTCGACTAATTCTCCCAACCCAACTGAAAGGGCTCTTTGTACTCATCCCCACTCCCCTCAAGGCTAGATTCGAAGAACAACTGTTCCTCTGTACCGATTCCTCAGGATGATGCCATTTGACATTCAATATGCTGGTTTAGTTTCTCCATTAACTCAGCATTAAAATCACAGAAGAATGTGATGTGCTCACTGACCAAATTACACCAGTGATTTACATCAGGTCTACATGGCGCTGGCCATGACTGGTTACTTGCTTAATTGAGGATCCCTGGGTTCTGGCTTGAACTCCCTGCCTAAACCTCTCCGCCTCTTGTTCCTCCTTCAACACGCTCCTTAAAACCTACCTCTTTAACCGAGCGTTTGGTCACCTGCGCCAATTTCTACTTGTGGCTCGGTGTCTGATTTTTCTCTCAATGCTCCTATGAAGCACCTTGGGATATTTTATTACTTTAAAGGCGCTATATAAATAAAAGTTGTTGTTGTTCTGCTCCCCAGGTGGAATCAATTGTGATGTGGACACCTCGCGCACTCACACACACACAAAATAAATTCACTCCTGCCATTCCTCTAATTGAAAATGGGAAAAGGAACACAAACTTCGATCAACAATTCCACATGAGCACAGCAAACGCGCGGATCCAAACTGGCGCTAGTCCAAGGCAACCAAAATTTGAAGACCAGGGCGAGTGACTTCCTTCACGTACTCCTCCCCTGAAGCGCCGACTCTTGTTGGGTTGCGGTTCCACAGGTCTCAGTCCCCAAGAAACCATTCTTCACGTGCATAGACAGCGAGTGCGGACAAGCTCTTCGCCTGCGGGGGGGACGTGTTGTTCCGGCTGAGCCTGCTCACGGCCTCCCGCAACGTGCATACAGCCACGGTGGTTGTTGAAAGCCACGAGGAGCAGGAACCTCGGCCAATTCTCCCTCCCGAACCTGGGGCACCGAGTCTGACTGCAGTTCTTGGATTGCCTCACTCAGCACAGACCAGCAATGGTATCTGGGACCATACTGGTGGTAGAGTGTATGGCCGAGTCACTCGCTCAGTAAACGCACCATGTCACAGGCCCAGCCAGGGGACATGGTGTAATTTACACACAGTCAGCGTGAACATTCTCCTCATCCCTATTACAGGAAAATATGTCCCATTGGGATTGTGTCCAACAGCAAGGAAGGCTAGAGGATTCAACAGGCTATTTATAATAAATAGGAGCATAGAACCCCCTCGAGCCTGCTCCACCATTCAATGAGATCATGGCTGATCTTCGGCCTCAACTCCACTTTCCAGCCCAATCCCCATATCCCTCGATTCCCCTACCAAAAATCTATCACTCTCAGTCTTGAATATACTCAACGACTGATCTGATAATGTGAGGGATTGGGGGGTAAAATTAAACTTCGCTGGGAAGGGGGTAATGGGCAGAGTTTTGAAGTCAATGGAAGGAAAAGTCACTGGGGGGGGGGGGGGGGGGAAGAGGAGGGGAGAAAACCTCCGCTGCTGCCCAAAGTTTCATTTTACCCGATTGTTGGTGTGCTGCGAGGATTGGATAAAAGGTTTGGGTAACCATAAACGCTCTTCCCTCCAGTCGATTCCATTTTGTACCAACTCAGTCCTCCCCCACACCTCAATTTTTAACCCCTTGGTCTCCTCTCCAAAAGGACAGACTGCCACAGGTCAGTTTTCACCACTGTGCGTTCCCAGTGTGAGCCGCTCGCCATTTGCCATGTGACAGAGGCTCGCCAAATCTGACTGGATGTATTCCTGGGAGGTTTCATCACATGACCTCCTCCCGCCAACTGCCCCTGGTGCGCAACCCCCCCACCCATCCTCCTCATTGGGCGCCCGACATGTCCATCCTCGCGGCGCCCCGCATTCCCTCGGCCAATTGGAAAGCAAACAGATTGTTCATTACATTGGAACAGGAGGAGGCCATTCAGCCCTTCAAGCCTGTACTGCCATTCAATGAGATCATTGCTGCTCTGCGACTTAACTCCAAATACCCGCCTTTGCCCCATATCCCTTTACGCCTTCAGTTAACAGAAATCTCTCAATCTCACATTTAAAATTAACAATGAGCCAGCATCAATTGCCGTTTGTGGAAGAGAGTTCCAAACTTCTACCACCGTGTGTTAGGGAAGTTTCCTAATTTCACTCCTGAAGGTCTGGCTCTCATTTTTTTTTTTTTTTAAAAAGACTGCACCCCCTAGTCCGAGACTCCCCAACCAGCGGAAACAGTTCCTCTCTATCTACCCTATCTGTTCCCCTTAATATCTTGATAACTTCGATCATATCACTCCTCAACCTTCAAATTCTGGGGAATACAAGTCTAAATTGTGTAATCTCTCCTCGCAACTTAACCCTTGAAGTCTGGTTGGATGATTCTTAGCTGTCAGTCCAACAGCCTTTCCTTTGCCAACTCCCAACTGTCTTATGTTCATAAAGTGGTGTACGGAGTACTGTAGACGTGAGTAAGTGTGACCTTGGTCTCTTTATTCTAACTCCAGAGTGTTGGCACAGCATGGGAGGCCTGCTTATATACAGTGCTCCCAAGGGGTGCTGGGATCCCTTGGGACTCCAACAGGTACGCCCTCTGGTGGCGATATAATACTGGTTACATACATAAACACTGTCCATAACTAATTTTTTTTTTGAAAGAGAGTTAATAGAAAATGATTTATTTTTAACACCGTTGATTTTTCTCCCAGCAGTGTCTTGGAGGTCAGTCTTCAATTCCCGGAGACTCCAGGGCAATTCTGGAGGATTGCCAACTCTTAACCGGAGCCTGAGGAACAGCCCCCGGCGCAATTTAGAAGGGGACGGGGAGAAAAAATACACGCAGGCAATAAAGTGGATTGGATCTGGTAATGGTC
The DNA here is from genome assembly GCF_044704955.1 of Pristiophorus japonicus. NCBI lineage: Eukaryota > Metazoa > Chordata > Chondrichthyes > Pristiophoridae > Pristiophorus > Pristiophorus japonicus. The sequence continues at coordinate 215,051,974 of NC_091987.1, read as the reverse complement.
GCAAGTCAGTGCAGGAAGGTCATTTCCCCAGGCTAAAGACTCTAGAACCAAGGGTCACAGTCTCAGGATAAGGAGTCGGCCATTTAGGATGGAGGTGAGGAGGAATTTCTTCACTCATAGGGTTGTGAATCTGTGGAATTCTCTACCCCAGAGATTGTGGAGGCTCAGACATCGAGTATATTCAAGGCCGAGATCAATAGATTTTTGGGCACTAAGGAAATCAAGGGATTTGGAAATTGGGCGGGAAAATAAGTTGAGGTCGAAGATCAGCCATGATATTGAATGGCAGAGCAGGCTCAAAGGGGACGTATGCTCCTATTTCTTATGTTCTTGCAAGAGCCTGTTGAATCCTTCGCTCGCCTTCCTTCCTGTTGGAGACTAAGGGAGTTGAGGGATATAGGGATCAGGTGGGAAAGTGGAGTTGAGGTCGAAGATCAGCCATGATCTTATTGATGGTGGAGCAGGCTCGAGGGGCCATATGGCCTACTCCTGCTCCTAATTCTTATTGGCCCAAGTTTGAACTGGTCATTAGAACGGCGCACCTCTGAGCCTGGCGCCTATTACTTAGAATTAAAAGTGCGACCAAAAATGTACCTCGCTATTTTGAAGTGTCTGCGGGCCTCCATTTCATTCCAGTCGGCTTGAGCTGCTGGGGGCGGAGCTATCGATGTGCTGTGTCTACACAGCTGGCATGGGGGCGGGGCTAGGGCCCAGCGTGTCCGAGGGCCGGCAGCGTTGCGCATGCGCAATGGAGCGCGCGCACATGCGCAATGGCACAGAAACTTTAGCTGGGTGAGCGCTTTCCCGCCCCTAGCCCCTGGCCGAACGGCCGAAGATGTGCTGCTGCATGCTTTAGTAAGCTTTGCTGCGGGGTGAACAATTTCCCGCCCCTGGCCGAACGGATAGGCGCTGCGTGCTGCCGGAGGGGTGGTAGGGACTTTTATCTATTGATTTATTTTTTAATTTTTAATTTTTTGATCGATCCATCATTATTAATAATGGCTCCTTTTAAAAAAATAAAGTGAAACATAGAAAATAGGTGCAGGAGTAGGCCATTTGGCCCTTCGAGTCTGCACCACCATTCAATAAGATCATGGCTGATCATTCCTTCAGTACCCCTTTCCTGCTTTCTCTCCATACCCCTTGATCCCTTTAGCCGTAAGGGCCATATCTAACTCCCTCTTGAATATAGCCAATGAAGGCATTTAGTGCTCTCTCTTCCCTCCCTCCCAAATCTCTGGTTAGCTGCACTGATTTCTTAACTCTACACAAGGTTTTTATGCCGTACAAAAGTGGACACTTATTCCGTTCGAAGTTAGTTTGGAGTAACTTTTCGCAGTTCAAACTTGCAAAACAGGCGCAAGTGGCTGGACACGCCCCCTTTTGAAAAAAAAAACTGAACTAAAACAAAACTAAAGTAACTCACTCGAACTGGAGCAAGCTAAATGCGGAGAATTGCAATTTATAGGATACTCCAAAAAAAAACTAGTTGCTCCCCAAAAAAATAGGAGCAAATCCAGTTGACACTTGGGCCCATTAACTCCGTGCTTTGGTTGGTGTTTTCGAATCGTGTGCAGTAGTACATTACCCAGCACAGCTCTCTGTACTGTATGTCACATGCGATACAATAATATACTCGATATATTCACAGGGGAGTGAATGGTGAGAACAGCGCGGCAATAATAGCCTGCCATCGCCAAGGAAGCAATTAAGACCATGGCGATGTGATTTGAGGCAGCCCTGGGCAGTGACTGACCTAATTACAGAACACTTTCATCTGCCAGAGTCGTCAGAAGTTCACATTTGCTAAGTCACTCCTGCTGCAGTTTAATAGATCGCGTATTTTTAGTAAATCACGATCTCTTGCGCGACCTTTGAAAGGCAGAGATTCAAAGGGCTCTCTCACTGGAGCTGGCACTATCCCAATCCTCGAAGGAATCCAAAACAAAGTGCAGATTAAAAAGAAGAAAATAATTAAGGTAAATCTCACATCCATGGGTTCCCCCACGCACCCAACTTTCCTTCTGCTCCTCCATGCACCAACACCCCTTTACCAACATAGGAACAGGAGGAGGCCATTCAGCCCTTCGAGCCAGTTCCGCCATTCAATGAGATCACAGCTGTACCGGCTCCATGCTTGAGCCACAACAGTGACAGTCAGCAAGCCACTGGATCAGATATTACATTCAGCTGCCTCTGCCGTACGCTTCCCCTTCCACTACCCCACCAACCCAAACATCCCCCGCCCCGAATCCACACTTTTCTCACACATCTCCACTCTCGTGAGGCCATGGGTCCCACCTCCTGCTCTCAAATCTCTTCCCACTAAACCGTTGACCAACCAACAGCCCTAACAACCCTCCGAGAACACGGTGATCCTCCAACTCTGGCCTCTTGTCCATTCCCCACTTAAAAACATAACATAAGAAATAGGACCAGGAGTCGGCCATTCGGCCCCTTGAGCCTGCTCCGCCATTCAAGAAGATCATGGCTGATCTTCGATCTCAACTTCACTTTCCTGGCCGATCCCCATATCCCTTGAATCCCCAAGAGTCGAAAAATCTATCGATCTCAGCCTTGAATATACTCAAAGACTGAGCTTCCACAGCCCTCTGGGGCAGAGAATTCCAAAGATTCACCACCCTCCGAGTGAAGAAATTTCTCCTCATCTCCGTCCTAAATGGCCAACCTCTTATCCTGAGACTGTGACCCCTGGTTCTAGACTCTCCAGCCCGGGGGAAACATCCTCCCTGTCAATCCCTGTAAAAAAAAAAATGTACATTTCCTTCACCCCCACATTGGAGGCCGTGCCTTCAGCTGCCTGGACCCCAAGCTCTCCCTCCCTAAACCCCTCTCCTCAAAACTGAACTCTTCAACCAAGCTTTTGGTCAGCTATCTCCTATGGCTCTTCGTCAATTTTTTGTCTGATTACTCTGAGAAACGGCTTGGGACATTTTACTACGTTAAAAGGCGCTATATAAATGCAAGTTGTTGCATCAGAGCCATGCCCCGATCCTGCCAACATCCGAATTTCCTACCAGGGACTGTTGGATGGGGATCAGCAGGGGGCCCTTCCCTTTCTGCGACCCAAGGGTGCAGGGACTGACACTAGGGTTCCCCACCCGCCCTTCGCCAGCAGCAGTCTGAACCTGGGCTTTCCTGTCCGGTATGGCTCGGTCTTACGCTGGTTGGACTCGCGAGCTAAACTGGCTTTCTTCTCCGGTTAGTTTTATAAAAATAGCCGTGGAGAAGTTGGTCTGTGCGCATTCCAATTACGACGACCAGTATATAAATTGGACTCAATCCCTGCCGGTAAAAGGAGGAGAAAGATCACCCAGAGATCCTGCACCTCACCCTCTAAAAACTGTTGAGGCGGAAGAGCAATTGAAAATGTCAAACCGGAGATGGATAGATTGTTGTTGGGAAAGGGCATTAAGTATCATGGAACCAAGGCAGGCAAATGGAGTTAAGATACAGACCAACCATGAAAGAAAGTCTTGCATTTATGTAGCGCCTTTCACAACCACCAGATGTCTCAAAGCACTTTACAGTCAATGAAGTACTTTTGGCGTGTAATCACTCTTGTAACGTGGCAGCCAATTTGTGCACAGCAAGCTCCCACAAACAGCAATGTGATAGTGACCAGATAATCTGTTTTGTTATGTTGATTGAGGGATAAATATTGTCCCAGGACACTGGGGCTAACTCCCCTGCTCTTCTCGAAATAGGTGGACATAAAGGATATCATGGCACTGAGAGCAGATGGGGCCTCGGTTTAATGTCTCACCCCTCCGACAGTGCGGCACTCCTTCAGCACTGCACTGGGAGTGTCAGCTTAGATTTATGTGCTCAAGTCTATGGAGTGGGACTTGAACCCACGACCTTCTGACTCGATCGAATTGAATGGCGGAACAAGCTCAAGAGGTTGAATGGCCTCCTCCTGTCCTCCAGTGTGTGGGGATGTGAGAATGTCTGGTCCAGACAGGGGTGTGTCAACCCCCACCCAGTCAAGTAGTGTTCTCATGGTCCCGTGTTGCTCACTGGCATTCAACCCAGCAAGGGCCAAGTCTGCGTGGCTCAGTACTCGCCCCAGGGTAGTACAGAACCTGGGATACATTTTCACCTTCGATGCTTTGGGCACAGAGCTTTGCATACTCCTGCAGGCAGGCATCCAAACATGTGCCTCTTCCTCCCCACCCCCCACCTCTTCCCTCCGCTCCCCACCCAGAGAAGTTATGCTAAAGTCGTATAGAACCTTGGTTAGACCACATTAATACTGTGCATCGCTCTGTTCTCCATATTACAATAAAAGATAAAGGCGCTGGAACAGGTGCAAAAAAGATTTACAAGGATGATACCAGAACTCAGAGGTTATAATTATCAGGCGAGGCTGGACAGTCTGGGCTCTTTGAGAAAAGGGAAGGCTGAGGGGTGACCTGATACAAAGAAAGACTTGCATTTATATAGCGCATTTCTCGACCTCAGTACTTGGAGTGTAGTCACTGTTGCAATGTAGAAAACAAGGCAGCCAGCTTGCACACAGCAAGCTCCCAAAACAGCAATGTGATAATGACTAGCTAATCCGTTTCTTGTTATGTTGATTGAGGGATAAATATTGGCCAGGACACTGGGGAGATATATAAAAGAGAGAGAAAGAAAGAGAGGGAAAGAAAGAAAGAGAGAAAGGAGAGAGAGAGAGAGAGAGAGAGAGAGAGAGAGAGAGAGAGAGAGAGAGAGAGAGAGAGAGAGAGATTAGATGGGGCCTCGATTTAACATCTCATCAGTACCGCCCCTCCGACAGTGCAGTACTCCCTCAGCACTGCCCCTCCGACAGTGCGGCACTCCCTCAGTACTGCCCCTCCGACAGTGCGACACTCCCTCAGTACAGCACTGGGAGTGTCGGTCTGGGAAAGCCCAGACAGTATTTTAATTGTAAGAAGGGGACCGGGAACATCAGTGGGAGTTAAACCCACAACCTTCTGACTCAGAGGCGAATGTGCTATAAGTCTAGAATATTATGAAAGGGGTTTGATAGGGTAGATGTAGATAAAAACGTTTCTACTTGTGGGAGGGGCCAAAACTGGGGGCCATCAATATCAGACAGTCACTAATAAATCCAATGGGGAATTCAGGAGAAACTTCTTTACCCAGAGAGCGGTAAGAATGTGGAACTCGCTGCCACAGGGAGGGGTTGAGGCGAATAGTATCGATGTATTTAAGGGGACGCTGGATAAACACATGAGGGAGAAAGAAATAGAAGGATATGGTGATGGGGGGAGATGGAGAGGGGTGGGAGGGGGCTGGAGTGGAGCATAAGCCCCGGCACGGAGCGGTGGAGTATAAGCCCCGGCGCGGAGCGGTGGAGTATAAGCCCCGGTGCGGAGCGGTGGGGCATAAGCCCCGGCACGGAGCGTGGGGCATAAGCCCCGGCACGGAGCGGTGGGGTTTGCCCCGGCACGGAGAGGTGGGGCATAAGCCCCGGCACGGAGCGTGGGGCATAAACCCCGGCACGGAGTGGTGGGGCATAAGCCCCGGCACGGAGCGTGGGGCATAAGCCCCGGCACGGAGCGGTGGGGCATAAGCCCCGGCACGGAGCGTGGGGCATAAACCCCGGCACGGAGCGGTGGGACCGAATGGCCTATTTGTGTACCGTCGATCCTGTGTAATGTTCCACCCACGACGGGAACTACAGGACATTTGCACCAAGTTCACAATGTGGGCTTCTCGCACCTGAAGCTCCGTGCCAAGAGAGTGCCCAACAAGAGAGAGTTGATCCTGCTGTTCCTGGTCCCCTTCTTACAATGAAAATACTGGCTGGGCTTTCCCCAAACCCACAGAACTGAAACCCCTCCCACAACACTGGGTCAATCCACCCCTCAAACACAGCCACAAAGGAATGAAAGTTAATCCCGATTCTTTGAGTGAATACGACTTTATTATTTATATCCTCTCGAGATCAAGCCATGTGAATAGCACTCCCCACATTTCTCTATTTACAAGGAGGGTGTCATTGAGATAATGTGCCCGATAGGAAATGGAACCATGTTTTTGTACTGAGAAAGACAGCGATAAATCAGACAGCCACAAGCTGCTGTTAATTATTTTCATTCAAAGTAAAAAAAGACACAAATTTGATGGCTCTGATGGAAGACATCACTGGACATTGAAGAGCTTGCCGTCACAGCGAACTTGGAAGTTGTGCAACTTGCTTTTCAGAACAACTTACATTTACACAGCACCTTTAACATCGTAAAATGGCCCGAGGCGCTTCACAGCAGGCGTTACCAAGCTTTGACACCGAGCCACATAACGAGATATTAGAACAGGTGACCAGAAGCTTGGTCAAAGAGGCAGATATTAAGGAAGGTCTTAACAAGGGAGAGAGAGAGAGAGAGAGCCAGAGAAGCTTAGGGAGGGAATTCCAGAACATGGGGCACAGACAGCTGAATGCCACTAATGGGGGGGCGAAGGAAATGAGGGATGCACAAGAGGCCAGAATTAGAGGAGCACCGAGTTGGAGGAGAGTTGTGGGGCTGGCGGAGGTTACAGAAAACGCCCACTTGCCACCGAAGGGGATACTCCCCTCTTCATTCCATCAGTGACAAAAAGACAATGTCAGCTTGTGTCACCGAGAAGAGATTGGGCAAGTCGGTATTGTTTGATGGGGATCGGGCAGCAAAGTGAAGCTGATGCAGAAGATCAGCCATGATCTTATTGAATGGCGGAGCAGGCTCGAGGGGCCGAATGGCCGACTCCTGCTTCTTCTGTTCATCCCTCAACCAACATCACTGAAACCGATTATCTATTTGAACGATGAGAGTCATTTGAGCGATAAGGGAGTCGAGAGTTATGGGGAGCGGGCAGGGAAGTGGAGTTGAGGCCAAGATCAGATCAGCCAGGATCTTATTGAATGGTGGTGCAGGCTCGGGGGGCCGAATGGCTGACTCCTGTTTCTTATGTTCTTATCTGGTCATCATCACGTTGCTGTGTATGGAAGCTTGCTGTGTACAAATTGGCTGCCGCATTTCCTACATTAGAACAGTGACTGCACTTCAAAAAGTGCTTCCATTGGCTGTAAACGCTTTGGGAAGTCTTGAGGCCATGAAAAGCCCCTAGGACATCCCATAAAATGCAAGTCCCTTCCCCCCCCACCACCGCCGCCCACTGCCCCAAGTCTGTCTGTGGTCTGACAGGATAGAAAAGGTTCAAAACACTACAACTATGAGGGATAAATGGTAACAAAAGTGGAGTCAGGGTTCCTGCTCCTCATCACGATCCAGTGACCCTTGCTGGAAGTTGCACATCTGGATGGCAGGTGAAGCCAGCTGAGCTGCGAAGCCCTTCACAGTTGAATTGCCAGCTGACGCACATGGTCTCGGCTCCCGCATGAAGAATGGCCCCTGGTCCAAGATGCTGCAGGGCTTTGAACACCTTCGGTGGGGCGACACAAACGGGGGAAGAGAAAGCTAACTGCTGGAAGTCTGAACGACGAGGGCCAAGTGTCATTGATGTAGGTATTCTCGTGTGTCTCCCTCGGCTTCCTCCACAACCCACATTACTGGAAGAACAGACAGACACAAGACAACACGTGCCCAAAAGGAACACGAGAGAATCGGTGGAAATGAAACCAAAGGTTAACTCTACCACAAATGAGCAAGTGAGCAGTTTTTGTTCTGCATCTCTGCAGCCCCCATGGTTGCTTTAGTGATACGGGGAGCTCCCTCCCTGCAGGGGAAGACACTGCACTTCTGCTAACTGTGCAATGATCACGTGACAGAGTGGGCGGGTGCGACTGGAGGAGAATGTTGCACACAAAGCAGTCTGACTCCCCGGTAAATGAAACCCGACCCCTTGCAAAAACAGCAACATTAAAGCTTTGCTTAAACTGGGCTTGTATTCACTCAGGTATAGAAGATTGAAGGGGGATCTGATCAATGTTAAAAGGAGTCGATTGGATAGATACGATGAGGGAAGTCAAGAACGAGGAGGATATGACCTTAAAATTAGGAGCTGGGCCATTTAGGAGTGACATCAGGAAATACTACTTCACACAAAGGATAGGAGAAATTCTCTCCTCAAAAATTCTATGCACGATTGGAGCTTCCAAGGCCAAGATCTGTAGATTTTTGTTGGCAAGGGCATCAGAGGAATGGAGCAAAGGCAGGTAGATGGAGTTGGACCACAGATTAGCCATGATTTGATTCAATAGCGGAGCAGGCTCGAGGGGCTGAATGGCCTCCTCCTGTTTTTCGGTAGTGTATCTCAGTTAGAAGTCAGAGGCCAGAGATCTGGTACTGGGTGTCGGTCTGTGTGATCTGCAGCCCACCGACTCGGATCGCAAACCAAACCCTTCCAATTTTACCCACTCTCCTGAAAATACTGGGGTGCAATTCCATGTACACTGGCTTGGTTTGCTTTTGACATGTGATCGTCAGCAAAACAACGTCTGGTAGAAGTACCCAAATAAAATACCCATTGTGCTTCATTAAGAACAGGAGGAGGCCATTCAACTCCTCGAGCCTGTTCCATCATTCAATTATCTTAACTCCATCTACCCCTCTTGGTTCTGCAACCACTCAACACCCTTACCCAACAAAAATCTATCAATTTCAGTTTTGAAATTTTCAACTGACCCCCAGCCTCAATAGCTTTTTTGCGGAGAGAGTTCCAGATTTCCACTGCCCTTTCTGTGAAGTGACAATCCCTGAATGGAATTTTAAGGTATGCCCCCCATCCCCCCCACAACACCAAAGGAAATAGAATGAATAGATGGAAATGAGCACCTCCTGCCAGGAACCATATTCAAGTGCCCACTTCAAACAAAACTTGCTGATGAGCTAAAGACCATTCCTTCACTCGGCAGACAGCATACAGCTGAACCGGAATTATTCCCCCAACATAAATTACCCCGTGTACCTCTGGTCATAAAACAAAAACAACGAGATAACAAGGCAATGTCCCTGCAGAGGACGGAGATCCCTGCTTTCAAAGCAGCCTGTTTAATTCCCCACCAAGCCCAGTCTCTAACCCCAACCAGGAGGGCAACGGGCCCATGTCGATCAAGTGTACAGCACAGAAACAGATCATGCCGTTCAACTGTCTATGGCGGTGTTTATGCTCCACACCAGCCTCCTCCCACCCCTCTTCATCTCACCCTATCAGCATAACCCTCTTTTCCTGCTTGTCTAGCCTCCCCTTAAATGCATCGATACTATTCGCCTCAACCCCTCCCTGTGGCAGCGAGTTCCACATTCTCACCACTCTCTGGGTAAAGAAGCTTCTCCTGAAGTCCCCAGTTGATTTCTGGGTGACTATCTTATATTGATGGACTCTAGTTATGCTCTTCCCCACAAGTAGAAACACTCTCTCTGTATCCACTCTATCAAAACCTTTCATCATTTTAAACACCTCTATTAGGTCACCCCTCAGCTGTCTTTTTTCTTAAAAGGGAACGTCATTAGTGGCCATCTTATATTTATGTCCTCTAGATTTGGAATCCCCCCCACAAGTGGAAACATTTTCTCCCTGTCCGCCAGAAACACTGGCGCTTGCAGAAGGTACAAGTTTACTTGGACCAGAGGGTTGTGGTTCCTGTCTCGGAGACTGGGCTGTAACATAAATACAGCAACGGTCACCAATATAGTGAAGTGCAGCCATGCATTTCACAAATGCACTTCAATAGAAACTCTAACCTCCCCCCCCGCCGGTACTGCAGTGATGATGTGTCGTATTACAGATGGCACAAGCATCCAGAGACTGCCACAAAGAGAGAGAGTTTCAAGATCCTTTCGAGCATTGAGAAGGCACTTCAAGTAGTGACATCCTGAAGTCCTCAAGGATTGAATGCTCTGCAGCCGTCTGTAGAACTACCTCGATATATATACACACACCCCTCTCCCCCCACCATACCCCTTTCTCCCCCCCACTCCACACACACACACCCCTCCGTCCCCCCACCACACCCCTTCCCCCCCCCCGCACACACACACACCCCTCTCCCCCCCCCTCCACACCCAGACACCCCTCTCTTCCCACCCCTTCCCCCCCCACCCCTTCCCCCCTGCCTCCACACGCACACACATCCCTCTTCCCCCCCCCCCGTCCCCCCACCACACCCCTTCCCCCCACCGCACACACACACACACCTCTCCCCCCACTCCCCACACACACACCCCTCTCCCCCCCCCCCCCGCCTCCACACACACACCCCTCTCCCCCCTCCCACCACACCCCTTTTCCCCCCCCTCCACACACATCCCTCTTCCCCCCCCCCCCACACCACACTCCTTTCCCCCCCCTCCACACACATCCCTCTCCTCCACCGCCACACACGCCTCTCCCCCACCCCCACACCCCTACCCCCACCCCCCTCTCTCCCCCACCCCTTCCCCCCCTCCACACACATACCTCTCCTCCACCCCCACACACACCCCTCTCCTCCACCCCCACACACACCCCTCTCCTCCACCCCCACACACAGCCCTCTCCTCCACCCCCACACACAGCCCTCTCCTCCACCCCCACACACAGCCCTCTCCTCCACCCCCACACACAGCCCTCTCCTCCACCCCCACACACAGCCCTCTCCTCCACCCCCACACACAGCCCTTTCCCACACTCCTCCACCCCCACACACAGCCCTTTCCCACACCCCTCTCCCCCACACACAGCCCTTTCCCACACCCCTCTCCCCCACCCCCCACCCCCCACAACCCTCTCCCCCACCCCCCACCCCCCACAACCCTCTCCCCCACCCCCCACAACCCTCTCCCCCACCCCCCACAACCCTCTCCCCCACCCCCCACAACCCTCTCCCCCACCCCCCACAACCCTCTCCCCCACAACCCTCTCCCCCACCCCCCACAACCCTCTCCCCCACCCCCCACAACCCTCTCCCCCACCCCCCACAACCCTCTCCCCCACCCCCCACAACCCTCTCCCCCACCCCCCACAACCCTCTCCCCCACCCCCCACAACCCTCTCCCCCACCCCCCACAACCCTCTCCCCCACCCCCCACAACCCTCTCCCCCACCCCCCACAACCCTCTCCCCCACCCCCCACAACCCTCTCCCCCACCCCCCACAACCCTCTCCCCCACAACCCTCTCCCCCACCCCCCACACCCCTCTCTCCCCCACCCCCTCCACACCCCTCTCTCCCCCACCCCCTCCACACCCCTCTCTCCCCCACCCCCCTCTCTCCCCCATCCCTCCAGCACACCCCTTCCTCCCCACTCCACACCCCTACCCTTGCCCCCACCCACACATACCCCTTCCCCCCGCCTCCACACACACACACACACACACATTGCCCCCCCCCCACACACATCTGTTGTGAATATTACTCTTGCCTGGACCACACTGTGGTGGGAGTGCCAGGGATTAGGGCAGCCAGTGACTCAGAGCATCATGTTGCAGACAATCTCTTCCTTTGCTAAGTGACAAAGCAAATTAAACTGTGGATGAAACAAAGGTTGAAGCGTTACGAGATCCTGTGGCACTGATGGGATCTGACAGGCAGCGAACAGCTTATCGGACTATCACAGTCGCTACCCGGGATGGTCTGCCCGTTGATTGGAGTGGAGGGAGAATTGTAGCAAGTGCACTCCCAACCTCTCAGTATGTTGCCTGCACTGGTCTTGGAAAATTGCACCCAAAATATCCAGACTATTTCCCCTGAAGGCCTCAACCTTTGATAGGTTAAAGGTTCACCAGTTCACCCTCCTGTACCCCAACCAGATGATCCTTTCATGTATGAACCTTTACAGTGAGCTTCAGCAGAGAATTCAGTTGTGGGGGCATCACAGCTGAACCCACCCTCACCCAACACCCACTGGATAACACTCAGGAAAAGGAACCTTGGGGGATTATTTTTTCCTTCCTTCGCTGAAGGCTGGTGAGGCCTCAGGTGGGGCCAGATACCAGCACAGGCCCAGAGTTGGCACTGGTCCACATGGCTCAGCACCACACGGGTTGGTGTCGCTTCCACCAAACCAAGATTGTCTGGATGGTGATGTGTTGAATCAAAGCCTTACCTAATCCCTGGCACTCCCACGGTGCAGACTGGCCAAACATAGAAAGTAGGTGCAGGAGTAGGCCATTCGGCCCTTCGAGCCTGCGCCACCATTCAATATGATCATGGCTGACCAAGAACCAAAGCTGGCAGTGGTGGTATTGATGGTGAACTCACTCGTCACAACTCCTTCACACACTATTGGGTTACCCAAAGATATTCTGCTGGATGGCACTCTGACCTGACCCACCCCACCCCCCTCCCCCCAGGCACTCTCCCTTTTATAAAAGCATCATCTGTTTGAAGGTCAGAGGAGCCAGCAGAGTTTACAGTGAGAGCAAGGAACATGTGCACTGACTGGGTATCTGGGTCACATCATTAATGCTCAAGTACTGCCAGGCAGTTCCTCGAGCCGCTGCTGTCTCTGGGCGGGGAACAGCGATTGGTTAATTACTGGGGCTTTGCAATGTGCGCCGATCCAGAACAGGTTCGGCCAGATATATTGTTCACTGCGTCTACAGCTGGCGTTACTGTGGTCAGTGAAACATCGTCTCTGTGCCAGTCAGGAGGTGACGTCACAGGAATGACTTGGCTTTCTTTGTACCGTTGCTGAGAGCCCACAGCCCAGGGCACCAACAGAGCTGGAAAGAGTAAGAGAAAAGTAGCATTCAGCTGATGCTAAGAGGTCAGGCTTTGAAGCACTGTAGATTGTCGGAGAAAAGGATAATGGAGGGAGTTCCATGGTTTGGAGTCAATGAGTCAATATTTCAGCAGAGTCAGGATAAAGCATTTGCGCGGAGGATGCAGAATGAGGTCAGGAGGAACAAGAGAGCAAAGTTGACGTAAGCAATGGCTATAGTTGTATTGAAAAAAGTGGAACGAGGAACAGAGAATGAGCTCCAGTTCTGGAACAAAATGAATCACCTGTCTGAGAACAAGCCAGGGGATTCCAGCTCAACGTTAGTGCTGGCCAAACAAACACAACTACGCAAGTTATCTGAAACACACCATTGCATTATTTGTACAAGCTAGTTTGTGACAAGGTAATGTGCGGCCAGGAACTTCCTGACTATCCGAGAACATGGGCTATCAGGGCAGCCCAACTCTTCCTGTGCGACTCACCGCTTTCCGTTAAGTGACGCAGGACGCATTAGGGCCAATATTTCTTCCTACGTTGCCAGATCCAACGAGCCCCTGATATCAAGCAGATGATGGGAAGAACATTCCCACAATAAAGCAGCGAGGAACATTTTGGAGAGCTTGGGTAAAGGTGAGAGATGCCCTTGTACATCTCACTGAATCTGCCACATCTTTGGACAATCAGGGGGTGGGGAGAGTACCGAAGGAACAGTTTCTATTCTGCCCTTCCCCAGAGGTAGGCTCCACTTAAATGTAGGTTAGTGATCAACAATGGCAGCTCAGTATCACTTTTGGATGGAGTTTAATCCCTTTGACAATTATTTCTTCAAAGATCTAATTAGCACAGGAACTGGAGAACAGGCCGTCAGTCTCATTCAAATTTTTTTAAGATCAGAACTAGAAAAACTCAACTCTGATTAGGACATTCCACCTTCCAGAATCTAATGGGACACGAGGGCATATTTCATTTTTTTGGGAAATTTGGAGTTTGAAGCAAAAAAATGTGTGAAACACAGCAGGCTCCCATAAACAGCAATGTGATAATGACCAGATCATGCGTTTTTATTGATGTTGGCCCCAGGACACCAGAGAGAACTCCCCTGCTCTTCTTTGAAATAGTGTTGTGGGATCTTACACATCCACCTTAAAAAGGTAGATGGGAGTTTAACATCTCATCCGAAAGACAGCGCTCACTCAGCACTGCCCCTCCAACAGTGCAGCGCTCCCTCAGTACCGCACCTTCGACTGTGCGGCACGCCCTCAGTACTGCCCCTCCGACAGTGCAGCACTCCCCAGGTACTGGCCCTCCGACAGTCCGCGCTCCCTCAGTACCGCACCTCCGACAGTGCGGCGCTCCCTCAGTACCGCCCCTCAGACAGTCCCTCAGTACCGCCCCTCCGACAGTGTGGCACTCCCTCAGTACTGCCCCTCCGACAGTGTGGCACTCCCTCAGCACTGCCCCTCCGACAGTGCAGCGCTCCCTCAGTACCGCCCCTCCAACAATCCCTCAGTACCACCCCTCCGACAGTGTGGCACTCCCTCAGTACTGCCCCTCCGACAGTGTGGCGCTCCCTCAGCACTGCCCCTCCGACAGTGCAGCGCTCCCTCAGTACCGCCCCTCCAACAATCCCTCAGTACCGCCCCTCCGACAGTCCGGTGCTCCCTCAGTACCGCCCCTCCGACAGTCCGGTGCTCCCTCAGTACCGCCCCTCCGACAATCCCTCAGTACCGCCCCTCCGACAATCCCTCAGTACCGCCCCTCCGACAATCCCTCAGTACCGCCCCTCCGACAGTCCGGTGCTCCTTCAGTACCGCCCCTCCGACAGGGCGGCGCTCCCTCAGTATGGGCCTGGATTTTATGCTGAAGTGTCTGATGTGGGACTTGAACCCGCGCCCTTCTGACTTGAGTGGCGCGAGCACGAACCACAACAGATCCCAGCTGCAGATTGATACTCGTGCCATTTTAAGCACCCAATGTCAAACACGCCCAGATCTGCCACATCACTATTAGATGGAAGATATGAAATCTTTCTTGAGGAAGAACTTCTATTTCTCAGAATGATTTCACGTTATTTTGTGTGTTTATTTCAGCACTTCTGCTAAGTTTTTAATAGAACAGAGACTTCCCTGGACGCAGCTCAGAGGAAAACCTCCCCACCTCCAGCTCAGCGTCACATGGCCAGCTCAGCGTTCTTGCCCCAGAATTTGGTGTGGAGGAACGTTGGCTCAGGGAACAGAAAGATACACGTTCCCCCACCGACACCCCCTCTCCTTTGTTAGGGTTGCCAACCCTCCAGACTGGCCTGGAATCTCCAGGAATTACAGACAATCTCCAGCACACCGCATCGAGCAAATCCCTAGTGACGTTACAACAGAATGGTGTTTATAATTCCCGGAGTACTTTTGTGCACCGGTTCTAAAAATATTGGAGATGTGGGGGAAAAGCTGCTTGACCGACAGTCGGGAATGATCCAGAGTCCGTTCGCTTCCCGATTGGCTGTGGGGAAGGCGGGGCACCGCAAAGATGGACATGCCGTGCGACCAATGACAGGCGAGTGGGGGCGGGGCGACCAAAGGCAGGAGGTCATGTGATGAAACCTCCAGGAAAATGCCCAACCAGAGTTGGCAACTCAAGGCACTAACTCCCGCTGGGGACAGTTAATGCACCCTGCGAGTGATAGTGTGGCTGGGACAACAACATCGGTTGATGGTGGTGCAGACAGGACTAGTGTATGCAAGCGCAGGAATATATTGTCGCTCACGTTGCTGCTCGCCTCGAGGACCCTTCACATTGCCCAGGAAGAATATTGCGGCCAAAACAGATCAACCAACATTGGCAGATGCCAGGTCCAATTCCTGGTCTGAGTTAGTCAGTTCCAACCAGGGCATTAAGAGGGACACAGCTCCCCTGTACTAGGAGGGGTTCCCATTCCAGACTGCTGTCAGCCGTGGCTCAATGGGCAGCACACTCGCCTCCGAGCCAGAAGGTTGCAGGTTCAAGTCCCACTCCAGAGACTTGAGCAAAAATCTCGGCCGACACTCCAGTGCCATGCTGAGGGAGCGCCACACTGTCGGAGGTGCCGTCTTTCAGATAAGACGTTAAAACGAGGCCTCGTCTGCCCTCTCAGGTGGATGTAAAAGATCCCATGGGTACTCTTTTGAAGAAGAGCAGGGGAGTTATCCCTGGTGTCCTGTGGCCAATATTTATCCCGCAATCAACATCACTAAAACAGATTATCTGGTCATTGTCACATTGCTGTTTGTGGGAGCTTGCTGTGTGCAAATTGCATGCTGTTTCTCATATTACAACAGTGACTACACTGCAAAAAGTACTTAATTGGGTGTAAAGCTCTTTGGGACATCTGGAGGTCGTGAAAGGCGCTATAGAAATGCAAGTCTTGATCCAATATCCTTGTGCCTGCATGTGGAAACATGAAGAACTGCCCCATGGGTGAGGAACCAGCGGGTGTTTAGTGACCCATGGAACCATCAGGCCCACCTGGCAAGTCTGGGGGGGGTGGGGCATTTCCACTGGGGTTCCCACTTGCCACTTCAATTAAAAACATGCAAACCCAGGGAGTCTTGGACTAAGAAGGGGGCAAAACTGGGGTAAAAATATAAAGTTGAATATCATGCCCAAGAGGTCAACGTATATTTACATCTTTCCCCCCCCCCTCCCCGGCCCCCAACCATTATAACACATGCTGGGAAATGAGTGGTAATAGCCGGGTTGGACATGACCACTGTACAGTCACAGGCCTATATTTAGGCAGAAACTTTATCGTTTCGGAACAAGCCTTTAAGCTGTTGCAGCTGCTGACGGCAGGAACGGTAGAACAGGCCATGTGCTGCAGACGAGGGCAACTTTGAAATATAATCAAGTCGTCAATTAAACACAATTATGTACTGATTTACCACCCCCCCCCATCCCACACAATTCTTCAGCAGCACCTCCCAAACCCGCGGCATCTGCCCTCGGAGGGCAAGTACACCACCAACTCCAACTTGCCCTCCAATCCATCACCATCCTGACTTAGACATATAAACCCGTTCCTTCATCGTCGCTGGGTCAATATCCTGGAACTCCCTCCCTAACAGCACTGTGGGAGCACCTTCACCACACGGACTGCAGCGGTTCAAGGCGGCGGCTCATCACCACCTTCTCATGGGGCAATTAGGGATGGGCAATAAATGCCGGCCTTGCCAGCGATGCCCGCATCCCGAAAATGAAGTTTAAAAAAAAATAATAATGCAAGGTTATCCCTACGCTTAGAACATGGTCACCAGTAATTTCCACAAGGTGCTCTCCTAGTTGCACCCAGTAACCTCAGCAGAAACTCTGGGGAAATGGAGTCTTTGGCCATTGGTTGAAATACAACAGGATGAACTTCATGAATTAGCAACACTTGTTTGTCCTTGACTTTTCCTCAGTCTTACAGAATTGTCCAAAGGCTTTCAGGAGGTGGCAAAGGCATCACAGATAGCGTGAATCTGGTCCGTACTCAGGAATTGGTCAGTGAGGTGCTCGCCCACTATGCCAGTGTGGCACATGGATATCCCCGGGTGGGAGAAGCACATTTGGGCAGAACTGAGGAACTACTTCTCCAAGCCTAACCACATCATATACCCGACGTGGAATTTCTTGATACACACAATGGACGACCAACTGGGAAACTGTTCCCCAGCTATCACCCCTCACCTTGCACAAGTTTAAACTTTGTCACCTTCCGATCCCTCCACAGCCTTTCCCTATCCTATTTCTGCTTCTCCTCCTACAGAAGAACATAAGATGTAGGAGCAGGAGTAGGCCATACGACCCCTCAAGCCTGCTCCACCATTTAATATGATCAAGGCTGATTCAATCATGGATTCAGGTCCACTTCCCCACCCGCTCCTCATAACCCCTTATCGGTTAAGAAACGGTCTATCTATGTCTTAAATTTAAATTTATTCAATGACCCAGACTCCACAGCTCTCTGAGGCAGCGAGTTCCACAGGTTTACAACCCTCTGAGAGAAGAAATTCCTCATCTCAGTTTTAAATGGACGGCCCCTTATTCTAAGATTATGTCCCCTAGTTCTATCTCCCCCATCAGTGGAAACATCCTCTCTGCATCCACCTTGTCAAGCCCTCTCATAATCTTATACGTTTCGATAAGATCACCTCTCATTCTTCTGAATTGCAATGAGTACAAGCCCAACCGACTCAACCTTTCCTCATAAGTCAACCCCCTCATCTCCAGAAACAACCTCGTGAACCTTCTCTGCTTCCAAAGCAAGTAGATCCTTCACTCCTCTAACTCTAGCTTTCTGTGCATCTCCACCCAAACCTTTGCCCCATCAGTGGTGACAGAGCCATCAGATATCTTGGTCCCAATCTCGAACTCCTTCTCTAAAGACCTCTGCCTCGCTAGTTATTCCTCCACGTTAGAAACCCTTCCTAAAATCCACCTCTCGATCACCTCTCTTGAACTCTCCCAACATTGGGTTGCCAACTCTGCTGGTGGTCATCACGTGGCTGCCCTTCTCCCACTGCCTCTCCCACTACTGGTGGTTCAGATCAATCTTCAATCCCTGGAGAGTCCAGGATCGCCCCAACATGGCGTGCCATCTAATGCTTTTATTTACTGTATGCCTCTTGTGAATGCATGGGAAGGTTTCCTACATTAAAGGCAGCCATTGCAAAGGCAGGCAGTCTTGGAAGGGCGATTGGACTTAGCATCAGAGATCAGAAAGTTAAATCCCTGTGCCGCTCGATGTATATTTATTCTTGCTACACATTTCTCGGGTCTACGCATCTCAGTCTCCAACACCAAATAAAAAAAACATTTGCAGATTATTAGAGAGGAACAAAAATAATATTTTGAGTGTTCAGTGCTTGGGTGGCTCAGGATTTTCCAAGTGATTTCACATCAAACAGCAAACCACAAGCTGTTCTAGCAGCCTGTGCCAACAATTCACAGGTTGGCCTTAAGGGGCTACCCATAACTGTCATCGTTCTTCCCAAGAGCATAGTGTACACTCTCCCTTCAAAAAGCAAAAGATCCTATGACACTTATTCGAAGAAGAGCAGGCGAGCTATCCCCGGTGTCCTGGCCCATTATTTACCCCTTAACCGACATCACAGACAGATTATCCAGTTACTATCACAGTTCTGTTTGTGGGAGCTTGCTGTGCGAAAATTGGCTGCCGCCTTTCCCCCTACAACAGCAACCACACTCCAAAAATACTTAATTGGCTGTGAAACACTTTGGAACGGAGATTGTGAAAGATGCTATAGAAATGACGTTTTTGATTTCCTCCCCCCCCACTAGAAGTTGGAAAGAAGGAATCTTCAAGAAGACTCACACATCCCAAAACACATCTGTCCTGCAGACTCAATGAAGATGATGGGGTGATTGTCCCATGGAGGAGAGTTGAGCAGATTATGCCTATAATATCTTGAGTTTTCGAAGAATGAGAGGTGATCTCATTGAAACATACAACATTCTTACAGGGCTTGACAGGGTAGATGCAGGGAGGATGTTTCCCCGGGCTGGGGAGTCTAGAACCAGGGGTCACAGTCTCAGGATAAGGGGTCGGCCATTTAGGACTGAGATGAGGAGAAATTTCTTCACTCAGAGAGTGGTGAATCTTTGGAATTCTCTGCCCCAGAGGGCTGTGGAGGCTCAGTCTTTGAGTATATTCAAGACCGAGAGCAATAGATTTTTGAATATTAAGGGGAGCAAGTAAAATGGGGACAGTGCAGGAAAGTGGAGTTGAGGTCGAAGATCAGCCATGATCGTATTAAATGGCAGAGCAGACTCGAGGGGCCGAATAGCCTACTCCTGCTCCTATTTCTTATATTCTCATGCAAGATACATGGGCGGAGGTAGGGTCCATTGCACACTGTAGTAGCGTTGCCTTTTTAAGGTTTGCAATGAGGTAGGTGTCAGTGTGAGCTTCCTGACTTCTGCTCCGCTTTACAGGTCATTGTGTATTTACAGTAGGCATGCCAGGAATTCAGAAGCACACTCAACTGGGGGAAGGGGGGTATAGAATGGGCTCTGCGAATTCTGGTACACAATACAAAGCGGATGCACAACTCGGGAGTCTGAGACCAGCTCAATGGGTTTCAAGGAAGTTGGCTCGGCAACATTTTTCCTGAATTAGCAAGATGGGATGGGAAGGGGTGTGGGGAGGAAAATCCGGAAAAAAGTAACGGGTTTTAAATGTCAAGTTTACAGCAAGTACAAAAGCTGAAGAAACAAAGATACTTTGTCATAGACTCTTGTGTACCTGCATATCTTACTTTTGCAAATCAAATTTATTGTGTTTTAAAACCCTGAAATTACCTTCCTTTGAACTTGCTTTTATATAGCGCCTTTAATGTAGTAAAACTGCCCAAAGCACTTCACAGGAGCGATATTGAACAAAATCTTCTAAGGTCAGCCGTGACTCAGTGGGCAGCACTCTCGCCTCGGAGTCAGAAGGTCGTGGGTTCAAGTCCCACTCCAGGGACTGGAGCACAAAATCTAAGCAGACACTCCAGTGCAGTGCCGAGGGAATGCTGCATTGTCGGAGGTGCTGTCAAACCGAGGTTCTGTCTGCTCCCTCAGGTAGACTTAAAAAGATCTCACGGCACTATTTCGAAGAGGAGCAGGGGAGTTATCCCCGTCGTCCTGGGTCAATATTTATCCCTCAACCAACATCACTAAAACAGATTATCCGGTCATTATCACATTGCTGTGTGTGGGAGCTTGCTGTGCGTAAATTGGCTGCAACATTTCCCACATTACAACAGTGACTACACTCCACAAGTACTTCATTGGCTGTAAAGAACTTTGGGACATCCGGTGGTCGTGAATTGTATTTCTACAGTGCTTGGCTTTTCCCAAAAAACTTGCAACCCTCTTCCAAGTGACCATTCTTCACGCGTCAACTAAGATAGTGAGTTTCAGGTTATTCCACTACAGAAGCATCACGTCGAGCCTGCACCTGTCCCTCATCCTCACACAAACACTCCAACAGGGGTCACCTTTAGTGCAGCAAGATAGCCTCAGGCACTCCACTTGACAAACGTGAGGCGGTATCAGGACAGGTGAGCAAACACTTGGTCCGAGGGGTCGGTATAATGAATGACTGAGTGAATTAAGTTTCAAAACATCTCCTAGCGGGCATGAATCCACAGCGCAAAACAGCCCATAAATTCAGCATACATACTCTGTCGCCATGGTAATGTGGGGAAATGCCGCAGTGAGGAGGCGGGGGCCGGTTACGGTCCCACTGGGGGTGCGGAGAACGTAGGCTTTACTCTGCTCCCAGCCACGCTATATCCGACTTGGAATTGGAAGTTTGTGACCACAGGGGAAATGAACGGGTTCTGAATAACCCGTGGACAATGCTGGAGCATCTGTCAAACCACCTTATCCCAGCTCCAATATCTCTTGATCTAACAAATGAAGGCATTCAATGAAAAAAAAAACGAACAATTCTTGAACCACCCCCGTAATTTTTCTCCTGGGTGTTGCTCCCAGCAGTGTGGAGACTCCAGACCAATCCTGGAAAGTTGGCAACCCTAATTGGAGCTTGCAAGTTCTTTACTGTCTGTGTTCAGTTTTGGTCTCCGAATCTGAGGAAAGATGTTCTTGCTATTGAGGGAGTGCAGCGAAGGTTCACCAGACTGATTCCCGGGATGGCAGGACTGACATATGAGGAGAGACTGGATCAACTGGGCTTGTATCCACTGGAGTTCAGAAGAATGAGAGGGGATCTCATAGAAACATAAAATTCAGACGGGATTGGACAGGTTAGAGGCAGGAAGAATGTTCCCGTTGTTGGGGAGTTCCAGAACCAGGGGTCACAATCTAAGAATAAGGGGTAAGCCATTTTAGGACTTCTTCACTCAAAGTGGTTAACCTGTGGAATTCTCTACCGCAGAAAGTTGTTGAGGCCAGTTCGTTAGATATATTCAAAAGAGTGTTAGATATGGCCAAAGGGATCAAGGGGTATGGAGAGAAAGCAGGAAAGGGGTACTGAGGTTGAATGATCAGCCATGATCTTATTGAATGGCAGTGCAGGCTCAAAGGGGCGAATGGCCTGCTCCTGCACCTAATTTCAATGTTTCTATTTATGACGTGAATTATTAGGGATTTATAAAACTTTTGGTTTTATCACTAATTTGTATTTCCTCCTTTATCAAGTGTTTCTGCAGCAGTATTTATTATAGAATCACAGAACGGTTGCAGCACAGGAGGAGGCCAGTTAGCCCTGCACATCTTGTGTCTCTTCCCCCCCCCCCACTCAGGTACTTATCCAATTCCCTTTTGAAAGCCACGATTGAGTCAGCCTCCACCACCGTCTCAGACAGCGCGTTGCAGATCCTAACCACTCGCTACATAAAGTAGTTTTTCCTTTACCCAAAAACAGAACTTCTTTAACGACTGATTGGCAAAACCCTCCTCCAAATTTGAACAATGATGTGGTCCTTCAAGAACATGCAGTTTATTCACGCGAACAAAATGTTAAAAATGCAGCTACTGCAATCATTTAGAATAGATTCAGCTTTGCCTTTGGTAGATATTGTTGATTATTCATTCTTGATATTTTCAGCGGTCTAGTCCTTCTTGATTAGTAGTTTTAAATCAGATTCCTGTGTTTCATTTATACATTTCCCCTTCCTCTTCGGTTGTTACTCATTATGAATACAAAATTTGAGCCAACAAATGTCAAGAAGTCTACATATATACACACGTGATGTCTAAAGTTTGACATTTGAAGTGTTTTCACAAAACATTTTTTTAACCTACCATTTTTATATCTATGAAAGGCAGGCTTGCAATTCTATAGCACCTTTCACAACCACTGGACGTCCCAAAGCGCTTTACAGCCAATGAAGTACTTTTTGGAGTGTAGTCACTGTTGTAATGTAGGAAACGCAGCAGCCAATTTGCGCACAGCAAGCTCCCACAAAAAGCAATGTGATAACGACCAGATAATCTGTTTTAGTGATGTTGATTGAGGGATAAATATTGGCCCCAGGACACCGGGGATAACTCCCCTGCTCTTCTTCAAAATAGCGCTATGGGATCTTTTACATCCACCTGAGAGAGCAGACGGGGCCTCGGTTTAACACTTCATTCGAAAGCGGTATCAGACACTGAGCCACACAACGAGATATTAGGACAGATGACCAAAAGCTTGGTCAAAGAGGTAGGTTTTAAGGAGCATCTTAAAAAGGGGAGGGGGAAGAGAATACTGGAGCTTCGGTCCCAGGCAGCTGGAGGCACGGCCGCTGATGGTGAAGCAATTAAAATCAGGGATGAGCAAGAGGCCAGAATTAGAGGAGCACAGAGATCTCAGGGGGGTTGTGGGGCTGGAGGAGGTGAGAGAGAGAGCGAGAGATCAGGAAGGCCGAGGCTATGGAGAGATTTGAAACAGGGATGAGAATTTGAAAATTACAGATACTGACTAGTTTTTTCTGTTTTAAATCAAGAATATAAGAACATTTCTTTACTGCCACTGCAATGTATCAAATTGAGACCATTAAATCCACAACATCCCAATACTTCCCAAATATCTTCAGTTCAAATGTTGAGACTTTTCTTTGAGAAGCCAAAACATCATGGTTACCATGGTTACAATTTTGAGTCAGTTAGTATACAACAGACAGCACAAAATACAGTCTGTTCTATAGCAGATACTCGACAACAGCTCATTCACTAGATTCTGTTCTCATATACATCATTGTCACGCATCTCTCATTACTCTGCTAATAGCAATTAAACCCCAGTTATATCCACTGTAATTCCATTTATAAACAAATGCCAGGCAGTTCATCATTTTTAAAGCTGATTTTCTTTTGTTTAAAAAAATATTTTCAACCCTATTGTTTTGCAGTTGGGAAGTACAGCAAGTTGCTGATGTCAGAGCGGTGGAAACAGGATTTCCACTGTTCAGGGACTGCCTCAGATCGCATTGTACAGCTTCTATTCTGCAGCCCTCACTTTAAAACAACATCCTCGCCAGCTTTCAAATACACACAGGCAGAGACAGGGAGACAGACAGACACACAGAGACAGCGAGCGAGACAGACAGACAGACAGACAGACAGGGACAGAGACAGCGAGCGAGTCAGACAGACACACACACACACACACACAGGGACAGAGACAGCGAGCGAGACAGACAGACACACACACACACACACACACACACAGGGACAGAGACAGCGAGCGAGACAGACAGACAGACAGACACAAAGGGACAGAGACAGCGAGCGAGACAGACAGACAGACAGACAGACAGAGACACAGACACACAGGGACAGAGACAGCGAGCGAGTCAGACAGACACACACACACACACAGGGACAGAGACAGCGAGCGAGTCAGACAGACACACACACACAGGGACAGAGACAGCGAGCGAGACAGACAGACAGACACACACACACAGGGACAGAGACAGCGAGCGAGACAGACAGACAGACAGACACACACACACAGGGACAGAGACAGCGAGCGAGACAGACAGACAGACACACACACACAGGGACAGAGACAGCGAGCGAGACAGACAGACAGACAGACAGACACACACACAGGGACAGAGACAGCGAGCGAGACAGACAGACAGACACACACACACAGGGACAGAGACAGCGAGCGAGACAGACAGACAGGGACAGAGACAGCGAGCGAGTCAGACAGACACACACACACAGGGACAGAGACAGCGAGCGAGACAGACAGACACTGTCCCTCAGAGTAATCTATACTGAACGAACAGTTGGAGGAGGAGGATTGGAGTTTCTTGATGCAGCTTGTAGTCTGGTTAGTGAGGAGTTTTTTTTTTTAAAAAAAAAGAGCCTCAACATTGAAAAGAAATGATGTAGTAAACGGCGGTGATTCAGCGACGTCAAACTTGGATTTTAAAAGCCTGTAGATTTCAGGAAGTAAGGGAATGCAGAGAAAGAATGAGATAGAGAGGGAGAGGCGGGGTAAGAATGGCCAACTCATTGGAGAGAGAAGTGATGAGACAGGTAACAATGATAAAATAGGCAAGTTTACGATAGGAAAGGTTGGAGCTCAGACAGTGAAGCTGATGTCAAGCTTTTCTGGGATCAAGACCGGGAGGTATTAGAAGTAAGGGGTTGTAATCTAATCTGGGGGTAATGTCACAATCAAGGGGAGAGGGATGAACAAACATCTCATCAACAGCACCCCAATCCCACGGTGAAATCACTGGGTTTTTTCCAAAAACTTCTCATCTTTCCACATGAATGAAAAAGGACCTTAAATCAGAGTTAAAGGCATCGCCAAAATTACACTTCGAGCTAGTTAGGGATTACAATAAATCGATGGACAAGAATATAAAGTGTATTTCTCATAAGTTGGAAGTAAAAATGTCAGTGGTGAATTCATAATATAGATTTCTAAAGACTTTCAAAAATTGGCAACAGTATTTTTTTGTGTTTGTTTTAAGATTTTAAAAACTGCCCTCATCCACGCCTTGGTTACCTCTAGTCTTGACTATTCCAACACACTCCTGACTGGCCTCCCACATTCTACCCTATGTAAACTAGAGGTGAATCCAAAATTCGGCTGCCCCGTGTCCTAACTCGCACCAAGTCCCACACACCCATCACCCCTGTGCTTGCTGACCTATATTGGCCCCCGGTTAAGCAACCCTTAGATTTCAAAATCCTCATCCTGGTTTATAAATCCCTCCATGGCCTCGCCCCTCCCCATCTCTAATCTCCTTCAGCCTCACAAATCCCCCCAGAGATGCCTGCGCTCCTCTAATTCTGCCCTCGAGCATCCCAGATTAGAAAAATCGCGTCACCATTGGTGGCCGTGCCTTCTGTTGCCTGGGCCCCCAAGCTCTGGAACTCCCTCCCTAAACCTCTCCACCTCTCTCCTCATAACCTACCTCTTTGACCAAGCTTTTGGTCACCTGCGCCAATATCTCCTGATGTGGCTTGGTGTCAAAACATTGTGCCTCATAATCCTCCTGTGAAGCGCCTTGGGATATTTCACTTTGTTAAAGGCGCTATATAAATACAAGTTGTTCTGGTTACTTCAAAAGGGTTCAATGTTGATTCATTTCACAACTTCAGTAAAGGACTGTATAATTTGTTAAAATATATTACTACCTGTACTATTAGCCTTCACTGTGCTGCAAAAAAACTCACCTGCTGCAGTACGGTGGCCAGCCCCTGGTGGTAACAGGACTGAATTCAGAGCTTGCCCATTGGGAACCTCTGGGTTCTTTTGCCTCCATCCTTTCCTTTTGCTCCGTGAGCAGAAAGACTCTTTCAAAATACACAAAGATCACAGGACGATATATACCTGGGACGGATACTTCCTGTCCACATACAACCAGATCCCCAACACGATAAAACTGGCCTCCAAAACCCAGAGGAATTGTCACAAAAATTGATGCTATTGAGACACGACAGGACACTGATGCAACCAGCAAGGTTCCATTAATATAAAAACCCCTTGAGGAAAGCTCAAAATGGTAATCTTATTATCTAGCCCCACACAAACTGACAGTCACTCAACCACTGCCAAAAAAAAACGGCTGGCAACATATAGCAGGATGGTTTTTTTTGAAGAAATGATCGAGTCCGATCCTTCACAGTGACACAAGCATGGGGATCCGAGGAACAGGACGAGACCATTCAGTCCCTTGCACCCGTTCCTCCCTTTCAATTAGATCACGGCGGATCTGTAAATCACATCCCTTACGCAACAGAAATCTACCCATCTCGGTCTTAAAAATTTCAATTGGCCCAACATCCACAGCCTTTTGGGGAGGAGATATCCAGAACCCCACTACCCTTTGAGAGAAAAAGTCCCTCCTGGTTTCACTCTCCAACGGCCTAGCGTTAATTTTAAAAGGTTGTCCTGGCCTCTTCCCACCACAGGAAATAGTTTCTCTGTAGCTACATCTTCAACAACTTATATTTATATGGTGCCTTTAACTTAGTGTTACAAGACAAAGAATTTGACACCGAGCCACACAAGGAGAAATTCGGGCAGATGACCAAAAGCTTGGTCAAAGAGGTAGATTTTAAATATTTCACATGGATCACCCCTCAATCTCCTAAACAGAAAGGAGTACAAGCCTAGTCTATGCAACCTGTCCTCATAATTTAACCCCTTAAGTCATGGCATCATTCTGGTGAATCTGGGCTGCACTGCCTCTAAGGCAGTGCCCATAACTGAACACAGTGACTCCAGTCAGGATCTGACCCTGACACCCAGAGATAAAAGCATGCATTCCATTAGCCTTTTCGATTACTATTTTGTACAAATTGCTGATGGGAGTAATCAGCACCAACCTTTGGATTTGGAACATCTGGGACAAGGAGGAACGATTGCAAACTAAAGTCTTAAAAAAAATTTGGGGGCCATTTTCCTTCATTTCCCCCGCCCCTTGAATGGACATCCGAAACATTAAACTTTACTTCACATAGCACAGGAGGTCCATTATTTCTCTGAGGCTGATTGGCCGGCTGTGCACTTCCAGCATTCTGGGATTTTATTGTGGCTTTATTCCAGTATTGTTCCTCTCCATCTCCAAAATCATTCCTCGCTTTTTTCCTTGTTAATTTTTTTGGGCTGGTTTGATTTGGGGCCTGCAGCCATGCAGAGAGCATTAGTGATGTTCGATGGCATTCACACAAAGATTAAACCATCAAACGGGGATGACATTTTTTTGTTGCAATTAATCTGCAATCGAGAGGCAGAAAGTTTGCTGGCTGGTACATCTATGAAGAATATTAATGCCTCATCGAGGCACATCAATGATATCACTGGGATGTCAGTGGCACTGAAACCGTGGGTCTATCAAATGCAAACAAGTTGATTCACAAAACACACACAGCAGGACACAATTATAGATTTTACCCGGATAACCTTGGGTTGTTATCTGATGAGGAGCATTTTCAGTTGTATAATGCTGGAGTGACATATAGGAGTTCGGAGCACTGGAAGCAGTTTAAATTGATGCATTAACAATATTGCAAGAGAGCACTGGCTTAAGTGCAATTTTTCCCGATACGGTTTTGGCGCCGGCAAGTTAAATGGCAACACATCACCCTCAGACAGAAAGAAAGATTTGCACTAATATCGCACATTTCACAACCTCAGGATGTACCATAGCACTTTACAGCCAATGAAGTACTTTTGAAGTCTAGTCACTGTTGCAATCTAGGAAACACAGCAGCCAATTTGCACAAAGCTAGCTCCCCTACACAGCAATATGATGATGACCAGATAATCTGATTTTAAGAATTGTTGATTGAGGAATAAATATTCACGAGGGACTGGGAAGAACTGCCCTGCTCTTCTTTGGAATAATGCCCTGGGATCATTTATGTCCACCCAAGGGGGCAGACGGGGCCTCGGTTTAACATCTCATATGAAAGACAGCATCTCCAACAGTGTAGCACTGTCTCATTACGGCCCCTCCGACAGTGCAGCACTCCCTCAGTGCTGCACTGGGAGTGTCAGCCTAGATTTTGTGCTCAAGTCCCTGGAGTGGAACTTGAACCAACAACCTTCTGACTCAGAGACAGCAGTGATACCCACTGAGCCAGGGCAGACACATCACGCATGCAGATGTGGCCTGTGCGAATATTCCTCGATTTTCCCCCAGGTTGGCAAGCGGGGAAGCGAACTCCTTTTGTTTATGCTCCATTTCTCTCCATGCCTGCCTGACTGAGATCAGCAACTCACCGCATGGGAGCAACAGGCGCTGCCCATGGTGTGACTTTTGATGGGGGTGAGGGTTCAGCTTAGCACTGAAGCAGCGAGGTGCTGCCAAAGTCCACTGGCAGTCAGAGGGCCACCAGATACTTTGGGAGTGAATCTTCACATTTCCAGTTAGGATGGAGGATATACCAATGGACAAGGTAATGAGGTAAGTGTATGAGCATCAACATATGGGGTCGATTGTCCAGAGAACAGGCGATCAGGAAATCATTTCCAATTGCTGCAACTGTACAGAGCTTTGGTGTGACCACACCTGAAGTACAGTTTGGGTGTCCTTACCTGAAGGAGGATATACTTGCCTTGGAGATGGTGCAATGAAGGTTCACCAACTTGATTCCTGGGAGGAGAGGGTTGTCATATGTGGAAAGATTGAGTAGATTGAGTCTATACTCTCTGGAGTTTAGAAGAATGAGAGGTGATCTCATTGGAACTTACAAGATTCTGAGGGGGATTGACAGGGTAGATGCAGGGAGGATGTTTCCCCCGGGGCTGGGGAGTCTAGAACCAGGGGTCACAGTCTCAGGATAAGGGGTCGGCCATTTAGGACTGAGATGAGGAGAAATTTCACTCAGAGGGTAGTGAATCTTTGGAATTTTCTGCCTCAGAGGGCTGCGGTCATTGAATATATTCAAGGCGGAGATCGATAGATTTTTGGACTCGTGGGGAACCAAGGGATAAGGGGATCGGGTGGGAAAGGGGCATTGAGGTCAATGATCAGCCATAATTTTACTGAATGGTGGAGTAGGCTCGAGGGGCCATATGGCCAACTCCTGCTTCCCATGTTCGAATGAAAATACAGAATGCAACCGCAGCCGGTAACTAAAATTGCAGGAATTACATTAAAAAAAAACAGAATATCTTCTCATAGAATCAAACCATACAGGAAGCCATTCGGCCCATCGTCCCTTTTCAACTATTTAACCAATTTTCTTTTGAAAGTTACTATTGAATCTCCTTCCCTTTCAGGGCGCTTGTTCCAGATCACAACCACTCACTGCCTTAAAAAAAGGAGGTTTCCTCATCTCTCCTCTGGTTCTTTTGCCAGTTATCTTCGATCTGTGTCCTCTGGTTACTGATCCGCCTGTCACAGGAAACAGTGTCTCCCCATTTACTCTACCAAAACAGTGTATCTATGGTCCTAACCACAATCTACCAAAAACATATCTCCATTTTGAAGGCCATTATTAAAAAGTAGCCCAACAGGAACTATAGAAACAGAGGGTTTTTTTTGAAGGGGGCGGTTATATAAAATTCTTCATGCACAATTTAAATAAAAAAAGGTTTTAACAAAAACAATCTTTGCATTTTTTGATTTTGGTGAAGGAAATATTGCTGCAATACATGTCAGCCAGTTGCTGTGCAATTTAGCAAAAAAAAAAGGTCAAGTGGCGTTTGTGTTTCCAAGTAGCCAACATCTGATCGTCAGAAAATCCTGGAAATAGGGTTTTGCCGCATTCACCTTTTTAAAAGCGGCTTGAAAGGGAGAGGAGAGAGGAATGGGTTTACATTCGTGCCTTGGGTAAACTGGCGTGCATTGGGAACGATGCTGCTGTCCATTTGCAACCTAATGCAGATACAACCCATTATATTCCGTGCAAAATTCACATGTTACGCCGAGGGGGTGGGCAAATAACAGACATGGCTTGTTTTTTCAAAAAAAATTACCAGCATTCAAACAGCCTTTTAAAAAAAATCAATAGGGAGAAGGGAAAACGGGGTGAGGGAAATAGACAATCTCTCCTGAAACTGACCAGCTGGTGAATTTCACTCAGCCCCGGCTGCACCTCCCCCCCACACACACACACACACACACACACACACACACACACAGCTCCCCGGGACCCACACAGCTCCCTCCCTCCCTCCCACACACAGCTCCCCGGGACCCACACACTGGAACTGCAACCCCGCCACTCCAAACTAGCCACCTTCCTGCCTGGAGGCCCTGAATTTCTGCATTCTAGTGTGTGTGTGTGTGTGTGAGAGAGAGAGAGCGTTAGAGGAGCGAGACCTTTGCCAGTTTAAATCTTTACGGTTTTTTAAAAATTGCAAAATACGAAGGCGAGAGAAAAAATATCAGATCATGAAACGTTAAAGCTGCTCAGGCGCTGTGCCTTTTCAGCAGAGCCCGGAATGTGAAAACATGTTTATAAATCTCTAGGCCATGTGAGAACTCCGTTATAGAATCAAACCTTACATTGTAACAGAAATTAGACACACACACACTGTATCAGCCCAGCGCCATTGGGATACTGTAACAAATAAAGGAAACAAAGAGAGATAGATACAGATAAACTCGTCCAACTTACGCCCTGGCTTTTGGGAATCCCATTGAGAGAAAGACCTCCAGAGTTGAGCCATGTTTGACGGTCCCAGACCGGTTCTGGCGATTCTTTCTGGGTGCAACCTGACTGTATAATTCTTCTTTGGTAGCCATGGTGTGGGTGTGTGGGAGAGAGAGAGAGAGATTAAAGTGCCATTATAATTCCAGCGAGAAACAGTCCAGGCATATACACCATGCACAGAGAGAAAGCGTCTTCCACACAGCCTTAGTACAGGAGCGTGTACAGAATCAACTTCCTGGTGTACAGGCAGGATCCAGAGTAACCCCGGCCACACTCACTCACTCGGAAGTCTAATCATCGCCTCCTGAAACATTGCATAAGACGTCATATTTCTTTCTTTCTCTCTTTCTCTCTTTCTCTCTCTCTCTCTCTCTCTCTCTCCGCCCCAGCATGGAGGAGAGGGGAAAGATTTCTAACCAGCTGATCCCGTGTCACTCGAGCAGTGGGACTGTTCAGTAACTGACTAATTTATGAATGGGCCGGGCAATAGTATCATCTGTATCGCCTCCCTCCCTCGCTCCTTAAATGGAGCTGGCGACCCACACTGCCGGATCTGAAACCGCTCTGTGCTTGAAAAGTTCAAACATTAATTAATCATCAGTCGACGGCTCAGCTAAAAATTCTGGAACACATTCTTATTTTGCAAATGCTTCCAAAACGTCAGATTAAATATTCTGAGCGGGTTTAATATGACTATGTAATAATATATATTTAAAATACTTCTCAGTTTATATATTTGTGACTGGGTTGCTGTGACTGTTTAAAGAGCGGGTTTCAGGTTTGAAACGTCGACAATAAAGGTGGAATATTGAGTGACACGCGAGTTTGATTTTACTGAGCCATTTAGCATCCTCTGAAATGTTACAGCTATTTTTAGTTGACCATTAATACAAGTGCCCCCTTATTAAAGGGGCACTGAAACCGTCAAATAAACAAATTAAACTTTAGACATTAAGTGGTTCAAATTAAACTTTGGTTGCCGGGGGTGATGATGCACTCCAGTCCCTCCGGCACCCAGCTCTCGCGGAAGGCCGCAAGCGTACCGGTGGACACCTCCATCTCCAAGGACACCCTGGCTCGGATGTACGCGCGGAAGAGAGGCAGGCAGTCGGGCTGAACGACCCCCTCTGAAATGTTACAGCAACAGAATGTCTGTGTCAGCTGTGGCTCAGTGAGTACCACTCCACCCTCTTGAGTTATCAGGTTCTGGATTCGAGTCCCACTCCAGGGACTTGGAGCACAAAATCCAGGTTGACACTCCCAGTGCAGTGCTGAGGGAGTGCTGCTCAGTCGGAGGGGCAGTACTGAGGGAGTGCTGCACTGTCGGAGGGGCAGTACTGAGGGAGTGCTGCACTGTCGGAGGGGCAGTACTGAGGGAGTGCTGCACTGTCGGAGGGGCAGTACTGAGGGAGTGCTGCACTGTCGGACGGGCAGTACTGAGGGAGTGCTGCACTGTCGGAGTGGCAGTACTGAGGGAGTGCTGCACTGTCGGAGGGGCAGTACTGAGGGAGTGCTGCACTGTCGGAGGGGCAGTACTGAGGGAGCGCCACACTGTCGGAGGAGCAGTACTGAGGGAGCGCCGCACTGTCGGAGGGGCAGTACTGAGGGAGTGCTGCACTGTCGGAGGGGCAGTACTGAGGGAGCGCCGCACTGTCGGAGGGGTAGTACTGAGGGATGCCGCACCTGAGGAGGGGCAGTACTGAGGGAGCGCGACACTGTCGGAGGGGCAGCACTGAGGGAATGCTGCACTGTTGGAGGGGCAGTACTGAGGGAGTGTTGCATTATTGGAGGAGCAGAACTGAAGGAGTGTTGCATTGTCGGTGGGGCAGTACTGAAGGAGCGCTGAAATTTTTTGGATGAGACATTAAACCGAGGCCTCGTCTGCTCTCTCCGGTGGACACGAAAGATCCCATGACAATATTTCAAAGAGCAGGGGAGTTCTCCTCAGCATCCTGGGGCCAATATTTATCCTTCAATCAACATCGCTAAAAACAGAGTATCTGGTCATTATCACATTGCTGTTTGTGGGAGCTTGCTGTGCTTCTTACATTACAATAGTAACTACACTTCAAAAAAAAGTACTTCATTGGCTGTAAAGCATTTTGGGACTTCCGGTGGTCGAGAAAGGCGCTATATAAATGCACGTCTGTTTTTCTTGAAATGATTTATTGGCCATATGTATAAGTGGAGCAGCTGCTGCCAGCGCTTGCTGACAGCTGTTTGGGTGAGTGTCTGGATTCTGACAATGGGCCGTGTGCCGTGCATGGTATGGCCTGCCTGCCCAGTCACTCACAGCCTCATGTCCATCTCCCTGGGACATGGCTTTCTGACAGAATTGTTGCACTTTTATACATACATGTCCATTCCCAGATAACTGACCCAAATCCCACACCGAAATAATTTCCCGGCCCTCCGGTGTCGCAATGAGACTGAAGTGGAGGATGGGGGGGAAGGCATGTGCCAGAGAGACCACCCACTGCTTTCCTCCTTCCCACCCCGTGAAAAACCTCCAGCCTCTACAATCATAGAATCTTACAGCACAGAAAGAGGCCATTCGGCCCACTGTGCATGTGCCGGCGCTTTGAAACAGCTATCCAATTAAACCCACCCCTATAGCTGTCCTTCTCTTGAAGAGAGTGATGGAATTTCACAGGTGCTGACCATCCTCCAGTATCTTGCCGACATCGCCAATCCTCACAGCTAAGCTCAGACAGTGAACATTGAGTGCTGTTCGACCAAGTCTCTCAACAACAACTTTCATTTATATAGTGCCTTTAATGCAGGAAAACATCCCAAGGTGCTTCACAGGAGCGCTATCAAACAAAATTAAACACCAAGCCATGGTCACAGAAGTAGGTTTTAAGGAGCATCTTAAAGGAGGAAATAGAGGCGGAGAGGTTTAGGGAGAGAGTTCCAGAGCTGAGGGCCCAGGCAACAGAAGGCACGGCCACCAATTGTGGAGCGATTATAATCGGGGATGCTCAAGCGGGCTGACTTGGAGGAGCGCAGACATCTCGGGGGATTCTGGGGCTGGAGGAGATTACAGAGATAGGGAGGGGCGAGGTCACGGAGAGATTTGATAATGAGGATGAGAATTTCGAAATTGAGGCGTTGCCGGACTGGAAGCCAATGTAGGTCAGCGAGCACAGGGGTTGATGGGTGAGCGGGACTTGGTGCGAGTTAGGACACGGGGCA
Source organism: Pristiophorus japonicus (assembly GCF_044704955.1). Lineage (NCBI taxonomy): Eukaryota > Metazoa > Chordata > Chondrichthyes > Pristiophoridae > Pristiophorus > Pristiophorus japonicus. Next base: position 215,018,020 of record NC_091987.1, on the reverse strand, counting down.
GCGAGCACAGGGGGTGATGGGTCAGCGGGACTTGGTGCGAGTTAGGACACGGGGCAGTGAGCACAGGGGGTGATGGGTCAGCGGGACTCGGTGCGAATTAGGACACGGGATGCTGAACTTCGGATGAGTTAACGTTTACCCTTCCTATCCCTCTGCCTGTATTTTGGAAGCTAATGACCAGTAACACTGATACTTTCTGGTCTCAGCACAGCTGCTGAGGTTACACTTACACATCCAGGACTTCAGCTGCCCATGCTCGCTGCCCATGTTACCCGTGGCTCAGTGGGCAGCACTATCGCCTCTGAGTCAGAAGGTTGTGGGTTCATGTCCCACTCCAGGGACTTGAGCACAAAATCCAGGCTGACACTCCCAGTGCAGTACTGAAAAGGCACTGCATTGTCGGAGGGGCAGTACTGAGGGAGTGCCGCACAGTCAGAGGGGCAGTACTGAGGGAGTGCTGCTCTATCAGAGGTGCAGTACGGAGGGAGTGCCGCACTGTTGGAGGGACAATACTGAGGGAGCGCCGCAATGTCGGAGAGGCAGTGCTGGGAGAGCGCTACACTGTCAGAGGGGCAGTATTGAGGGAGTGCCGGACTGTCGGAGGGGCAGTACTGAGGGAGTGCTGCACTGTCAGAGGTGCAGTACGGAGGGAGTGCCGTACTGTCGGAGGGGGCAGTACTGAGGGAGTGCTGCACTGCTGGAGGGGCAGTACCAAGGGCATGCTGCACTGTCGGAGATGCCATCTTTTGGATGAGACGTTAAACCGAGGCCCAGACTGCCCTCTCAGGCAGACATAAAAGATCCCATGGCGCTTTTTGAAGAAGAATAGGGGTTTAATCTAAAAATTAGAGCCAGACCTTTCAGGAGTGAAGTTAGGAAACACTTCTACACACAAAGGGTGGCAGATGTTTGGAACTCCGCAAATGGCAATTGATGCTCGATCAATAATTCATTTTAAGTCTGAGATTGATAGATTTTTGTTAACCAAAGATATTAAGGAATACGGGGCAAAGGCGGATATATGGAGTAGGTTGCAGATCAACCGTGATCTCATTGGATGGCGGAACAGATTCGAGGTGCTGAATGGCCTCCCCCTGTTCCTATGTTCCCAGGTCAATTATAATTCACCACCCCCCTGCCTCCCGCCCCCATCCAAAGAACTGCAGCCATTGGGATTGGCTGATCCAGACTCGGGATCGGCTGATCCAGACTCGGGATTGGCTGATCCAGACTCGGGATCAGACTCAGATTTTTGGGGGGCAGTAACACATTCGATGCCGTGTTTACCAACCGGATCTTTAGGGGAGTTTTGTCGTTGTACCGTTTGCTGTTACTTTGCTTCCGTTAACTGACTGACCTTTGTGCGCGGGGGGTCAATCCATGGGGAGTCAAACTCAGTATCTGTCCAGAGGCTGTTAACAGCTCGGCCCCAATGCATTGGGCTCACGGTAAATTGGATCATTCTTCATGAGGAACATTAACCCGGAGAGGACAACTTCCCATTCTGAACAATATGGCAATAGGTACCAGAATTCTCAGGTTGCTATGGCAATTTCCCAAAATAGTTTCTCCACCTCCTCCTCCCCTCTCCTCCCTTCCCCTCTCCTCCCCTCCCCACTCCTCCCCTCTCCCGTCCTGTACTCTCATCCCCTCTTCTCTGACCTGCTCTCGTCTCCGCTCCCCTCACTCCCTCTCCTCTTGAAATGTATGCACCTGTGAGTATGCTCACAGGTTTGTGGAGCTGTTGATGGCCGATGCCATCGAGTTGCTAAAAACAGCTCTGGGCCCTGACTCCGTTAGGTGTATCGAGGAGGCTCAAGCACGTGGGGAGATCCCGTCCGAACTGACCCCCGTCCGGACTGAATTCCTCATCGGCGCCAAACCCCGAAACCTCCCTCGGGAGCCGGCGCCTCACAACTTGAGCCGCCTCGGGGAAATCCCCTCCGTGCCTTTCAGTTCCGCGCGGAGGGGTTTCCTGTACGGGCTGCTCCTGCACACTCTCCACCTTGCCATCCTCGTCTGCCGTCCGGACACGCCATGGCGCACCATCTTGCCGTCCGGAGGAGGCGGGGGTCCCCGATGGAGGGCACTCTATGCGGGAGTCCTCCCACTATTCATTGGGGACTTGGCCTGGAGGGTGGTGCACGGAGCAGTCCCGTGCAATAAATTTTTTAATCGGTTCACGGGCTCCCAGGCCGCCTGCAATTTCTGCGGTCTGGAGGAGTCCGTGTTCCACGTTTTTATGGAATGTGCGAGGTTGCAGCCCCTGTTCCATTATTTAAAGGGGCTGCTCCTGAAATTCTGGTTGCACTTCAGTCGCACACTCCTGATCTTTGGGCACTCTGTGCGGAGGGGAGCGGGTAGGTCCGAGGGCCTCCTCGTAGGACTGCTCCTGGGCACGGCCAAGGGGGCCATCAGCTGGTCCAGGCAGCGGGCAGTCGAGGGGGTCGTTCAGCCCGACTGCCTGCCTCTCTTCCGCGGTTACATCCAAGCCAGGGTGTCCCTGGAGATGGAGCACGCGGTGTCCACCGGTACGCTCGCGGCCTTCCGCGAGAGGTGGGCGCTGGAGGGACTGGAGTGCATCATCACCCCCAGCAACCAAATTTTTATTTGATTTTATATGTTTTAAAGTTTAATTTATTTAAATTGTCGGTTTTTGTGCCCCCTCCCTCGCCTTTTAGCCAGGGGGCACTTGATTACTGATACAACTAAAATAGTTGTAGAGCTGTTGAGTTGGGAGTGGCTTAGCCAGTCACGTGATGTTCACAAGACTCAATAAAACCCCAGCCAGTTGGGTTCGGGGGATCCACGATGGGGCAGGTGGTTGTGAGCCTGGTGGATGAACTGGTAATGTGTAGAGTGATTGTTAAACCTTTGCTCATTAACCAACTAGCTCTTAATAGCAATGTGTTGCTGTGAATTCTTAAGCAAAGAACCCATGAAGCAAATACATTACATCTCTCCTCCCCTTTCCTGTCTTCCTCTCTGCTCTCCTCTCCTCTCGCCCCTCTCTTATCCTGCTACTCTCCTTCCCTCCCCGCTCTTTCTATTTATCAGGCGTTGTTGATATTAATCATCACCCAGATATTCCTGTAATCCGTTTCCCCCCTTTTCCAGTTGGATGTGCAGCGGACCGGGAGACGCAGTGCAGAGGAACATTAAGGAGGCAAACTCCCCCCAGGCCCAGTGGTGAAGGGGTCGGCTGGTGTGAGACTGAGTGAGGCGGTCCCAGGTCTGGGCCGCGATGGCCGACGGTGGGCGGGACGCTACAATTGGCCTCAGGACCCTGGGCTCAGGAAGGGAAATAAATCAACCAGAGCCTCTCATCACCTCGTCTACCTTCTCGGGTCGATGTAAAAGATCCCATGGCCACTATTTCGAAGAAGAGCAGGGGAGTTCTCCCCGGTGTCCTGGCCAATATTTTTCCCGCGATCAACATCACTAAAAAAGATGATCTGGGTCATTGTCACATTGCTGGGTGTGGGAGCTTGCTTTGTGCAAATTGGCTGCTGTGTTTCCCACATTACAAAAGTGACTACACTCCAAAAGTACTTCAAAGCACTTTGAAACATCCTGAGCTGGTGAAAGGCGCTACAGAAATTAAAATCTTTCTTACTTTCATTGATCCACACAGCACATCCGTGTGAGTGACCAGGCTCGCACAGGACGAAAGGGGAGTCGGACCAGATCCAGATATACACCACCCTTTGTGTTAAGAAGTGACATCAACTCTGAATGAACTCGCTCTAATGTTAAGGTTATGACCCTTGTTCTGGGCTTCCAGTTTCCCACATTACTACAGTGACCACAGTCAAATACTTCATTGGCTGTAAAGTGCTTGGAGACGTCCGGTGGTTGTGAAAGGCGCTATATAAATCCAAGTCTGTCTTTCTCTCCACCACCAGAGAAAATGGTTTGTCTCTACCTACCTTACAAAGCGAGGTGGGACAGTAAGTTGTAAGGAAGTCACAAAGAACCTGCAAAGGGATATAGACAGACTGAGTGAGTGGGCAGTAAGGTGGCAGATGGAGTATAATGTGGGGAAATTCAGGTTATTCACTTTGGTGGGAAGAATAGAAAAACAGAATCTTTTTTAAATGGTGAGAAACTTTTAAATGTTGGCATTCAGAAAGATTTAGGTGTCCTTGTACAGGAAACATGCAGATACAGCAAGCAATGAGGAAAGCAAATGGCACGTTGACCTTTATTGCAAGGGGGTTGGAGTACAAGAGTAAGGAAGTCTTGCTACAATTCGATCATGGCTGATCTTTAACCTCAACTCCACCAACCTGCCCTGGTGAGACCACAGCTGGAGTACTGCGCACAGTTTGGGTGTCTGTATATGAGGAAGGATATACTTGCCTTCGAGGTGGTACAATGGAGGCTCACTGGATTGATCCCTGTGATGAGAGAGTTTTGCTATGAGGAGAGATTGAGTCTCAGGATAAGGGGGTTATCAGAACATATAAACATAAGAATTAGGAGCAGGAGTCGGCCATTCGGCCCCTCGAGCCTGCTCCGCCATTCAATAAGATCATGGCTGATCATTGACCTCAACTCCACTTTCCCGCCCGATCTCCATATCCCTCGATTCCCCTCGAGCCCAAAATCCTATCTATCTCAACCTTGAATATACTCAGAGTCTCAGCATCCACAGCCCTCTGGGGCAGAGAATTCCAAAGATTCACAACCCTCTGAGTGAAGACATTCCTCCTCATCTCTGTCTTAAATGGCTGACCCCTTATCCTGAGACTGTGACCCCTGGTTCTAGACTCTCCAGCCCCGGGGAAACAACCTCCCTGCATCTACCCTGTCAATCCCCCTCAGAATCTTGTATGTTTCAATGAGATCACCTCTCAATCTTCTAAACTCCAGAGAGTATCGGCCCAATCTACACAATCTCTCCTCATAAGGCAGCCCTCTCATCCCAGGAATCAATCTAGTGAACCTCCATTGTACCGCCTCCAAGACAAGTATATCCTTCCTTAGATAAGGAGACCCAAAACTATGCACAGTACTCCAGGTATGGTCTCACCAAGGCCCTGTACAATTGTAGCAAGACTTCCTTATTCTTATACTCCAAGCCCCTTGCAATAAAGGACAACATGCCATTTGCCTTCCTTACTGCTTCCTGTACCTGCACACTTGCTTTCTGTGTTTCTTGCACAAGGGACACCCAAATCTCTCTCAACACCAACATTTAAAAGTTTCTCATCATTTAAAGAATATTCTGTTTTTCTATTCTTTCTACTAAAGTGAATAACCTCACCTTTCCCCACATTATACTCCATCTGTCACCTTACTTCCCACTCACTTAACCTGTCTATATCCCTTTGTGTTCTCCTCACCGTTTACTGTCCCACCTAGCTTTGTACTGTCAGCAAACTTGGATTCATTACACTCGGTCCCTTCATCTCGGTCATTAATATAGATTGTAAATAGCTGAGGCCCCAGCACTGATCCCTGCGGCACCCCACTAGTTACAGCCTGACAACCAGAGAATGACCCATTTATCCCTACTTTGTTTTCTATCCATGCTAATATATTACCCCCAACCTCCTGAGCCCTTATCTTGCATAACAATCTTTATGTGGCACCTTATCGAATGCCTTTTGGAAATACAAATACACCATATCCACTGGTTCCCCTTTATCTACCCTGCTCGTTACATCCACAAAAAACTCTACTAAATTTGTCAAACATGATTTCCCTTTCATAAAACCATGTTGACTCTGCGTAATCATATAATGATTTTCTACGTGCCTGTTACCAGAGTCACATCACGTGCAGAGAGAGCAGGCAAAGGTCAGAACTGTCACTTGTCAAAATGCGGGGAGTAGTGCGGTGTCCCAGTCTGGATCATCTTAATGTGGAATGGGGAGCCCTCTGGTGGCAGCACACAGTAAGGACATGTAGAAACAGGAAAGACCAGTTCGCCCCACAAGCCCATCCATCCCTATTGATGCTCACCTGCCCACCTTATCGCCATGTCCCTCAACAACAACTTGTATTTATATAGCGCCTTTAACATCCCAAGGTGCTTCACAGGAATATTACGAGATTAAAAATTTGACACCGAGCCGCATAATTAGAAATTAGCGCAGGTGACCAAAAGCTTGGTCAAAGAGGTATGTGTGAAGGAGTGTCTTAAAGGAGGAAAGAGAGGTAGAGAGGCGGAGAGGTTTAGGCAGGGAGTTCCAGAGCTTGGGGCCCAGGCAACAGAAGACACGGCCACCGATGGTGGAGCGATTATAATCAGGGATGCTCAGGAGGGCAGAATGAGAGGGGCGCAGACATCTCGGGGGGTTGTGGGGCTGGAGGAGATTACAGAGATAGGGAGGGGCGAAGGCCATGGAGGGATTTGAAAATGAGAATGAGAATTTTGAAATCGCGCCGTTGCTTAACCAGATGCCAATGTAGGTCAGCGAGCACAGGGGGTGATGGGTGAGTGGGACTCGGTGCGAGTTAGGACACGGGGGCAGACGAGTTTTGGATCACCTCTAGTTTTCGTAGGGTAGAATGTGGGAGGCCAGCCAGGACTGTGTTGGGATAGTCAAGTCTAGAGATAACAAAGGCATGGATGAGGGTTTCAGCAGCGGATGAGCTGAGGCAGGGGTGGAGACGGGTGATGTTACGGAGGTGGAGGTAGGCGGGTCTTAGTTATGCTGCGGATATGTGGTCAAAAGCTCATTTCAGGGTCAAACATGACACCAAGGTTGGGAACAGTCTGGTTCAGCCTCAGACAGGGGTTGGGGAGAGGGATGGAGTCAGTGGCCAGGGAACGGAGTTTGTGGCGGGGACTGAAGACAATGGCTTCGGTCTTCCCAATATTCAATTGGAGAAAATGTTTTGCTCATCCAGAACTGGATGTGGGACGAGTAGAAACAGTTTTAATTGCTTAGTTGACTCATCTGCAGTGTCCATTTCAATGTCGTTCCCTGGTCATGCATTCCACAACTGTAAATGTAAATGTTTTGCCAGCCAGCTTCTCTTCACTCGTAACATCCTCATTTGTAGTTTGTGCCCCAGGGATTGGAATCCTTCTCTGCAGGGAACAACTTGCCCAGATTCATGTGGTTCAGCTCCTTGCATAATCTTCAAAATCTCAAATAGAATAGACTCAGGGCTAAACGTTCCTTTCATTTTCGGCGATTTTCTCCGCCCGGTGAAAGTTTACCTTCTTTTTTTTGAATGGTATCGCCCAAATCTGAAAACGCCCGCCGGAACCAAACCGCCAACGTGCACCGCCGCGAAAATCACCGGGGCGTATGTTTGGCCTCAACGGAAGCCCATCCAGATCGCCAAGGGGAACCGCCCTGTGAAAGCTGCTTAACCAGGGCAGCAGGGGAGTACTCTGCAAAGAAACGTAAGTTAAAGGTTCTTTATTCATTTTTTTAAATAATGTTAAATGGCGATTAGGTGTAAAAGTGTCTTGGGAATGCTTTTCAACTTTTTTTTTTAGTGAAATTTATTTTTTAAGTACTCCCCCCTCCCTCAGCCCAACCGCAGCCTCGGAATAATAATTTTAGAAACGGCCCGTTTTACTTAGTTTCCCCTTAACCGCCGAGAATAATGGTGCAAGATCCATTTTCTCACTGGGTGATTAGCTTTAATTAGTTTTAACTTAAAAGTGTAAATTTTCACCGGTGTTACTTATCAAACGTTAGCGGTTTTTCTGGGCGGGTGATCGGGCATTGAGGGACTCTGGGGGAAGTATAGCCCATGGAGTTCTTTTCCAAAGAGAATAGTTTGTTTCAAGGCAACAAATTAAAGAAAGTAACAAATTAAACTGTTATGTTCAGAATAACTCCACAAGACTGTGTGCTGTAGGCTCAAGCTGGTGTGACCTCAGTCTCTTTAATCAAACTCCAGAGTGCAACAGCAGCATGGCAGATAACCTTTTATACTCGCTTGCACGAGGTGTGCAGGTGACCCTTGGGCCTCCAACAGGTGCTCCCCCTGGTGGCAAGTCTTACATTATTATAAAGTTTACACACATGACATCACTCCCCCGCCCCCGCACCCTGCTCCCCCTCAAAGTCTTAGATACAAGTTATCTACAAGTTGAGGTGATCAGGAGCTCTTCGTTCCCGGGTTAATCGCCTGAGTTGAAGTCCTGGCAATGGGTGAGTGGGTTGGATCATTGCAGCACGGCTGGTCTGATCGGACTGTCGGGCATGGTGGGTTCATCCTCGTGGTTAATAGCGAGGTCGATTGCTGGTTGGGTGTGATGGTAAAGTCCTCTTCAAACTGTTCTTGGTTGTCAGCAAATCGCAGTTTGGTCTGATCCAAATGCTTTCTGCACGTTTGTCCATTCAGAAGTTTGACAACAAACACTCTATTCCCCTCTTTGGCTAACACAGTGCCAGCAACTCATTTTGGACCATGACCATAATTAAGAACAAACACAGGGTCATTAACCTCAATATCACGCGATACAGCCGCGCGATCGTGGTACACGTTATGCCGGTAACGCCGGGTTTCTACATGATCATTAAGATCCGGGTGGACTAAGGAGAGCCTGGTTTTGAGTGCTCTCTTCATTAACAACTCTGCCGGGAGAACCCCGGTAAGCGAGTGGGGTCGCATGTGGTAACTGAGCAGAACCCGAGATAACCGGGTCTGCAGGGAACTGTCCGTCAAGCGTTTCAAGGTCGATTTGATAGTTTGGACTGCCCGTTCCGCTTGACCGTTGGATGCGGGCTTAAATGAGGCAGACCTGATATGTTTGATGCCATTGCGGGTCATGAACTCATTGAATTCCGAGCTGGTGAAGCATGGTCCATTGTCACTAACCAGGACTTCGGGCAAACCATGGGTGGCGAACATGGCCCAGAGGCTTTCGATGATGGTAGTGGACGTACATTATGACATTATTACACATTCAATCCACTTAGAGTAAGCATCCACTGCTACTAGGAACATCTTTCCTAGAAAGGGGCCTAGAAAGGGGCCAGCGAAATCTACATGGACCCTGGACCACGGTTTGGAGGGCCATGACCACAGACTCAGTGGGGCCTCCCTTGGTGCGTTGCTCAACTATGAGCAAGTGTTACGTTGGTGTACGCATAACTCCAATTCCGAGTCAATGCCGGGCCATCAAACGTGCGACCTGGCGATAGCCTTCATCATGACTATGCCTGGGTGGGTACTGTGTAGGTCACGTATAAACGTTTCCCTGCCTTTTTTTGGCAAAACCACGCGATTCCCCCATAGGAGACAATCCGATTGGATGGGCATTTCATCCTTGCATCAGTAAAACGGCTTAATTTCGTCTTGCATTTCCCTGGGAACAGCCAACCAGCTCCCATTAAGGGCGCAGTTTTTTACTAGTGATAGCACAGGGTCCTGGCTAGTCCAGGTCCTGATCTGGCAAGCCGTGACAGGTGACCCCTCGCTCTCAGAAACATCCGTTACAAGAAGCAAGTCTGCGGGTTGCGCCATTTCCACCCCGGTGGTGGGCAATGGCAGCCGACTGAGGGCATCGGCACAGTTCTCAGTGCCTGGTCCGTGGCGGATTACATAGTCGTACGCAGATAACGTTAGTGCCCATCTTTGGATGTGGGACGAAGCATTGGTGTTAATACCTTTGCTTTCTGACAACAGTGAAGTGAGCGGCTTGTGGTCGGTTTCGAGCTCGAACCGGAGTCTGGATAGGTATTGGTGCATTTTCTTAACCCTGTATACACATGCTAATGCTTCTTTCTCAACCATACTGTAGGCTCTTTCAACCTTAGATAAACTTCTGGATGCATATGCAACCGGTTGCAATTTGCCTGACACATTGGCTTGCTGTAACACACAACCGTACGAAGATGCATCACAAGCTAGTACTAAATGTTTACACGGGTTATACAATACAAGTAATTTGTTGGAACATAGCAGATTTCTGACCTTCTCAAAGGCTGTCTCTTGAGATTTACCCCAAACCCAGTTGTCACCCTTGCGTAGCAATAAATGCAAAGGTTCCAGCAAAGTGCTCAACCTGGGTAGAAAGTTACCAAAATAGTTGAGGAGTCCCAGGAACGAACACAGCCCTGTCACATTCTGTGGTCTGGGTGCATTCTTGATGGCCTCTGTCTTAGAGTCCGTGGGTCTGAAGCCATCTACCGCAATCTTTCTCCCCAAAAATTCGACCTCTGGCACCAGGAAAACACATTTGGAGCGTTTCAGCCTGAGTCCCACTCTGTCCAGTCGCTTTAGAATCTCTTCCAGGTTGTGCAAGTGTTCGGTGGTGTTATGACCAGTGATCAGGATGTCGTCTTGGAACACCACAGTGCGTGGAGCCAATTTCAGCAGACTCTCCATGTTCCTCTGGAAGATGGCAGCAGCCGAGCGAATCCCAAAGGGGCACCTGTGGTCTATGAACAGCCCTTTGTGCCTGTTGATGCACATCAATCTTTTCAAAGATTCAGCCAGCTCCTGTGTCATGTAAGCAGAGGTTAGATCCAGCTTGGTGAGCGACTTCCCCCCTCCCCTACTAACATTGTGAACAGGTCCTCCTCTTTGGGTAGTGGGTACTGGTCCTGTAACGAGACTCTGTTGGTCGTTACTTTGTAGTCTCCGCAGAAGCTGACCGTGCCGTCGCTTTTCAACACTGGAACAATCGGACTGGCCCACTCGTTGAACTCAACTGGCGATATACTTCCCTCTCATTGAAGTCTGTCCAGTTCGATCTTGACTTTCACCTGCATCATATATGGAACCGCTCAGGCCTTGTGATGATGTGCATCAGGGACTAAATGGATCTGCACTTTGAAGCCTGTGAAGTTGCCGATGCCTGGCTCAAATAGTGACGGAAATTTGTTTAGCACTTGAGCTCACGGGGCGTCATCCATCGAAGACAGCGCTTTGATGTCGTCCCAGTTCCATCGGATCTTTCCTAGTCAACTTCTGTCAAACAGCGTTGGGCTATTGCCTGGTACAATCCATAGTGATAAATCATGCACAGCTCCATCGTACGATACCTCCACTGCCGCACTGCCAATGACTGGTATGAGCTCTTTGGTGTAAGTGCGCAGCTTTGCATAAATCGGGCTTAGTTTTGGCCTTTGTGCCTTGTTGTCCCACAATTTCTCAAAAGCCTTCTGGCTCATAATTGACTGACTCGCCCCGTGTCCAATTTCATGGAAACTGGAATGGTGTTTAATTTGACTTTCAACATTATCGGAGGGCTTTTGGTGGTGAAGGTGTGTACCCCATACACTCCCTCTTCAGTCTCGGGTTGAGTTGCCTCTCTCTCTCGTTCAGCGTGATCCGCACCGGATCGGTCATCTTCTGCCGACTCTGCCACGTGGTGAATCGCAGCACGTCTGCACATTCGCTGGAGGTGCCCCATTGTTCCACAGCCCTCACACACATAGTGCTTGAATCGACATTGATGGGCCCGATGATTACCCCCGCAGCGCCAACATGGTGTTAATGGATTCGCATTCACGCCCCATGGCCGGACTCTGAGTCACCCTGGGTCTGGCCTCGGTGGGCGTGTGGGCCCTGCCACGTACAGTTCTGCCTGCTGAAGGCGTTATTTTATGCACAGTACTTGCCGGTGAGCTTCGATTATGTGAAGATAACTGCTTAGTGTTATCGTTCGTGGACATGAAAGCCTGGGCTATCGTGATGGCCTTGCTCAGAACTAGGGATTCAGCAGACAGCAGTTTGCGAAGAATGACCTCGTGGCCGATTCCAAGCATGAAAAAGTCCCGCAACACTTCCCCCAAAAATCCGGCAAATTCACACTGTCCCGCAAGGCGTCTTAGGTCGGCGACATAGCTCTCCATGTCCTGGCCCTCGGAGCGATGGTGAGACTAAAATTGATACCTGGCCATCAAGATGCTTTCCTTCGGCTTGAGGTGTTCCCGAACCAGCGTGAACAACTCTGCATATGTCTCATCCTTTGGTTTTGTTGGTACTAGCAGATTTTTGATGAGGCCATATATCGTGGACCCACAAACGGTGAAACAAAGAAACATAGAAACAAGGTGCAGGAGTAGGCCATTCGGCCCTTCGAGCCTGCACCACCATTCAATAAGATCATCGCTGATCATTCACCTCAGTACCCCTTTCCTGCTTTCTCTCCATACCCCTTGATCCCTTTAGCCATAAGGGCCACATCTAACTCCCTTTTGAATATATCCAATAAATTGGCATCAACAACTCTCTGTGGTAGAGAATTCCACAGGTTCACCACTCTCTGGGTGAAGAAGTTTCTCCTCATCTCGGTCCTAAATGGCTTACCCCTTATCCTTAGACTGTGACCCCTGGTTCTGGACTTCCCCAACATCGGGAAAATTCTTCCTGCATCTAACCTGTCCAGTCCCATCAGAATTTTATATGTTTCTATGAGATCCCCTCTCATTCTTCTAAACTCCAGTGAATACAGGCCCAGTCGATCTCCTCATATGTCAGTCCCGCCATCCCGGGAATCAGTCTGGTGAACCTTCGCTGCACTCCCTCAATAGCAAGAACGTCCTTCCTCAGATTAGGAGAACAAAACTGAACACAATATTCCAGGTGAGGCCTCACCAAGGCCCTGTACAACTGCAGTAAGACCTACCTGCTCCTATACTCAAATCCCCTAGCAATGAAGGCCAACATGCCATTTGCCTTCTTCACGCCTGCTGTACCTGTATGCCAACTTTCAATGACTGATGTACCATGACATCCAGGTCTCGTTGCACCTCCCCTTTTCCTGATCTGCCGCCATTCAGATAATATTCTGCCTTCATGTTTTTGCCACCAAAGTGGATAACCTCACATTTATCCACATTATACTGCATCTGCCATGCATTTGCCCACTCACCTAACCTGTCCAAGTCACCCTGCAGCCTCTTAGCGTCCTCCTCACAGCTCACACCACCACCCAGCTTAGTGTCATCTGCAAACTTGGAGATATTACACTTAATTCCTTCATCTAAATCATTGATATATATTGTAAATAGCTGGGGTCCCAGCACTGAACCCAGCGGCACCCCAGTAGTCACTGACTGCCATTCTGCGAAGGACCCATTTATCCCGACTCTCTGCTTCCTGTCTGCCAACCAGTTCTCTATCCACATCAATACATTATCCCCAATACCATGTGCTTTAATTTTGCACACTAATCTCTTGTGTGGAACCTTTCAAAAGCCTTTTGAAAGTCCAAATACACCACATCCACTGGTTCTCCCTTGTCCACTCTACTCGTTACATCCTCAAAAAATTCTACGACATTTGTCAAGCATGATTTCCCTTTCATAAATCCATGCTGACTTAGACCGATCCTGTCACTGCTTTACAAATGCGCTGCTATTTCATCTTTAATAATTGATTCCAACGTTTTCCCCACTACTGATGTCAGGCGAACCGGTCTATAATTCCCCATTTTCTCTCTCCCTCCTTTTTAAAAAAGTGGTGTTACATTAACGACCCTCCAGTCCATAGGAACTGATCCAGAGTTGATAGACTGTTGGAAAATGATCACCAATGCATCCACTATTTCTAGGGCCACTTCCTTAAGTACTCTGGGATGCAGACTATCAGACCCTGGGGATTTATCGGCCTTCAATCCCATCAATTTCCCCAACACAATTTCCTGATTAATAAGGATTTCCTTCAGTTCCTCCTTCTCACTAGACCCTCGAACCCCTAGTATTTCCGGAAGGTTATATGTGTCTTCCTTCGTGAAGACAGAACCAAAGTATTTGTTCAACTGGTCTGCCGTTTCTTTGTTCCTTTGTTCCCCGTTATAAATAAATCCACAAGACTGTGTGCAGTAAGCTCAAACTGATGTGACCTTAGCCTCTTTAATGAAACTCCAGAGTGAGGAGAATTGCCCTGCGCTTGATCGCGCTACTGTCCGTATCCAGCTTGTTGGCCACGAAGTACTGGTCAAGACACTCAACGAAGGCTTCCCAATCATCACCCTCAACAAAGCTCTTAAGAATACCAACGGCAGCCAAAACCATGTGAAAGTTCGTGATCTGTTACACGTCGCCAATTGTTATGTTCAGAATAACGCCACAAGACTGTGTGCTGTAAGCTCAAACTGATGTGACCTTAGTCTCTTTAATCAAACTCCAGAGTGCATCAGCAGCATGGCAGATAACCTTTTATACTCGCTTGCACGAGGTGTGCAGGTGGCCCTTGGGCCTCCAACAGGTGCTCCCCCTGGTGGCAAGTCTTGCACTATTATAAAGTTTACATACATAACAGAAACAAAGTAAGAAATTAAACAAAGTAACAAACACAAAGGTGAGAAACATTTATTTTTAAAAGTGCAGTTCAACAGTTAATTAACCAACACCAACAAATCTCTCATGGGTCCCGACTGTAATTTTGGCTCATTTCAGTTCCTTTCAAAAGCTTTACGTTCACCATTTCAGGTCAGAGTCAGTCACAAGGACAAACCTTGTTTTATCATTTAAGATTAGTGTGAACTTATTTTTAAGTGATGTGGTGTTTTTTCCTGTGAGGCGGAGACTGCTCCTGGGGCAGCGAGCACACACCCAGCTTCCGCACAGTCCCGTGGGGTAAAGAGAAAAATAATCAGAAAAGTTCCGTTCAAATTCACAAAATAGAAGTGCAGTTTACTGTGCAACTATCCACCCCCTGTTCCCGATCCCCCCGCTCGTTCCCCCCCAATCCCCCATCCTCCCAATCCCACCCCCCCATCCTCCACTCCCCCCCAAACCCATCCCCCACCCCCAATCCCCCCCGTTCATACCCCACTCCCCAATCCACCCACCCTCCACTCCTTGCCCCCAATCCCCCTACAACCCCCTATCACCCCCTCCCCTATCTTTGAGTGGGGTGAGGGGGCCGGGAGGTGCTCCAAGCAATTTGCTTGGGATGAATCTTAACTCCCCAAAATCGGCTGGCTTGGAGCCACGCCAGAAGTTAAAATGCAAAACCTCTGGAAGCGGACTGCTCCCGCCTCGAACCCGTCCACGTGAGGTGGGATGAGCGACCAATCGGCTCGCGGGTTGACCATTTGAACACTGCAATGAGGCTGCCTGCCTTTGTCCGAACAGGGATTTTATTTTTAATCACAGGCAAGCCTCGGGGAACTCGGCAGCTGAAAGTGGGCGTGGAGGACTGAATCCATGAGGTGTGTAGCTCTACAGAACTGCCTGTGGGCCAGGAGGGGCCGGATTCCCTCCCGGCCCGACAACCTACCCCCAACCCCCCAACCCCGCGCAATCGAGGGGATGAATGGCCGACTCCTGTTCCTATTTATTATATACATGACATTTGGAAAACCTGTTCTTACATAAGAACATAAGAAATAGGAGCAGGAGTCGGCCATAAGGCCCCTCGAGCCTGCTCTGCCATTTAATACGATCATGGCTGATCCAATTGTGGACTCAGGTCCACTTCCCTGCCCACTCTCCATAATCCCTTATCCCCTTATCGATTAAGAAACTGTCTATCTCTGTCTTAAATTTATTCAATGTCCCAGCTTCCACAGATCTCTGAGGCAGCAAATTCCACAGATTTACAACCCTCAGAGAGAAGAAATTTCTCCTCATCTCAGTTTTAAATGGCCGGCCCCTTATTCTAAGATTACGCCCTCTAGTTCTAGTCTCCCCCATCAGTGGAAACATCCTCTCTGCATCCACCTTATCAAGCCCCCTCATAATCTTATACGTTTCGATAAGATCACCTCTCATTCTTCTGAATTCCAATGAGTAGAGGCCCAACCTACTCAACCTTTCCTCATAAGTCAACCCCCTCATCCCCGGAATCAACCGAGTGAACCTTCTCTGAACTGCCTCCAAAGCAAGTATATCCTTTCGTAAATACGGAGACCAAAACTGCACGCAGTACTCCAGGTGTGGCCTCACCAATACCCTTATAACTGTAGCAAGACTTCTGGCAGCACCCCCTCCCTCCCACACAGAACTTGCCTCCAGGCTAAAAATCCAGGCCTTTGAGTCCGATAAATTCAACCCCGTTTTCTGCAACTGAATTTGAACCCTGCAATGCCACAGCTGCCCAATAGATGGCATGCAGGCTACATTTCGGAAGTCTGAATGGAGGGGAGCACTGGGCAGCTCGTCTCACCCCCCTTACCCTTTCCCCATAGCCCCGCAATTGTTTTTCCTTCAGGTACTTATCCAATTCCCTTTTGAAAGCCACGATTGAGTCTGTCTCCACCACCCTTTCAGGCAGCGCATTCCAGATCCTAACCACTCGCTGCATAAAAAAGGTTTTTCTTAAATCTGTGTCCTCTGGTTCTCAACCCTTCTTCAATAAAGAAAAGAAAGACTTAGATTTCTATAGCGCCTTTCATGACCGCCAATGTCGCAAAGCACTTTACAGCCAATGAAGTATTTTGAAGTGTAGTCACTGTTGTAAGGTGGGAAACGTGGCAGCCAACTTGCGCACAGCAAGCTCCCACAAACAGCAATGTGATGTCGGTTGAGGGATAAATATTGGCCAGGACACCGGGGAGAACTCCCCTGCTCTTCTTCGAAATAGAGCCCTGGGATCTTTTACATGCACCTGAGAGGACAGACAGGGCCTCGGTTTAACGTCTCATCAGTAAGAGCAATACCTCCGACAGTGCGCCCTCCGTACTGCACTGGAGTGACATCCTGGAATGGGACTTGAACCCACGACCTTCTGACTCAGAGGCGAGAGTGCTGCCCACTGAACCACGGGCTGACACAATGGGAACAGTTTCTCTCTCTATCTACTCTGTCCAGACCCCTCATGATTTTGAACACCTCGATCAAATCTCCCCTCAACCTTCTCTGCTCCAAGGAGAACAACCCCAGCTTCTCCAGTCTATCCACGCCACTGAAGTCCCTCATCCCTGGAACCATTCTCGTAAATCTCCTCTGCACCCTCTCTAAGGCCTTCACATCCTTCCTAAAGTGCACTGCCCAGAATTGGACACAACACTGCAGTTGTGGTCGAACCAGTGTTTTATACAAGCTCATCATAACTTCCTTGCTTTTGTACTCTGTGCCTCTATTTATGAAGTCCAGGATCCCATAAGCTTTTTTAACCACTTTCTCAACCTGCCCTGCCACCTTCACCGATTTGTGCCCATCTACCCCCAGGTCTCTCTGTTCATGCACCCACTTTAGGATTTAGTTTATATTACCTCTCCTCGTTCTTGCTACCAAAATGTATCACTTTGCAATTTTTCAGCATTAAACTTCATCTGCCACGTGCCCGCCCATTCCACCAGCCTGTCTGTGTCCTCCTGAAATCTATCCCTCTCCTCCTCACTGTATTTCCAAGTTTTGTGTCATCTGCAGATTTTGAAATTGTGCCCTGTACACCCACATCCAAGTCATTAATATATATCAAGAAAAGCAGTGGTCCCAGTACCGATCCCTGGGGAACACCACTGTATACCTTCCTCCAGTCCGAAAAACAACCGCTCACCACTACTCTCTGTTTCCTGTCACTGAGCCAATTCCATAGAAACATAGAAACATAGAAAATAGGTGCAGGAGTAGGCCATTCGGCCCTTCGAGCCTGCATCGCCATTCAATGAGTTCATGGCTGAACATGCAACCTCAGTACCCCATTCCTGCTTTCTCGCCATACCCCTTGATCCCCCTAGTAGTAAGGACTACATCTAACTCCTTTTTGAATATATTTAATGAATTGGCCTCAACAACTTTCTGTGGTAGAGAATTCCACAGGTTCACCACTCTCTGGGTGAAGAAGTTTCTCCTCATCTCGGTCCTAAATGGCTTACCCCTTATCCTTAGACTATGACCCCTGGTTCTGGACTTCCCCAACATTAATAAGAACATAAGAACATAAGAATTAGGAACAGGAATAGACCGTCTAGCCCCTCGAGCCTGCTCAGCCATTCAATAAGATCATGGCTGATCTGGCCTTGGACTCAGCTCCACTTACCCGCCCGCTCCCCGTAATCCTTAATTCTCTTATTGGTTAAAAATCTATCTATCTGTGATTTGAATACATTCAATGAGCTAGCCTCAACTGCTTCCTTGAGTAGAGAATTCCACAGATTCACAACCCTCTGGGAGAAGAAATTCCTTCTCAACTCGGTTTTAAATTGGCTCTCCCGTATTTTGAGGCTGTGCCCCCTAGTTCTAGTCTCCCCGACCAGTGGAAACAACCTCTCTGCCTCTATCTTGTCTACCCCTTTCATTATTTTAAATGTTTCTATAAGATCACCCCTCATCCTTCTGAACTCCGAGTAAAGACTCAGTCTACTCAATCTATCATCATAAGGTAACCCCCTCATCTCCGGAATCAGCCTAGTGAATCGTCTCTGTACCCCCTCCAAAGCTAGTATATCCTTCCTTAAGTAAGGTGACCAAAACTGCATGCAGTACTCCAGGTGCGGCCTCACCAATACCCTGTACAGTTGCAGCAGGACCTCCCTGCTTTTGTACTCCATCCCTCTCGCAATGAAGGCCAACATTCCATTCGCCTTCCTGATTACCTGCTGCACCTGCAAACTAACTTTTTGGGATTCATGCACAAGGACCCCCAGGTCCCTCTGCACTGCAGCATGTTGTAATTTCTCCCCATTCAAATAATATTCCCTTTTACTGTTTTTTTTCCCAAGGTGGATGACCTCACATTTTCCGACATTGTATTCCATCTGCCAAACCTTAGCCCATTCGCTTAACCTATCTAAATCTATTTGCAGCCTCTCTGTGTCCTCTACACAACCCGCTTTCCCACTAATCTTTGTATCATCTGCAAATTTTGTTACACTACACTCTGTCCCCTCTTCCAGGTCATCTATGTATATTGTAAACAGTTGTGGTCCCAGCACCGATCCCTGTGGCACACCACTAACCACTGATTTCCAACCCGAAAAGGATCTATTTATCCAGATTCTCTGCTTTCTGTTAGCCAGCCAATTCTCTATCCATGCTAATACATTTCCTCTGACTCCACGTACCTTTATCTTCTGCAGTAACCTTTTGTGTGGCACCTTATCGAATGCCTTTTGGAAATCTAAATACACCACATCCATCGGTACACCTCTATCCATCGTGCTCGTTATATCCTCAAAGAATTCCAGTAAATTAATTACACATGATTTCCCCTTCATGAATCCATGTTGCGTCTGCTTGATTGCACTATTCCTATCTAGATGTCCCGCTATTTCTTCCTTAATGATAGCTTCAAGCATTTTCCCCATTACAGATGTTAAACTAACCGGCCTATAGTTACCTGCCTTTTGTCTGCCCCCTTTTTTAAACAGAGGCGTTACATTAGCTGCTTTCCAATCCGCTGGTACCTCCCCAGAGTCCAGAGAATTTTGGTAGATTATAACAAATGCATCTGCTATAACTTCCGCCATCTCTTTTAATACCCTGGGATGCATTTCATCAGGACCAGGGGACTTGTCTACCTTGAGTCCCATTAGCCTGTCCAGCACTACCCCCGTAGTGATAGTGATTGTCTCAAGGACCTCCCTTCCCACATTCCCGTGACCAGCAATTTCTGGCATGGTTTCTGTGTCTTCCACTGTGAAGACTGAAGCAAAATAATTGTTTAAGGTCTCAGCTATTTCCACATTTCCCATTATTAAATCCCCTTTCTCATCTTCTAAGGGACCAACATTTACTTTAGTCACTCTTTTCCGTTTTATATATCGGTAAAAGCTTTTACTATCTGTTTTTATGTTTTGCGCAAGTTTACCTTCGTAATCTATCTTTCCTTTCTTTATTGCTTTCTTAGTCATTCTTTGCTGTCGTTTAAAATTTTCCCAATCTTCTAGTTTCCCACTAACCTTGGCCACCTTATACGCATTGGTTTTTAATTTGATACTCTCCTTTATTTCCTTGGTTATCCACGGCTGGTTATCCCTTCTCTTACCGCTTTCCGTATCCGTGCTGCCACTGTCCCTTTTATTCCATGGGCTTCAACTTTGCTGGCAAGCCTGTTATGTGGCACTTTGTCGAATGCCTTTTGGAAATCCATATACACCACGCCAACCGCATTGCCCTCATCAAAAAACTCGATCCAGTTAGTTAAACATGATCTTCCTTTAACAAATCTGTGCTGGCTTTCCTTAATTAATCCAGGCTTGTCCAAGTGACTGTTTTGTCTGGATTATTGTTTCTAAAAGCTTCCCCACTACTGAGGTTAAGCTGACTGGCCTGTAGTTGCTGGGTTTATCTTTACACCCTTTTTTGAACAAGGGTGTAAAATTTGCAATTCTCCAGTCCTAGATGGTACGCATTGCAGCCACGGTGCGCCGGTGGTGGAGGGAGTGAATGTTGAAGGTGGTGGATGGGGAGCTGATCAAGCGGCTGCTTTGTCCTGGATGGTGTCGAGCTTCTCGAGTGTTGTTGGAGCTGCACTCATCCAGGCAAGTGGAGAGTGTTCCATCACACTCCTGACTTGTCGATGATGGAAAGGCTCTGGGGAGACAGGAGGTGAGACACTCGCCACAGAATACCCAGTCTCTGACCTGCATCGCCTTTAATGTTAGTGAATCTGGTAGGCAGGAGGTTTAATGAAAGAAAGACTTCCATTTCCATACCGCCTTTCACGATCTCAGGAAGGCATATTTTTTTTCATTGTGTAGTCATTGTTATAACGTAGGAAACGCGGTTGATGCAGCAAGTTGTTGTGATCGGGAACGCGCTGCCTGAAAGGGCGGTGGCAGCAGATTCAATCGTAACTTTCAAAAGGGAATTGGATAAATACATGAATACGAAAAACTTGCAGGGCTGCGGGGAAAGAGCGGGGGGAGTGGGACTAATGGGATCGCTCTTTCACAGAGCCGGCACAGGAACAATGGGCCGAATGGCCTCCTCCTGTGCTAACCTCTGCCATATTTCCCCCCTTTTTTTTTACACCTCTTTTGTTCTCTTTCCCACGGCAGCTGGAGATGATCCCACCTCGACTCATCTTTTGTTTCTTAACTTGTCCCGTTACCGTCTCAATTTGGCCCATCATCTCTTTTGTTTCTTAATCTCCCCTGTCTTCCACCCTATCACAGACCTGCCCTTTTGTTCTTTCCTCCTCTTCCCCCCCCCCCTCGCTCTCAGGGCCCTTTGCAATTCCTTAAGAACCTGTTACATCTCTGACTTTTCACAGACCTGAAACGTTAACTCTGTTTCTCTCTCCACAGATGCTGCCTGACCCATTGAGATTTCTGGCATTTTCTGTTTTTACTGCTTCTGTGCTGTATCATTTTGTGATAGCTAGGTGGTTTCGCTGAACAGCAATCTGGATCGGAGCCATAACGAGATAGGAGACAGCCATCATATTAGGCAGTCCTTTGGAATCGAGAAAGACTTGCTTCCACTCTAACAATTAGTTCTTAGGTGGCTGAACAGTCCAATACGAGAACCCTGTCACAGGTGGGACAGACAGTGGTTGAAGGAAAGGGAGGGTGGGACTGGTTTGCCACACGTTCCTTCTGCTGCCTGCGCTTGTTTTCTGCATTTTTTTTTAATTCGTTGCCAATCTTTCCAATTCTTTGTCAAATCACAAACGCCAGAGGTCACCTTGCACACATCTAGGATCACTCTGCGCCAATGCTCTTAGCCAAAAGGCCTAGAGCCACTGCACCGTTCCTGGAAGTACTGCAATACCAGGTTCGTGCCATGGAGGTGGATGGGTCAGGTCCCCCACACACCTCCGTGGAGGTGGATGGGTCAAGCCACCCCACCCACCTCCTATTTCCAAAAAGCATAGGAGAACCACCTTCCTGATCCAGGGAGAACCACTTTGGGGTTCCCTGTCAGGTCAGTTACGCATGATCTTAGCCAAAAGGCCGAGAAGCGCTTGTTTTCTGCATGCTCTCGGCGACGAGACTCGAGGTGCTCAGTGCCCTCCCGGATGCACTTCCTCCACTTAGGGCGGTCTTTGGCCAGGGACTCCCAGGTGTCAGTGGGGATGTTGCACTTTATCAGGGAGGCTTTGAGGGTGTCCTTGTAATGTTTCCTCTGCCCACCTGTGGCTTTGCCGTGTAGGCGTTCCGAGTAGAGCGCTTGCTTTGGGAGTTTCATATCTGGCATGCAAACAATGTGGCCTGCCCAGCGGTGCTGATCGCGTGTGGTCAGTGCTTCAATGCTGGGGATGTTGGCCTGGTCGAGGACGCTAACATTGGTGCGTCTGTCCTCCCAGGGCATTTGTAGGATCTTACAGAGACATCGTTGGTGGTATTTGTCTCTGTCTCTGAGCCATACAGGAGGGCAGGTATTACTACAGTATTGAGCTTGGTGGCAGATTTGAGAGCCTGGTCTTCAAACATTCTTTTCCTCAGGCGGCCGAAGGCTACACTGGCGCACTGGAGGCGGTGTTGAATCTCATTGTCAATGTCTGCCCTTGTTGATAAGAGGCTCCCGTTGTATGGGAAATGGTCCTCGGTGTCCAGAGCCGCGTCGTGGATCTTGATGACTGGGGGGCAGTGCTGTGCGGTGAGGACAGGCTGGTGGAGGATGTTTAGCTTAACGCCATGCTTTCGTATGCCTCAGTAAATACATTAACTATGACTTGGAGTTCAGCCTCTGTATGAGCGCAGACGCAGGCATCATCCACGTACTATGGCTTGAACGACAGAGGTTGGGGTGGTCTTGGACCTGGCCCGGAGACGGCGAAGGTTGAACAGCTTCCCACTGGTTCTGTAGTTTAGTTTCACTCCAGCGAGGAGCTTGTTGACTGTGAGGTGGAGCATGGTGGCGTGGAAGATTGAGAAGAGGGTTGGGGCGATGACGTAGCCCTGTTTGACCCCGGGTCTGGACGTGAATCGGGTCTGTGATGGATCTATTGGTAAGGATCACGGCCTGCATGTTGTCGTGGATCAGGCGGAGGATGGTGACGAACTTTTGAGGGCATTCGAAACGGGGCAGGATGCTCCATAGACCCTCGCGGTTGACAGTGTCAAAGGCACTTTATAAGGTCGAAGAAGGCCATGTATAAAGGCTGGTGCTGCTCCCTGCAGCTGTCGCGCTGCAAAGATCATATCCGTTGTGCCCCGTAGGGGACAAAATCCGCACTGTGACTCCGGGAGGAGCTCCTCGGCCACAGGGACAAGACGGTTGAGGAGGACTCTAGCGATGACTTTCCCAGTGGCTGATAGCAGGGAGATTCCTCTGTCGTTGCCGCAGTCGGACTTGTCCCCTTTGTTAAAGGTGTCATGATCACTACAACTCTGAGATCTCCCGGCATGCTCTCCTCCCTGGATGAGAGAGATGAGGTCATGTATCCGTGCCAGCAGCGCCTCTCCGCCATACTTCAGTGCCTCAGCAGGGATTCCATCCACTCCCGTAGCCTTGTTGTTCTTAATGTCTTATGGCTTTTTCTACCTCGTGCAGTGCTGGGGTTTTACTGAGGTGGTGGCGGGTAGCATACTGCGGGATGGAGTCGCGAACACTCGAGTCAAAGGCAGAGTCTCGATTGAGGAGATCTTCAAAGTTCTCCTTCCAGCGGGTCCTGACTGCCTCAGTGTCCTTGATGAGTGTTTCCCCGTTCTTGGTCTGAAGTGGGTTGGGGCCTTGAGTGTTTGGCCCGTAGGTGGCCTTGACTGTGATGAAGAATCCTCGTACATCATGGCTGTCGGCCAGCTGCTGAATCTCTTGTGCTTTCTCCATCCACCACCTGTTCTTTAGGTCCCAGGTTTTTTGTTGAACCTCAGCCTTGAGCCGTTTGTAATGCTGCCTTGCTGCCCTGGCATTGGGTTGTTGTTTAAGGATCAGAAATGTCCTGTGCTTGCGATCTATTAGCTCTTGGATCTCCTGGTCATTCTCATCAAACCAGTCTTGGTGTTTCCTGGTTGAGTGACTGAGCGTCTCTTCGCAGGCACTGGTTATGGAGGTCTGGAGGGCAGACCAGATGCTGTGGGCGTTCTGTGTCTTGGGGTCATCAAGGCACGCCAGGTTAGCTGTGAGGTGCTGGCTGTATAGAGCTCTTTTGGCTGGGTCTTTAAGTGCCCCGGCATTGACTGTTTTGCGGCACTGCTTCTGCTGCCCGCTCTGCTTTGGGGCTATGTTTATATCGATGATGGATCGTATTAGGCGATGATCCGTCCAGCAGTTGTCCGCTCCTGTCATGGCGTGGGTGATGTGCACATCCTTGCGATCCCTGGCTCGGACGATGACATAGTCGAGCAGGTGCCAGTGTTTGGAGCGAGGGTGTTGTTCCTCTGGCACAACAAGGTGTTGGTGATGGCAAGTTCATATTCTAAACATTTTATTGTTTTCTGATATCTGTGTCATTTTATGATATCTAGGTGGTTTCGCTGAACAGCAATCTGGATCAGAACCATAACGAGATAGAAGAAAGCAGCAAATACACAACAGGCCTCATCCCCAGGGGAAGGAGAATAGCTGTTTAGCAATAGATGCAAACCTTTCAGCTGAGCCTGGAGATTTAAGGAAGGGCTTCTCTCTGAAACATCAAGCCAACTTTATTCTTTCAAATAACATGGACCTGCGAGCGTTTTTCCAGAAATTTGTGATATTCTTTGGGATTTTCAGTAGTTCCAGTTCTTCCTATCCCCTCCTCCCGGCTGGTCAAATATTCCGCTTGGAATCACAGCTCCAACTTGGCACCATTCATGTTTCTCCGCACCGGGCAAAGTGTTTACTCACTGGGCCACCAGGGAACACATCATCTGATGGCAATTCTGTTCAAAGCAATCGACCAATTTTTAGAATAGGAAAAAATGAAGACTTGCATTTATATAGCGCCTTTCACAACCTCAGGACGTCCCAAAGCGCTTTACAGACAAAGAAGTACTTTTGAAGTGTAGTCAGTGTTATACTGTGGGAAACGCAGCAGCCAATATATGCACAGCAAGCTCCCACACACAGCAATGTGATAATGATCAGGTTCACCAGACTGATTCCTGGGATGGCAGGACTGACATATGAGGAGAGACTGGATCGACTAGGCCTGTATTCACTGGAGTTTAGGAGAATGAGAGGGGATCTCATAGAAACATATAAAATTCTGACGGGACCGGACAGGTTAGATGCAGGAAGAATGTTCCCGATGTTGGGGAAGTCCAGAACCAGGGGTCACAGTCTAAGGATAAGGGGTAAGCCATTTAGATGAGGAGAAACTTCTTCACTCAGAGAGTTGTTAACCTGTGGAATTCCCTACCGCAGAGAGTTGTTCATTGGATATATTCAAGAGGGAATTAGATGTGGCCCTTACGGCTAAAGGGATCAAGGGGTATGGAGAGAAAGCAGGAAAGGGGTACTGAAGGAATGATCAGCCATGATCTTATTGAATGGTGATGCAGGCTCGAAGGGCCAAATGGCCTACTCCTGCACCTATTTTCTATGTTTCTATGTTTCTATGTAATCTGTTCCTTACTGATGTTGGTTGAGGGATAACTTTTGGCCAGAACACCGAGGAGAACTCGCATGCTCTTCTTCTAGTGTAATGGGATATTTTATGTCCACCTGAGAGAGCAGATGAGGCCTATGTTTAAAGTCTCATCCAAAAGATGGCACCTCTGACAGTGCAGCACTCCCTCAGTATTGCCCCTCCAACAGTGCAGCACTCCTCAGTACTGCCCCTCCGACAGTTCAGCAATCCCTCAGTACTGCCTCTCCAACAGTGCAGCACTCCTCATTACTGCCCTTCCGACAGTGCGGCGTTCCCTCAGTACTGCCCCTCCGATAATGTGGCACTCCCTCAGTACTGCCCCTCCGACAGTGCGGCGTTCCCTCAGTACTGCCCCTCCGACAGTGCGGCGCTCCCTCAGTACTGCCCCTCCGACAGTGCGGTGCTCCCTCAGCACTGCCCCTCCGACAGTGCGGCGCTCCCTTAGTACTGCCCTTCCGACAGTGCAGCGCTCCCTTAGTACTGCCCCTCCGACAGTGCAGCGCTCCCTTAGTACTGCCCATCCGACAGTGCGGCGCTCCCTCAGTACTGCCCCTCCGACAGTGCGGCGCTCCCTTAGTACTGCCCCTCCGACAGTGCAGCGCTCCCTCAGCACTGCCCCTCCGACAGTGCGGCACTCCCTTAGTACTGCCCCTCCGACAGTGCGGCACTCCCTCAGCACTGCCCCTCCGACAGTGCGGCACTCCCTTAGTACTGCCCCTCCGACAGTGCGGCACTCCCTCAGTACTGCCCCTCCGACAGTGCGGCGCTCCCTCAGTACTGCCCCTCCGACAGTGCGGCGCTCCCTCAGTACTGCCCCTCCAACAGTGCGGCGCTCCCTCAGTACTGCCCTGGAAGTGTCAGCCTATATTTTTGTGCTCAAGTCTCTGGCGGTTTGAACCTACAACCTTCTGACTCAGAGGTGAGAGTGCTACCCACTGAGCCACATACAGGAGGGGGATTGAATGGGGGAGGTGGGGGGAGCTGTCTGTTCTTTTTGAAAAAACAGATGTCCGACAATTCAAAGTCGGATGGGGACTTTTCCCGCCTCAGATAGCTTTCAATGCCCAGAGCTGCTGCCCACCCGGGGTGGGGGCGAGGGGAGGAGGGGTACGAGAGGTTGTTTAGATTCACAAATTAATTTCCTACACCTGTTGTAGGACCCAATTGCAAATTTCAAATAGAAATGGACGATACATCAGTCACAGTTCCTTAATTGTGTATTTGCTGGTTTGATCTATTCATTATGGCTCCGATCCAGGTTTCTGTTCAGTGACTTTGACTAGAAATCACAGAATGACACAGCACAGGAGGCCATTCAGCCCTTCGAGCCTGTGCTGGCTCTGCGAGAGAGCGGTCCGATTAATCCCACTCCCCCGGTACCCTACCTCTTCCCCCAAAGCCCTGCAAGTTTTTCCTGATCAAGTATTTATCCAATTCCCTTCCGAAGGGTTCCGCGCCCTTTCATGTGTCGACAGGGCATCCTTAACAACAAATTATATTTATATAGCGACTTTATGGGGCCCCAGCTGTTTACACTGTACATTTATGATTTAGATGAGGGGATTAAATGTAGTATCTTCAAATTTGCGGATGACACTAAGTTGGGTGGCAGTGTGAGCTGCGAGGAGGATGCTGTGAGGCTGCAGAGCGACTTGGATAGGTTAGGTGAGTGGGCAAATGCATGGCAGATGAAGTATAATGTGGATAAATGTGAGGTTATCCACTTTGGTGGTAAAAACAGAGAGACAGACTATTATCTGAATGGTGACAGATTAGGAAAAGGGGAGGTGCAAAGAGACCTGGGTGTCGTGGTACATCAGTCATTGAAGGTTGGCATGCAGGTACAGCAGGTGGTTAAGAAAGCAAATGGCATGTTGGCCTTCATAGCGAGGGGATTTGAGTACAGAGGCAGGGAGGTGTTGCTACAGTTGTACAGGGCATTGGTGAGGCCACACCTGGAGTATTGTGTACAGTTTTGGTCTCCTAACCTGAGGAAGGACATTCTTGCTATTGAGGGAGTGCAGCGAAGGTTCACCAGACTGATTCCCGGGATGGCGGGACTGACCTATCAAGAAAGACTGGATCAACTGGGCTTGTATTCACTGGAGTTCAGAAGAATGAGATGGGACCTCATAGAAACATTTAAAATTCTGATGGGGTTAGACAGGTTAGATGCAGGAAGAATGTTCCCAATGTTGGGGAAGTCCAGAACCAGAGGTCACAGTCTAAGGATAAGGGGTAAGCCATTTAGGACCGAGATGCGGAGGAACTTCTTCACCCAGAGAGTGGTGAACCTGTGGAATTCTCTACCACAGAAAGTTGTTGAGGCCAATTCACTAAATATATTCAAAAAGGAGTTAGATGAGGTCCTTACTACTAGGGGAATCAAGGGGTATGGTGAGAAAGCAGGAATGGGGTACTGAAGTTGAATGTTCAGCCATGAACTCATTGAATGACGGTGCAGGCTAGAAGGGCCGAATGGCCTACTCCTGCACCTATTTTCTATGTTTCTATGTTTAACGTAGGAAAAATGTCCCTAAGGCGCTTCACAGGAGCAATTAGCGAACACCGAGCCAGATACAGAAATATTCAGACAGACTCGGTCAGACGCAGGGCAGCTGACCAAAAGCTTGGTCAAAGAGGTCGGTTTTAAGGGGAGGTAAAAGATAAATGATGTGTTTTTCTCCCCATTTTCTGTGAAGACTTTTGTTTATTAGCTATACGAATATTGGAGATTGGGATAACAAAGGCTGTCGGACCGAATGGAGCGGTGAGAGACAGGAGGCCAAGTGATGACATCTCCTGGTGCATGGCCAGAGTTAGCAGCATTTGCTGTCCCATCCCTCCCGAAATTCCACCCATAGAATGTCAAAAAACCTGAACTGAAAAGTCTCTTCAGTGTTTGGTGGGGGGGAACAATCTATATATAAATTGCTGTGACACGTGAGGAAATGAGTCAGCTGTGGTCTGCGGCGAATGCTTTCATAAGGCAGGCTGCCTGTCACAGCGGACAGGACTTGCAGGATTGTCACTCTGTGCAGAGCTCTCTGAGCACAGGAACATTCAGCCAGGCCTCTGCTCACACAGGTACGTGCCTTTCTCGTAAAAAGCACCCGCCTTCATTGCTTGAGGAATAGAATTGCAAAGCTGGGAAGTTCTGCTGAACTTACATCGAGTCTTGGTTGTACCACGCTTGGAGTACTGCGCACAGTTCTGGTCTGCATATTAAGAAGAGGACATAGAGGCACTGGCAGAGAAGAGGTTCGAACTATCGGGGAAAGATGGACCGGGCTGGGACCCTCTTCTCGGGAAAAG
Source organism: Pristiophorus japonicus (assembly GCF_044704955.1). NCBI lineage: Eukaryota > Metazoa > Chordata > Chondrichthyes > Pristiophoridae > Pristiophorus > Pristiophorus japonicus. Next base: position 214,989,421 of record NC_091987.1, on the reverse strand, counting down.
GGAAAGCTGAGGGGTGCCCTGATCCAGGTCTTTCCCATTATGAAAGGGTTCGATAGGGTAGATGTCGAGATTTGTGGTGTACTAAACTAGGGCCATCAATATAAGTCACGAATGAATGCAATAAGGAATTGAGGAGAAAGTTCTTTCCCCAGAGAGCGGTGAGAATGTGGGAACTCGCTGCCACAGGGAGGGGTTGAGGCGAATAGTATCGATGTGGTTGAGGGAAAGTTAAATAAACACATGAGGGAGAAAGGAATAGAGGGATGTGCTGATGGGGGGAGATGGAGAGGGCTGGGAGGAGCTTCCTGGAGAGCAGTAACCCTTACACCGACCTGTTGGGCTGAATGGGCTGTTCCTGTGTCTGTAAAAGTTTCTGTAATTCCATGTAGGGATCTTTTGAAAGTTACGCGCAATAACTGGCACCTTACAAAAACCAGGCAGTGCTGAACGTGCGCAGCATTTGAGAAAGGACTGAGGCTCCGGAATCCACGCTGTCACCGTTCCCTCTCTCCAATGTGCGTATTTCCAGAGTGGGCTGTTTTTAAGGCAGCTTTCTGGAGGGGGCAGATTGTGAATTGGCTGCCCCTTGCCTCAGGGGGAAGGGAGAGTCGGGTGGGGGTGTTGATTCACGATAGTCCCACATTCGCTACTGCCCGAGATGGCTTTCAGCCGCCCCAGTATGTTGTGTTTCTGACCGAACACAGAGTTTGCTCAGCAACTGAAGTCGCCCGCGTGTTAGTTTTGTGGGCCAAGTGTTGCGGAGGAGAATGATTAAGAGTTTTGCGAACGAGAAAGTCCCAGGCTACATATCGGCTTTCAAAGCAATTATGAGTGTCATGTATTCAACCAGCATTGTAACCCATGTATAATCTGACCTAAATTGTACACCGTGAGAACAATGACCACTAGGTGGGAGACACTCCTAACCTGGACCTTCAGGTATAAAAGGGGAAGCTCCACCCACCTTCATCACTTGAGTGCTAAGGAATAAAGGACAGGTCACAGACTGACCTTCTCTCAAGCATGGGCCTCATGTGCATTTATACTGTGTAGTAAGGACGTATCAATGAGTATATGAAACCGATGAGCTGGGGTTGGTGAATGTAAAAGATCCCATGGCACGATTTTAAAGAGCAGGGGAGTTCTCCCCAGTGTCCTGGACCAATATTTATCCTCAAATTACATCACAAAAATATTATCTGGTCATTATCACATTGCTGTTTGAGGGAGCTTGCTGTGCGCAAATTGGCTGCTGCATTTCCCACATTACAACAGTGACGACACTTCAAAGTAGGTCATTGGTGTCATGTTCAGAATAACTCCACAAGACTGTATTGTAAGCTCAAACTGTCTTTATTCTGACTGCAGAGTGGAGAAACAGCATGGTGGATTACCCTTTATACCTGCTTGCCCCAGGGTGCGCAGGTGACCCTTAGGTCTCCCACAGGTGTGCCCCCTGGTGGCAAGTCTTACATATTGGTGAGGTTTACATACATACATAACATCACTCCCCCGCAAAGTCTTATGTACAAGTTATTTGCAAGTTGAGGCGATCTGGTGCCCTGTGTTCCCGGGTCGATCGCTGGAGTTGAAGTCCTGGCCTGGGTGAGTTGGTTGGATCATTGCTGCACGGCCGTGTGGCTGGTCTGATCGGGCTGACGGGCATGGTGGGTTCATCCTCATGGTCGATGGTGTTAGTGGGTCGCTGGGGGCCAGGTCCTTTCACAGTGGTTCCTGGTTATCTGTAGTTTGCAGTTTGGTCTGGTCCAAATGCTTTCTGCGTTTGCCCAGTACATGGTTTCACAACAAACACTCCATTTTCATCACAAACACTCCATTCCCCTCTTTGGCTAATACAGTGCTAGCAGACCATCTGGGGCCCTGAACATGGTCTACGTCATTTATTCTGATGTCGCATGGAGAAGCCATACGATCATGGTACCTTCTCTGCTGATAGCATACGGAAGGCTTGGTTCTGAGTGATTCAGCCCAGTGACTCGGGATAGCCGGGTCTGTAGGGAGTCTACTGTGACACGTCTGGTGCTTGGCTTTATGATTTGGGCTGCCCGCTCCAGACTATTGTTGCTGACCCTAAGGTCTGGCAAGCCAAGGATGGCCGATTTGGCCTTGAGACTTTCAGTAGTGGCGGGAGGCCACGTGGATCCTGGGCCATGGTATGGAGGCCCCGGACCACCGACTGTGTGTAACCTCCCTGCCTTTCTTTGCAAAGTAGGGGGCAATCTGATGGGATGAGCATTGAGTCTTTGCGACGGATAAGCTGCAACATCCTGTCTAGAGGTTTGCCGTTGGCAGGCGGTAACGTGGGATCGTGGCTGGTCCAGGTCCTAAACTGGTTGACCCCTCGCTTCCTAGCACTTCCATAACACCGAGCAGGTCTGCGGGCTGAGCCGTTTCCACCCCGGTGGTGGGCAACGATAGCCAACTGAGGGCATCAGGGCCGTTCTCAGTGCCTGGCCTGTGGCGAATCATGTTACAAGGCACAGACAGTGTTAGACATATTCAAAACAAAGCATTGATAATAGTGCCTCTGCTCGCCCAGAACTGAGATTGGCAGCTTGTCTGACTTGAGCAAATATTGGTACACTCTTTGCTACATCTCTTTTGTCCTGTGAACGCAGGCGACTGCCTTGGTTAACTTATTGGATGCATGTAGAACCGGTTGGGGCATGCCGACTACTTTGGCTTGCTGTACAACACGCCCGATCCCATGTGATAACACATTACTTGCTACAAATACTTTGATAGATACCTATCAGTCATTGAAGGTTGGCATACAGGTGCAGCAGGTGGTGAAGAAGGCAAATGGCATGTTGGCTTTCATAGCGAGATGATTTGAATATAGGAGCAGGTAGGTCTTACTGCAGTTGTACAGGGCCTTGGTGAGGCCTCACCTTGAATATTGTGTACAATTTTGGTCTCCTAATCGTAGGAAGGACATTCTTGCTATTGAGGGAGTGCAGTGAAGGTTCACCAGACTGATTCCCAGGATGACAGGACTGACATATGAAGAAAGACTGGATCGACTAGGCTTGTATTCAGTGGAATTTAGAAGAATGAGAGGATCTCATAGAAACATACCCCTTGATCCCTTTAGTCGTAAAAGCCACATCTAACTCCCTTTTGAATATATCGAATGAACTGGCCCCAATAACTTTCTGTAGTAGAGAAGTGCACATGCCCACAACTCTCTGAGTGAAGAAGTTTCTCCTCATCTCGGTCCTAAATGGCTTACCCCTTCTGACGGGATTGGACAGGTTAGATGCAGGAAGAATGTTGCCGATGTTGGGGAAGTCCAGAACCAGGGGTCACAGTCTAAGGATAAGGGGTAAGCCATTTAGGACCGAGATGAGGAGAAACTTCTTCACTCAGAGTTGTAGGCATGTGGAATTCTCTACCACAGAAAGTTGTTGGGGCCAGTTCGTTAGATATATCAAGAGAGAGCTAGATGTGGCCCTTACGGCTAAAGGGATCAAGGGGTATGGAGAGAAAGCAGGAATGAGGTACTGAAATGCATGATCAGCCATGATCATATTGAATGGTGATGCAGGCTCGAAGGGCCAAATGGCCTACTCCTGCACCTACTTGCTATGTTTCTATATACAACTAGTTGGGGTTCGCCCACTACTTTGGCTTGCTGTACAATATGCCTGACCCCGTGTGAAAACACATCATTTGCTACAAGTACTTTGTCAGATACATATACGACGGGTTTGTGTTCGCCCGCTACTTTGACTTGTTGTAAGGTAACCCCGACCCCATATGATAATACATCATTGGCCGCAAAAGAGCGCTCACATGGGTTACACAGTGCAAACAACTCATTGGAATGTAGTGGGTTCCTGGCCTTCTCAGCGGCCGCCCCTTTACCTTTGCCCCAAGCCCAGTCACTGCACTCCCTCAATAGCACTCCCCAAGCCCAGTCATCTTCCTTGCTGGGCAACACATGCCCCTGTTTTGTTGCGGCGACATCCTGTGGTCTGGACGCTCTCTCGTCCCGTGGTCTGGACGCACTTTCATCCTGTGGTCTGGAAGCAGTCTCGTCTGTGTCCGTGATGCCGACTGCCGCAATCTTCCTCCCCAGGGATTTTGCCTCTGGCATCGGGAAGACACATGCGGATCATTTTGGCCGGAGTCCCACTCTGCTTGGTCGACCTGGAGCCTCTTCCATCATCGCGAAGAGGTTGTTGGCTTTGGGTGATGGATACTGCGCCCATACCGCTGCTCGGTTGATCTTTATCTCCTCGTGGTCGTGATGAGCGGCCTGTGCCTCGGGGATCTGCAAATGGATCTGCACTTCGATGCCTGGTTCAGCTGAAGGTGCGGTCTTGATCAACCTTTGAGCAAGAGAGATGTTGTTCGCCGGAGAAGGTACAATGAGGTCTTCCCAGTTCCATCGAATCTTCCCCATCCACCTTCTACCAAGCAGCATTGGCCCATCACCTGAAACAATCCACAGTGGTAAATCATGCACTGCTCCCTCATGGGTCACTCTTATGTCCGCACTACCAATAACTGGTATCAATTCCTTGGTCTAGGTGCACAGCTTTGCCTGAATTGGGATCAGCTTGGGTCGTTGTGCTCTGTCGCCCCACAGCCTCTCGAATGCCTTCTGGCTCATTATTGATTGACTTGCCCCCGTGTCCAATTCCATGGAGACTGGAGTGCCGTTGAGTTTAACTTTTAACATTATCGGAGGGCTTTTGGTGGTGAAGGTGTGTATCCCATATACTTCCTCTTCATCCTCAGGTTGAGTTGCCTCTCCTGCTCATTCAGCGTGATTCTCGCTGGATCGGTCGTCCTCTGCTGACTCTGCCACGTGGTGAGTCACAGGTCGTTTGCACATTCGCTGGAGGTGCCCCATTGTTCCACAGCCCTTGCACACATAGTGCTTGAATCGACATTGATGGGCTCTATGACTGCCCCCGCAGCGCCAACATGGTGCTAATAGATACACATTCACGCCCCACGGCGGACTCTGAGTCACCCTAGGCCTGGCCTCTGTGGTTGTGTTATGCACAGTACTTGCCGGTGAGCTTCGATTCTGTGAAGATATCTGTTTCATGTTGTCGCTCGTGGATATGAAAGCCTGGGCTATTGTGATGGCCTTGCTCAGATCTAGGGATTCGGCAGTTTGCGAAGAATGACCGCGTGGCCGATTCCAAGCACGAAAAAGTCCCGCAACATTTCCCCCAAAGATCCGGCAAATTCGCACTGTCCCGTAAGGCGTCTTAGGTCGGCGACAAAGCTTGCCACGTTCTGGCTCTCGAAGCGATGGTGTGTGTAAAAGCGATACCTAGCCATTAAGATGCTCTCCTTCGGCTTGAGGTGTTCCCGAACCAGCGTGCACAGCTCTGTGTAAGTCTTGTCCGTTGGTTTGTCCGGTGCCAGCAGATTTTTGAGGAGGCCATATATCGAAGACCCACATACGGTGAGGAGAATCGCCCTGCGCTTGACCACCATCTCAGCCTTGTCCAGTTCGTTGGCCACCAAGTACTGGTCGAGACGCTCAATGAAGGCTTCCCAATCATCACTCTCAACAAATCTCTCAAGAATGCCAACGGCAGCCATTACCGCGTGAAAGTTCGTGATCCGTTACTTGTCGCCAATTGTTATGTTCAGAATAACTCCAAGACTGTATTGTAAGCTCAAACTGTTGTGACCTTGGTCTCTTTATTCAGACTCCAGATTGGGGAAGCAGCATGGTGAATCACCTTTTTATGCCTGCTTGCCCCAGGGTGTACAGGTGACCCTTAGGTCTCCCACAGGTGTGCCCCCTGGTGGCAAGTCTTACATATTGGTGAGGTTTACATACATACATAACAATTGGCTGTAAAGCACTTTGGGACATTCTGAGGTTGCGAAAGGCACTATTTCAATGCAAGTCTGTCTTTCTTTGCCAGCATACACGTGAAGGACGCTTGTTGAAGCCTCCGAGCCTGTTGCCTGTGGATCCACGGCCAGGATTCACTGCCGTCAAGAGGGAGGCAAAAAACAAATCAGAGGAGAACGTTAACATCGCAACGAGTGCCTAATTCGGCAGACCAACGAGAAAGAGAAAACTAAACAAAGGCCCTCATCACAATGGGTAAAAAACATTTTTGTTACTACTTTTTGGAATGCAGTGACTGTTGTCATGCAGGCACGGATCTGACTGGAATACCAGAGGGTCACTGACATCACCAATTATCAGGAGCCATTGCACCCAGAGCGGGTGATTCCTGGACGGGTGCAGGTAGCTAGTTTGGAGCAAGAATATTCAAGGTGTTATCGACAATGAAAAAAAATAGTAACTTATTTTAATTCACCTTACCATAATTTTTTACTGTTCTAATTTCTTTTACCTTACAAGGGACAGAAATGATGCAGGAATTGCGAGCAGTTGAGTTCAGGGACGGTGTCCTGTGGCTTGAAGGTAAGCTTTGTTGACTGATTCACAACTGGTTGTTGGGGATGGGTAATGAAGCCTATATACAGGCCCCGGGGGGGGGGGGGAGAGCTCTCTCAATGGAGGGTGGGGAAGCTCACCATGCAGTGTGGGACTGAGCTATATCACCCAGACGGATCTGACCAGAATACCAGTATCACTGACAAGGTCAATTATCAGGGACCATTGCACCCTCGGTGGGTGAGTCCTGATTCCAGGGCGGTTGTAGTTGGCTGTATCATCTGTGGGCTGAGGAGAGAAAAGTATCAGCCAGGGTTCCAAGTCCAATGACCTCTACGAGAAAATGACACCAAAAAAAAAAAAAGGTCATGAAAGATGAATTTCTATAGCGTCTTTCATGACCTCGAGACATCCCAAAGCGCTTTACAGCCAATGAATTACTTTTGGACTGTAGCCACTGTAGCGTCCTGGGCCAATACTCATCTCTCAGGCAACACAACAAAAACAGATTATCTGGGTCATTATCACATTGCTGTGTGTGGGAGCTTGCTGTGCGCAAATTGGCTGCCCTTTGAGCGCATCACCTCACTTTAATGCCTATAACCTTAGCTCAGGTTCACAGGTTATGAATTACATCGAATTCACAGCAGACCTTTCACCCCGACTGGTCTATGCCGGTGTTTGTGTTCCAGGCACGCCTCCTCCCACCCGACTCCATCTCACCCCATCAAAACAACCTCTGTTCCTTTCTCCCTCATGTACTTATCTAACTTCCTCTTAAATGCGTTCCATTTTCCCAGTTTATGAAGTTCAATGATCCCATAACCAAGTTTCTGCCTATTACTCACAGTCTAGTTCCTGCTGGTCCCTTGTATAAAAAGGGAAGTATATGGAACAATCGACCGCAAAGATTTAAAAATAATCAAAGAACCAGAGAACGGTTACAGCACAGAAGGAGGCCATTCGGCCTGTCGAGCCCGTGCTGGCTCTCTCGGTTAGTCCCACTCCCCCTGCCCTTTCCCTATAGCCCAGCAAATTTTTTATCCTTCAGGTACGTATCCAACTCTCTTTTGAAAGCCACGATTGAGTCTGCCTCCACCACCCTCTCAGGCCCTGCATTCCAGATCCTAACCACTCGCTGAGTTTAAAAAAAAAAGATTTTCCTCGTATGGCCTTTGGTTCTTTGCCAATCACCTTAAATCTGTGCCCTCTGGTTCTTGATCTTTCAGCCAATGGGAACAGTTTCTCTCTATCTACTGTTAGGTCATGAACCGTTACTTTGTAAAAGTGCGCATCCACTTTAATTCTAAGAATAACGCTCTATTATTTCATCGAATAACGGTGCTAGATTTGCTGTGTGAAAATTGGCATGAAGTGCCCAGAGTCGAACCAACAGAGCCAAGCCCAGAAAGTTACCAACCCACTGGGGGCAATTGGGATCCTTTCAACTTAACCAGAAACTGTCCCAGTGTCATGTCTTTGTCAAATTGAGAGAATCTCGTCTCTACTGTCACACTCACAGGAAAGAGTTGATTATTTATTTGCTCCGTCTGCATGCACAGGATGTGAACATGACCAGCTCAGAAAAAAATAAAATAATTCAAATTTACTACGGAAACCCCCCCGACCCCAAACACATCGATATCCGACCTGATGTTGGGCATGAATGGAAAAAAGTCTATTTGCAAATATAAACTGATTAGAGAGAAAGAGAGACACAAAGAACATTAACAGCATAAGAAATAGGAGCAGGAGTCGGCCATTCGGCCCCTCGAGCCTGCTAGATCAGGGCTGATCTTTGACCTCAACTCCACTTTCCTGCACGATCCCCATATCCCTTGTTCCTCGAGCCCAAAAATCTATCGATCTCAGCCTTGAATATACTCAATGAAGAGAGAGGCACACAGAGAGAAAGCGAGGCAGGCATATCTGTTTGGGGCACTTTGGAGTAAAATGTAATTGAAATTGTGATTTTGAACTTCTTGACAAAACGTTGCTGGGTGTTTTGTGTGGTTCTGGCACTCACTCTGATTTTGAGCTGGCTGAGGGATCACTCGGGTCAGAAATGATCTGATTATTTTCCAACTTAGATCAACTTGGATTGAGAAATGATTTTCTCCCTTGGCTCAACCGTGGCTCTGTGGGTAGTTCTCTCGCTTCTGAGTCAGAAGGTTGTGGGTTCCAAGTCCTACTCCAGGTACTTAGAACATAAGGACATAAGAAATAGGAGCAGGAGTAGACCACCGCGCTCTTCGAGCCTGCTCCGCCATTTAATCTGTCTGCATGCACAGGATGTGAACATGAAGAAAATTACTGTAGAAACCCCCTCGACTCCCAAACACATCGCTATCGGATTGGATGTTGGGCATGAACGGAAAAAAGTCTACATGTAAATAGAAACTGATCAGAGAGAAAGAGAGACACACAGAACAGAAGAAATAGGAGCAGGAGTCGGCCATATGGCCCCTCGAGCCTGCTCCGCCATTCAATAAGATCATGGCTGATCTGATCATGGACTCAGCTCCACTTCCCCGCCCGCTCCCCATAACCCTTGACTCCCTTATTGCTCAAAAATCTGTCTATCTCCACCTTAAATATATGCAATGACCAGCCTCCACAGCTCTCTGGGGCAGATAATTCCACAGATTTACAACCCTCTGAGAAGAAATTCCTCCTCATCTCCGTTTTAAATGGGCGGCCCTTATTCTGAGACTATGCCCCCTAGTTTTAGTTTCCCCGATGAGTGGAAATATCCTCTCTGCATCTATCTTGTTGAACCCCCTCATTATCTTATATGTTTCAATAAGATCACCTCTCATTTTTCTGAACTCCAATGTGTATAGGCCCAACCTACTCAACCTTTCCTCATAAGTCAACCCCCTCATCTCCGTAATCAACCTAATGAACCTTCTTTGAACAGCCTCCAATACAAGTATATCCTTCCTTAAATGCGGAGACCAAAACTGTACGCAGTAATCTAGGTGTGGCCTCACCAATACCCTGTACAGTTGTAGCAGGACTTCTCTGCTTTTATACTCTGTCCACCTTGCAATAAAGGCCAATATTCCATTTGCCTTCCTGATTACTTGCTGTACTAACATTTTTGTGTTTCATGCACAAGGACCCCCAGGTCCCTCTGTACTGCAGCACTTAGCAATTTTTCTCCATTTAAATTATGATTAGCTTTTCTTTTTTTTTCTGCCAAAGTGAATAACCTCACATTTTCCCACATTATACCCCATCTGCCAAATGTTTGCCCACTCACTTAGCCTGTCTATATCCCTTTGCAGATTTTTTGTGTCCTCCTCACACATTGCTTTTCCACCCATCTTTGTATCATCAGCAAACTTAGCAAAATTACACTCGGTCCATTCATCCAAGTCATTAATATAGATTGTAAATAGTTGAGGACCCAGCACCGATCCCTGCAGCACCCCACTAGTTGCTGTTTGCCAACCGGAAAATGACCCATTTATCCCGACTCTCTGTTTTCTGTTAGTTCGCCAATCCTCTATCCATGCTAATATATTACCCCCAACCCCGTGAACTTTTAACTTGTGCAGTAACTTTTTATGTGGCAGCTTATCGAATGCCTTCTGGAAATCCAAATACATCACATCTACTGGTTCCCCCTTATTCACCCTGCTCGTTACATCCTCAAAGAACTCCAGCAAATTTGTCAAACATGACAGTGATTTTTATCATTCATTTTGGAATGTAATCACTGATGATAATGATCAACAGGATCAGAATGGTGGTGTGGCTGGGATCGAAGGGTCAGTCGGCGGTGTTTCACTAATTCTGTTTTCTTTTTCTTTTGTAACCTGCTGAAACATGAAGAAATTCCAGGAGGTAAGAAATGGAAATTTTCAAATGCTCAAATGTTAAAGGGAATATATTCCTGGTTCCATTCTGTAACACGGCTTGGCGATACAATTCACTCACCTTCACCCCCAGCATCGGCAACCACTTTATGAATAAAGGGCCGCCCATTTAAAACGGAGATGAGGAGGAATTTCTTCTCTCAGAGGGTCGTGAATCTTTGGAATTCTCTGCCCCAGAGAGCTGTGGAGGCTGGGTCATTGAATATATTCAAGGCGGAGATAGACAACTTCTTGAACTACAGGGATGTAATGTTGCCCTGCCTTCCCCACGGCCAATCGGAAAGCGAGTAGACCCTTCACTATCCGATTGGATGATTGTTGACTCTTGGTCAAACAGCCATTTTCCCATCCCTGATACTTTTATTACTAATAACCAGGAATTTTTCTTTAAAACATTATTTTTTATCATGCCCCTATGATGTTTCTCCTGGGTTTCGCTGGCAGCAGTGTGCTGGAGATTAACCTTTAATCCCTAGAGATTCCAGGACAATCCTGGAGATTGACAATCCTTATGTGTGTGACCTGCATGCTTTAATCTTTGGTAAACCTTCCCACACTACGGGCGGCTCCCATCCTTCGCCTCTGAAAACCAAGGCCGCTCAGTCCTGATTGCATTTATATTTCTCACTCACTGGTTGGGCCTTTCATCAAAAATTAATTCATGGGATGTGGGCTTCACTGCTAAGGCTGACATTCATTGTCCGTCCCGAGTTGTCCACAACAACAACAACTTGTTTTTATATAGCGCCTTTAACATAGTGAAATGTCCCAAGGAGTATTATGAGATAAAAAATTGACACCGAGACGTAGATATTAGTGCAGGTGACCAAAAGCTTGGTCGAAAAGGTAGGTTTTAAGGAGCGTTTTGAAGGGGGAAAGAGAGGCAGAGAGGCGGGGAGGTTTAAGGAGGGAGTTCCAGAGCTTGGGGCCCAGGCAACAGAAGGCATGGCCACCAATGGTGGAGCGATTATCCCTTGATTGTCCCTTGAGAAGGTGGAGGTGAGCCGCCTTCTTGAACTGCTGAAGTCTCGTGTGGTGAAGGGACTTCCGTGAAGGAACAGCCTTTTTTTAAATTTCAAAATATACTTTATTCATATAAAAAATTTGTACAGTACATTCAAAAGCAGTTCAGTACATTTAGCTGCGGTCAGCAATCCCATACACTACATTTGGGTGCTGACGGCAGTTCCGTTCGATACATTTCCTTGCTTTTCAGTTCAAATACAATTCGGTACAATACGGGATACCTTGTAGTACATTCAACAAATTACATTACACGTGTCACTATACAGTACCCGGAATAGGTGACGGTACATTTACATTTTTTTTCCTTTCCAACGTTCATCACGAAACAGACCTTGTACATGGCACTACATAGGTGTTTACAGGTCATGATGCTCCATGTACACAAAAAAGAAGTTACAAGTACGGCCCGAGGGGAGTTTTGTACTGATTCCTGCCGCCGGGTTTACCGTGGCAGAAGGGCTTTAAACTGTGGCCCTTCCCCACCGTGCCTTTGCGGCGACTGCACCAATTTTTAGTGTGTCCCTCAGCACGTAATCCTGGATCTTGGATTGCGCCAGTCTGCAACACGCAGACGTGGACATCTCCTTGCTCTGGAAGACCAGCAAGTTTCGGCAAGACCAAAGAGCGTCTTTGACCGAGTTGATGGCCCTCCAGCAGCAGGTGATGTCTGTCTCGGTGTGTCCCTGGGAACAGCCCGTAGAGCACAGAGTCCTGTGTTACGGAGCTGCTCGGGATGAACCTCGACAGCAACCACTGCATCTCTTTCCAAACCTGCCTTGCGAAGGCGCAATCCTGAAGGAGATGGGTGTAACTCCGTGAAGGAACAGCCACTATATGTCCAAGTCAGAATGGTGTGTAACGTGGAGGTGGTGGTGTTCCCATGAGCCTGCTGCATTCATCCTTCTAGGCGGTGGCAGTGGCAAGTTTGAAGGTGCCTCCTGTTTTGAATGTTGAGTGACTGATGATTTTGGGAAAGGCCGTAACTGGCCATTGCTGCCCTGTGGGGAAAAAAAAAAGATTTCTTTCTGTTTAGATTTTGTGGAAGATTGTCTTGAATTTTCCCACAAGGACACAGTGATTGTGAGGAACAGACAGCAGCACGTGTTGATATTCTCGAGGCCAAAAACAGCAGACTTTCTCGACCTGAACAACAAACAGCTAGCTGAAGGTATCGTTTCTTAGCTTGTCGCTGAATTTAACAACTGAATGATTAATGTGCGTTTTGTATCCAGGTTCCAAGTCCGAGTCACGTTTGTATATTTAATTTTTTTTTAGGGAACTAAGCACATACTATGTGGGGATGAGCAGTTGTTCAATCCCATTGCTTCCGTGACCACAATCAATTTATCCTGCGTGTCGAGGGTTAATGTGTGATGCTGCATTTGGGTCATTGAGTCAACTTACATTCGCTAATCCAAATGATATTAATCTGTACCCCTTTGCCCATTACCCCTGCCCTTGTTGCCCAAGCACCTGTTTTGCAAAGGGTGTTGACGAGGAGACACCAAAGAGGAAGACATTAATTATCTGCCTGGTATCCCCTACTCTGTGCCACTCCCGTGTGCCTGTGCCTAGCCAACACTACCCCCCACGCCGCCTCAACCCCTCCCCCCGACATCGAAACATCCTGCTGGTACTGATGGGGCAGCTGAGAGTCCCGAAAATTCCAGCCCCCATCCCCGCCTCCCCACCCACCAACCCGTTGTAACCAACACTCTCTCAGCTAGGGCTTCCGCAGCATAGTGATGATGTCACTGGACCAGTAATGCAGGTGCCTGGACTAATGATCCAGAGACACATGTTCAAATCCCGCCACGGCAGCTGGGGAACTTAAATTCAATTAATTAAATAAATCTGGAATTAAAAAGCAAGTAATAATCATCATCATCATCATAGGCAGTCCCTCGGAATCGAGGAAGACTTGCTTCCACTCTAAAAGTGAGTCCTTAGGTGACTGTACAGCCCAATATGGGAATTACAGTTTGCAGCACGCTCCTTCTGCTGCCTGCACTTGGTGATGGGTAATGGTGACCATGAAACTACCAGATTGTCGTAAAAACCCAGCTAGTTCACTAATGTCCTTTAGGGAAGGAAATCTGCCGTCCTTACCCGGTCTGGCCGATATGAGACTCCAGACCCACGGGAATGTGGTTGACTCTTAACTGCCCCCTGAAATGGCCCAGCGAGACACTCAGTTGTACCAAACTGCTGTGACCACATCCCGTGAAAGAGTACAAGAGAACAATACTCGTATCAAGCAATATAAAGCCCTTTTAGCGCTGAAATACAAAGGTCTTGCTACCGATGAGAGGAATTACAAATAGTTTGTTTCCGTCAATCTTTGGGATCTGTGCAACAAATTAAATTTTACATCTACGTAATGATGTTTGAGAGATAGAGAGGGGCGAGAGGAGGGGGTGAAGGCTGGTGAGACTGAGACAATATGCAATAATTAACAATAATTAACTTTGAAATGTAAATTACCGGTTTATTTCAATAAAAATTGAATCGAGAACAGTGTAAGGGGGGTCATTTTGACTTTGTGCATTAGCAAATCGGCAGCCTGGGAAATATCCTTCAGGAGAGATGTAAAACAATAACAACGTGCATTTATATAGTGCCTTTAACATACTAAAATATCCCAAGGCGCTTCACCGGAGCGATTATCAAACAAAATTTTGAGGAGATCGTGGTGCGAGGGGATACTGCCGCTGCCGCAAACCTCCGGGGGAATTTCGCGGGTATCGATTCTCTCGCCGCGCCGGCTCGTGGAGCCGGTAGCGCCCCGCTATCGCCCCCTGGAGACGCTAATGGGGGGCGCAAAGGAGGCCAATTTCCAGCCCTCGGTTTCTAATGCACAAGGTTACCAGTCGATTAGTCACTAACTTATGTCTTTTTCTATAATTCTTTTTTGTGACTAGCAAAGAGTCCTGACAACTTAGTGAATGGTAAGTTGTTGAATTGTTTCGGACCTGAATATTCCTGACCAATTACAATTAGCGGGCAATCTGATCGTTCCAAAGTGCTCTCCAGCATGTGTGCGTTATTCCAGTCCCAGTTTATGCCGGGACTTAGGGAGGGTCGGGGGGGGGGGGTCACATGGCCATTTTAAATCTTGCCCCATTGAAGTTAAAGCAGTGTAAAATGGGCGTCTGACCTACTGACCCCGCCCCAGCACCAACGTTGCCTCCGAGGTGTGTCGCCGCGAGGCACGGATCTTGAGGTCCCGTGCAGGCCGCTCATCTGCTCCTGTCGCGCATGTGGAAAATTTAAAGGGACCGCGCGCGGGAAAAAAAATGTCCCTGAATTTGCGGGCGGAGGCTTCCCGCGGGGAAATACCTCCGATCCGCAAATAAAATGTCTGCGTGCCTGGTGGCCCGGGAGGTGCAGAGATTCGCGGCCCTGGCCTCTCCGGGTACCCGTGTGCAGAGCCCCGTGTATCTCAGGGGTGCAGGTGGCTCGCGAGCACCCCTGGGATCACATGGGCTGGGCCCAACCAATGACAGAAGGGGATCCCCTTTCATGCTTATGGGAATTGTATATGTGGAAACCCCATAAACATGAATGGGAATATCCCCAAAAAAAAGCACCGACATTTCAAATATTACATACTTAAAAACAATTAAAATGGCATTTAATTCAATATTTAAAACAAAAATGTAATTTTTTGAAAAGTAAATTTACATGTTGTAATGGGAGCTAAAAATAAACTTGCCTTATTTCACAGGGTTTTTTAATGTATAAATGAGCGATAAAATTTTATTTTAATGTTTTAAACTCTTACGCTGGTAAAAGCAGGCCTTACGCTTGCCTTTACCAGGCGCAAGAATTTCACTGGGAAGCAGTTGGGCAAATAGCTCCCGACTCTCCATCCGCAGAGGCCCTTTTCGCGGTGATGTGCAAGTTCCGGTATTTGCCGGCTGCGCTTCGCGCGCGTAAACCTGGATTTGCCAGTCTCCTATAAACGCGTCCACACCCTGTTCGCACCAGTAGGTGCCACAAATTACATAAGAACATAAGGATTAGGAACAGGAGTAGGCCATCTAGCCCCTCGAGCCTGCTCCGCCATTCAACAAGATCATGGTTGATCTGGCCGTGGACTCAGCTCCACTTACCCGCCCTCTCCCCGTAACCCTTAATTCCCTTATTGGTTAAAAATCTATCGATCTGTGATTTGAATACATTCAATGAGCTAGCCTCAACTGCTTCCTTGGGCAGAGAATTCCACAGATTCACAACCCTCTGGGAGAAGATATTCCTTCTCAACTCGGTTTTAAATTGGCTCCCCCGTATTTTGAGGCTGTGCCCCCTAGTTCTAGTCTCCCCGACCAGTGGAAACAACCTCTCTGCCTCTATCTTGTCTATCCCTTTCATTATTTTGCATGTTTCTACAAGATCACCCCTCATCCTTCTGAACTCCAACGAGTAAAGACCCAGTCTACTCAATCTATCATCATAAGGTAACCCCCTCATCTCCGGAATCAGCCTAGTGAATCATCTCTGTACCCCCTCCAAAGCTAGTATATCCTTCCTTAAGTAAGGTGACCAAAACTGCATGCAGTACTCCAGGTGCGGCCTCACCAATACCCTGTACAGTTGCAGCAGGACCTCCCTGCTTTTGTACTCCATCCCTCTCGCAATGAAGGCCAACATTCCATTCGCCTTCCTGATTACCTGCTGCACCTGCAAACTAACCTTTTGGGATTCATGCACAAGGTCCCCCAGGTCCCTCTGCACCACAGCATGTTGTAATTTCTCCCCATTCAAATAATATTCCCTTTTACTGTTTTTTCTCCCAAGGTGGATGACCTCACACTTTCCGACATTGTATTCCATCTGCCAAACCTTAGCCCATTCGCTTAACCTATCTAAATCTCTTTGCAGCTTCTCTGTGTCCTCTACACAACCCGCTTTCCCACTAATCTTTGTGTCATCTGCAAATTTTGTTACACTACACTCTGTCCCCTCTTCCAGGTCATCTATGTATATTGTAAACAGTTGTGGTCCCAGCACCGATCCCTGTGGCACACCACTCACCACCGATTTCCAACCTGAAAAGGACCCATTTATCCCGACTCTCTGCTTTCTGTTAGCCAGCCAATTCTCTATCCATGCTAATACATTTCCTCTGACTCCGCGTACCTTTATCTTCTGCAGTAACCTTTTGTGTGGCACCTTATCGAATGCCTTCTGGAAATCCACATACACCACATCCGTCGGTACACCTCTATCCACCATGCTCGTTATATCCTCAAAGAATTCTAGTAAATTAGTTAAACATGATTTCCCCTTCATGAATCCATGTTGCCTCTGCTTGATTGCACTATTCCTATCTAGATGTCCCGCTATTTCTTCCTTAATGATAGCTTCAAACATTTTCCCCACTACAGATGTTAAACTAACCGGCCTTTTGTCTGCCCCCTTTTTTAAACAGAGGCTCATTAAATGCGAGGGAACTTTGTCCTTCACTCTGTATCCCAGCCAGAGGGGCTAGATTCAGCTCCAGTTCCCCCACGGGGCACGGGACTAAAAATATTACAGTTTGAACATGTCATTTAAAGACTGGAGGAGACGGTTTTGAAGATATATTCCGTGCGTTTTACCAAACCCAGAGAATGGGTGTTTGGAGACGGTGGTCCTGGATTTTTGGAGATTTTTACCACCTATTTTTAGGCGGTGTTGGAGTCAGGTGCTTGAAGGATTTCCTGGTGGCCAGCTTTGCTGAGGCAACATGGAGGGAGGCTGGGGGGATTTAACATTTTAATGGCCACCACAGACTAATCCGATTAATTCCAATCCTCACCCAACATCCTCCCACAAACACTTTTAGCCAAATCGAGATTTTGGTGCAGTAATGATGGAATCATAGAATCACACAGCACAGAAGGAGGCCATTCGGTCCATCGTGCCTGTGCCGGCTCTGTGACAGAGCGATCCAATTAGTCCCGATTCCCCCGCTCTTTCCTCACAGCCCAGCAAAACTTTTCCTTTTCAAGTATTTATCCAATTCTCTTTTGAAAGTTACTATCGAGTCTGCTCCCGCTGCCCTTTCAGTCAGCGCGTTCCAGATCTCCACAACTCGCTGCGTAAAATCATTTCTCCTCATCTCTCCTCTGCTTTTTTTGCCAATTACCTTAAATCCTCTGGTTACCAACCCGCTTATCAGTGGAAACAATTTCTCTTTATTTACTCTTATCAAAGCACCTCATAATTTGCAACCTTTCCATTGAATCTCCCCTTTAGCCTCTCTGCTCTAATGAGAACGATCACAGATCCTGTAGTCCCTTTACATAACCGAAGTCCCTCATCCCTGGAACCTTTCGAGTAACTCTCCTCTGCACCCTCTCCTTCCTAAAGTCCTTCCTAAAGTGCACTGCCCAGAATTGAACACAATCCTTCAGCTGGTACCGAATTAGTGATGTATAAAGGTTGAGTATAACTTCTTTGCTTTTGCACCCGCTCACCCATCACCCCCTGTGCTCTCTGACCTACATTGGCTTCCGGTTTTAATTCGATGCCTCTCTCTATAAAGCCCATATGCTTTTTTTAACAGCCTCCTCAATTTGTCCTTCCACCTTTAAAGGTTTCCTGCACCCCTTTAAAGTTGTACCATGTAGTCAGAATCTAAATCGAAGGCATGATGCAAGTTGCAAAATCTGTCATTCTTGGTTTTTCGAGATTTCACACTTTGTTTTTGATCTTTTCAAAGGTGTCATATTTGACCTTATTTTCTACGAACCAACATACTGCAACAGAAATTGTAACTTCAAGGATTCTCCATTTCCAGTTTCGTTTGTCGTGTGCTGCAACTCCAAGAAGTATCAAATGTCGTGCAGCGAGTCCAAGAATATCGAGTTTCTGGTGGGAACAATCCTAAAATGATGCCATCAAACTCGTGTCCTAACTCGCACCGAGTCCCGCTCACCCATCACCTCCTGTGCTCGCTGCCCCGTGTCCTAACTCGCACCAAGTCCCGCTCACCCATCACCTCCTGTGCTCGCTGCCCCGTGTCCTAACTCGCACCGCGTCCCGCTCACCCATCACCCCCTGTGCTCCCGGTTAAGCAACGCCTCGATTTCAAAATTCTCATCCTTGTTTTCAAATCTCTCCAGGCCTCGCCCCTCCCTATCTCTGTAATCTCCTCCAGCCTCACAAACCCCCCCCCCCCCCCGAGATGTCTGCGCTCCTCTAATTCTGCCCTCTTGAGCATCCCTGATTATAATCATTCAACCATTGGTGGCCGTGCCTTCAGCTGCCTGGGCCTCAAGCTCTGGAACTCCCTCCCTAAACCTCCCCGCCTCTCTACCTCTCTTTCCTCCTTCAAGACGCTCCTCAAAACCTTCCTCTTTGACCAAACTTTTGGTCACCTGTGCTAATTTCTACTTGTGCAGCTTGGTGTCAAATTATTTATCTCATAATACTCCTGTGAAGCGCCTTAGGACGTTTCACTATGTTAAAGGCGCTATATAAATACAGGTTGTTGTTGTTCCTGCAATAAGAGTTTTACTCACTCGCCAGTGTACCCAGTACCCTCCCGAGTAACAGTTGTATCTTGGCAATGGACAAACCCAATCCAACAGAAGGATAACGAACTTACCGTGTGAAATAACAGGGCTGAAAAATCCCCCCCCCCCCCCCCGCCCCTTCTCCCACTTGCTGTCAGCATCAAATATTCCAGGTTTGGGTGGAGCTCCGTGATTGCAAATAAGACCACAAACTGATGAGCTCAGCTAGTTACAATAGCCAATCGCACTCCCAGGATAAACATAAGAACATAAGAAATAGGAGCAGGAGTAGGGCATACGGCCCCTCGAGCCTTCTCCGCCATTCAATAAGATCATGGCTGATCTGATCATGGACTCAGCTCCACTTCCCCGCCCGCTCCCCATAACCCCTTATCGTTTAAGAAACTGTCATTTTCTGTCTTAAATTTATTTAATGTCCCAGCGGAAGATACAAATGTAACCCCGCTATTTAAGAAAGGAGGAAATCGGGAACTACAGGCCAGTTAATATGATTAGGCAAAGTTAGCATGATTTTATGAAAGGGAAATCGTGTTTAACAAATTTACTGGAGTTCTTTGAGAATGACCCGTGTGGGTACCAAAACTCTCCTGTTTGGTCTCCCTCCTTGGCTAACTCATCAGCCTTTTGGTTGCCTTCCCCTCTGGGCTCTGTCTTGGAATGGGCCTGTACTTTCTGAATGTAAAGGCTTCCCTGGGTTCCCGTGGCCTCTAAGATCCTTTGCAACAGTGGTTTGGTTGCTAAGAGCTTCCCGAATGCGGAAGTGAAACTGCGACGAGCCCAGATGGCCAAGTACTCGGTGCACGAATTGCATGTGAACATGGAATCCGAGCAGATGGTGTATGGGGTCAGGAACTCGTCGGCGTGGGTAACGATGTACACCACCACCGACAGTTCGGCGTGCTGAGCGCTCAGGGTGCTCGGGAGTTTGATGGTCATAAATCCCGCACCCGGCGAAACGCTCCCCTGCTATCACTCAACTGGATCCGTCGACATATTTTGCGGCCCGTGGGGTGTAACCCGGCCCGAAATCCTATGTCTACGTCCCATACTCCCTCTACCGAACACTTATGGGCCGCCCCTGCATAGATCGGGTTGGCTGCCAGCTTGGGTTCCCACAGGCCTTGCACTCTCAGATTCATCTGTGAGAGCAATAAAGTCCAGCGAGTGATGTGAGCAACTGTTCACCATGCCGTCCTTTATCCTCCCATCTAATAACATCTGAGTGGGGGTATGGTGAGTCAGTAGAATGATCAGGGACGATCCCGTGAAGAGCTGTGAGCGCTTTACGGCCCAATGCGTGGCTAGGAGATGCCTCTCGCAGTTGGAATATCCCCATTCTGTGAGGACTCTTGAGGAGTAAGCCACGGGTCTCATTTTGCCGTGCCGCTCCTGAAGCAACACCGCGCTCAAACTGTCCCCACTGGCTGCTACTTCTAAAAAGTCCTCCCCACCATTAATCGCCCCTAGTGCGGGTGCCGTTTGCAGGTCTCCCTTGAGACGATTGAACACGGCTGTGCAGTCCTCGTCCCACTCCCTTGCGGAGGAGCCGCAGTAGAAGGGCTGCAATGGCGGCTTAATCCTCAATCAAATCTCTGCAGTACCCCGTGAGCCCCAGGAAGGATCACGGTCATGGGGGTTGGTAACTCCTGTACCGCCTTCCGTTTGGCCTCGTCTATAGCCCTTTCCCCAGACCTCACGGTCAGCCCGAAGAATTTGACTTCCCTCTGACCGATCTGAGCTTTCTTGGGATTGACCTTGAACCCGGTGTCCTTCAACAGCTCCAGCAGCGGACCATGCTCCTCCCCCTTGTCGGAGAACCAAAGCAGGTCATCCACATACTGCATCAACAGCTGGGGCCTGCTGAAACCCTTTAAATTGTTGGCCATACACTGTTGAAAGATGGAAGGTCTGTTGTGGAAACCCTGGGGAAGGCACGCCCAGGTATACTGTTGCCCTTTAAATGTGAATGCGAACTTGTACTGGTCCTCTCTTTTTGAGGGCAATTGACCAGAACCCGTTCTATATATCCAGCACCGTGAATGTAGTCGCGGATGCTGGAATGCTCCCTATCAGGTCGGCTATGGCCGCGACAGTGGGCACGCAAGCTGGGATGTTCTTGTTGAGCACCTGATAGTCCACGGTGGCCCTCCACGACTGGTCCGGTTTCCGAACAGGCCAAAGTGGAGAGTTCACGTGTGTGGCTATGGGTCTCAACACCCCCTGGGCTACCAGGGATCCCAGTGCTGTCTCTAAGTCGGCCTCTGCCTCTCTGGGGAAATTATACTGTTTCTGCGGCCGGGACATGGAGTCTCCTTGTACCCTGACTTCTACCCCCGTCACCGTCGTGTTTGTGTGTGGCGAACAATGCGAGATTGTCCCGCATGTAAGCCTGGTACTCGGCCGGGGTAGTATTGACCAATTGCTCTAGATCGTAACTACCCTTCAGCTTCATCGTAGACACTCTGCCTTTACCCTTCCCCTTTCCTTGGGATCACTATAACTTCTTCCTCCTATCGGAACCCACTGCTCCCCAAAGTCAGTGATTCCTCAAATCCACTATGATTCTGTGGGCTAACATAAAGTCAGCCCCTCGGACTCCTGACCGTGGCTGCTCCCATTTTGCGTGGAGTGATCCTAAATCGATGGCTAGCGGCCTGGAGATCGACCCTGCCTGTTCGTTCCCTGTGAACCCCACCAGACTGTGTGGAACCTCACTAGACAAAGGTGAGGTAGTCGGATCATTTGCGTGAATCACCGTGCTGGAAGCCCCGGTGTCCAACAAATATTTCTCCTCTACCTTCTCCACCCCTCATCTTCACGCATGGTCTACTCCACTCATCGTATGTGAGCGAGCACAGGTACTCGGGCTGGATGCGCGCTAGTCAGAGTGGTGGGATTATCGGAGCGGTCGGGATTTCCCTGCTCACGGCATCGTCTGCCCTTCCCTGCACTGGCATCAAAGCTATCCGAAGGGTGGCCACCAGAACATCAAATTGTTCCGTGGTCGGTCCCTTCGCCTCGATAGGTTTTGTCTTAGGCACTGGAGGATCCCCTTTGCCTTGCCCCTTCCTCGGGGCTGGGCAGTCTCTGCTCCAGTGTCCCATCTTCCCACACATCCTAGCCCTCTCTGAGCTACCTCCTTCCAGGCACCATTCCCTTTTACTACCCTCACTGGCCTTTAACTTGTGAACCTTCCCTTTAACTGGTTTGACCTCCTCCTCCACGCCGGCCTTGACTGCCAGACTCATGTGACGGAGCACATCGGCCTCCATGTTCTGGAGATTCTCAGGGTCAAACCAGTTCTCGGGCACTCGGGTCCTGAGCCAATGGTTCCTTGGCTCCCCTTGCAACTGCGCTCGGTCCAGCAATCCATGACAGGCTTTATTATAGACCGGCCAGAGCCGGTCCGCAAAAGCCTGAGGTGCTTCCCCAGCCAGTTGCAGCGTCCCTTCCACCCTGGAGCATGGACTACCTTGGACCTGACCCATGGCTCTCAGGATTTCCTCCTTTAAGCCCTCTATGGTTCCCTGCCCCCTCTTGCTTTCGGCAGATAGGGCCTGGTACATCTTCCCCCTCCAGGGAAAATAATAACAGCTTGTGAACCTCCGCTTTGTTACACCCATTAATCCCTCCCACCTGTTCCACCTCCGTGAAGTGAACCGATCGGTCTCCTCCGTTGGTAAGCTTGGGCACCCCTGAAATCATATTTTGCAGCTGTGGGGTTGTGAACAGGATCACAAAATCACTTTGCAACACCCCCTGAGCTTGACCGTCTATGGGTGCACTGTATTTCCTCTGCCGTGTGGGATGCATGGGTCCCGGTGCCTCTGGCAGAGGTCGTACGTCCCTGTCCGACTCCCAATCCTCACGGTCTTCCCGTGGATAAATGTGAGGTTATCCACTTTGGTGGTAAAAACAGAGAGACAGACTATTATCTGAATGGTGACAGATTAGGAAAAGGGAAGGTGCAACGAGACCTGGGTGTCATGGTACATCAGTCATTGAAGGTTGGCATGCAGGTACAGCAGGCGGTTAAGAAAGCAAATGGCATGTTGGCCTTCATAGCGAGGGGATTTGAATACAGGGGCAGGGAGGTGTTGCTACAGTTGTACAGGGCCTTGGTGAGGCCACACCTGGAGTATTGTGTACAGTTTTGGTCTCCTAACTTGAGGAAGGACATTCTTGCTATTGAGGGAGTGCAGCGAAGGTTCACCAGACTGATTCCCGGGATGGCGGGACTGACCTATCAAGAAAGATTGGATCAATTGGGCTTGTATTCACTGGAGTTCAGAAGAATGAGAGGGGACCTCATAGAAACGTTTAAAATTCTGACGGGTTTAGACAGGTTAGATGCAGAAAGAATGTTCCCAATGTTGGGGAAGTCCAGAACCAGGGGTCACAGTCTGAGGATAAGGGGTAAGCCATTTAGGACCGAGATGAGGAGAAACTTCTTCACCCAGAGAGTGGTGAACCTGTGGAATTCTCTACCACAGAAAGTAGTTGAGGCCAATTCACTAAATATATTCAAAAGGGAGTTAGATGAAGTCCTTACTACTCTGGGGATCAAGGGTTATGGCGAGAAAGCAGGAAGGGGGTACTGAAGTTTCATGTTCAGCCATGAACTCATTGAATGGCGGTGCAGGCTAGAAGGGCTGAATGGCCTGCTCCTGCACCTATTTTCTATGTTTCTATGTTTCTATGTTTCCTATTCCCAGTCCAGCCGGACTTCCCCCGGGGCCATTCGGCAGACCATTCCTCTGGCCTTGGAAAGAGCGTGGGTCAAGCCTTGGAAAGAGCAGGGCCCATGATTCCCACTCTCAAACCCCCCTACTGGTGGCTACCCTATACCCTATATCCTTCAGTTGCCCCTCCAGCCTGTTTACCCGCTAGACGAGCGGTCTCCTCCCGTGTGAGCTTGGCCTCTGTTACCTGACACTGCAGGTACTCCCTTTTGTTCCAGGAGGTTTCCTCCAGAGTGTGCCTCCCCTGCTTTTCTTCACTCAACTCATCTCAAAACCTCGATCCTACCACGGCCCTTGCGGCTGACTGCTTCTCGGACTCTTTGAGCTCTGCCTTAAGTCTACCAACATGCTCTCTCAGCAGTTGGACTTGCTTCTGCAGACACAGGAGCCAGATGGCCTTTCCTTTTGCCTTTCCATGCCCCTTATTCCCCGTCCACTCAGCAGCTTTGTCCTCTGGACTCTCAGCCGACAAAAGGCCTAGTACCCACTGCTGTGTTACGTTAACTTTCCCAAAGATCTATGAGGAAATCTTAGCCCCCATTGCCAATCTCTTGGCCTTAATATCTTCCATAACTCTCTGTTCCGTACACCCAGGTCCTGCCTCGGTCACCAATTCTGTAAGTGGTTTCTCTTGGGTGTTTTCGAATCACCCCCACTTTGTACTAGTTCGAACACTGGGAATTATTACTGTAAGGAACAGATGAATGAGTCACGGAAAAATACCTCGGTCTCAACCGGCAATGCTTTATTAAAGCTAAACCACACACACCCTGGTGTGTAAAACAAACAAATGCAGTACAATACACAGTGTGACCTGTCTAACAGACCCCTAACGCGAAGTACCCACGTCTAAAACACCTCCCCTGTAAACCTCTAAGAATTTGGTTGGGAGAACCCACGATACCCCTTCACACTGTGGCTGTGATCTTAAAAGATGTATGCAGAAATGCTCACCGATTTCACTGGCTTACTCGCTGCTTCTTCCAATGAAAAGATGTCCCAATATGGAGGGTTGGATTCTTGGGGCGAAGCAGCGAGGCAAGAAAGAGAGAGATCTCTGGCCACACGGCATCTTTTTATACCCCAGGGCTGTTTGCCCTTCCTGGGTCATTGCTGTTGAGGCTTCCTGTGGTGTGTCTTGCTTTGGCCTTTGTTTCAAGGTTTTCTGTGGGTATCGCTTCCAGGCAGTCTGGGCTTAATGGCTCTCTATTGTTCTGGTAACTCATCCAGGTAATTGGTCCGATCACTGATTGACGAGGTCACCTTGCCTAACAACAGACTCCATTAGCCCACCTCCTGCCTTATGTTGGCCATTGTCATTCCAGACTCCCTGCCCATCATTCTCAGTCCAACATGGAGCCGCACCTGGGCTCCTTCCACATCAGCTTCCAGCTTAAATCTTTCTGCGGTGAGAAAAATATTAAACACAATGTCCAATAAATCCTTGGGGGTTCGATGCTTCCAGTCCTTACACTGGGATGAGAGGGTTAGCCTATGAGGAGAGATTGAGTAGAATGGACCTATATTCTGAATGAGAGGTGATCCCATTGAAACTTATGATACCGAGGGAGGCCATTTCCCCTGGCTGGAGAGTCTAGAACCAGGGGGCACAATCTCAGGATAAGGGTTAAGACTGAGATGAGGAGAAATTTCTTCACTCAGGGGTTTGTGAATCTTTGGAATTCTCTACCCCAGAGGGCTGTGGATACTGAGTCTCTGAGTATATTGAAGGCTGAGATCAATAGATCTTTGGATATTAAGGGAATCAAGGTATATGGGGACAGTGCAGGAAAGTGGAGTTGAGGTAGAAGATCAGACATGATCTTACTGAATGGCGGAGCAGGCTCAAGGGGCCAAATGGCCGACTCCTGCTCCTAATTCTTATGTTCTTATGATAGATTCTTGGACTGCAGAAAAATTAAGGGATTATAGGGATCAGGTGCGAAAGTGTTGAGGTCGAAGATCAACCATGATCTTACTGAATGGCGGAGCAGGCTTGAGGAGCATTATGGTATACGCCTGCTTCAAATTCTTATGTTTTTATAAATCAGGACGGTCCCCGGTTCAAGCCCCGCTCGCTGTTGAGTTAGTCTATCTCACCCACGGGGTAGGTCGGGGTGCTACAATTAGCCGAATGTACCTGGTGGTAGCACTCTCGCCTCTGAGTCAGACGTGTGTGTGTGTTCAAGTCCCATTGCAAGTGCAACGAGTTCCACATTCTCACCGCTCTCTGTGTGAAGAAATTCCGTCTCAATTTTTCATTTGATCTGTTACTGGCTGTCTTCATATTTAAGCACCCTTATTCTGGACATATCCACGAGGGGAAAGGGTTTCACCACTTGCTCCCTATCAAACCCCTTCATCATTTTAATGACCTCTATCAGGTCTCCTCTTTGCCTGCGTAGTCTTTCCTGACAGTTGCATTGTCTCAATTCTGGTAACATCCTTGTTGATGCCAGTACATTGGATATATTCAAGAGGGAGTTAGATATGGCCCTTATGGCTAAAGGGATCAAGGGGTATGGAGAGAAAGCAGGAAAGGGGTACTGAGGTGAATGATCAGCCATGATCTTATTGAATGGTGGTGCAGGCTCGAAGGGCCGAATGGCCTACCCCGTACCTATTTTCTATTTAAATCTGTCCTGCACGTTCCCCAAATATCCCTTTTGTAGTACAGAGAGCAGAACTGCACACAGTACTCCAGGTATGGTCTAACCAAGGTTCTACGTAAATGTAACATGTTTTTGTACTCTTTAGAAATAAACCCCAGTACTCTTTATCAACTTGCGTCGCTACTTTTAGCGATCTACGTATCTGCTTTCTCTGGTTTCTTTGCTCTTCTATCCCATTTAATTTCTTCGTGGATGTTTTTTTGTTACAGAATTAGAGCATATCGAGGGCAATTTATTCTAACGATTTTGTATTTAATAAAAATTCAGGAGCAGAACACTTCAGAAGAAGAACTGGTGGATGGCAGCAAACGCAACTTCATATTCTATAAGGAGGAAGTCACGGAACAGTTCTCCATGTTTGAACCCGAGTCAGCACACGGTTACTATCTGTGCACAGAGTTCGAAAATGGACTTTTTAAATTAGCATTAAGGAAGCGTGATGACAGAACCGATGAAGAAACACAGATTGAGGTGACACCATGCACGCCAACCTAGAGTACTGACAGGAGCCGACCGACCCACTGACCCCCGCATAATAAGCTGACACCGGCTTCAAGAACAACTCTAAGAATAAGCCAATGTTGTGTAGTTAGTGGCATGTGCATTCCGTCACTTTTTTTTGTTCGAAAAGAAACCTAAGTAGCAGAGAGTTTGAAATGAAAAATGCAAATATTGAAGGCAGAAAATTAATGGTGCAGAGAAAGAAAGACTTGCATTTCTATAGCGCCTTTCACGACCACCAGAAGTCTCAAAGCGCTTTACAGCCAATGAAGTACTTTTGGAGTGTAGTCACTGTTGTAATGTAGGAAACGCTGCAGCCAATTTGCGCACAGCAAGCTCCCACAAACAGCAACGTGATAATGACCAGGTAATCTGTTTTTGTGATGTTAATTGAGGGATAAATATTGGCCCCAGGACACCGGTGATAACTCCCCTGATCTTCTTCGAAATAGTGTCATGGGATATTTTATGTCCAGCTGAGAGGGCAAACATCTCATCTAAAAGACGATTTAGAGAAGACCTGATAGAGGAATTTACACGGGATATATGGCACAGAAACAGGCCATTCGGCCCAACCAGTCCATGCCGACGTTTATGCTCAACTCGAGCCTCCTCCTATCTTGCCTCATCTAACTCTATCAGCATATCCCTCTATTCCCTTCGCCCCCATATACTTGTCTAGCCTCCCCTTAAATGCATCGATACTATTCGCTTCAACCACTCCCTGTGGCAGCGAGTTCCACATTCTCACCCCTCTCTGGGTAAAGAAGTTTCTCCTGAATTCCCAATTTGATTTCTTGGTGACTATCTTATGTTGTTGTTGTTCTAGTTATGCTCTTCCCCACAAGTGGAAACATTCTCTCTGTATCCACTCTATCAAAACCTTTCATCATTTTAAAAACCTCCATTAGGTCACCCCTCAGCCATCTCTTTTCATCCTTTCCTGATAAATATAACTTCGCAGTTCTTGTAAATCTTCTCTGCACCCTCTCCAGTGCCTCTATATCCTTTTTATAATATGGCGACCAGAACTGTACGCAGCACTCCAGGAGTGGTCTAACCAAAGTTCAATACAAGTTTAGCGTAACTTCTCTACTATTCCATTCTCTCCCTCTAGAAATAAACTAGTGCTCGGTTTGATTTCCTTTTTACGGCTTATTGACCTGTGCTGCTACTTTTAGTGATTTGCGTATGTGTACTCCGAGATCCCTTTGCAGTCTAACCCCATTTAGATTCTTATTTTCCAAGTAATATGTGTCCTCCTTATTTTTCGTAATAAAATGTAGTTACTCACATTTATGTTGAAATTAATTTGCCAATTATTTTCCCATTCTGCAAGTTTATTAATGTCCTCCTGTAATGTGTTAGTACTCTGTACTGAGTATCCCTTCCAATTTGATGTTGTTTGCAAATTTTGAAAGTGTTTTTGATTCAGAAGTCTAAATCATTAATATAAATTGTGAACATCAGTGGTCCCATCAATGATCCTTGTGGAACATCACGACCCACCTCCCGCCACTGTGAATAGCTACCCTTTACCCCCACTCTCTGCTTTCTGTCTTTCAGCCAGCTAGCTGTCCATTCTGCTGATTGCTCTTTTAAAATGATGAATGGGTTGGACAGGTTAGATATAGATAGTTACTAATAAATCCAATGGGGAAACAAGAAGACATTTCTTTGCTCAGAAAGTGTGGTTAGAATGTGGAACTACAAGAAGTGGTTGTGGTGAATAACTTGGATATTTTCAAAAAGAAACGAGATGAGTACAGGAGAGAAAAGGCACCAGAGAGATAGACTGAGAGGCTGAGATGAGGTCGACGGAATGGGAGGTGACTGGTATGGAGTGTAAACACCAGCACGGACTGGTTGGGCCGAATGGCCTGTTTCTGTGCTGTACGTGCTGTGTTCCATTTAATGGACTTTGAAATGGCGACTCGGGACATCTGTACTCGCTGGCCTAATTATTCCCTACCTTCTTCACCTGAAGACTAGGTGTGGTCTCGACTCTCTGCGTGTACAGGCTCTCATGAGTAACGATTACTTAAATGAGTTGTTGAGTAGTCAACCTTGGAAACCTGTAGCCCAGCTAAAGATCATGGTTTACTAAGCAGTTCACCTAACATTTTAATAGGTTAAAGGTGCTTTTAAAAAAGTACAGTTTTGTTTGTAGAGAAAGCACAGGTTACCATTTCGGTTGTAGACTCTTCATCAGAACTTTATTGTAATCAACTGTTGCGACAATTAATCCTAAATATTATGTGCAGGAAAATGTTGTGAACGTATTTGTCTTCAGCTTACGTGCCTTCTGCTGCCTGGGCCCTAAGCTCTGGAACTCCCCCCACTTCTCATTCCCCCTTTAAGAAACTCTTTAAAACCTCCCTCTTTGACCAAGCTTTTGGTCACCTGCCCTAATTTCTTCTTGTGTTTCTTGGCGATAAATTGATTTGTTTTCTCTTGGGACGTTTTACTATGTTAAGGTCATTATATAAATATAAGTTGTTGTTTATATTATATATTATTTAAAAGTATATTTTTCTTGCTCTTTTTGCCATTGCATAAACACGTAGAAAGCAAGGCTGTTACAGTATTATTCAAAATTAAAACTATTTGGAAAACATTTATTGCAAAAGTGGTTTACAGTGGTCAAAGTAACATTCGCACCACACAAGTGCCAGGCAATGACCATCTCCAACAAGAGAGCGTCTAACCACTTCCCCTTGACATTCAACAGCATTACCATCGCCGAAGCCCCCACCATCAACATCCTGGGGGTCACCATTGATCAGAAACCTAACTGGACCAGCCACATAAATACTGTGGCAACAAGAGTAGATAATCTGCAGTGAGTGTCTCACCTCCTGACTTCCCAAAGCCTTTCCACCATCTACAAGGCACAAGTCAGGAGTGTGATGGAATACTCTCCACTTGCCTGGATGAGTGCAGCTCCAACAACACTCAACAAACTAGACACCATCCAGGACAAAGCAGCCCGCTTGATTGGCACCCCATCCACCACCTTAAACATTCTCTCCCTCCACCACCGGCGCCCCCTGGCTGCAGTGTGCACCATCTACAAGATGCACTGCAGCAACTCGCCAAGGCTTCTTCGGCAGCACCTCCCAAACCCGCGACCTCTACCACCTAGAAGGACAAGGGCAGCAGACACATGGGAACACCACCACCTCCACGTTCCCCTCCCAGTCACACACCATCCTGACTTGGAAATATATCGGCCGTTCCTTCATCGTCGCTGGGTCAAACTCCTTGAACTCACTGTAATGTATTTGCTTCTTGGGTTCTTTGCTTAAGAATTCATAGCAACAAATTGTTAAACCAACTAATTCTTAATAGCAATCACACTACACATAGAAATTAGGTGCAGGAGTAGGCCATTCGGCCCTTCGAGCCTGCACCACCATTCAATAAGATCATGTCTGATCATTCACCTCAGTACCCCTTTCCTGCTTTCTCTCCATACCCCTTGATCCCTTTGGCCGTAAGGACCATATCTAACTCCCTCTTGAATATATCTAACGAACTGGCCTCAACAACTCTCTGCGGTCGAGAATTCCACAGGTTAACCACTCTCTGAGTGAAGAAGTTTCTCATCATCTCGGTCCTAAATCCTTATCCTTAGACTGTGACCCCTGGTTCTGGAACTCCCCAGTAACGGGAACATTCTTCCTGCCTCTAACCTGTCCAATCCCAGAATTTTATATGTTTCAATGAGATCCCCTCTCATTCTCCAATGGATACAAGTCCAGTTGATCCAGTCTCTCCTCATATGTCAGTCCTGCCATCCCAGGAATCAATCTGGTGAACCTTCACTGTACTCCCTCTATAGCAAGAATGTCCTTCCTCAGATTAGGAGATCAAAACTGAACACAATATTCCAGGTGTGGCCTCACCAAGGCTCTGCACAACTACAGTAAGACCTCCCTGTTCCTATACTCAAATCCCCTCGCTATGAAGGCCAACATGCCATTTGCCTTCTTCACCGCCTGCTGTACCTACATGCCAAACTTCAATGACTGATGCACCATGACACCCAGGTCTCGTTGCACCTCCCCTTTTCCTAATTTGTCACTATTCAGATAATATTCTGTCTTCCTGTTTTTGTCACCAAAGTGGATAATCTCACATTTATCCACATTATACTGCATCTGTCCAAGTCACCCTGCAGCCTCTTAGCTTCCTCCTCACTGCTCGCACTGCCACCCAGCTTAGTATCATCTGGAAACTTGGAGATATTACATTCTTGTTTTTCCTACCAGTGCTGACACTAGAGCAGCTGATAAGGAGTGCGAGAGTAGGAGACGGAGGCCCAGAGACCAGCCCAACCAGGTGCAAAATCGAGAGGTGACGTCACAGCCAAGCTGGGAAGTGGATGGCTGTTCGACTGGTAAGTATAACTCTCTTTTACACTGATTTTTGGATTGGTTTAATTGGCAGCGAACTACTAAGTAGCTGTTTGGTGTTTAAGTAAATTTTAGTAAGTAAATTAATTTAAGGGTTTAGTCATGGCAGGAGAGCTTGGACCCGTGTCATGCTCCTCCTGTGCTATGCGGGAAGTGTGTCCAGCTGCAGCTCCTGACAGACCGCATGACGGCATTGGAGCTGCGGATGGACTCACTCTGGAGCATGCGCGATGCTGAGAATGTTGTGGATAGCACATTTAGTGAGTTGGTCACACCGCAGGTAAGGGTTAGGACAGATAGTGAATGGGTGACCAAGAGACAAGGCAAGAGCAGGAAGGTAGTGCAGGAGTCCCCTGCGGTCAACTCCCTCTAAAACAGATATACCATTTTGCATACTATTGGGGGAGATGACTTACCAGAGGAAGGCACCAGCAGCCAGGTTCATGGCACCATGTGTGGCTCTGCTGTACAAAAGGGCGGGAAAAAGAGTGGGAGAGCGAAAGTGATAGGGGACTCTATTGTAAGGGGAATAGATAGGAGTTTCTGCGGCCGCAACCGAGACTCCAGGATGGTATGTTGCCTCCCTGGTGCAAGGGTCAAGGATGTCTCGGAGCGGCTGCTGAGCATTCTGGAGAGGGAGGGTGAACAGCCAGTTGTCGTGGTACATGTAGGTACCAATGATATAGGTAAGAAGCGGGAAGAGGTCCTAGAAGCTGAATTTAGGGAGCTAGGAGTTAAATTAAAAATTAGGACCTCAAAGGTAGTAATCTCTGCATTGCTACCAGTGCCACGTGCTAATCAGAGTAGAGGGAGCAGGATAAGAACATAAGAACATAAGAATTAGGAACAGGAGTAGGCCATCTAGCCCCTCGAGCCTGCTCTGCCATTCAACAAGATCATGGCTGATCTGGCCGTGGACTCAGCTCCACTTACCCGCCCGCTCCCCGTAACCCTTAATTATTGGTTAAAAATCTATCTATCTGTGATTTGAATACATTCAATGAGCTAGCCTCAACTGCTTCCTTGGACAGAGAATTCCACAGATTCACAACCCTCTGGGAGAAGAAATTCCTTCTCAACTCGGTTTTAAATTGGCTCCCCCGTATTTTGAGGCTGTGCCCCCTAGTTCTAGTCTCCCCGACCAGTGGAAACAACCTCTCTGCCTCTATCTTATCTATCCCTTTCATTATTTTAAATTTTTCTATAAGATCACTCCTCATCCTTCTGAACTCCAACGAGTAAAGACCCAGTCTACTCAATCTATCATCATAAGGTAACCCCCTCATCTCCGGAATCAGCCTAGTGAATCGTCTCTGTACCCCTCCAAAGCTAATATATCCTTCCTTAAGTAAGGTGACCAAAACTGCACGCAGTACTCCAGGTGCGGTCTCACCAATACCCTATACAGTTGCAGCAGGACCTCCCTGCTTTTGTACTCCATCCCTCTCGCAATGAAGGCCAACATTCCATTCGCCTTCCTGATTACCTGCTGCACTTGCAAACTAACTTTTTGGGATTCATGCACAAGGACCCACAGGTCCTTCTGCACCTCAGCATGTTGAAATTTCTCCCCATTCAAATAATATTCCCTTTTACTGTTTTTTTTCCCAAGGTGGATGACCTCACATTTTCCGACATTGTATTCCATCTGCCAAACCTTAGCCCATTCGCTTAACCTATCTAAATCTCTTTGTAGCCTCTCTGTGTCCTCTACACAACCCGCTTTCCCACCAATCTTTGTGTCATCTGCAAATTTTGTTACACTACACTCTGTCCCCTCTTCCAGGTCATCTATGTATATTGTAAACAGTTGTGGTCCCAGCACCGATCCCCGTGGCACACCACTCACCACCGATTTTCAACCCGAAAAGGACCCATTTATCCCGACTCTCTGCTTTCTGTTAGCCAGCCAATTCTCTATCCATGCTAATACATTTCCTCTGACTCCGCGTACCTTTATCTTCTGCAGTAACCTTTTGTGTGGCACCTTATCGAATGCCTTTTGAAAATCTAAATACACCACATCCATCGGTACACCTCTATCCACCATGCTCGTTATATCCTCAAAGAATTCCAGTAAATTAGTTAAACATGATTTCCCCTTCATGAATCCATGTTGCGTCTGCTTGATTGCACTATTCTTATCTCTATGTCCCGCTATTTCTTCCTTAATGTTAGCTTCAAGCATTTTCCCCACAACAGATGTTAAACTAACCGGCCTACAGTTACCTGCCTTTTGTCTGCCCCCTTTTTTAAACAGAGGCATTACATTAGCTGCTTTCCAATCCGCTGGTACCTCCCCAGAATCCAGAGAATTTTGGTAGATTATAACGAATGTATCTGCTATAACTTCCGCCATCTCTTTTAATACCCTGGGATGCATTTCATCAGGACCAGGGGACTTGTCTACCTTGAGTCCCATTAGCCTGTCCAGCACTACCCCCGTAGTGATAGTGATTGTCTCAAGGTCCTCCCTTCCCACATTCTTGTGACTAGCAATTTTTGGCATGGTTTTTGTGTCTTCCACTGTGAAGACTGAAGCAAAATAATTGTTTAAGGTCTCAGCCATTTCCACATTACCCATTATTAAATCCCCCTTCTCATCTTCTAAGGGACCAACATTTACTTTAGTCACTCTTTTCCGTTTTATATATCGGTAAAAGCTTTTACTATCTGTTTTTATGTTTTGCGCAAGTTTACTTTCGTAATCTATCTTTCCTTTCTTTATTGCTTTCTTAGTCATTCTTTGCTGTTGTTTAAAATTTTACCAATCTGCTAGTTTCCCACTAACCTTGGCCACCTTATATGCATTGGTTTTTAATTTGATACTCTCCTTTATTTCCTTGGTTATCCACGGCTGGTTATCCCTTCTTTTTTAATTAGAATAAATACGTGGCTTGAGCAGTGGTGCAAGAGGGAGGGATTCAAATTCCTGGGACATTGGAACCAGTTCTGGGGGAAGTGGGACCTGTACGAAAGGGACGGTCTGCACTTGGGCAGGACTGGAACTGATGTCCTGGGGGTAACATTTGTTAATGCAGTTCGGGAGTGTTTAAACTAATATGGCAGGGGGATGGGAACCTATGCAGCGAGATAGGGCGAAGTAATATGGAGTCAGAAACAGATGGTAGAAAGGTAAAAAGCAATAGTGGAAGGCCGAGTAAACAAAGGCAAGAAACAAAAAGGGCCACATTACATCATAATTCTAAAAGGACAAAAGGTGTTAAAAAAACAAGCCTGAAGGCTTTGTGTCTTAATGCAAGGAGTATCCGTAATAAGGTGGATGAATTAATTGTGCAAATAGATGTTAACAGATATGCTGTGATTGGGATTACAGAGACGTGGCTCCAGGGTGACCAAGGCTGGGAACTCAACATCCAGGGGTATTCAACATTCAGGAAGGATAGACAGAAAGGAAATAGAGGTGGGGTAGCGTTGCTGGTTAAAGAGGAAATTAAGGCAATAGTAAGAAAGGACATGAGCTTGGATGATGTGGAATCTGTATGGGTAGAGCTGCAGAACACCAAAGGGCAGAAAACGTTAGTAGAAGTTGTGTACAGACCACCAAACAGTAGTAGTGAGGTTGGGGATGGCATAAAACAAGAAATTAGGGTTGCGTGCAATAAAGGTACAGCAGTTATCATGGGTGACTTTAATCTACATATAGATTGGGCGAACCAGGTTGGTAGCAATGCAGTGGAGGAGGATTTCCTGGAGTGTATTAGGGATGGTTTTCTAGACCAATATGTCAATGAACCAACTAGAGAGCTGGCCATCCTAGACTGGGTGTTGTGTAATGAGAGAGGACTAATTAGCAATCTTGTTGTGTAAGGCCCCCTGGGGGAAGAGTGACCATAATATAGTTGAATTCTTTATTAAGATGGAGAGTGACACAGTTAATTCAGAGACTAGGGTCCTGAACTTAAGGAAAGGTAACTTCGATGGTACGAGACGTGAATTGGCTAGGATAGTCTGGCAAATGATACTTAAAGGGTTGACAGTGGATAGGCAATGGCAGACATTTATAGATTACATGGATGAACTTCAACAATTGTACATCCCTGTCTGGAGTAAAAATAAAAAGGGGAAGGTAGCTCAACCGTGGCTAACAAGGGAAATTAGGGATAGTGTTAAATCCAAGGAAGAGGCATATAAATTGGCCAGAAAAAGCAGCAAACCTGAGGACTAGGAGAAATTTAGAATTCAGCAGAGGAGGACAAAGGGTCTAATTCGGAGGGGGAAAATAAAGTATGAGAGGAAGCTTGCAGGGAACATAAAAACTGACTGTAAAAGCTTCTATAGATATGTGAAGAGAAAAAGATTAATGAAGACAAACGTAGGTCCTTTGCAGTCAGAATCCGGTGAATTCATAATGGGCAACGAAAAAATGGCAGACCAATTGAACAAATACTTTGGCTATGTCTTCACTAAGGAAGATACAAATAACCTTCCAGAAATACTAGGGGATCGAAGGTCTAGCGAAAAGGAGGAACTGAAGGAAATCCTTATTAGTCAGGAAATTGTGTTATAGAAATTGATGGGATTGAAGGCCGATAAAGGTCTGATAGACTGCATCCCAGAGTATTAAGGAAGTGGCCCTAGAAATTGTGGATGCATTGGTAATCATTTTCCAACATTCTATTGACTCTGGATCAGTTCCTATGGACTGGAGGGTAGCTAATGTAACACCACTTTTTTAAAAAGGAGGGAGAGAGAAAACAGGGAATAATAGACCGGTTAGCCCGTCATCGGTGGTGGGGAAAATGTTGGAATCAATTATTAAAGATGAAATAGCAGCCATTTAGGACCGAGATGAGGAGAAACTTCTTCACCCAGAGAGTGGTGAACCTGTGGAATTCTCTACCACAGAAAGTTGTTGAGGCCAATTCACTAAATATATTCAAAAAGGAGTTAGATGTAGTCCTTACTACTAGGGGGATCAAGGGGTATGGTGAGAAAGCAGGAATGGGGTACTGAAGTTGCATGTTCAGCCATGAACTCATTGAATGGCGGTGCAGGCTCGAAGGGCCGAATGGCCTACTCCTGCACCTATTTTCTATGTTTCTATGTTTCTATTCAATTCCTTCATCTAAATCACTGATGTATATTGTAAATAGCTGGGGTTCCAGCACTGAACCCTGCGGCACTCCACTGGTCTCTGCCTGCCAATCTGAAAAGTCCCCATTTACTCCTACTCTTTGCTTCCTGTCTGACAACCAGTTCTCAATCCACGTCAGCACACTATCCCCAATCCCATGTGCTTTAACTTTGCACATTAATCTCTTGTGTGGGACCTTGTCGAAAGCCTTCTGAAAGTCCAAATACACCACATTAACGGGTTCTCCCTTGTCCACTCTACTGGAAACATCCTCAAAAAATTCCAAAAGATTTGTCAAGCATGATTTCCCTTTCACAAATCCATGCTGACTTGGACCTATCATGTTACCTCTTTCCAAATGCGCTGCTATGACATCCTTAATAATTGATTCCATCATTTTATCCACTACCGATGTCAGGCTGACCGATCTATAATTCCCTGTTTTCTCTCTCCCTCCTTTTTTAAAAATGTGGGGTTACATTGGCTACCCTCCACTCCATAGGAACTGATCCAGAGTCTATGGAATGTTGGAAAATGACTATCAATGCATCCGCTATTTCCAAGGCCACCTCCTTAAGTACTCTGGGATGCAGTCCATCAGGCCCTGGGGATTTATCGACCTTCAATCCCATCAATTTCCCCAACACAATTTCCCGACTAATAAGGATTTGCCTCAGTTCCTCCTTCTTACTAGACCCTCTGACCCCTTTTATATCCGGAAGGTTGTTTGTATCCTCCTTAGTGAATACTGAACTAAAGTACTGTTCAATTGGTCTGCCATTTCTTTCTTCCCCGTTATGACTTCCCCTGATTCTGACTGCAGGGGACCTACGTTTGTCTTCATTAATCTTTTTCTCTTCACATATCTATAGATGCTTTTACAGTCAGTTTTTATGTTCCCTGCAAGCTTCCTCTCATACTTTATTTTCCCCCTCCTAATTAGACCTTTTGTCCTTCTCTGCTGAATTCTAAATTTCTCCTAGTCCTCAGGTTTGCTGCTTTTTCTGGCCAATTTGTATGCCACTTCCTTGGCTTTAATACCATCCCTGATTTCCCTTGATAGGCACGGTTGAGCCACCTTCCCTATTTTATTTTTACGCCAGACAGGGATGTACAATTGT
Source organism: Pristiophorus japonicus (assembly GCF_044704955.1). Lineage (NCBI taxonomy): Eukaryota > Metazoa > Chordata > Chondrichthyes > Pristiophoridae > Pristiophorus > Pristiophorus japonicus. Next base: position 214,952,027 of record NC_091987.1, on the reverse strand, counting down.
TGTAGTTCATCCATGCGGTCTCTAAATGTCTGCCATTGCCCATCCACTGTCAACCCCTTAAGTATCATTCGCCAATGTATCCTAGCCAATTCATGCCTCATACCTTCAAAGTTACCCTTTTTTAAGTTCTGGACCATGGTCTCTGAATTAACTGTTTCATTCTCCATCCTAATGTAGAATTCCACCACATTATGGTCACTCTTCCCCTGGGGGCCTTGCACAACAAGATTGCTAATTAGTCCTCTCTCATTACACAACACCCAGTCTAGGATGGCCAGCTCTCTAGTTGGTTCCTCGGCATATTGGCCTCGAAAACCATCCCTAATACACTCCAGGAAATCCTCCTCCACCGCATTGCTACCAACCTGGTTCGCCCAATCTTTCTGTAGATTAAAGTCGCCCATGATAACTGCTGTACCTTTATTGCACGCATCCCTAATTTCTTGTTTTATGCCATCCCCAACCTCACTTCTACTGTTTGGTGGTCCATACACAACTCCCACTAGCGTTTTCAGCCCTTTGGTATTCCGCAGCTCTACCCATACAGATTCCACATCATCCAAGCTAATGTCCTTTCTTACTATTGCGTTAATTTCCTCTTTAACCAGCAACGCTACCCCACCTCCTTTTTCTTTCTGTTTATCCTTTCTGAATGTTGAATACCCCTGGATGTTGAGTTCCCAGCCTTGGTCATCCTGGAGCCATGACTCCGTAATCCCAATTATATCATAATCGTTAATAGCTGCCTGCGCAGTTAATTTATCCACCTTGTTACAAATACTCCTCACATTGAGGCACAGAGACAGTTCAACTATTTTAGTTGTGAACTTTAAACAAATGCCCCCTGCAAGGGGGGTCATAGAAACATAGAAAATAGGTGCAGGAGTAGGCCATTCGGCCCTTCGAGCCTGCACCACCATTCAATGAGTTCATGGCTGAACATTCAACTTCAGTACCCCATTCCTGCTTTCTCGCCATACCCCTTGATCCCCCTAGTAGTAAGGACTACATCTAACTCCTTTTTGAATATATTTAGTGAATTGGCCTCAACAACTTCCTGTGGTAGAGAATTCCACAGGTTCGCCACTCTCTGGGTGAAGAAGTTTCTCCTCATCTCGGTCCTAAATGGCTTACCCCTTATCCTTAGACTGTGACCCCTGGTTCTGGACTTCTCCAACATTGGGAACATTCTTCCTGCATCTAACCTGTCTAAACCCATCAGAATTTTAATCGTTTCTATGAGATCCCCTCTCATTCTTCTGAACTCCAGTGAATACAAGCCCAGTTGATCCAGTCTTTCTTGATATGTCAGTCCCGCCATCCCGGGAATCAATCTGGTGAACTTTCGCTGCACTCCCTCAATAGCAAGAATGTCCTTTCTCAAGTTAGGAGACCAAAACTGCACACAATACTCCAGGTGTGGCCTCACCAAGGCCCTGTACAACTGTAGCAACACCTCACTGCCCCTGTACTCAAATCCCCTCACTATGAAGGCCAACATGCCATTTGCCTTCTTAACCGCCTGCTGTACCTGCATGACAACCTTCAATGACTGATGTACCATGACACCCAGGTCTCGTTGCACCTCCCCTTTTCCTAATCTGTCACCATTCAGATAATAGTCTGTCTCTCTGTTTTTACCACCAAAGTGGATAACCTCACATTTATCCACATTATACTTCATCTGCCATGCATTTGCCCACTCACCTAACCTATCCAAGTCACTCTGCAGCCTCATAGCATACTCCAAAATACATTTTTTTCAAGTACCCTTTTTTCTGGGTGGGGGGGTTTGAGGGCACTAAAAACAGAAATTATACTAGTGCCCCCTGGCTAAAAGGGGGGAGGGGCACTAAAACCGGCAAATTGAACAAACAAAACTTTAAACTTAAATGATCAAATTAAAATTTGGTTGCCGGGGGTGATGATGCACTCCAGTCCCTTTGGCGCCCACCTCTCGCGGAAGGCTGCGAGCGTACCGGTGGACACCGCGTGCTCCATCTCCAGGGACACCCTGGCTCGGATGTAACCGCGGAAGAGAGGCAGGCAGTCAGGCTGAACGACCCCCTCGACCGCCCGCTGCCTGGACCGGCTGATGGCACCCTTGGCCATGCCCAGGAGCAGTCCTACGAGGAAGCCTTCCGACCTGCCCGCTCCCCTCTGCACAGGGTGCCCAAAGATCAGGAATGTGGGACTGAAGTGCAGCCAGAATTTGAGGAGCAGCCCCTTCAAATAATGGAACAGGGGCTGCAACCTTGCACATTCCATAAAAACATGGAACACGAACTCTTCCAGATGCAAAAATTGCAGGCGGCCTGGGAGCCCGTGAACCGGCTTAAAAATTTATTGCACGGGATTGCTCCGTGCACCACCCTCCAGGCCAAGTCCCCGATAAATAGTGGGAGGACTCCCGGGTAGAGTGCACTCCATCGGGGACCCCCACCTCCTCCGGACGGCAAGATGGTACGCCATGGCGTGTCCGGACGGCAGACGAGGATGGCAAGGTGGAGAGAGTGCAGGAGCAGCCCGTACAGGAAACCCCTCCGCGCGGAACTGAAAGGCACAAAGGAGATTTCCCCGAGGAGGCTCAAGTCGTGAGGCGCCGGCTCCCGAGGGAGGTTCCGGGGTTTGGCACCGATGAGGAATTCCGTCCGGACGTAGGTCAGTTCGGAGGCAACAGCTCTACAACTCTTTCCATCGGAAACAAAATTAACCAGTAAAGTCAAGTGCCCCCCAATCTGGGGGACACTCCAAACATTTTTCAAGGCCCTTTTTTGTTTTTTTAGGGTTTTTTTTGTATTTTTGTAGTTTTTTTTGGGGCACTAAAACCATATTTTACATGTGCCCCGTATAAAAGGGGAGGGGGACACTAAAACCTGGCAATTAAAAAAAATTAAACTTTAAAACATATAAAATCAAATTAAAATTTGGTTGCCGGGGGTGATGATGCACTCCAGTCCCTCCGGCGCCCACCTCTCGCGGAAGGCCGTGAGCGTACCGGTGGACACCGCGTGCTCCATCTCCAGGGACACCCTGGCTCGGATGTAACCGCGGAAGAGAGGCAGGCAGTCAGGCTGAACGACCCCCTCGACCGCCCGCTGCCTGGGCCGGCTGATGGCTCCCTTGGCCGTGCCCAGGAGCAGTCCTACGAGGAGGCCCTCGGACCTACCCGTTCCCCTCCGCACAGGGTGCCCAAAGATCAGGAGTGTGGGACTGAAGTTCAACCAGAAATTGAGGAGCAGCCCCTTTAAATAGTGGAACAGGGGCTGCAACCTCGCACACTCCATAAAAACGTGGAACACGGACTCCTCCAGACCGCAGAAATTGCAGGCGGCCTGGGAGCCCGTGAACCGGCTTAAAAATTTATTGCACAGGACTGCTCTGTGCACCACCCTCCAGGCCAAGTCCCCGATGAATAGTGGGAGGACTCCCGCGTAGAGTGCCCTCCATCGGGGACCCCCGCCTCCTCCGGACGGCAAGATGGTACGCCATGGCGTGTCCGGACGGCAGACGAGGATGGCAAGGTGGAGAGTGTGCAGGAGCAGCCCGTACAGGAAACCCCTCCGCGCGGAACTGAAAGGCACGGAGGGGATTTCCCCGAGGCGGCTCAAGTTGTGAGGCGCTGGCTCCCGAGGGAGGTTTCGGGGTTTGGCGTCGATGAGGAATTCCGTCCGGATGAGAGTCAGTTCGGAGGCAACAGCTCTGCAACTCTTTTAGGGAAGCAAAATAAACATTAAATCGTGCCCCCGATCTGGGGGACACTCCAAACACTTTTCATGTGCACTTTTTTTTTGTTTGTTTTTTTTTGGCTTTTTTTGGTGATTTTAATGTTTTTTTTAAGTTTTTTTTGGGGCAGTAAAACCACAGATATACAAGTACCCCCTATAAAAGGGGAGGGGGACACTAAAACCGGCAATTAAAACAAATTAAACTTTAAAACATATAAAATCAAATTAAAATTTGGTTGCCGGGGGTAACGATGCACTCCAGTCCCTCCGGCGCCCACCTCTCGCGGAAGGCCGCGAGCGTACCGGTAGACACCGCAACAGCTCTACAAACCTGTGAGCATACTCACAGGTGCATACATTACACTCCCGAACAGCACTGTGGGAGCACCTTCACCACACGGACTTCAGCGGTTCAAGATAGCGGCTCACCACCACCTTCTCAAGGGCAATAAATGCCGGCCTGGCCAGCGACGCCCACATCCCATGAATGAATTAAAAAAAATAATATCCATGTCACTGTCGGGTACGCAGTGAATATTGTCAGTATGTGTTGTTTGTTGCCGAGGCTTATTCAAGTTGCTGTTTTGTTAAAGTCCTTCTTCATGTCCTGATTCGATGCCCATGTCACAGACGAGTGGCCCGTCCAGTATTTATTATTTTGTTCCATGCTGATGTTTCAGGATCACACGGAATGGCTGATTCCCCATTGGAGTGCCCCAGAACAGAGTGGGTTTTACAGGGAGCAGTGATTGGGAGATGGGGGTCCGCGGAGAGTGGGGTCGGAGTGGTGGGGGAAGACTATCATATCCCAACCAGCGATGTTTCTGGGCCTATTCCGTGCTGGACTGGGGAAATCAACCCTTCAGTTTACACTGGTTAGGTACAGGCAGCCTTAAAACACAAAACACGTAGAACGCAAAGAGGGTGATTTTTAAAAAATCACAGCAAAAACCAGAAAAGTATAAAACAAGTTTAAAAAAAAGTTAAAGTCCCTCTCACAGCCAAAATTACAGCTATTTTTGATTTGCTCTCCAACACTTGCTTCTTTTGTTTTTCGATTATACCTGATCACTTGTATTCTCTTGGCTAACCCCCTCCTTCCTACCCCCTTACTGACCAGCTCAGTAGAAATCATTACCTCAGGTAAAAGGTAACACGACTAATGGGGTACCTGAAATCTGCAGTACCCTGATGTGTTGGTGCAAAGTTTCCTGTCACAACACTCAACAACAACAACTTGCATTTATCTAGCACCTTTAATGTAGCAAAACATCCCACGGCGCTTCACAGGAGCGATTATCAAACATAATTTGACACCGAGCCAAAGAAGGAGATATTAGGACAGATGACCAAAAGCTTGGTCAAAGAGGTAGGTTTTAAGGAGTATCTGAAAGGAGGAGAGAAACACGGAGAGGTTTAGGGAGGGAATTCCAGAGCTTGGGGCCCAGGCAGCTGAAGGCACCGCCCACCGATGGTGGAGCGATTATAATCAGGAATACTCAAGAGGTCAGATTTGGAGGAGGGCAGATATCACGAGGTGGGGAGGGGAGGTTGTAGGGCTGGAGGGGGTTAGAGAGACAGGGAGGGACGAGGCTGTGGAGAGATTGGAAAACAAGAACGAGAATTTTAAAATCAAGGCATCACCGTAGGCAATGTAGGCCTTCATCGTCGTGGGAACTCGCTCCCTAACAGCACTGTGGGAGCACCTTCGCCACACGAACTGCAGCGGTTCAAGAAGGTGGCTCATCACCACCTGCTCAAGGGCAATTAGGGACGGGCAATAAATACCGGCCTTGCCAGCGATGCCCACACCCGTGAATGAATTATTTTTTAAATGCCTTAAATTGTCAATGAGATTATTTGAACTTTATGTGGAGCATAAACGCTGGCATGGACCAGTTGGGCCAAATGGCCTGTTTCTGCAATTTCTATGAACTATAAATTCCTGTGGAGTGAGTGATTTTTCAGGGCAAATCATACCTTGGACCCAGATTTTTCTGCAACGTTTACACACAGACCTCTCCCCACATCAGCCATGATTTTCCAGGGTTTTTACGGAATTATCAGGAATTACAACACAAAAAATATTACACGACAGCCAAAGGTTTGCAAGCAATTATCCAGCAGGAAATGCCTTTCACATCTGTTGCTAATTTAACAACATTTTGACGCAAATAGTTTAAGGAGTGAATAGGTATCGGGATGCAATTAAGGGTCCGACAGTCTCTGTATGTTGGCAACGGTTATATTGGAGAATTGTCCTCCTCTGTACTCTGTTGAAGGTAGTGCACATCCCATAAGCTAATCACATCACTTGTCGCTACAATCTTGCATCCCACACTATCATAGTGATGAGTCTTTGCTCTTTTCCACTTCAATTTTTCCATCATTTGTGACTCAGGGATAGAGAGCACTCCTGCGTCTAAGTCATGTGTTCAAGTCCCATTCCAGGGACTTGAGTGCATAATCCAGACTGACACTCCAGTACAGTACTGAGGGGGCACCGCACTGTCGGAGGGCAGTATTGAGGGAGAGCCGCACTGTCGGAGGGGTAGTACTGAGGGAGTGCCACACTGTCGGAGGGGCAGTACTGAGGGAGCGCCGCACTGTCGGAGGGATAATACTGAGGGAATGCCGCACATTCGGAGGGGCAGTACTGAGGGAGCGCCACACTGTCGGAGGGATAGTGCTGAGGGAGTGCCGCACTTTCGGAGGGGTAGTACTGAGGGAGTGCTGTACTTTCGGAGGGGCAATACTGAGGGAGTGCCGCACTGTCGGAGGGGTAGTACTGAGGGAGCACTGCACTGTCGGAGGGGCAGTACTGAGGGAGTGCTGCACTTTTGGAGGGGCAATACTGAGGGTGCGCCACGCTGTCGGAGGGGCAGTATTGAGGGAGAGCCGCACTGTCGGAGGGGTAGTACTGAGGGAGCACTGCACTGTCAGAGGGGCAGTACTGAGGGAGTGTCGCACTTTCGGAGGGTCAGTACTGAGGGAGCGCCACACTGTCGGAGGGGCAGTACTGAGGGAGCGTTGCACTGTCAGAGAGGCAGTACTGAGGGAGCGTTGCACTGTCGGAGAGGCAGTTATGAGGGAGTGCTGCTGGAGGTGCCGTCTTTCGGATGAGACGTTAAACCGAGGCCCGGTCTGCTCTCTCAGGTGGACGTTAAAGATCCCATGGCGTTATTGGAAGAAGAGCAGGGGAGTTATCCCCGCTGTCCTGGCCAATATTTATCCCTCAATCAACATCACTAAACAGACTATCTGGTCATTATGACACTGCTGTGTGTGGGAGCTTGCTGTGCGCAAATTGGCTACCGCGTTTTCCACATTACAACAGTGACTACACTCCAAAAGTACTTCTTTGGCTGTAAAATGCTTTGGGAAGTCCGGTGGTCATGAAAGGTGCTATTTAAATGCAAGTCTTTTCTTTCTTTATCTTGTGTACAGAGAAAATTGTGCAACTATCGTTAACACTGCATCTATCTCTTAAAAATCCCACACCTGTGCGCCCCTCCCGTCAATGGCTTTCCATTATAAATTCCTGTAGCCACATTCACATTTACAATGGAAGCTGCCACACTGTAACTGGACTCTCCCACCAGTGGTGGCAGTGCAGCATGGCAACTTCTCAGAGACATTTTCCATTATAAGTATGGACATCAATTTATAATGGTGATGTAGATAAATCAGGACAGAAGCTATAACTTTAGAATATATCTGCGTGCCCTGGTCCAATTATCCCCTCTGCCCCATCTTTTAACCCTGTTTGACCTGAAGACCACGCTTGATTCTCCGTGTCCAAAACTACATGAGATATGTGGCCTGTGTCCCGTTTGAGCAATCACATTGGCCAATACTAATATTGTGACATGTCCAATTGTCAGTGTTGCTTTCTAGGAATTGTATGGTGAAGTCCAAAACTCGGGGCCTTAAACATAAAGATAGTCACCAATAAATCCAACGGGGAATTCAGGAGAAACCTCTTTACCCAGAGAGGGGTGAGAATGTGGAACTCGCTGCCACAGGGAGGGGTTGAGGCGAATAGAAACATAGAAAATAGGTGCAGGCCATTCAGCCCTTCTAGCCTGCACCGCCATTCAATGAGTTCATGGCTGAACATGAAACTTCAGTACCCCCTTCCTGCTTTCTCGCCATAACCCTTGATCCCCCGAGTAGTAAGGACTTCATCTAACTCCCTTTTGAATATATTTAGTGAATTGGCCTCAACTACTTTCTGTGGTAGAGAATTCCACAGGTTCACCACTCTCTGGGTGAAGAAGTTTCTCCTCATCTCGGTCCTAAATGGCTTACCCCTTATCCTCAGACTGTGACCCCTGGTTCTGGACTTCCCCAACATTGGGAACATTCTTCCTGCATCTAACCTGTCTAAACCCACCAGAATTTTAAACGTTTCTATGAGGTCCCCACTCATTCTTCTGAACTCCAGTGAATACAAGCCCAGTTGATCCAATCTTTCTTGATAGGTCAGTCCCGCCATCCCGGGAATCAGTCTGGTGAATCTTCGCTGCACTCCCTCAATAGCAAGAATGTCCTTCCTCAAGTTAGGAGACCAAAACTGTACACAATACTCCAGGTATGGCCTCACCAAGGCCCTGTACAACTGTAGCAACACCTCCCTGCCCCTGTATTCAAATCCCCTCGCTATGAAGGCCAACATGCCATTTGCTTTCTTAACCGCCTGCTGTACCTGCATGCTAACCTTCAATGACTGATGTACCATGACACCCAGGTCTCGTTGCACCTTCCCTTTTCCTAATCTGTCACCATTCAGATAATAGTCTGTCTCTCTGTTTTTACCACCAAAGTGGATAACCTCACATTTGTCCACATTATACTTCATCTGCCATGCATTTGCCCACTCACCTAACCTATCCAAGTCACTCTGCAGCCTAATAGCATCCTCCTCGCAGCTCACACTGCCACCCAACTTAGTGTCATCCGCAAATTTGGAGATACTGCATTTAATCCCCTCGTCTAAATCATTAATGTACAATGTAAACAGCTGGGGCCCCAGCACAGAACCTTGCGGCACCCCACTAGTCACTGCCTGCCATCCTGAAAAGTACCCGTTTACTCCTACTCTTTGCTTCCTGTCTGACAACCAGTTCTCAATCCACGTCAGCACACTATCCCCAATCCCATGTGCTTTAACTTTGCACATTAATCTCTTGTGTGGGACCTTGTCGAAAGCCTTCTGAAAGTCCAAATATACCACATCAACTGGTTCTCCTTTGTCCACTTTACTGGAAACATCCTCAAAAAATTCCAAAAGATTTGTCAAGCATGATTTCCCTTTCACAAATCCATGCTGACTTGGACCTATCATGTCACCATTTTCCAGATGCACTGCTATGACATCCTTAATAATTGATTCCATCATTTTACCCACTACTGAGGTCAGGCTGACTGGTCTATAATTCCCTGTTTTCTCTCTCCCTCCTTTTTTAAAAAGTGGGGTTACATTGGCTACCCTCCACTCCATAGGAACTGATCCAGAGTCAATGGAATGTTGGAAAATGACTGTCAATGCATCCGCTATTTCCAAGGCCACCTCCTTAAGTACTCTGGGATGCAGTCCATCAGGCCCTGGGGATTTATCGGCCTTCAATCCCATCAATTTCCCCAACACAATTTCCCGACTAATAAAGATTTCCTTCAGTTCCCCCTCCTTACTAGACCCTCTGACCCCTTTTATATCCGGAAGGTTGTTTGTATCCTCCTTAGTGAATACCGAACCAAAGTACTTGTTCAATTGGTCTGCCATTTCTTTGTTCCCCGTTATGACTTCCCCTGATTCTGACTGCAGGGGACCTACGTTTGTCTTTACTAACCTTTTTCTCTTTACATACCTATAGAAACTTTTGCAATCCACCTTAATGTTCCCTGCAAGCTTCTTCTCGTACTCCATTTTCCCTGCCCTAATCAAACCCTTTGTCCTCCTTTGCTGAGTTCTAAATTTCTCCCAGTCCCCAGGTTCGCTGCTATTTCTGGCCAATTTGTATGCCACTTCCTTGGCTTTAATACTATCCCTGATTTCCCTAGATAGCCACGGTTGAGCCACCTTCCCTTTTTTATTTTTACGCCAGACAGGAATGTACAATTGTTGTAATTCATCCATGCGGTCTCTAAATGTCTGCCATTGCCCATCCACAGTCAACCCCCTAAGTATCATTCGCCAATCTATCCTAGCCAATTCACGCCTCATACCTTCAAAGTTACCCTTCTTTAAGTTCTGGACCATGGTCTCTGAATTTACTGTTTCATTCTCCATCCTAATGCAGAATTCCACCATATTATGGTCACTCTTCCCCAAGGGGCCTCGCACAATGAGATTGCTAATTAATCCTCTCTCATTACACAACACCCAGTCTAAGATGGCCTCCCCCCTAGTTAGTTCCTCAACATATTGGTCTAGAAAACCATCCCTTATGCACTCCAGGAAATCCTCCTCCACCGTATTGCTTCCAGTTTGGTTAGCCCAATCTATGTGCATATTAAAGTCACCCATTATAACTGCTACACCTTTATTGCATGCACCCCTAATTTCCTGTTTGATGCCCTCCCCAACATCCCTATTACTGTTTGGAGGTCTGTACACAACTCCTACTAACGTTTTTTGCCCTTTGGTGTTCTGCAGCTCTACCCATATAGATTCCACATCATCCAAGCTAATCTTTCCTAACTATTGCATTAATCTCCTCTTTAACCACCTCCTTTTCCTTTTATTCTATCCTTCCTGAATGTTGAATACCCCTGAATGTTGAGTTCCCAGCCCTGATCATCCTGGAGCCACGTCTCCGTAATCCCAATCACATCATATTTATTAACATCTATTTGCACAATTAATTCATCCACCTTATTGCGGATACTCCTTGCATTAAGACACAAAGCCTTCAGGCTTGTTTTTTTAACACTCTTTGTCCTTTTAGAATTTTGCTGTACAGTAACCCTTTTTATTCTTTGCCTTGAGTTTCTCCGCCCTCCACTTTTCCTCATCTCCTTTCTGTCTTTTGCTTTTGCCTCCTTTTTGTTTCCCTCTGTCTCCCTGCATTGGTTCCCATCCCCCTTCCATATTAGTTTAAATCCTCCCCAACAGCACTAGCAAACACTTCCCCTAGGACATTGGTTCCGGTCCTGCCCAGGTGCAGACCGTCCGGTTTGTACTGGTCCCACCTCCCCCAGAACCGGTCCCAATGCCCCAGGAATTTGAATCCCTCCCTGCTGCACCACTGCTCAAGCCACGTATTCATCTGCGCTATCCTGCGATTTCTACTCTGACTATCACGTGGCACTGGTAGCAATCCCGAGATTACTACTTTTGAGGTCCTACTTTTTAATTTAGCTCCTAGCTCCTTAAATTCGTTTCGTAGGACCTCATCCCTTTTTTTTACCTATGTCGTTGGTACCAATGTGCACCACGACAACTGGCTGTTCTCCCTCCCATTTCAGAATGTCCTGCACCCGCTCCGAGACATCCTTGACCCTTGCACCAGGGAGGCAACATACCATCCTGGAGTCTCGGTCGCGGCCGCAGAAACGTCTATCTATTCCCCTCACCATTGAATCCCCTATCACTATTGCTGTCCCACTCTTTTTCTTGCCCTCCTGTGCAGCAGAGCCAGCCACGGTGCCATGAACTTGGCTGCTGCTGCCCTCCCCTGATGAGTCATCCCCCTCAACAGTACCCAAAGCAGTGTATCTGTTTTGCAGGGGGATGACCGCAGGGGACCCCTGCACTACCTTCCTTGCACTGCTCTTCCTGCTGGTCTTCCATTCCCTATCTGGCTGTGGACCCTTTCCCTGCGGTAAGACCAACTCACTACACATGATACTCACGTCATTCTCAGCATCGTGGATGCTCCAGAGTAAATCCATCCTCAGCTCCAATTCCGTAACGCGGACCGTCAGGAGCTGGAGGTAGTAGTATCGATGCATTTAAGGGAGAGCTGGATAAACACATGAAGGAGAAAGGAATAGAAGGATATGGTGATGGGGGGAAATGGAGAGGGGGGTGGGGGCTCGTGTGGAGCATAAACACCGGCACCGACCTGTTGGGCCAAATGGCCTGTCCCTGTGTTTTAAAATCTAGGGGACAATTTTAACCGAACTTGCCGGGCAGCAATCACTCAGTGGCAGGTGGAACACCCCTTCCAATAATGCTCTCTGTTGACTGCCATGTAAGACCAGCATTGCATCTGGTCCCATCAGTTCCCGACTGGCGGGTTCGACTAAAACTCTTCCATATCCACCTAGTGTCAGCTGTGGCTCAGTGTGTAGCACTCTCGCCTCTGAGTCAGAAGGTTGTGGGTTCCATTCCAGGAACTTGAGCACATAAATCTAGGCTGACACTCCCAGTGCAGTGACTGAGGGAGTGCTACACTGTTGGAGGTGCCGTCTTTTGGATGAGACATTAAATCAATGCACCGTCTGCTCTCTCAGGTAGATGTAAAAGATCCCATGGCACTATCTCAAAGAAGAACAGGGGAGTTCTCCCCAGTGTCCTGGTCAATATTTATCCCTCAATCAACATAACAAAAACAGATAATCTGGTCATTCACATTGCTGTTTGTGGGAGCTTGCTGTGCACAAATTGGCTGCCGTGTACTCATTACAACAGTGACTACACTCCAAAAGCACTTCATTGGCTGTAAAGCACTTTGAGACATCCGTTGGTCGTGAAAGGTGCTGGGTCCGTGCAGCAGATCTGGTCTCCAGTCGTCCTGGTTAACCCTTGCCACTGGACCAAGACCTCGCTCTGTCAAGCCCGTGTGGTGGCTGGTGTGCAACGGTCAACGCACCTTAAAAAAATCCACGCACAGGCATCTTCCACCCTTCTACATGTAGTTCGGGATCTGGAATATTAGATCCTTCATTGGAACACCTGTGAACTTTTTGACGTGGAAGCAAGTCATCCTCGATTCGAGGTAGCGCCTATGATGATGAGATCCAAGTCTTTCTTTCCAGTGGCCAATAATGATCAGGTGACCTTCCAAGTTAGCATTGCTTCTTGACCGAAGGTAATCATGTGACCATTCTGTCAATGTCACTCGTTCAGACTTTCCTTGCTACTGCCAATCAACTAGATGGTTCTGTGTTTGACTGACGGGGCTCTGGACCATCGCCGCCTGTTAAGGTCGCCCAGCTCGGTCAGGGATCTGCTAGGTTTCAGTTTAGGAAGTAATCGGTCCTGTTTTTACTTCTGAACGATGAGGCCATTTCCCTGAAGGTCAGAGCACAGGGCTTTACATTGCAGTGACTACCGTGACTGAAACTTCTCAAGTGGGGTTCGTGGTGATTCCCTATTATTGCCCGGTACTTACATGACTCTCACAAGGAAGGACCTCACAATTGCAAAATGACATTATGCAATAGTTTTAGACTTCTGCATATCGATATGCCGGTTTTTAACGGACAAGTTAGCTCGCCAAGAAAATGCATGTGGGAATCTAGGTTTTATGATCGAAAATCAACTGGGTAATTATTCTAAACCGACGGCTTAGACCTGGGGTTACTTTGCCAACCATCCCGGATTGCCGGATGGATCTCCTGGGCACTGCTGGGAACAACCCGGGAGATATGTAGAAGCTGGTTAAAGGTATCACACCATACAGCCCTCTCCTGGATTGCTTTTAGTTGTAGTTAGGCGCGCTGTGTTAGACACAGACTATTGCACAATTACACTTCTCAACAAACAAAACTTTCACGGCCCAATCCTCAAGTTTTCATTAGCGGGTTATGATTGGTTGGAATGGATTGGCAACAGCAGCAAGCTCACAGTTTGATTGTCTCTTGCTTCCTGTGAAAAGTTGGACCGCCACAGTCTGATGAGGTGTGAGTTCATTGCATTGTATGTCTGAGGATCCACAAGTTGTATCGGTGAGAGGCTAGAGCTGAAGGTTTGTTTTATTATTGTATTTCAGGAGTGTTTCGCGACGGGTCTTTGAGATTTTGGTCTTCCACAGCTCAGGCTGAGGGTCAGGATAAATGGGGTAATCGGGGAGGGCACCAGTAAATGGGGTAATCGGGGAGGGCACCAGTAAATGGGGTAATCGGGGAGGGCACCAGTAAATGGGGTAATCGGGGTGGGCACCAGTAAATAGGGTAATCGGGGAGGGCACCAGTAAATGGGGTAATCGGGGAGGGCACCAGTAAATAGGGTAATTGAGGAGGGCACCAGTAAATGGGGTAATCAGGGAGGGCACCAGTAAATGGGGTAATTGAGGAGGGCACCAGTAAATGGGGTAATTGAGGAGGGCACCAGTAAATGGGGTAATCGGGGAGGGCACCAGTAAATGGGGTAATTGAGGAGGGCACCAGTAAATGGGGTAATCGGGGAGGGCACCAGTAAATGGGGTAATTGTGGAGGGCACCAGTAAATGGGGTAATTGGGGAGGGCACCAGTAAATAGGGTAATTGGGGAGGGCACCAGTAAATGGGGTAATTGGGAAGGGCACCAGTAAATGGGGTAATTGTGGAGGGCACCAGTAAATGGGGTAATTGGGGAGGGCACCAGTAAATAGGGTAATTGGGGAGGGCACCAGTAAATTTGGGAGGGCACCAGTAAATGGGGTAATCAGGGAGGGCACCAGTAAATGGGGTAATTGGGGAGGACACCAGTAAATGGGGTAATTGGGGAGGGCACCAGTAAATTGGGGAGGGCACCAGTAAATAGGCATAAAGTGTCAGCCGTGGCTTAGTTGGTAGCATTCTCGCCTCGGAGTCAGAAGGTCGTGGGTTCGTCCAGAGACTTGAGCACAAAACTCTAGGCTGAAACTCTAGTACTGTCGGAGGGGCAGTACTGAGCCGCTACATTATCGGAGTGGCAGTACTGAGGGAGTGCCGCACTGTCGGAGGGGCAGTACTGAGGGAGCGCCGAACTATCGGAAAGGCAGTACTGAGAGAGTGCCGCACTGTCGGAGGGGCAGTACTGAGGGAGTGCCGCACTGTCGGAGGGGCAGTACTGAGGGAGTGCCGCACTGTCGGAGGGGCAGTACTGAGGGAGCGCCGAACTATCGGAGAGGCAGTACTGAGGGAGTGCCGCACTGTCGGAGGGGCAGTACTGAGGGAGCGCCGAACTATCGGAGAGGCAGTACTGAGGGAGTGCCGCACTGTTGGAGGGGCAGTACTGAGGGAGTGCCCCATTGTCGGAGGGGCAGTACTGGGGGTGCCCCGCACTGTCGGAGGGGCAGTACTGGGGGTGCACCGCACTGTCGGAGAGGCAGTACTGCGGGTGCCCCGCACTGTCGGAGGGGCAGTACTGGGGGTGCCCCGCACTGTCGGAGGGGCAGTACTGGGGGTGCCCCGCACTGTCGGAGAGCCAGTACTGGGGGTGCCCCGCACTGTCGGAGGGGCAGTACTGGGGGTGCCCCGCACTGTCGGAGGGGCAGTACTGGGGGTGCCCCGCACTGTCGGAGGGGCAGTACTGGGGGTGCCCCGCACTGTCGGAGAGCCAGTACTGGGGGAGCGCCGCACTGTCGGAGGGATAGTACTGAGGGAATGCCGCACATTCGGAGGGGCAGTACTGAGGGAGCGCCACACTGTCGGAGGGATAGTGCTGAGGGAGTGCCGCACTTTCGGAGGGGTAGTACTGAGGGAGTGCTGTACCTTCGGAGGGGCAATACTGAGGGAGTGCCGCACTGTCGGAGGGATAGTACTGAGGGAGCACTGCACTGTCGGAGGGGCAGTACTGAGCGAGTGCTGCACTTTTGGAGGGGCAATACTGAGGGTGCGCCGCGCTGTCAGAGGGGCAGTATTGAGGGAGAGCCGCACTGTCGGAGGGGTAGTACTGAGGGAGCACTGCACTGTCAGAGGGGCAGTACTGAGGGAGTGTCGCACTTTCGGAGGGTCAGTACTGAGGGAGCGCCACACTGTCGGAGGGGCAGTACTGAGGGAGCGTTGCACTGTCAGAGAGGCAGTACTGAGGGAGCGTTGCACTGTCGGAGAGGCAGTTATGAGGGAGTGCTGCTGGAAGTGCCGTCTTTCGGATGAGACGTTAAACCGAGGCCCGGTCTGCTCTCTCAGGTGGACGTTAAAGATCCCATGGCGTTTTTGGAAGAAGAGCAGGGGAGTTATCCCCGCTGTCCTGGCCAATATTTATCCCTCAATCAACATCACTAAACAGACTATCTGGTCATTATGACACTGCTGTGTGTGGGAGCTTGCTGTGCGCAAATTGGCTACCGCGTTTTCCACATTACAACAGTGACTACACTCCAAAAGTACTTCTTTGGCTGTAAAATGCTTTGGGAAGTCCGGTGGTCATGAAAGGTGCTATTTAAATGCAAGTCTTTTCTTTCTTTATCTTGTGTACAGAGAAAATTGTGCAACTATCGTTAACACTGCATCTATCTCTTAAAAATCCCACACCTGTGCGCCCCTCCCGTCAATGGCTTTCCATTATAAATTCCCGCAGCCACATTCACATTTACAATGGACTGTAACTGGACTCTCCCACCAGTGGTGGCAGTGCAGCATGGCAACTTCTCAGAGACATTTTCCATTATAAGTATGGACATCAATTTATAATGGTGATGTAGATAAATCAGGACAGAAGCTATAACTTTAGAATATATCTGCGTGCCCTGGTCCAATTATCCCCTCTGCCCCATCTTTTAACCCTGTTTGACCTGAAGACCACGCTTGATTCTCCGTGTCCAAAACTACATGAGATATGTGGCCTGTGTCCCGCTTGAGCAATCACATTGGCCAATACTAATATTGTGACATGTCCAATTGTCAGTGTTGCTTTCTAGGAATTGTATGGTGAAGTCCAAAACTCGGGGCCTTAAACATAAAGATAGTCACCAATAAATCCAACGGGGAATTCAGGAGAAACCTCTTTACCCAGAGAGGGGTGAGAATGTGGAACTCGCTGCCACAGGGAGGGGTTGAGGCGAATAGAAACATAGAAAATAGGTGCAGGCCATTCAGCCCTTCTAGCCTGCACCGCCATTCAATGAGTTCATGGCTGAACATGAAACTTCAGTACCCCCTTCCTGCTTTCTCGCCATAACCCTTGATCCCCCGAGTAGTAAGGACTTCATCTAACTCCCTTTTGAATATATTTAGTGAATTGGCCTCAACTACTTTCTGTGGTAGAGAATTCCACAGGTTCACCACTCTCTGGGTGAAGAAGTTTCTCCTCATCTCGGTCCTAAATGGCTTACCCCTTATCCTCAGACTGTGACCCCTGGTTCTGGACTTCCCCAACATTGGGAACATTCTTCCTGCATCTAACCTGTCTAAACCCACCAGAATTTTAAACGTTTCTATGAGGTCCCCACTCATTCTTCTGAACTCCAGTGAATACAAGCCCAGTTGATCCAATCTTTCTTGATAGGTCAGTCCCGCCATCCCGGGAATCAGTCTGGTGAATCTTCGCTGCACTCCCTCAATAGCAAGAATGTCCTTCCTCAAGTTAGGAGACCAAAACTGTACACAATACTCCAGGTATGACCTCACCAAGGCCCTGTACAACTGTAGCAACACCTCCCTGCCCCTGTATTCAAATCCCCTCGCTATGAAGGCCAACATGCCATTTGCTTTCTTAACCGCCTGCTGTACCTGCATGCTAACCTTCAATGACTGATGTACCATGACACCCAGGTCTCGTTGCACCTTCCCTTTTCCTAATCTGTCACCATTCAGATCTGTCTCTCTGTTTTTACCACCAAAGTGGATAACCTCACATTTGTCCACATTATACTTCATCTGCCATGCATTTGCCCACTCACCTAACCTATCCAAGTCACTCTGCAGCCTAATAGCATCCTCCTCGCAGCTCACACTGCCACCCAACTTAGTGTCATCCGCAAATTTGGAGATACTGCATTTAATCCCCTCGTCTAAATCATTAATGTACAATGTAAACAGCTGGGGCCCCAGCACAGAACCTTGCGGCACCCCACTAGTCACTGCCTGCCATCCTGAAAAGTACCCGTTTACTCCTACTCTTTGCTTCCTGTCTGACAACCAGTTCTCAATCCACGTCAGCACACTATCCCCAATCCCATGTGCTTTAACTTTGCACATTAATCTCTTGTGTGGGACCTTGTCGAAAGCCTTCTGAAAGTCCAAATATACCACATCAACTGGTTCTCCTTTGTCCACTTTACTGGAAACATCCTCAAAAAATTCCAAAAGATTTGTCAAGCATGATTTCCCTTTCACAAATCCATGCTGACTTGGACCTATCATGTCACCATTTTCCAGATGCACTGCTATGACATCCTTAATAATTGATTCCATCATTTTACCCACTACTGAGGTCAGGCTGACTGGTCTATAATTCCCTGTTTTCTCTCTCCCTCCTTTTTTAAAAAGTGGGGTTACATTGGCTACCCTCCACTCCATAGGAACTGATCCAGAGTCAATGGAATGTTGGAAAATGACTGTCAATGCATCCGCTATTTCCAAGGCCACCTCCTTAAGTACTCTGGGATGCAGTCCATCAGGCCCTGGGGATTTATCGGCCTTCAATCCCATCAATTTCCCCAACACAATTTCCCGACTAATAAAGATTTCCTTCAGTTCCCCCTCCTTACTAGACCCTCTGACCCCTTTTATATCCGGAAGGTTGTTTGTATCCTCCTTAGTGAATACCGAACCAAAGTACTTGTTCAATTGGTCTGCCATTTCTTTGTTCCCCGTTATGACTTCCCCTGATTCTGACTGCAGGGGACCTACGTTTGTCTTTACTAACCTTTTTCTCTTTACATACCTATAGAAACTTTTGCAATCCACCTTAATGTTCCCTGCAAGCTTCTTCTCGTACTCCATTTTCCCTGCCCTAATCAAACCCTTTGTCCTCCTTTGCTGAGTTCTAAATTTCTCCCAGTCCCCAGGTTCGCTGCTATTTCTGGCCAATTTGTATGCCACTTCCTTGGCTTTAATACTATCCCTGATTTCCCTAGATAGCCACGGTTGAGCCACCTTCCCTTTTTTATTTTTACGCCAGACAGGAATGTACAATTGTTGTAATTCATCCATGCGGTCTCTAAATGTCTGCCATTGCCCATCCACAGTCAACCCCCTAAGTATCATTCGCCAATCTATCCTAGCCAATTCACGCCTCATACCTTCAAAGTTACCCTTCTTTAAGTTCTGGACCATGGTCTCTGAATTTACTGTTTCATTCTCCATCCTAATGCAGAATTCCACCATATTATGGTCACTCTTCCCCAAGGGGCCTCGCACAATGAGATTGCTAATTAATCCTCTCTCATTACACAACACCCAGTCTAAGATGGCCTCCCCCCTAGTTAGTTCCTCAACATATTGGTCTAGAAAACCATCCCTTATGCACTCCAGGAAATCCTCCTCCACCGTATTGCTTCCAGTTTGGTTAGCCCAATCTATGTGCATATTAAAGTCACCCATTATAACTGCTACACCTTTATTGCATGCACCCCTAATTTCCTGTTTGATGCCCTCCCCAACATCCCTATTACTGTTTGGAGGTCTGTACACAACTCCTACTAACGTTTTTTGCCCTTTGGTGTTCTGCAGCTCTACCCATATAGATTCCACATCATCCAAGCTAATCTTTCCTAACTATTGCATTAATCTCCTCTTTAACCACCTCCTTTTCCTTTTATTCTATCCTTCCTGAATGTTGAATACCCCTGAATGTTGAGTTCCCAGCCCTGATCATCCTGGAGCCACGTCTCCGTAATCCCAATCACATCATATTTATTAACATCTATTTGCACAATTAATTCATCCACCTTATTGCGGATACTCCTTGCATTAAGACACAAAGCCTTCAGGCTTGTTTTTTTAACACTCTTTGTCCTTTTAGAATTTTGCTGTACAGTAACCCTTTTTATTCTTTGCCTTGAGTTTCTCCGCCCTCCACTTTTCCTCATCTCCTTTCTGTCTTTTGCTTTTGCCTCCTTTTTGTTTCCCTCTGTCTCCCTGCATTGGTTCCCATCCCCCTGCCATATTAGTTTAAATCCTCCCCAACAGCACTAGCAAACACTTCCCCTAGGACATTGGTTCCGGTCCTGCCCCAGGTGCAGACCGTCCGGTTTGTACTGGTCCCACCTCCCCCAGAACCGGTCCCAATGCCCCAGGAATTTGAATCCCTCCCTGCTGCACCACTGCTCAAGCCACGTATTCATCTGCGCTATCCTGCGATTTCTACTCTGACTATCACGTGGCACTGGTAGCAATCCCGAGATTACTACTTTTGAGGTCCTACTTTTTAATTTAGCTCCTAGCTCCTTAAATTCGTTTCGTAGGACCTCATCCCTTTTTTTTACCTATGTCGTTGGTACCAATGTGCACCACGACAACTGGCTGTTCTCCCTCCCATTTCAGAATGTCCTGCACCCGCTCCGAGACATCCTTGACCCTTGCACCAGGGAGGCAACATACCATCCTGGAGTCTCGGTCGCGGCCGCAGAAACGTCTATCTATTCCCCTCACCATTGAATCCCCTATCACTATTGCTGTCCCACTCTTTTTCTTGCCCTCCTGTGCAGCAGAGCCAGCCACGGTGCCATGAACTTGGCTGCTGCTGCCCTCCCCTGATGAGTCATCCCCCTCAACAGTACCCAAAGCAGTGTATCTGTTTTGCAGGGGGATGACCGCAGGGGACCCCTGCACTACCTTCCTTGCACTGCTCTTCCTGCTGGTCTTCCATTCCCTATCTGGCTGTGGACCCTTTCCCTGCGGTAAGACCAACTCACTACACGTGATACTCACGTCATTCTCAGCATCGTGGATGCTCCAGAGTAAATCCATCCTCAGCTCCAATTCCGTAACGCGGACCGTCAGGAGCTGGAGGTAGTAGTATCGATGCATTTAAGGGGGAGCTGGATAAACACATGAAGGAGAAAGGAATAGAAGGATATGGTGATGGGGGGAAATGGAGAGGGGGGTGGGGGCTCGTGTGGAGCATAAACACCGGCACCGACCTGTTGGGCCAAATGGCCTGTCCCTGTGTTTTAAAATCTAGGGGACAATTTTAACCGAACTTGCCGGGCAGCAATCACTCAGTGGCAGGTAGAACACCCCTTCCAATAATGCTCTCTGTTGACTGCCATGTAAGACCAGCATTGCATCTGGTCCCATCAGTTCCCGACTGACGGGTTCGACTAAAACTCTTCCATATCCACCTAGTGTCAGCTGTGGCTCAGTGTGTAGCACTCTCGCCTCTGAGTCAGAAGGTTGTGGGTTCCATTCCAGGAACTTGAGCACATAAATCTAGGCTGACACTCCCAGTGCAGTGCTGAGGGAGTGCTACACTGTTGGAGGTGCCGTCTTTTGGATGAGACATTAAATCAATGCACCGTCTGCTCTCTCAGGTGGATGTAAAAGATCCCATGGCACTATCTCAAAGAAGAACAGGGGAGTTCTTCCCAGTGTCCTGGTCAATATTTATCCCTCAATCAACATAACAAAAACAGATAATCTGGTCATTCACATTGCTGTTTGTGGGAGCTTGCTGTGCACAAATTGGCTGCCGTGTACTCATTACAACAGTGACTACACTCCAAAAGCACTTCATTGGCTGTAAAGCACTTTGAGACATCCGTTGGTCGTGAAAGGTGCTGGGTCCGTGCAGCAGATCTGGTCTCCAGTCGTCCTGGTTAACCCTTGCCACTGGACCAAGACCTCGCTCTGTCAAGCCCGTGTGGTGGCTGGTGTGCAACGGTCAACGCACCTTAAAAAAATCCACGCACAGGCATCTTCCACCCTTCTACATGTAGTTCGGGATCTGGAATATTAGATCCTTCATTGGAACACCTGTGAACTTTTTGACGTGGAAGCAAGTCATCCTCGATTCGAGGTAGCGCCTATGATGATGAGATCCAAGTCTTTCTTTCCAGTGGCCAATAATGATCAGGTGACCTTCCAAGTTAGCATTGCTTCTTGACCGAAGGTAATCATGTGACCATTCTGTCAATGTCACTCGTTCAGACTTTCCTTGCTACTGCCAATCGACTAGATGGTTCTGTGTTTGACTGACGGGGCTCTGGACCATCGCCGCCTGTTAAAGTCGCCCAGCTCGGTCAGGGATCTGCTAGGTTTCAGTTTAGGAAGTAATCGGTCCTGTTTTTACTTCTGAACGATGAGGCCATTTCCCTGAAGGTCAGAGCACAGGGCTTTACATTGCAGTGACTACCGTGACTGAAACTTCTCAAGTGGGGTTCGTGGTGATTCCCTATTATTGCCCGGTACTTACATGACTCTCACAAGGAAGGACCTCACAATTGCAAAATGACATTATGCAATAGTTTTAGACTTCTGCATATCGATATGCCGGTTTTTAACGGACAAGTTAGCTCGCCAAGAAAATGCATGTGGGAATCTAGGTTTTATGATCGAAAATCAACTGGGTAATTATTCTAAACCGACGGCTTAGACCTGGGGTTACTTTGCCAACCATCCCGGATTGCCGGATGGATCTCCTGGGCACTGCTGGGAACAACCCGGGAGATATGTAGAAGCTGGTTAAAGGTATCACACCATACAGCCCTCTCCTGGATTGCTTTTAGTTGTAGTTAGGCGCGCTGTGTTAGACACAGACTATTGCACAATTACACTTCTCAACAAACAAAACTTTCACGGCCCAATCCTCAAGTTTTCATTAGCGGGTTATGATTGGTTGGAATGGATTGGCAACAGCAGCAAGCTCACAGTTTGATTGTCTCTTCCTTCCTGTGAAAAGTTGGACCGCCACAGTCTGATGAGGTGTGAGTTCATTGCATTGTATGTCTGAGGATCCACAAGTTGTATCGGTGAGAGGCTAGAGCTGAAGGTTTGTTTTATTATTGTATTTCAGGAGTGTTTCGCGACGGGTGTTTGAGATTTTGGTCTTCCACAGCTCAGGCTGAGGGTCAGGATAAATGGGGTAATCGGGGAGGGCACCAGTAAATGGGGTAATTGGGGAGGACACCAGTAAATGGGGTAATTGGGGAGGGCACCAGTAAATTGGGGAGGGCACCAGTAAATAGGCATAAAGTGTCAGCCGTGGCTTAGTTGGTAGCATTCTCGCCTCGGAGTCAGAAGGTCGTGGGTTCGTCCAGAGACTTGAGCACAAAACTCTAGGCTGAAACTCTAGTACTGTCGGAGGGGCAGTACTGAGCCGCTACATTATCGGAGTGGCAGTACTGAGGGAGTGCCGCACTGTCGGAGGGGCAGTACTGAGGGAGCGCCGAACTATCGGAGAGGCAATACTGAGGGAGTGCCGCACTGTCGGAGGGGCAGTACTGAGGGAGCGCCGAACTATCGGAAAGGCAGTACTGAGAGAGTGCCGCACTGTCGGAGGGGCAGTACTGAGGGAGTGCCGCACTGTCGGAGGGGCAGTACTGAGGGAGTGCCGCACTGTCGGAGGGGCAGTACTGAGGGAGCGCCGAACTATCGGAGAGGCAGTACTGAGGGAGTGCCGCACTGTCGGAGGGGCAGTACTGAAGGAGCGCCGAACTATCGGAGAGGCAGTACTGAGGGAGTGCCGCACTGTTGGAGGGGCAGTACTGAGGGAGTGCCCCATTGTCGGAGGGGCAGTACTGGGGGTGCCCCGCACTGTCGGAGGGGCAGTACTGGGGGTGCACCGCACTGTCGGAGGGGCAGTACTGGGGGTGCCCCGCACTGTCGGAGGGGCAGTACTGGGGGTGCCCCGCACTGTCGGAGGGGCAGTACTGGGGGTGCCCCGCACTGTCGGAGGGGCAGTACTGGGGGTGCCCCGCACTGTCGGAGAGCCAGTACTGGGGGTGCCCCGCACTGTCGGAGGGGCAGTACTGGGGGTGCCCCGCACTGTCGGAGGGGCAGTACTGGGGGTGCCCCGCACTGTCGGAGGGGCAGTACTGGGGGTGCCCCGCACTGTCGGAGAGCCAGTACTGGGGGTGCCCCGCACTGTCGGAGGGGCAGTACTGGGGGTGCCCCGCACTGTCGGAGGGGCAGTACTGGGGGTGCCTTGCACTATCGGAGGGGCAGTACTTGGGGAGTGCCGCACTGTCGGAGGGGCAGTACTGAGGGAGCCCCGCGTTGTCGGAGGGGCAGTACTGAGGGAGTGCCGCACTTTTGGAGGGGCAGTACTGAGGGAATGCCGCACTGTCAGAAGTGCCAGCTTTTGGATCAGACATTAAAGGGAGGCTCTCTCGGGTGGGTGTAAAAGATCCCATACCGCTATTTCAAAGAAGATGAGGGCTGTTCTAGCGCTGTTCTACCCGGGGTCCTAGCTATTCCCTATCCCTCAAGTAACATCATTGAAAAAAATCTGGTCATTATCTCATTGCTGTTTGTGGGAGCTTGCTGCATGCAGCAGTGACTGCACCTCATAATGGTTTCATTGGCTGTAAAGCGCTTTGGGTGGTCATGGAAGGCATGAGATAAATTCGTCTTTCTTTAGTCTCAAAACCAGTACCTGCACTGAATAATGTATTTGAGAATTAAATCAATTGGTTCAGCCCAAGGGCTTTAAATCTGTCTCACATGCAGCCCAGACCTTTAGCTTTTCAGTTTGGTCTAGCAGTAGACGAGGATGTGGTTTTGATAATGTATCGATCTAAAATAGCACATGATTTCATCGCTGGAGCGTCATTGTCTGGTCTGAGACTCCCAAAGCAAGTGCTTTATGCGAGCTCCTTCATGGCAAACAAGCCAAAGGTGGGCAGCGGAAACGTTACAAGGACACCCTCAAAGCCTCCCACTGACACCTGGGAATCCCTGGCCAAAGACCGCCCTAAGTGGAGGAAGCGCATCCGGGAGGGCGCTGAGCACCTCGAGTCTCAACGCTGAGAGTGTGAAGAGGTCAAGCGCAGGCAGCGGAAGGAGTGTGCGTCAAACCAGTCCCACCCACCCCTCCTCTCGCCGACTGTCTGTACCATCTGTAACAGAGTCTGTGGCTCTCGTATCGGACTGTTCAGCCACCAAAGAACTCACTTCAGGAGTGGAAGCAAGTCTTCCTCGATTCCGAGGGACTGCCTATGATGATGATATTTACACATAATGCAGCATGGCTCGAGTCCCTCCAGTCTGAGATTGCAATGGATCACCTGTGCTGGGTTGCCCATTCTAGCAAGTACACACTGGGAACTTGGGAAGTTGCGTGCACACTGTGGTGGAGCGATGGTGGTGGACAGAAGGGCGAGACAAGCTGAAAACAGAGCCGTAGATTTTTTTTAATGCCTAACTGAGGTGAACATAACATAAGGCCCTTCGGCCCCTCGAGCCAGTCAATAAGATCACGGCTGATTATTGACCTCAACTCCACTTTCCCCCCCGATATCCCTTGATTCCCCTAGACTCCAAAAATTTATCTATTCTCAACCTTGAATATACTCAACGACTGAACCTGCACAGCTCTCTGGGGTAGAGAATTCCAAAGATTCACCACCCTCTGAGTGAAGAAATTCCTCCTCATCTCGGTCCTAAATGGCTGACCTCTTATCCTGAGATTAATGCAGTGAGCAGTGCTAGACTGAATGGTTTGTTTGTGTTCTGTAATATTCCAGTGTTTGGTGTAGCAGGGTTTCGCCAGTAAGGTATGGTCCTTTAAGGTCCTTAAAGGTCCCCTTTGAAGATGATTGCTGTTGGAGTAGGAGACTTTCCCCAGCCAGGTGAGCATAAAAGGAAGACATAAGAACGTAAGAAATAGGAGCAGGAGTCGGCCATTTGGCTCCTCGAGCCTGCTCTGCCATTTAATAAGATCATGGCTGTTCTGATCATGGACTCAGGTCCACTTCCCGTCCCATAACCCTTGATTCCCTTATTGTTCAAATATCTGTTTATTTCCACCTTAAATATATTCAATGACCCAGCCTCCATAGCTCTCCAGGGTAGATAATTCCAAAGATTCATGACCATCTGAGAGAAGAAGTTCTTCCTCATCTCCATTTTAAATTCTCCTTATTCTGAGACGATGCTCCCTAGTTCTAGATCCACCCAAGAGGGGAAAGGTTCATGCCTTTGTTACCACTAGACTTGGCTATTCCAACCAATGTTCCCTCCAGATTGTCTATGTTGTGTGCGGCCTGTTTTCACATATGCGCTCCCTTTAAAGTTCTGCGCATGCACAGTGATCCAAATGGGAAAGTTTGTGGGCAGCCTGTGTGCGACCTTGGAGATTACTGCACAGCTTAGAGGGAACATTAATTCCAATGCACTCCCGGTCAGCCACTTATCGAAGTCACAAATGACATCTTATGTGACTGTGACAGTGGTAAACTATCCCTCCTCGTCTTTGTAGAAATGTCTGCAGCCTTTGACACGGTTAACTACAACATTCTCCGCTCCGCCCCCATCTCAGCTCAGAAACAGAAATTGTGTGACATGTTCTGATTCGTACAAGAGGAATGCAGTGCGTAGGGTTTCAAAGGCATCGGCCAATTCAATTGTTTGTTTTGTACACCAGCCATGGTTTTTATAAAAGAAAGACTTGTATTTCTATAGCGTCATTCACGACCACCGGATGTCTCAAAGCACTTTACAGCCAATGAAGTGCTTTTGGAGTGTAGTCACTGTTGTAATATGGGAAACGCGGCAGCCAATTTGTGCAAAGCAAGCTCCCACAAACAACAATGCGATAATGACCAGATAATTTGGTTTTGTTATGTTGATTGAGTAATAAATATTGGCCCCAGGACACCAGGGGATAACTCCCTTGCTCTTCTTTGAAATATTGGTATGATTTTTTTACGCCCACCTGAGAGAGTAGACGGTGCCTCGGTTTAACATCTCATGCACAGAACGGCACCTCCGGCAGTGCAGCACCCACTCAGTACTGCCTCTCCGACAGTGCGGCGCTCCCTCAGTACTGCCCCTCCAACAGTGCGGCGCTCCCTCAGTACTGCCCCTCCAACAGTGCGGCGCTCCCTCAGTACTGCCCCTCCGACAGTGCGGCGCTCCCTCAGTACTGCCCCTCCGACAGTGCGGCGCTCCCTCAGTACTGCCCCTCCGACAGTGCGGCGCTCCCTCAGTACTGCCCCTCCGACAGTGCGGCGCTCCCTCAGTACTGCCCCTCCGACAGTGCGACGCTCCCTCAGCACTGCCCCTCCAACAGTGCGGCGCTCCCTCAGTACTGCCCCTCCGACAGTGCGGCAATCTCTCAGTACTGCCCCTCCGACAGTGCGACGCTCCCTCAGTACTGCCCCTCCGACAGTGCGATGCTCCCTCAGCACTTCACTGGGAGCATCAGCCTAGATTATTGTGCTCAAGTCCCTGGAGTGGGACTTGAACCCACAACCTTCTGACCCAGAGGCGAGTGTGCTGCCCACTGAGTCACGGCTGACACTTTTTGGTATTAAGGAAGCCATTTCCACCTTTACCCCTATCCATGCCCGTCTGCTAGGTCAGACACTCCAATACAAACTGTGCAGGTTGGAACTTTATGTACAATAAATTTTAAAATTAATTCATGTTCTCATTTTCACTATTTTTGCAGAAAATCATTGTGATAAGCAATGTGTGCACCCACGGAGATGACCAAAATCAATCTTGGTGAAATTATCGATGACACGGGGATATTGACGTTGGAAGGTATGAACTTTACAAATTTGTTCTCGGGTTGTGGGCGTTGCTGGCAAGGCCAGCATTTATTGCCCGTCCCTCGTTGCCTTCGAGATGGTGGCCCGCCTTCTCGAACCATTGTGCGGCGATGGTGGCACTACAATGGTGTTAGCTGAAGAAGGATGAGGGCCTTCAGTTATGTGGAGAGATTGGAGAAGCTGGGAGTGTTCACCTCAGAGCAGAGAGGTTAAGTGGAGACCGAATGGAGGAGTTCAAAATCATGAGGGAATTTGATGGAGCAAGTCGGGAGAAACTGTTCCCTCTGGCAAGTGGGTCAGTGACCAGAGGTCATAGATTTAAAATAATTAGGGAAAGAATTTGAGGGAGAAATGAGGAGATATTTCTTCACACAGAGGGTTATTAAGATCTGGAAAGCGCTGCCTGAATTGTGGTGGAATCAGATTCCTAGGGAATTTTCAAAAGGTTTCTTAATCTAGAAAGGCCTGCAAATTCTGATGGGCCGATTCCTCTGAGTTTGGTGGAACAGGCCGTCATTGTACCCGTGCGCAAAGCTGCATAATCCCGTCCCAAACCCTGAGGCCCATCCGCACGCTTGGGGCAGTTACCATCCATCTCAATGGATTCCTGGAAACTCAGAGCGGCCATCCTCCTGCTCCAATGTGGAAATCAGGGCTGAGCGGGAATGTTTAAAACTTTTTCTCTTCAGCCAAGAGGACACCGCCGGGGGGGGGGGGGGGTGGGGGGGGGTCTCTGAAAGTGATCAGTCACCTTTTGGACTCGAGTTACCTTCCCCTCCCGCCCGAGGTGGGAACATCCGCCATGGAACCCACATTGGGTCCCAGTGGAGTTCTGTTGGGGCCATCGTCAGTCGGGCTGGGCAGGATTTCCCAGGGATGTTGCAAGAAGTACTCAGCGGAAGATTCACTGTTCATTTCTGCCTCCCCACCCTGCCATAATCTCCAGCGCTCCTCTCCATGGAGCTGAATCTTGGAAAACTTGGAGTCGAGCCCTTTTTCTGTCCGCACCCCTCCCCCCCCCCCCCCACTCCTCCCCCTCCCCCTCCCCACTCCTCCCCTTCCTCACCTCTTGCAGTTAACATCAGAGATGCACCCGAGCCCTAGATGGGATTTCGGGCACATCATCCTTGCCTCAATTGCCACTTGTGGTCCAACATTCCCTCTTCTGGTAACTCGCTGTGTCAAAGAAAATCTTCAATGAAGATCATGTGAGCAGGAGTTAGAAATGGGACAATGTGGTTGGATCCTCTGAGATTGGCCTTAGGGCACAGAGTTGGGGCAGAGCAGAGGAGCGTTCTGGCTGAAGATATACCCGAGCTCAGCTACAGCTGATCATCAAATCATATTTGATGCGAATACAAAGTTCCCCAAAGAGGAAATATGTTGGTTTCTAAGCATATTCCTCACCTTGATCAACACCATAAGTTGTAAATATTATTGTTTAAAAAAAAAAACTATACGTGGTGTTTGGGAGTTCACTCAAGGCTGTAAGGCATAACCAGAGATTCAGATGATCAGAAGAATGATGATCTGATCTCCAACCTCCATTATTTACCCTCTACGCCTGGAATACAATTACTACGGAACTGTCACTGACTGCATTTTTCTTTCTATTTCCATGTGATACTCGATGGAAATGACACAGTTGAAGGAGGTACAGTCATTCACTTCAGAGTCTTTGCATGCTATTGTCCAGACATTAAATTGAAAAGAGACCCAATTCAAGTTGTGAATGGATTTGCTGACATGTTTTTTTTTTGGTGTTGTTGTTGTAACTTTAGATTTAGAAACGGATGATTGGCAAAAGTACAACAATACGCTAACCATGTTCATATTTAAAAACACCACCCAGAGTGTACTGCTCATCAAGCTAAATGACCAAATAGATGGAAGTGCAGCCAACCTGGGAGAGGCAATCACAGGTCAGTCAACACCCCCTCATCATCCTTGGTGTCAGCTATGGCTCAGTGGGTAGCACTCTTGCCTCGAAGTCAGAAGGTTGTGACTTCATTGTCTCCGTAAAATCCAGTGCACTACTGAGGGAGTGCTGCACTGTCAGAGGGGCAGTACTGAGGGAGCGCCGCACTGTCAGAGGGGCAGTACTGAGGGAGCTCTCCGCTGCACTGTCGGAGGGGCAGTACTGAGGGAGCGCCGCACTGTCAGAGGGGCAGTGCTGAGGGAGCTCTCCGCTGCACTGTCAGAGGGGCAGTACTGAGGGAGCGCCGCACTGTCAGAGGGGCAGTGCTGAGGGAGCTCTCCGCTGCACTGTCGGAGGGGCAGTACTGAGGGAGCGCTGCACTGTCGGAGGGGCAGTATTGAGGGAGTGCTGCACTGTCGGAGGGACAGTAGACTGAGGGAGCGCCGCACTGTCGGAGGTGCCATCTTTTGGATGAGATATTAAACTGAGATGGACGTAAAAGATGCCATGGCACCATTTGAAGAAGAGCAGAGAAGTTCTCCCCAGAGTCTTGGCTGATACTTATCCCTCAATCAACATCACTAAAACATGCATATGCAACTACTTTATGTTATTAATCCTTAGTTTACTAATAATAATTATTAAAGCAGATTATCTGGTTATTAAATCTGTTTGTGGGAGCTTGCTGTGTGCAAATTGGCTGCCACGTTTCCCACATTGCAACAGTGACTACACTCCAAATGTACTTCATTGGCGGTAAAGCTCTTTTGAGGTTGTAAAAGGCGCTATATAAATGTCAATCCTTTTCTTTTATATTGATTTCTTAACATGGCTGAATCCTCTTTTCAATAATAAAGTTATGTGAAAGCTTGTGGTGCAGACACCAGCAAAGAATTAAAGAGACATGGTAAATCCAAAAGTGATCAGATGGCACCAAATTTTTTTTTAGACATCTTTATGGCCTCGTCCCTCCCTATCTCTGTAACCTGCAGCCCCTACACCCCTCCCTATCTCTGTAACCTGCAGCCCCTACACCCCTTCCTATCTCTGTAACCTCCAGCCCCTACACCCCTCCCTATCTCTGTAACCTCCAGCCCCTACTCCCCTCCCTATCTCTGTAACCTCCAGCCCCTACACCCCTCCCTATCTCTGTAACCTCCAGCCCTACACCCCTCCCTATCTCTGTAACCTCCAGCCCCTACACCCCTCCCTATCTCTGTAACCTCCAGCCCCTACACCCCTCCCGATCTCTGTAACCTCCAGCCCCTACACCCCTCCCTATCTCTGTAACCTCCAGCCCCTACACCCCTCCCTATCTCTGCAACCTCCAGCCCCTACACCCCTCCCTATCTCTGTAACCTCCAGCCCCTACACACCTCCTTATCTCTGTAACCTCCAGCCCCTACACCCCTCCCTATCTCTGTAACCTCCAGCCCCTACACCCCTCCCTATCTCTGTAACCTCCAGCCCCTACACCCTTCTCTATCTCTGTAACCTCCAGCCCCTACACCCCTCCCTATCTCTGTAACCTCCAGCCCCTACACCCCTCCCTATCTCTGTAACCTCCAGCCCCTACACACCTCCCTATCTCTGTAACCTCCAGCCCCTACACCCCTCCCTATCTCTGTAACCTCCAGCCCCTACACCCTTCCCTATCTCTGTAACCTCCAGCCCCTACACCCTTCTCAATCTCTGCAACCTCCAGCCCCTACACCCCTCCCTATCTCTGTAACCTCCAGCCCCTACACCCCTCCCTATCTCTGTAACCTCCAACCCCTACACCCCTCCCTATCTCTGTAACCTCCAGCCCCTACACCCCTTCCTATCTCTGTAACCTACGGCACCTACACCCCTCCCTATCTCTGTAAGCTCCAGCCCCTACACCCCTCCCTATCTCTGTAACCTCCAGCCCCTACACCCCTCCCTATCTCTGTAACCTCCAGCCCCTACACCCCTCCCTATCTCTGTAACCTCCAGCCCCTACACCCCTCCCTATCTCTGTAACCTCCAGCCCCTACACCCCTCCTTATCTCTGTAACCTCCAGCCCCTACACCCCTCCCTATCTCTGTAACCTCCAGCCCCTACACCCCTCCCTATCTCTGTAACCTCCAGCCCCTACACCGTTCTCTATCTCTGTAACCTCCAGCCCCTACACCCCTCCCTATCTCTGTAACCTCCAGCCCCTACACCCCTCCCTATCTCTGTAACCTCCAGCCCCTACACCCCTCCCTATCTCTGTAACCTCCAGCCCCTACACCCCTCCCTATCTCTGTAACCTTCAGCCCCTACACCCCTCCCTATCTCTGTAACCTCCAGCACCTACACCCCTCCCTATCTCTGTAACCTCCAGCCCCTACACCCCTCCTTATCTCTATAACCTCCAGCCCCTACACCCCTCCCTATCTCTGTAACCTCCAGCCCCTACACCCCTCCCTATCTCTCTAACCTCCAGCCCCTACACCCTTCTCTATCTCTGTAACCTCCAGTCCCTACACCCCTCCCTATCTCTGTAACCTCCAGCCCCTACACCCCTCCCTATCTCTGTAACCTCCAGCCCCTACACCCTTCTCTATCTCTGTAACCTCCAGCCCCTACACCCCTCCCTATCTCTGTAACCTCCAGCCCCTACACCCCTCCCTATCTCTGTAACCTCCAGCCCCTACACACCTCCCTATCTCTGTAACCTCCAGCCCCTACACCCCTCCCTATCTCTGTAACCTCCAGACCCTACACCCCTCCCTATCTCTGTAACCTCCAGCCCCTACACCCCTCCCTATCTCTGTAACCTCCAGCCCCTACACCCTTCTCTATCTCTGTAACCTCCAGCCCCTACACCCCTCCCTATCTCTGTAACCTCCAGCCCCTACACCTCTCCCTATCTCTGTAACTTCCAGCCCCTACACCCCTCCCTATCTCTGTAACCTCCAGCCCCTACACCCCTCCCTATCTCTGTAACCTCCAGCCCCTACACCCCTCCCTATCTCTGTAACCTCCAGCCCCTACACCCCTCCCTATCTCTGTAACCTCAAGCCCCTACACCCCTCCCTATCTCTGTAACCTGCAGCCACTACACCCCTCCCTATCTCTGCAACCTCCAGCCCCTACAGCCCTCCCTATCTCTGTATCCTCCAGCCCCTACACCCCTCCCTATCTCTGTAACCTCCAGCCCCTACACCCTTCTCTACCTCTGTAACCTACAGCCCCTACACCCCTCCCTATCTCTGTAACCTGCAGTCTCTACACCCCTCCCTATCTCTGTAACCTCCAGCCCCTACACCCCTCCCTATCTCTGTAACCTCCAGCCGCTACACCCCTCCCTATTTCTGTAACCTCCAGCCCCTACACCCCTCCCTATCTCTGTAACCTCCAGCCCCTACACCCCTCCCTATCTCTGTAACCTTCAGCCCCTACACCCCTCCCTATCTCTGTAACCTCCAGCACCTACACCCCTCCCTATCTCTGTAACCTCCAGCCCCTACACCCCTCCTTATCTATATAACCTCCAGCCCCTACACCCCTCCCTATCTCTGTAACCTCCAGCCCCTACACCCCTCCCTATCTCTGTAACCTCCAGCCCCTACACCCTTCTCTATCTCTGTAACCTCCAGTCCCTACACCCCTCCCTATCTCTGTAACCTCCAGCCCCTACACCCCTCCCTATCTCTGTAACCTCCAGCCCCTACACCCTTCTCTATCTCTGTAACCTCCAGCCCCTACACCCCTCCCTATCTCTGTAACCTCCAGCCCCTACAACCCTCCCTATCTCTGTAACCTCCAGCCCCTACACACCTCCCTATCTCTGTAACCTCCAGCCCCTACACCCCTCCCTATCTCTGTAACCTGCAGTCTCTACACCCCTCCCTATCTCTGTAACCTCCAGCCCCTACACCCCTCCCTATCTCTGTAACCTCCAGCCCCTACACCCTTCTCTATCTCTGTAACCTCCAGCCCCTACACCCCTCCCTATCTCTGTAACCTCCAGCCCCTACACCTCTCCCTATCTCTGTAACTTCCAGCCCCTACACCCCTCCCTATCTCTGTAACCTCCAGCCCCTACACCCCTCCCTATCTCTGTAACCTCCAGCCCCTACACCCCTCCCTATCTCTGTAACCTCCAGCCCCTACACCCCTCCCTATCTCTGTAACCTCAAGCCCCTACACCCCTCCCTATCTCTGTAACCTGCAGCCCCTACACCCCTCCCTATCTCTGTAACCTCCAGCCCCTACAGCCCTCCCTATCTCTGTATCCTCCAGCCCCTACACCCCTCCCTATCTCTGTAACCTCCAGCCCCTACACCCTTCTCTACCTCTGTAACCTCCAGCCCCTACACCCCTCCCTATCTCTGTAACCTGCAGTCTCTACACCCCTCCCTATCTCTGTAACCTCCAGCCCCTACACCCCTCCCTATCTCTGTAACCTCCAGCCGCTACACCCCTCCCTATTTCTGTAACCTCCAGCCCCTACACCCCTCCCTATCTCTGTAACCTCCAGCCCCTACACCCCTCCCTATCTCTGTAACCTCCAGCCCCTACACACCTCCCTATCTCTGTAACCTCCTCCAGCCCCTACACCCCTCCCTATCTCTGTAACCTCCAGTCCCTACACCCCTCCCTATCTCTGTAACCTCCAGCCCCTACACCCCTCCCTATCTCTGTAACCTCCAGCCCCTACATCCCTCCCTATCTCTGTAACCTCCAGCCCCTACACCCCTCCCTATCTATGTAAACCTCCAGCCCCTACACCCCTACCTCTCTCTGTAACCTCCAGCCCCTACTCCCCTCCCTATCTCTGTAACCTCCAGCCCCTACACCCCTCCCTATCTCTGTAACCTCCAGCCCCTACACCCCTCCCGATCTCTGTAACCTCCAGCCCCTACACCCTTCTCTATCTCTGCAACCTCCAGCCCCTACACCACTCCCTATCTCTGTAACCTCCAGACCCTACACCCCTCCCTATCTCTGTAACCTCCAGCCCCGACACCCCTCCCTATCTCTGTAACCTCCAGCCCCTACACCCCTCCCTATCTCTGTAACCTCCAGCCCCTACACACCTCCCTATCTCTGTAACCTCCAGCCCCTACACCCCTCCCTATCTCTGTAACCTCCAGCCCCGACACCCTTCCCTATCTCTGTAACCTCCAGCCCCTACACCCTTCTCAATCTCTGCAACCTCCAGCCCCTACACCCCTCCCTATCTCTGTAACCTCCAGCCCCTACACCCCTCCCTATCTCTGTAACCTCCAACCCCTACACCCCTCCCTATCTCTGTAACCTCCAGCCCCTACACCCCTCCCTATCTCTGTAACCTACGGCACCTACACCCCTCCCTATCTCTGTAAGCTCCAGCCCCTACACCCCTCCCTATCTCTGTAACCTCCAGCCCCTACACCCCTCCCTATCTCTGTAACCTCCAGCCCCTACACCCCTCCTTATCTCTGTAACCTCCAGCCCCTACACCCCTCCCTATCTCTGTAACCTCCAGCCCCTACACCCCTCCCTATCTCTGTAACCTCCAGCCCCTACACCCTTCTCTATCTCTGTAACCTCCAGCCCCTACACCCCTCCCTATCTCTGTAACCTCCAGCCCCTACACCCCTCCCTATCTCTGTAACCTCCAGCCCCTACACACCTCCCTATCTCTGTAACCTCCAGCCCCTACACCCCTCCCTATCTCTGTAACCTCCAGCCCCTACACCCTTCCCTATCTCTGTAACCTCCAGCCCCTACACCCTTCTCAATCTCTGCAACCTCCAGTCCCTACACCCCTCCCTATCTCTGTAACCTCCAGCCCCTACACCCCTCCCTATCTCTGTAACCTCCAGCCCCTACACCCCTCCCTATCTCTGTAACCTTCAGCCCCTACACCCCTCCCTATCTCTGTAACCTCCAGCACCTACACCCCTCCCTATCTCTGTAACCTCCAGCCCCTACACCCCTCCTTATCTCTATAACCTCCAGCCCCTACACCCCTCCCTATCTCTGTAACCTCCAGCCCCTACACCCCTCCCTATCTCTGTAACCTCCAGCCCCTACACCCTTCTCTATCTCTGTAACCTCCAGTCCCTACACCCCTCCCTATCTCTGTAACCTCCAGCCCCTACACCCCTCCCTATCTCTGTAACCTCCAGCCCCTACACCCTTCTCTATCTCTGTAACCTCCAGCCCCTACACCCCTCCCTATCTCTGTAACCTCCAGCCCCTACACCCCTCCCTATCTCTGAAACCTCCAGCCCCTACACACCTCCCTATCTCTGTAACCTCCAGCCCCTACACCCCTCCCTATCTCTGTAACCTCCAGACCCTACACCCCTCCCTATCTCTGTCACCTCCAGCCCCTACACCCCTCCCTATCTCTGTAACCTCCAGCCCCTACACCCTTCTCTATCTCTGTAACCTCCAGCCCCTACACCCCTCCCTATCTCTGTAACCTCCAGCCCCCACACCCCTCCCTATCTCTGTAACTTCCAGCCCCTACACCCCTCCCTATCTCTGTAACCTCCAGCCGCTACACCCCTCCCTATCTCTGTAACCTCCAGCCCCTACACCCCTCCCTATCTCTGTAACCTCAAGCCCCTACACCCCTCCCTATCTCTGTAACCTGCAGCCCCTACACCCCTCCCTATCTCTAACCTCCAGCCCCTACAGCCCTCCCTATCTCTGTATCCTCCAGCCCCTACACCCCTCCCTATCTCTGTAACCTCCAGCCCCTACACCCTTCTCTACCTCTGTAACCTACAGCCCCTACACCCCTCCCTATCTCTGTAACCTCCAGCCTCTACACCCCTCCCTATCTCTGTAACCTCCAGCCCCTACACCCCTCCCTATCTCTGTAACCTCCAGCCGCTACACCCCTCCCTATTTCTGTAACCTCCAGCCCCTACACGCCTCCCTATCTCTGTAACCTCCAGCCCCTACACCCCTCCCTATCTCTTTAACCTCCAGCCCCTACACACCTCCCTATCTCTGTAACCTCCTCCAGCCCCTACACCCCTCCCTATCTCTGTAACCTCCAGTCCCTACACCCCTCCCTATCTCTGTAACCTCCAGCCCCTACAGCCCTCCCTATCTCTGTAACCTCCAGCCCCTACATCCCTCCCTATCTCTGTAACCTCCAGCCCCTACACCCCTCCCTATCTATGTAAACCTCCAGCCCCTACACCCCTACCTCTCTCTGTAACCTCCAGCCCCTACTCCCCTCCCTATCTCTGTAACCTCCAGCCCCTACACCCCTCCCTATCTCTGTAACCTCCAGCCCCTACACCCCTCCCGATCTCTGTAACCTCCAGCCCCTACACCCTTCTCTATCTCTGCAACCTCCAGCCCCTACACCACTCCCTATCTCTGTAACCTCCAGACCCTACACCCCTCCCTATCTCTGTAACCTCCAGCCCCGACACCCCTCCCTATCTCTGTAACATCCAGCCACTACACCCCTCCCTATCTCTGTAACCTCCAGCCCCTACACCCCTCCCTATCTCTGTAACCTCCAGCCCCTACACCCCTACCGATCTCTGTAAACTCCACCAGCCCCTACAACCCTCCCTATCTCTGTAACCTCCAGCCTCTACACCCCTCCCTATCTCTGTAACCTCCAGCCACTACACCCCTCCCTATCTCTGTAACCTCCAGCCCATACACACCTCCTTATCTCTGTAACCACCTCCTGCCCCTACACCCCTCCCTATCTCTGTAACCTCCAGCTCCTACACACCTTCCTATCTCTGCAACCTCCTCCAGCCCCTACACTCCTCCCTATCTCTGTAACCTCCAGCCCCTACACCCCTCCCTATCTGTGTAACCTCCAGCCCCTACACACCTCCCTATCTCTGTAACCTCCTCCAGCCCCTACACCCCTCCCTATCTCTGTAACCTCCTCCATCCCCTACACACCTCCCTATCTCTGTAACCTCCTCCAGCCCCTACACCCCTCCCTATCACTGTAACCTCCAGCCCCTACAACCCTCCCTATCTCTATAACCTCCAGCCCCTACACCCCTCCCTATCTCTGCAACCTCCAGCCCCTACACCCCTCCCTATCTCTGTAACCTCCAGCCACTACGCCCCTCCCTATCTCTGTAACCTCCAGCCTCTACACCCCTCCCTATCTCTGTAACCTCCAGTCCCTACACCCCTCCCTATCTCTGTAACCTCCAGCCACTACACCCCTCCCTATCTCTGTAACCACCAGCCCATACACACCTCCTTATCTCTGTAACCACCTCCTGCCCCTACACCCCTCCCTATCTCTGTAACCTCCAGCCCCTACACCCCTCCCTATCTCTGTAACCTCCAGCCCCTACACCCCTCCCTATTTCTGTAACCACCAGCCCCTACACCCCTCCCTATCTCTGTAAGCTCCAGCCCCTACACCCCTCTCTATCTCTGTAACCTCCAGCCCCTACACACCTCCCTATCTCTGTAACCTCCTCCAGCCCCTATACCCCTCCCTATCTCTGTAACCTCCAGCCCATACACACCTTCTTATCTCTGTAACTACCTCCTGCTCCTACACCCCTCCCTATCTCTGTAACCTCCAGCCCCTACACATCTTCCTATCTCTGTAACCTCCTCCAGCCCCTACACTCCTCCCTATCTCTGTAACCTCCAGCCCCTACACCCCTCCCTATCTGTGTAACCTCCAGCCCCTACACACCTCCCTATCTCTGTAACCTCCTCCAGCCCCTACACCCCTCCCTATCTCTGTAACCTCCTCCATCCCCTACACCCCTCCCTATCTCTGTAACTTCCTCCAGCCCCTACACCCCTCCCTATCTCTGTAACCTCCAGCCCCTACACTCCTCCCTATCTCTGCAACCTCCAGCCCCTACACCCCTCCCTATCTCTGTAACCTCCAGCCACTACACCCCTCCCTAACTCTGTAACCTCCAGCCCCTACACCCCTCCCTATCTCTGTAACCTCCAGCCCCTACACCCCTCCCTATCTCTGTAACCTCCAGCCTCTACACCCCTCCCTATCTCTGTAACCTCCAGCCCCTACACTCCTCCCTATCTCTGTAACCTCCAGCCACTACACCCCTCCCTATCTCTGTAACCTCCAGCCCATACACACCTCCTTATCTCTGTAACCACCTCCTGCCCCTACACCCCTCCCGATCTCTGTGACCTCCAGCCCCTACACTCTTCTCTATCTCTGTAACCTCCAGCCCCTACACCCCTCCCTATCTCTGTAACCTCCAGCCCCTACATCCCTCCCTATCTCTGCAACCGCCAGCCCCTACACCCCTCCCTATCTCTGTAACCTCCAGCCCCTACACACCTCCCTATCTCTGTAACCTCCAGCCCCTACACACCTCCCTATCTCTGTAACCTCCAGCCCCTAC
The DNA here is from genome assembly GCF_044704955.1 of Pristiophorus japonicus. NCBI lineage: Eukaryota > Metazoa > Chordata > Chondrichthyes > Pristiophoridae > Pristiophorus > Pristiophorus japonicus. The sequence continues at coordinate 214,913,526 of NC_091987.1, read as the reverse complement.
ACCCCTCCCTATCTCTGTAACCTCCAGCCCCTACACCCCTCCCTATCTCTGTAACCTCCAGCCCCTACACCCCTCCCTATCTCTGTAACCTCCAGCCCCTACACCCCTCCCTATCTCTGTAACCTCCAGCCCCTACACCCTTCCCTATCTCTGTAACTTCCAGCTTCTACACCCCTCCCTATCTCTGTAACCTTCAACCCCTACACCCCTCCCTATCTCTGTAACCTCAAGACCCTACACCCCTCCCTATCTCTGTAACCTGCAGCCCCTACACCCCTCCCTATCTCTGTAACCTCCAGCCCCTACACCCCTCCCTATCTCTGTAACTTCCAGCCCCTACACCCCTCCCTATCTCTGTAACCTCCAGCCCCTACACCCCTCCCTATCTCTGTAACCTCCAGCCCCTACACCCCTCCCTATCTCTGTAACCTCCAGCCCCTACACCCCTCCCTATCTCTGCAACCTCAAGCCCCTACACCCCTCCCTATCTCTGTAACCTGCAGCCCCTACACCCCTCCCTATCTCTGTAACCTCCAGCCCCTACAGCCCTCCCTATCTCTGTAACCTCCAGCCCCTACACCCCTCCCTATCTCTGTAACCTCCAGCCCCTACACCCCTCCCTATCTCTGTCGCCTCCAGCCCCTACACCCCTCCCTATCACTGTAACCTCCAGCCCCTACAACCCTCCCTATCTCTATAACCTCCAGCCCCTACACCCCTCCCTATCTCTGTAACCTCCAACCCCTACACCCCTCCCTATCTCTGTAACCTCCAGCCCCTACACCCCTCCCTATCTCTGTAACCTCCAGCCCCTACACCCCTCCCTATCTCTGTAACCTCCAGCCTCTACACCCCTCCCTATCTCTGTAACCTCCAGCCCCTACACCCCTCCCTATCTCTGTAACCTCCAGCCACTACACCCCTCCCTATCTCTGTAACCTCCAGCCCATACACACCTCCTTATCTCTGTAACCACCTCCTGCCCCTACACCCCTCCCTATCTCTGTAACCTCCAGCCCCTACACATCTTCCTATCTCTGTAACCTCCTCCAGCCCCTACACTCCTCCCTATCTCTGTAACCTCCAGCCCCTACACCCCTCCCTATCTGTGTAACCTCCAGCCCCTACACAATTCCCTATCTCTGTAACCTCCTCCAGCCCCTACACCCCTCCCTATCTCTGTAACCTCCAGCCCCTACACCCCTCCCTATCTCTGCAACCTCCAGCCCCTACACCCCTCCCTATCTCTGTAACCTCCAGCCCCTACACCCCTCCCTATCTCTGTAACCTCCAGCCCATACACACCTCCTTATCTCTGTAACCACCTCCTGCCCCTACACCCCTCCCTATCTCTGTGACCTCCAGCCCCTACACCCTTCTCTATCTCTGTAACCTCCAGCCCCTACACCCCTCCCTATCTCTGTAACCTCCAGCCCCTACATCCCTCCCTATCTCTGCAACCGCCAGCCCCTACACCCCTCCCTATCTCTGTAACCTCCAGCCCCTACACCCCTCCCTATCTCTGTAACCTCCAGCCCCTACACACCTCCCTATCTCTGTAACCTCCAGCCCCTACACCCCTCCCTATCTCTGTAACCTCCAGACCCTATACCCCTCCCTATCTCTGTAACCTCCAGCCCCTACACCCCTCCCTATCTCTGTAACCTCCAGTCCCTACACCTTTCTCTATCTCTGTAACCTCCAGCCCCTACACCCCTCCCTATCTCTGTAACCTCCAGCCCCTACACCCCTCCCTATCTCTGTAACTTCCAGCCCCTACACCCCTCCCTATCTCTGTAACCTCCAGCCCCTACATCCCTCCCTATCTCTGTAACCTCCAGCCCCTACACCCCTCCCTATCTCTGTAACCTCCAGCCACTACACCCCTCCCTATCTCTGTAACCTCCAGCCACTACACCCCTCCCTATCTCTGTAACCTCCAGCTCCTACACACCTTCCTATCTCTGTAACCTCCTCCAGCCCCTACACTCCTCCCTATCTCTGTAACCTCCAGCCCCTACACCCCTCCCTATCTCTAACCTCCTCCATCCCCTACACCCCTCCCTATCTATGTAACTTCCTCCAGCCCCTACACCCCTCCCTATCTCTGTCACCTCCAGCCCCTACACCCCTCCCTATCTCTGTAACCTCCAGCCACTACACCCCTCCCTATCTCTGTAACCTCCAGCCCCATACACCCCTCCCTATCTCTGTAACCTCCAGCCCCTACACCCCTCCCTATCTCTGCAACCTCCAGCCCCTACACCCCTCCCTATCTCTGTAACCTCCAGCCGCTACACCCCTCCCTATCTCTGTAACCTCCAGCCCCTACACCCCTCCCTATCTCTGTAACCTCCAGCCCCTACACCCCTCCCTATCTCTGTAACCTCCAGCCCCTACACCCCTCCCTATCTCTGTAACCTCCAGCCACTACACCCCTCCCTATCTCTGTAACCTCCAGCCCATACACACCTCCTTATCTCTGTAACCACCTCCTGCCCCTACACCCCTCCCTATCTCTGTAATCTCCCCCAGCCCAACCCCAAAATCTCTGCACTTCTCCAATTCTGACCTCTTGAGCATCCCCGCCTCCAGTTGCCATGACCCTAAGCTCTAAAATTCCTTCCCTGAACCTCACTGCCTCTCCTCCAATAAAACGCTCCAAAAAACCTACGTCACCTGTCCTAATGTCTCCTTCTTCGGTGTTAATTTCAGTCTGGTAACGCTCCTGTGAAGCATCTTGTTAACGGCGCTGCACTGAAGCGCTCTCAAACAACATCTGACACCGAGCCACATAAGTAGAGCGATGGCACGGTCGGGGTGATAAGTTTAATTTCCCAACCACTGGCATAGCAACAGCAGCAATTTATGTTGTGAGAGTCTGACCCTGGTGTGTAACGTGAAACATCTCCGTTACAGAAAACACCAAACTGAGCATTCTGAGATACAAGTGCCACCGTCTAACTTCCGCCGTGTACCGAGGGACGCCTGTCGTGTTCGTGCTGGAACAATGTGGGAAAAAGTACTGCCTGCACTGTGAAAAAGGAGAGAAAAATGAACCTGCGATTCGTGCTGTCGTGAGTAAATGATTAAATCTCTCGCTGCAACAAATGTAGGAACCCACAAGGGATGGGATGGTCATAACACCAGTGTCCCAGACCAGATAAGTTCCAGGAACAGTTTGATATGGAAGCTCTCGTCCAGTGTTATCATAGATTAGCCACATGTGGATAACTGGGAATCCAGTTGTGGCTGCATTTAGGGTTAGGGTTTCCGACAAGTAAATAAAACACCAGTAATTAACACCATCTGTGATCTCAATATTCATATTCCCATGGAGTATGCCTTGTGTACTTTAGCCTTTTTGTGTGTAAGTTGGTAAAGCGGTAACAACTTGCATTTATATAGCCCCTTTAATGTAAAATATCCCAAGACGCTTCACAAGAGCGTTATCAAACAAAATTTGACACAGAGCCACATATTTGGATAGGTCAAAGAGGTAGGCTTTAAGGAGCATCTTAAAGGAGAGGTTTAGGGAGGGAGTTCCAGAGCTTGGGGCCCAAGCAGCTGCAGACACGGCCGCCGATGGTGGAGCGATTATAATCGAGGATGCCCACGAGGTCAAAATTAGGGGAGCGCAGAGGGGCTGGAGGAGATCAGAGATAGGAAGGCCATGGAGGGATTTGAAAACCAGGATGAGAATTTTAAAATCAAGGCGTTGCTTAAGACAAACAGCAGGGTGAGCGAGTGTTTGTTTAACCGTTGGATTGTTGTACTTCCTAGTTTATTGAAGGGCGATAGGTGTTCGTTAAACACATTTGCTTGAAATACATTTGCCTGTGTTGTGTGCAAGTTTTTCTTACTAAAATTCGGCTAAAACGGGTTTGCCATTGTCTCACCAGTGGCTAGTCAGATTTATATCGGACAACATCTTCAAAAGGGAATTGGACAGATACTAGAAAAGGAAAAAATATGCCTCCCCTGAACTCCAGCTGCACTTATATCCATGAAGTGGTAGATGTTGTACTGAGCCCAGAGATACATGCCACAGTCATTCTGACCAGGGCGACAGATGAGGAGGCGGAGGGAGAGTTCCAAAGCCACATTGAATATCACTGACAATTTCTTTCCTTTTTTTTTTGGTCCAGCCAGGACCTCCGCCCACAGATATTTCAAACAGCCAGAGTGGTTACATATTTCACCAAAGGATTTTCAACGACCAGTATTACCAGTTTGAATCCGCGTTGCATCGTGAGTGGTATGTGTGCAGCATGTTTCAAGGTCAAAGATGCACAATCGGTCTGAAGAACATTGATAAGAAAGTGGATGAAACAGTTCTGTTAAAAGTGGTGTAGACAGGGGGAGATGTTCAAACACCTTCCACCCCCTGAAATTGTAATTTTTGTTCATTTAGCGGCCCATCTCCTTCTTTCAAAAGAACACACCTTCGCCCACTTGATGGAAACACAGACATCACTGATGTTGTTCGATCGCTGGTCAGTCCCACAATTCGACCAGAGAAAACCCATTTACCACTTCTAAATGTTTACAGGGATGTTGCAGTGAATCGTAGGCAAGTTACTGATCGACTGTATATGTCAGCTGTGGCTGAGTAGCACTCTTGCCTGAGTCAGAAGGTTGAGAGTTCAAGTCCCACTCCAGGGACTTGAGCACATTAATCTAGTCTGACACTGCTAGTGCAGTGCTGAGGGAGTGCTGCACTGTCAGAGGTGCCTTCTTTTGGATGAGACAAACCGAGGCCCCGTCTGCCCTCTCAGGTGGGCATAAAAGATGCACACGGCCCTATTTCGAAGAAGAGCAGGGGAGTTATCTCCGGTGTCCTGTCCAATATTTATCCCTCAATCAACATCGCTAAAGAAACAGATTATCTGGTCATTATCACATTGCTGTGTGTGGGAGCTTGCTGTGCACAAATTGGCTGCCGCGTTTCCCACATTACAACAGTGACTACACTCCAAAAGTACTCCATTGGCTGTAAAATGCTTTATGTCCTGTGGTCGTGAAAGGCGCTACAGAAATGCAAGTCTTTCTTTTATAAGGAGTACTTGGACTGCATGCTTTAGAATTTTCATCCGCCTACTCGGTCATTTATTTCATTGTAATTGTTAAATTAATGGCTCTATTTGAACCTTAATATGAAATTCCCATTTGAAAAATGGATCTGCTGAAGTAGTTTTGTTTGGACTGGCAAACTCATCCAAATGCCCCCGCAGTACAAATCCTGCCAACACCACCGTCTGCTAGCTCCACATCACCTGTTCATCGCCTGAGAAAGACACATTGTTCTCCAAGATCTGTGCCATGTCAACACTTCCCTGGAATTGGAATAGCCAAGGACTATATTTTGTTTGGATGCTTGGACATTTTTTAAACTTACACTTTGCACAGAGCCCAGCACGGTTGCTCTCCTAAGCCAACTTTCCTCCCTCAACTACTAACATTGCTGTTTGTGGAATCTTGCTACATGCAAAATAGCTGCTTTGTTTGCCGACATAACCACAGTCATTGCATTTTAGAATAATTAATTCTATGTAAACCTTTGAATTGTTTGATATGACTATAAGTCTGCCTTTTGCAGTTATTAATAAAATTAGGAAAGACTAGTTCACCTCAGTCAAAGCTTTTGCAATTGTATCGGAATAAATACCTTTAATTCTCAATTTCTTTCCCATTAATTACAAGCTTGGATCCAGGAAGAATGTTAAATTTGATTAACATATCGGACAATTCAATAACTGGTGCCATCATCTTCTGCTATCCAACTGCTACAACACTTAAAGCGGGCAGGGATATAAGTGCAGAGTAGTGGCTGGTGCTGGTGCAGCGGTTTGTTCCATCTCTAGTCACTCACTCCATCCTGCTCCCCAACTGCAGTCTGAGGCTGAAAAACTGTTCACAATCTTGGCGTCATATTTGACCCTGAAATAAGCTTTCGACCGCATATCCGCATCATAACTAAGACCGCCTATTTCCACCTCCGTAACATCGCCCGTCTCTGCCCCCTGCCTCTGCTCATCTGCTGCTGAAGCCCTCATCCATGCCTTTATGTCATGTCTAGACTTGACTATTCCAACACACTCCTGGCTGGCCTCCCACATTAATTAATAATAACTTTTATTTAAGTAGCGCCTTTAACATAGTAAAAACATCCCAAGATGCTTCACAACAAGTTATGCATTGACCATTGAGGGAGAGAGAGAAAAAACATGAGAAGGAAGTGTAAAAGGAGGTTAATGGCTCGGGTCTGAAGCGGCAGCCAAATGCGTACGCAAATAGACACAGGTGAAAAAACTAAAACATTCTACCCTAGAGGTGATCTAAAATTCGAGACTTGACCACCCAAGAGTGCTGCACTGTCACTTCCAGCAGAGGTATTAAACCGGCATTTCGTCTGCCCTCTCAGCTAGATGTAAAAGATAACATGGCACTATTTGAAGAGCAGGGGAGTTCACCTAGTGTCCTGGCCAATATTTTTCCCTCAACCACATGTGGAGGACACGGTGGTCATGGCAGGTCATGCCCTTGCTCGATATCCACACCCACATTGTCCAAAAAAGGTCACTTCTATAATCACCAGGAGCCGTGATCTCACCCTCCCTAAATCAAATAATTTGAGGCCAATTGTTGTCCTGGCCTTCTCAGCACAGAATCAGAATCGCATGTGACTTTCTAGTCTGTGTGGTTTCGTGATTGTAAGTTCCGAATTCTATTGTGCCCAGATATAACCAACTGAGCATGCCTTATCATAGGTGTACGATCATAATGGGAATGGAGAGGGTGGGAAGAGGTTCAAAAACACACACAAAAACAATTTTCTGTTAAGCAACTTGCTGTTTCAAAAAAAATATTGCTCCAAGCAGATTTAGGAGTGGGTGGAGTACAAATATGGAGTGGCTTAGCGGCAGCATTCTCGCCTTTCAGTCAGAACATGATGTGTTCAAGCCTCACTCCAGATAGTCCTAGCAAGTAGACACTAGAATGTGGTCTCTAATACTGGGTTGACATCCAGCAGGATGTTCACATTTGAATTGAGTGATCACTGGGCCAGCGGTATAATTCCCGCCTCGGAGCCAGAAGGGTTGGGTTGTCCAGGCTACTGTTCCCTCGAATTTTTACCCCTGCCCGGGCCCTTTAAATTTGCTGCATGCCCACATGCACGGCATCTCTTCCAGTGGCAGCAGTTGGTGAGCGGCCAGCCCCGGACCTCGCGATTGATGCGTGGCCACGCACCTTAGGGGGAAAACATTGGTCCAGTGTCGTCTCTGGGCATTAGACTGACATCCATCGAGGGTACCAGTGTCCAATGGGTGAGGATGTTTCCCTGCCCCATCACATAGGGCAGGTGGGGCTCTTTACCCTTGGTTGGAGCCTACTTAGGAGAAAACACGAGATTAAAAACCGTGAGGAAGGTAATGGGAAACTGCAGGTGCTCTTCCTGAGGAAATGGCTCAAGAATATCAATGTGCGAGACTGGAGTTAGGACCTGTCCTGTAGCAGAACATAATGGATGTAGTGTAGGAATAAAGAGAGTCAATTGTTTTGATTAAGAGAGTGCATAGTTTTATTCTAACTTGGTTTCAACTGTTACTGGAGCAACACTTAATGTAATGCTCAAAGCTGCAGTTTACAAATTATGTACAAAGAATTAACCATTTGTATGAATGCAGCACATTCTAATAAAAACCATCTTACTTTTGAAACGGACCCTTCAACATGTTAAAATGTCCAGGATTGCTGAGTCTCCAGGTAGTTACATATTACCAGATGTTACTTACTGAAACAATCATTTTTAAACAAATGCCAAAGTTTAAAAAGAACGTCTTATACATTTACACTGGTCGAGATACTGACAGTACTCGTTAATACACATTATGGCATGCAAGTGGCCCCTCCCCCTCACGCCACAAATTAAATCTGAAACTGAGCACACTCCCTCGACAAGTCCGACTTAACCACAACACTCACCATCGCATTGCACCAATATCTGTGGAAACAGCAACTGGAACAGAAATATTTAATTAACAAAAGGGGTAATATTGAATGCTGGTATTTCACTGGCTCAGTCAGGATATAACCATAGAATTCATAGGAGCCACTGCATAGAGAAAATATTCAGAATTGCACCGAGATGGATGAAATCTATCACTGATTGATGTGGTCAGGCTGTTGTATGAACATTTCCTGCTTTGACTGGTGCTTTACTGTTGGTCTTTCACCTATATAAACGTATTGAGACACATCTGTCACAAGTCAGGGGCTCACACATCCAAACTAGTTAAATTTTTTAAGAAAGTATAAAGAAAGTCAGTTATTGGCATCTAATTGACCTCTGCATTCAGCCTGAGTTTTGTTGCCTTACAATACACCTGTGAAGTGCCTTGGGATGTTTTACTACATTAAAGGCACTATATAAATACAAGTTGATGTTGTACGACAGGCGTTAGATCGTGTGATCTTACAGACAGCAGGTCCCACACTGCGAAATACATTGTCCGTTACATGATATAATGATACAACATCGTGTCCTTGGGCGTGCTGTGAGTACTACCACTTGAGGTACACGGATCGATTCAAAAGGCTTTCGGCTGCATTCAAATTCAAAACACGGCATTTTTGTGTGCCTCTTCACATATCGGACATACAAAAAAAATATCGCTGCAAAAAGCTGTTGACACAAGGTCCCTATGATGGATAAGCCAACTACACTGTGACCTCACAGGATGCACATTCCTTTCTCTCCCAACTCCCTATGTATCTTTTTTTTCCAATAGCTTTTTTTTTATTGGTCACACACGTCGAAATCAGAGATTGTGAGGCAGGCCTCAAGACCAAACTCTACGCGTTCCCAACTGATTTTGGTTCTCTCCAAAGCCGTATTTCAGAGTCACAAATGACTCCCCCTTGACCACATGAATCACATAGAAGTCATAAACTGGACAGTGAAGTAACAGCCCCACAGACTCTCATTGTGATGGACGATAAAGTGGTTAGGGTGAGACATTATTAAACTGCAACAGTCTCCCATCAAGGCAAGCCCGAGAAGATTGTGCATGCTTGGTCATAAATCAACAACAGCTAGTTGGGAATACCTTACACCGAACACCTCGAGTCTCTTTGCCAGGAGCAAGCGGAGGCCAAGTGCAAACAGCGCACGACATCTCAAGCCCCCACCCACCCGGCCCTTCAACCATCATCTGCTCCACTTGTGACAGAGACTGCAGGTGCTGACTCATCAGTCACCCGAGAACTTATTTTTAGTGTGAATGCAAGTCATCCTAAACTCCGAGGGACTGCCGAAGACAACTTGGGATAGAACAACACATTGCACTTGATCCAAGGGATACTGTACATGTTGGATTGCATTACTGAGCTGTAATCCAGTGGCTGGAATGACATTCAAAACCACGTGGCGAGTTTGCTATTTCTACCCCACTGTTCTGGGATACAATCCAACAGGTTATCCTTGCACATACACAAGTGGAGTGAAGCCATCTTATTTTTGCCATGTTTTTGGTGTTGCTGTCGCCAGCAGAATGAGTCATAGACTGACACAGGGACTGGAAAGATTGAGCTACACTGTAGAACTTTAAGTGGTATTGGCTTATATTTCATGAAGTAAGTGATAAGGCATAATTCTAATTGAAGAGTACAGAAAACATCTTAAGCTACAACAGTAAGCTTAACCATTATCTGAACCCAGACAATCAATCCTAGGTGCTTTATCAAAGAAAAATGTAATGCCACCCTTTAATTTTCATTCCCTTCTGCCCCGAAAGCATTCACTCTTGCTGGGATATGTTTCCGAGAGATTGGTACCTTGCCCAATGCCTATGCAAGACTAGACAAGGAGTGGCCACTGGTGACTCAACCATGGCGATGTATCAGTCGAATGCAATCTTATTCATGAATGACATTCACAAATGCACGCTGTGAGCTCAGATTACTTAAAAATTTCTGCAGCAGAACTTCCGGACTCAGATTTCTCTCCCCTCACCAGCTCCCAAAACTACTCCATGTTGTTTTATTCAACTTCGGTTTGTTTTTTACGCTGGTAGCAGGTGCCACTGTGGGAGCCAACTGTGTTGACAACTAGAATCAAACCAGGCTGTAGAGAAAAAGCTACAGACAGGAAAATTCCCCACCCAGCATACATTAATATCCTGTGTTCATCAGTTGTACTACTAAAAGACCTGCATTTAGATAGCAGCTACAGGGCATCTCAAAGTGCTTTATAGCCGATTAAGTACCTTTGAAATGTAGTCACTGTTGTAATGTAGGAAAAGTGGCTGCCAAAATCGTGCACAGCAAGCTCCCACAGACAGCAGTGAGATAATAACCAGATATGCTTTAGTGATTACCAGTAAACTAAGGATTAATAAAAAAGTATGAGACTGCTGCCAACGACATAAAGGAGTTGCGTGTGAGCAGTTCCAATGGTTTCTTGGTTGTTCTTGCTGGACTTCGTAGGCAGCAGTCAGTCTGATAACAATGTGGATTGTTTGTGAAATAAATCGTCTTTGTAATAATTAGAAGTGAAGATACTTGCGGTTGCCAGTAATTTCTAAGGAGTTTCTGGTCACCGGTGTGGTGGTTTGATGGGTGGGGTTCGACTGGGCTCTGAGTTCCACATGTGGAGCTGGTGTGCCCGAGAAGCAAAAGCTCCCAGAGTTTTTCAACAATCAGCATCCACCCAACTTTAAATGTCAGTAATAGTGACATGGCTGATGAGGGTTTAATGTTAAATATTACCAACAAATAGGGAGGGGGTGGGGAAGAGAGATCAATGCTGCCACACTGAGCCCAGACAGAAAGTTAACAGTTGTGCGCTGCCGAACTGAGCCGAAATTAAAATTTGAATTAGAGTTTCTATCGGCTTTTGTTGAATTAGAGTTTCCGTCGGATTAATGAAAGCTATGGAAGTGGACATTTAAGCGCAGAATACTTCTGTACAGCTTCCAGTTCGATAGCAACAGTCACTCTGTAAAAATAATCCATCACCATTAAACCCAAATTATCAGAGGAAATTCCTTGAAATACTTTTGTTGCAAAATGTTTGCGCTAAAGAGTGAGAGAAGGTCAGCGTTGCAGGTAAATGAAGATTTTCTATTTCTGGTACCCAAGTGTCACAATGGAGCAACTCCCTCAGTCGGTGCAACAGGGACAGGCGGAGGCTGAACTTCCCTTTATTCTGCATCAGCAGTGGTCCTGTGCCCCAAACCGAGACCCCTCTGGCCCTCCCTAGCAGATCGCACGTGCGACCATATACACACCATTGTACATCATTCCACTTCCCATCCGAATGGCTTGTTAATCTGATTAGCGATTAGAATGATAATTGTTTAAGTGAGAGCTGAATTATAGTCAGTTTTGTGATGCGTGCCTGTCCAAACTCATTTCAGATGAGACCCTTGCAAAACGGGAAGATGGTCTTTCCGCCAGAAATGAGTTGATTTGAACTTAGACCCCAAAGACTAAAGAACAAAAAGTGCTGATTAATCCATCTCCGTCCCAAAAGAAACTTCCTTTTACTGATTAAAATGGACAAGACTCATCACTTCAAACAGCAGTGATACGTGCAGCTCAGCTCCAGCACACAGCCTTCCATGGCACTCAGATTCTGCTGTGTCCTCACATAATTAATTACAAGAACAAAAAAAAAGACACTTATGGGTTTTATTCTCCGATGATTAGTAGACTCCGTAAGGAGAGTTGGGAGGAAAGGGAAGTCTCTACAGTCTTGTTTTTACAAGCAGCCGAAATGAAAATGACGCAGGCAAGCTAAAGAAAATAACTGCTCACAACTTCTTTACCTTGAAAGTGGTGAGAATGTGAAACTTGCTATCACAGGGAGTGGTTAAGGCGAATAGGATAGATGCATTTAAGGGGAAGTTAGATAAACACATGAGGGAGAAAGGAATCGAAAGATATGCTGATGGTGTGAGATTAAGTTGGGCAGGAGGCGGCTCGTGTGGAGCATAAACACGGACCAGTTGAGCTGAATGGCCCGTTTCTGCACTGCAAATTCTGTGTAAAACACAATTAGATGTCAATAAATTAAAGATTTCTGCACAGTTTGAGAGTCACACTGATTCTGGTTTCCTCCTTTGTGCAAAACAAGTCCTGTCTCTGGACGTGCACTTAAAAAAAAAAGTTAAGGTTTTGCAACAGGAACTTACGCACACAGCGGGGAAAAGAACTAAAGCTTGAAAGTGCAATTTATTGGCAAGGCCGGTGGTATGACTGGACGACATAAGGCAACATCTACGATCAGTGTAAACAAAGGTTTCAAAAATACATTCGGAAAAATGTGTCCATTTTGTCAGCTCTTTGTAAAGAAATCACTGTCGTGATTTGTCAGAAAAAAAATATATATATACACGTGTACATATACATATATTTTAAAAATCAAAACGAGCCCATGAGTGGTTTAGCTGGTTGGACGGTACCACAATCAGTTAGAGGCTCCAGAGCATGGCGACGGCCTTGCAGATCCCCACGTCATGGTAATTGAAGTAGCAGAGGCCAGCGAAGGTGACAGCTGACAGGATATGGAGGCCTGTGTTAGCCAGCTTCACTTTGGTCTCTCCGTGTACATAATCCGTGATGATTTGTCCATAGCCCCTGAAAGGAAGCAGATTAAATGTAACCGAGCAAATAGCAGGCGGTGAGCTTACACACAAAGCCAAGTGTATCCAACTCTCTTTACAGTGTTTGTCCAGACTGCATTTTAGGATATCTCAAGACTTGAATTTCCATAGCGCCTTTCACCACCACAGGACGTCCCATAGCCCTTCACAGCCAATGCAGTACCTATGAAGTGTAGTCATTGTTGTAATGTCGGCAACACGGCAGGCAATTTGTGCACAGCAAGCTCCCACAAACAGCAATATCATAATGACCAGATAATCTGTTTTTATGATGTTGATTGAGGTATAACTGTTGGGCAGGACTCCAGGGATAAGTCCCCTGCTCTTCTTCGAAATAGTGCTGTGGGATCCTTTATGTCCACCCGCGAGAGCAGACAGTTTAACGTCTCATTGGAAAGATGGCACCTCCGACAGTGCAGTACTCCCTCAGAACTGCACTGGAGTGTCAGCCTAGACGCCACCCTCCTGCAGGGCCATTGCCAGCATGTTAGAACTAGCATTTTCGAATCAGCTTCACCACACTGCTACTTCTCTCGACCCCTTCATGGTCTCTAAATTGTCAGACTGCTTGTTTGACATACAGTTCTGAAGAGCAGAAATTTTCTCCAATTGAATATTGGGAAGACCGAAGCCATTGTTTTCGGTCCCCGCCAAAAACTCCGTCCCCTAGCCACTGACTCCATCCCTCTCCCCAATTTCTGTCTGAGGCTGAACCAGACTGTTCGCAACCTTGGTGTCATATTTGACCCTGAAATGAGCTTTCGACCACATATCCACAGCATAACCAAGACCGTCTATTTTCACCTCTAACATCGCCCGTCTCCACCCTTGCCTCAGCTCATCTGGCTGAAGCCCTCATCCATGCCTTTGTTACCTCTAGAATTTACTATTCCAATACACTCTTGGCTGGCCTCCCACATTCTACCCGACATAAACTTGGTGATCCAAAACGCGGCTGACCATGTCTCAACTCTCATCTAGTCCCGCTCACCCATCACCCCCTGTGCTCGCTGACCTACACTGGTTAAGCAACGCCTCGATTTCAAAATTCTCATCCTTATTTTCAAATCCCTCCATAACTCGCCCCTCCCTATCTCTAATCTGCTCCAACCCCACAAACCCATCCCCCCCCCCAGATGTCTGCGCTCCTCTAATTCTGCCCTCTTGAGCATCCCTGATTATAATCACTCAACCATCGGTGGCTGTGCCTTCTGTTGCCTATGCCCCAAGCTCTAGAATTCCCTCCCTAAACCTCTCCGCCTCTCTACCTCCTTCATGATGATTCTTAAAACCTACCCCTTTGACCAAGCTTATGGTCACCTGAGCTCATTTCTACTTATGCAGCTCAATGTCAAATTTTTAAAATCTTTTAATACTCCTGTGAAGCCCCTAGGGATGTTTCACTATGTTAAAGGCGCTATACATGTTGTTGTTTTCATCCCATGAGTTAATGATCATTGTTTGTACTATTTTGAGAAATCTTTACATTTTTGAACAAAAGAGGACTCGTTCTAAATATATAATTTTGAGGAATTAAAACTGGACAGGAAAATTGGTTTTGGGACTTCTGCGGCACAAGAGGACCCTTTACTTACCACACTTCATCAGCAACGATTCCGTTCCTTTAGAGCACTTTTATTTTTCAACTAACAAAACTATGTTAACACAGTTGCGTAAATCCCTCCGTTGACAACCCTGGGCACATTACATGTGCAGCAACGAAGGAGAATAAATAACTTTGTTCCAAGGTATCGAGAGCTGGTGTAAAGTGTCACTCAAGGGGACTCTCCTGGGAATATTTCCCAACAGGAATCTGAATTCCGTCCCTCCGCTGCACCACAGAGCTACAGAAGAGAAAGCATGGAAGAAGGAGAGAGTAGCGCTCTCATGTCTCAATCAGAAGGCCATGTGTTCAATCCTCAGACCAGAGACGAGCACCCAGTCTCTGCCAACACATCAGTGCAGTATTGAGGGAGTGCTGCACTGTCGGCGGTGACCAGCAATTTTAAATTAATGAAGCCCTACTGATTTCCTAACCAGAGTAAATACGCGTTCTTTTCATACCATCAAAACCCAACATCATCATAAAAAAAAAATCTTAATTCTTGTCATAGCCTTCTCTGCTCCAGTGGAGACAGTCACAGTAGCTCAAGTCGTTCCTCATTTCATTTCATTGGGGACGGTAGCACAGTGGTTATGTTACTGGACTTGTAATCCAGAGGCCTGTACTAATGATCTGGGGACAGAGTTCAAATCCCACCTCGGAAGCTGGGGAATTTAAATTCAAATAAATAAATCTGGAATAAAAAAAGCTAGTCACAGTAATGGTGACCATGATAATCATAAAACCCATCTGGTTCACTAATGTCCTTTAGGGACAGAAATCTGCCGTCCTTACCCGGTCTGGCCGATATGAGACTCCAGACCCACAGCAATGTGGTTGACTCTTAACTGCCCCCTGAAATGGCCCAGCGAGACACTCGGTTGTATTCAATGCAGCAGCTCACCACCACCTTCTCAAGGGGCAATTAGGAATGGGCAATAAGTGCTGGCCTTGCCAGCGACGCACGCATCTCGTGAAATAATTTTAAAAATCTGACGCATTACACTTTACATTCTCTATGTCTTTAATGTCCTTTCTGTAATGGGACGCCCAAAGATACATACGGTCCTGCAACTGTTGCCTATGTCCATTGCCATGTACAGATGTATTACGTCTGCAGTCCCCTGCTTCCCAGGTTAATTCTGTTCCTCCAGTTTACTCTCCTCCCTCCCTGGAAGTACAGCCCCTTGTTGACACACAGTTCTAAGCTATCCAGTCACTGCATGAGTAAACATCTTTTGGATAGGAGTGGAGGCTGAGAAACTAAAAATTATATAAATGAGGTTCAAAGACAGGTGTAACAGTACACAACACTGCCGTGTGGTCACTTCCAGTAAAGCAAAAAGCAGGTGGTACTGAAATGATCAGTGCTGTGGGATATTGGTGTAGGTACTTTACCACACTCAGAGGCAGGTTGTCATGCGTCAAACAGAAGAAAGTACCCAACAGAACATAGCTGGGCAAAGATGTGCCGTAAATATATCAATTAAAAAGGCTGTCCCATAAACTACAGTTTGGCCAATATTCTGTTTTACTTTCACCACCGACCATCTCAAAAGTGGCAACTCAACCCCAACAATAGCCTCACTGTCATCAGCAGAACTTGGTCATCTTGCTTAAGCGAGTATGCTTTGTGTGCAAGCCTACACAGCAAGCAGAATCAAACTATTTGATCAGAGGTCATCGCAGCTGAGTCCTTATTCATGCTGTAACCATTCTATGATTCCAGGGCAGTGTTCAGAAAGCTGAACAAGCATTATTGACAGGATTATTCATCCAGTTACCTCTTATTTCCCCTCTCTTCACCCCCCCCCCGCCCCCTCATCTCCACGTCAGGAAAATCTGATTACCATTCTGCTGCCAGTTACTGTAAACTGTTAAAACAAATTTCCACAACGGAAAAAACAAACACAGTGGTGAACTTATTTTTAACACATCGACCCATAAATATTCTTTCAAACCAGGAAATCTTAAGTGAAACCCACTGATGGAGAGTTATCTGTCTGGTAACTGCGTAGGCAACCACAACAAAGTCTGATTTCACTCATGGCCCAGCAGCCTTGCTTGAAAGATCAGAACACAAGAGACAAGTCTGATCATGCCTTGTACAAAAGAAGTACTTTTCCTCCGCTCCCAAAAAAGTCGCTATTTGCAAATATGCATTTATTATATGCATCTAATTCCAGCCATGTTACAGCATCGTTATCACGAGCATAAAAACCGCCCAGCCATCAGATAGTTTAGTTAACAGGAATGATTGAACAATGTGGGATGTGGTTTGCATTTGTCCACAACAATAAAGTTGCATCTGTATAGCACTTTTAACAGAGTAAATCATTCCAAGGCAGTTCACAGGAGCATTACCAGACAAAACCGAGCCACATAAGGAGACATTAGGACAGGTGACCAAAAGGTCGATCAAAGAGGTAGGTTTTAAGGAGCGTCTGAAAGGAGAGAAAGGTGGCGAGGCAGAGAGATTTAGGGAGGTCATTCCAGAGCTTAGGGCCCAGGCAAACTGGAGGTACGGCCGCCAGTAGTGGAGCGATTAAAATAGGGGCTGCGCAAAGGACCAGAATTGGGGAAGTACAGAGATCTCGAGGGTTGTGGGGCTGGAGGAGATTACAGAGAGGGAGGGGCGAGGCCAGGGATTTGAAAACAAGGACATTTGCCATTGTCACGAAGGCCCCACAGTTGGAGAGGAGGTGCCCTGTCCAATCCGAAAGCCAAACGGTCACTAATCTTCCAAATCATTCACTTGATCACTAGTGGGCAAGAAACATGCTGAGCACTGCTGTCATTTCCCCTCCTCCCTTTCCCTGGCTCGGTACTTGCTTATAAACTGTTAAAAATCTTGCAGTGCTGATGAAAGGTCATTGACTCGGTTTCTCTATCCACAGATGCTGCCTAACCTGCTGAGTGTTTACAGCATTTTATGTTCTTATTATAAGCGGCAAGGTTTGTTGGGTAATGAGAAACAGATTGAGGTTTTGTCACAAAATAAAGATTTTTTTTTGCCCTCTCCCAACGGCGTTGATTCCTGCTGACCGACTAGACCACCGATGGATAGTAAGCAGTGGGAGCCCCCACAGACAGTATCAGCAGGCTGGTAGCCAAGCCCAATCCCAATCCCACCCACAGCCAAACAAGTGCAACTTCCAGTAGGCAGTCTCTGAACTGTAAGTAACTGAGTTTTACTCTCTTCCCTCTCCCAGAGACCCTGACATTCATTCACTCCCCCCAAATATTGGGTCAGCTGAAATCAACGGACTCAGTGTAGATCAGGAATCAAACCAGAAGCTTCAGTCCCATATCACACATTGTCTCACTAAGGTTTAAAGGAAGCTTGCAGATTTGTGTCTTTACAGATTTTCATCTTACTCAGCTGTGGCTCAGTGGGGAGCACTCTCACCGCTGAGTCAGAAGGTTCTGGGTTCAAGTTCCACTCCAGAGACTTGAGCACAAAAATCCAGGCAGACACTCCCAGTGCAGTACTGAGGGAGCGCCGCACTGTCGGAGGTGCCGTCTTTTGGATGAGACGTTAAACCGAGGCCCTGTCTGTCCTCTCAGGGTGTACGTAAAAGATCCCATGGCACTATTTTGAAGAGGAGCTGGGTAGTTTTTCCCTGGGTCCTGTATAATATTTATCCATCAACTAACATAACAAAAAACAGATTATCTAGCCATTACCACGTTGCTGTTTGTGGGAGCTTGTTGTGCACAAATTGGCTGCCGTAATACTGATTGCACTTCAAAAAGTACTTCATTAGCTGCAAATGTCCTGAGGTCGTGAAAGGCGTTGTATAAGAACATAAGAATTAGGAACAGGAGTAGTCCACCTAGTCCCTCGAGTCTGCTCCACCATTCAAAAAGATCATGGCTGATCTGGCCGTGGACTCAGCTCCACTTACCCGCCCGCTCCCCATAACCCTTAATTCCCTTATTGGTTAAAAATCTATCTGTCTGTGATTTGAATACATTCAATGAGCTAGCCTCAACTGCTTCCTTGGGCAGAGAATTCCACAAATTCACAACCCTCTGGGAGAAGAAATTCCTTCTCAACTCGGTTTTAAATTGGCTCCCCCGTATTTTGAGGCTGTGCCTCCTAGTTCTAGTCTCCCCGACCAGTGGAAACAACCTCTCTGCCTCTATCCTGTCTATCCCTTTCATTATTTTAAATGTTTCTATAAGATCACCCCTCATCCTTCTGAACTCCAACGAGTAAAGACCCAGTCTACTCAATCTATCATCATAAGGCAACCCCCCTCATTTCCGGAATCAGCCTAATGAATTGTCTCTGTACCCTCTCCAAAGCTAGTATATCCTTCCTTAAGTAAGGTGACCAAAACTGCACGCTGTACTCCAGGTGCGGCCTCACCAATACCCTACAGTTGCAGCAGGACCTCCCTGCTTTTGTACTCCATCCCTCTCGCAATGAAGGCTAACATTCCATTCGCCTTCCTGATTACCTGCTGCACCTGAAAACTAACTTTTTGGGATTCATGCACAAGGACCCCCAGGTCCCTCTGCACCGCAGCATGTTGTACTTTCTCCCCATTCAAATAATATTCCCTTTTACTGTTTTTTTTCCCAAGGTGGATGACCTCACATCTAATAAAGGCAAGTCTTTCTTTTTTGTTAACAAGGTTGAAACCTCTAAACTCCCTACACCCCCTCCTTTATTGAAACTCTCCATGATTTTAGAGTTATATTCATTAAGTCTTGGAATTAAATGATTTTACTTTTGGCACAGTGTTTTGCAACCAGCATGGTTAAATAAATAAAACTTCCTTTCGACAACAACA
Source organism: Pristiophorus japonicus (assembly GCF_044704955.1). Taxonomy (NCBI): domain Eukaryota; kingdom Metazoa; phylum Chordata; class Chondrichthyes; family Pristiophoridae; genus Pristiophorus; species Pristiophorus japonicus. Next base: position 214,894,453 of record NC_091987.1, on the reverse strand, counting down.
GACCTCAGAACAACGCTTCCTTTGAGTGAGACTGCTTACCTAGTACGAAATATGGGGCAGAATTGTGCTGTACCCATGGAGAATTCAACAGAATTCCTCGTTTTCAAATCCCTCCATGACGTCACCCCTCCCTATCTCTGTAACCTCCTACAACCCTCCGAGATCTCTGCGCTCCTCCAAATCTTATTACATCTGCTTCCACCACCCTTTCAGGCAGTGCATTTCAGATCATAACTCACTGCAGTAAAAAAAATCTCATCTCACCTCTGGTCCTTTTCTAATTATCTTTAAATCTGTGTCTTCTGTTTACCAACCCTCCTGCCAGTGAAAACAATTTCCCCCTATTAACTCAATCAAAACCCTTCAGAATTTTGAACACCTCTATTAAATCGCCCCTTAGCCCTCCCTGCTCTAAAGAGAGCCTTCTCCAGGCTTTCCATATAACTGAAGTCCCTCATCCCTGGTCTCATTCTAACAGAAAGCAGAGAGTCGGGATAAATGGTTCCTTTTCGGGTTGGAAATCGGTGGTTAGTGGTGTGCCACAGGGATCGGTGCTGGGACCACAACTGTTTACAATATACATAGATGACCTGGAAGAGGGGACAGAGTGTAGTGTAACAAAATTTGCAGATGACACAAAGATTAGTGGGAAAGCGGGTTGTGTAGAGGACACAGAGAGGCTGCAAGGAGATTTGGATAGGTTAAGCGAATGGGCTAAGGTTTGGCAGATGGAATACAATGTCGGAAAATGTGAGGTCATCCACCTTGGGGAAAAAAAACAGTAAAAGGGAATATTATTTGAATGGGGAGAAAGTACAACATGCTGCGGTGCAGAGGGACCTGGGGGTCCTTGTGCATGAATCCCAAAAAGTTAGTTTGCAGGTGCAGCAGGTAATCAGGAAGGCGAATGGAATGTTGGCCTTCATTGCGAGAGGGATGGAGTACAAAAGCAGGGAGGTCCTGCTGCAACTGTACAGGGTATTGGTGAGGCTGCACCTGGAGTACTGCGTGCAGTTTTGGTCACCTTACTTAAGGAAGGATATACTAGCTATGGAGGGGGTACAGAGACGATTGGAGTTCAGAAGGATGAGGGGTGATCTTATAGAAACATTTAAAATAATGAAAGGGATGGACAAGATAGAGGCAGAGAGGTTGTTTCCACTGGTCGGGGAGACTAGAACTAGGGGGCACAGCCTCAAAATACGGGGGAGCCAATTTAAAGCCGAGTTGAGAAGGAATTTCTTCTCCCAAAGGGTTGTGAATCTGTGGAATACTCTGCCTAGGGAAGCAGTTGAGGCTAGCTCATTGAATGTATTCAAATCACAGATAGATAGATTTTTAACCAATAAAGGGAATTAAGGGTTATGGGGAGCGGGCGGGTAAGTGGAGCTGAGTCCACGGCCAGATCAACCATGATCTTGTTGAATGGCGGAGCAGGCTCGAGGGGCTAGATGGCCTACTCCTGTTCCTAATTCTTTTGTTCTTATGTTCATTCTGCACTAATAGTCTATCTTGTCCTTATAGTTTATTGAAAAAAAAACAAATTAATAGAAGATAAATTACACGAGCTTAGAGAAAATGATCTTACCAGTGACCATGGAGAGTGACAGCCGCAGCCAGTGAGTAATCCATGGCAGATCCCGGGCAGAAGTAGGCAGCAGGGATGAGGCCCAGTAACGCTATGCTCACTATCCGTTCACTAGTCCAGTGCAAAGCAGCAGCTCTGGAACCAGCTAACCGAGGAAAGGATAAAACAAAATGTAAGAACTGTATAGCATGATGTCGGTAACCCGCAGCACAAATCTCGCTCATCATGATAACAATCGCTACACAATTGTACAACAGAGCCCACAGAAATCACCCTACAATTACAGTCTGCAAATCAGGATTGTTGCAGAAATCAATTTGGGGAGGAGAGGTTCAAAACAGCCTGATAACTCAGTCATTTTTGCACGAAAAAGCTATCCAACACTGAAGCGACTTTGAATCAAGAGTAAACTGGAGTAAATGAGATGCCAATTGTCAACAGAAAACATATTATTTAAAAATTGTGCAATGTTTAAAATTCAGATCAAATTTCAGGAGTTGGTTTTTGCAACCACTTGAAGAACTTTGAAGAGCGGCACATTCACTGAAATTAGAACAAAATCCCTGAACCAAATCTGACACAAAAACATAAATAGGAGCAGGAATAGGCCATTCAGCCCCTCGAGCCTGCTCTGCCATTCAATAAGATCATGGCTGATCTTCGACCACAACTCCACTTTCCCCATATCTCTTGGTTCCCTTAGGGTCCAAAAATCTATCGAACTCAGTCTTGAATCAATGGTCTTTTTCAAGAGCATCTTTTCAATCCATGGTCATTTCAAATTACATTCTCAATGCCCTTGAATCAATGGTCTTTTTCAAGAACATCAGGAAAGATTGAGTAGGTTGGGCCTCTACTCATTGGAATTCAGAAGAATGAGAGGTGATCTATCAAAACGTGTAAGATTATGAGGGGGCTTGACAAGGTGGATGTAGAGAGGATGTTTCCACTGATGGGGGAGACTAGAACTAGAGGGCATAATCTTAGAATAAGGGGCTGCCCATTTAAAACTGAGATGAGGAGAAACTTCTTCTCAGAGGGTTGTAAATCTGTGGAATTCGCTGCCTCAGAGAGCTGTGGAAGCTGGGACATTGAATAAACTTAAGATAGAAATAGACAGTTTCTGAAACGATAAGGGGATAAGGGGTTATGGGGAGCGGGCAGGGAAGTGGAGCTGAGTCCATGATCAGATCAGCCATGATCTTATTGAATGGCAGAGCAGGCTCGCGGGGCTGCATGGTCTACTCCTGTTCCTATTTCTTATGTTCTTTTCTCCAATCCATGGTCATTTCCAAAATTATATTCTCAATCCCATTAACAGACCTTTTATTTCTGTAACATCCACACTCACCTACACACAAACAAGAATAGAATATAGGTGTACCATGTGTGTGTCACTGCTCACAATAGGTTGGAGTACACAATGTTAGAAACATAGAAAATAGGTGCAGGAGTAGGCCATTCGGCCCTTCTAGCCTGCACCGCCATTCAATGAGTTCATGGCTGAACATGCAACTTCAGTACCCCATTCCTGCTTTCTCACCATACCCCTTGATTCCCCTAGTAGTAAGGACTTCATCTAACTCCTTTTTGAATATATTTAGTGAATTGGCCTCAACAACTTTCTGTGGTAGAGAATTCCACAGGTTCACCACTCTCTGGGTGAAGAAATTCCTCCTCATCTCGGTCCTAAATGGCTTACCCCTTATCCTTAGACTGTGACCCCTGGTTCTGGACTTCCCCAACATTGGGAACATTCTTCCTGCATCCAACCTGTCTAACCCCGTCAGAATTTTAAACGTTTCTATGAGGTCCCCTCTCATTCTTCTGAACTCCAGTGAATACAAGCCCAGTTGATCCAGTCTTTCTTGATAGGTCAGTCCCGCCATCCCGGGAATCAGTCTGGTGAACCTTCGCTGCACTCCCTCAATAGCAAGAATGTCCTTCCTCAGGTTAGGAGACCAAAACTGTACACAATACTCCAGGTGTGGCCTCACCAAGGCCCTGTACAATTGTAGCAACACCTCCCTGCCCCTGTACTCAAATCCCCTCGCTATGAAGGCCAACATGCCATTTGCTTTCTTAACCGCCGGCTGTACCTGCATGCCAACCTTCAATGACTGATGTACCATGACACCCAGGTCTCTTTGCACCTCCCCTTTTCCTAATCTGTCACCATTCAGATAATAGTCTGTCTCTCTGTTTTTACCACCAAAGTGGATAACCTCACATTTATCCACATTATACTTCATCTGCCATGCATTTGCCCACTCACCTAACCTATCCAAGTCGCTCTGCAGCCTCATAGCATCCTCCTCGCAGCTCACACTGCCCACCCAACTTAGTGTCATCCGCAAATTTGGAGATACTACATTTAATCCCCTCGTCTAAATCATTAATGTACAGTATAAACAGCTGGGGCCCCAGCACAGAACCTTGCGGTACCTCACTAGTCACTGCCTGCCATTCTGAAAAGTCTCCATTTACTCCTACTCTTTGCTTCCTGTCTGACAACCAGTTCTCAACCCATGTCAGCACACTACCCCCAATCCCATGTGCTTTAACTTTGCACATTAATCTCTTGTGTGGGACCTTGTCGAAAGCCTTCTGAAAGTCCAAATATATCACATCAACTGGTTCTCCCTTGTCCACTCTACTGGAAACATCCTCAAAAAATTCCAGAAGATTTGTCAAGCATGATTTCCCTTTCACAAATCCATGCTGACTTGGACCTATCATATTACCTCTTTCCAAATGCACTGCTATGACATCCTTAATAATTGATTCCATCATTTTACCCACTACCGATGTCAGGCTGACCGGTCTATAATTCCCTGTTTTCTCTCTCCCTCCTTTTTTAAAAAGTGGGGTTACATTGGCTACCCTCCACTCCATAGGAACTGATCCAGAGTCAATGGAATGTTGGAAAATGACTGTCAATGCATCCATTATTTCCAAGGCCACCTCCTTAAGTACTCTGGGATGCAGTCCATCAGGCCCTGGGGATTTATCGGCCTTCAATCCCATCAATTTCCCCAACACAATTTCCTGACTAATAAGGATTTCCCTCAGTTCCTCCTCCTTACTCGACCCTCCGACCCCTTTTATATCTGGAAGGTTGTTTATGTCCTCCTCAGTGAATACCGAACCAAAGTACTTGTTCAATTGGTCCGCCATTTCTTTGTTCCCCGTTATGACTTCCCCTGATTCTGACTGCAGGGGACCTACGTTTGTCTTTACTAACCTTTTTCTCTTTACATATCTACAGAAACTTTTGCAATCCGTCTTAATGTTCCCTGCAAGCTTCTTCTCGTACTCCATTTTCCCTGCCCTAATCAAACCCTTTGTTTCGTGACATTATGTTACATAATGCATAATGTACTATTCTGCTGATAGTGTCTGTGTGCATAACCCGCTGTGCCCTTAGAAGATGGCAAATTCTAGTTCTGTACCTTCTTGTGGTTAATTAAAGCTAAATGCTCTTGGACATACTCTGAGGTAATTTCGAAGAAACCAAAAAGACTAGCTTGATTTTGCCCCCACAGGTGGCTCCTAAGATCAGTTAGAAACACTTTGTTGCTGGAAAATATTCTCAGTAGAATGGAAATTAATTTCTGCCCCTCTCTTGAAATGAACTAGAAATAAGCTTGCGTCAGTGTGGTATCGGAAACATGACAATAATTTGCATTTCTGTCGAGTTTCTCACATGCAGGCAGACACCTCAAAGCATTTTACGTGGAGCCAAGGCAGTGACTAACCAGCAACAGGAGGAAAGGGAGATATGGACCGAGTTAGGCTGGGGCCCAGTAACATGGTTGCAGGAGAGCTTATCAGATTTTCGAAAGGGAGGAGGGAAATGGCACGGTGGCAGGGAGTAGACAGGGAGTACGGAGAACAGCTGCACTGTAGCCACCAAAGATGGAACAGAGGGAGTAGGGACAAGGACAAGCCCAGTGCTAAAGAAAGAAAGACTTGTATTTATATTGTGCCTGTCACGATCTCAGGACATCCTAAGGCTCTGAAGTGTAGTCACTGTTGTAGTGTAGCAAACGCTGCAGCCAATTTAAGCACACAGCAAGATCCCACAAACAGCAATGAAACACATGACCAGATAATTTATTTCAGTGATGTTAGTTGAGGGATAAATACTGAGCCGGTACACCAGGTAGAACTCGGAAAGGTCATCGACCTGAAACATTAACTCCGTTTCTCTCTCCTCAGATGCTGCCTGACCCGCTGAGTATTTACAGCACTCTGTTTTGATTTCAGATTTCCAGCATCCGCTGTATTTTGCTTCTGGACCAGGTAGAACACCCCTGCTCTTCTTTGAAATAGTGCCGCGGGGTCTTTTACATCCACCAGAGAGGGGAGACAGGGCCTCGGTTCAACATTTCCTCCAAAAGGCAGCACCTCAGAGTGCAGCATTCCCTCAACACTGAGACGTCAACCTCGAGTGGGGTCTCTGGAGTGGGGTTTTAATCCACAACCTTCTGACTCAGAGGTGAGAGTGTTACCCACTGAGCTACAGTTGAACACCGAAGGAGTGGCAGGCGTGTGCATGCAGGGAGGGGTGGAGGCAAAGAGGGGCGGGCATGGAGGGATTTGAAAGCAAAGATGTCAATCTTGCCATCAACTTCGAGGCACATTGGAACTTGCAGTGGAAGAGGGTTACGGGAGTGCAGAAATTTGTCAGTGAGGATGTGGGCTGCAGTATTTTGTGGCTTGAGTTGGGCAGGCTGGATAGGAGAGCATGAGAGAAGGTGACAAACGCCAACACGTTGTCTACGTACATATAAACAATAACCAGTGGAAAGGAAATGTAAGAGAACACAAGAGACAATGGGAGAAGCTAATACACAAAGTTCGTAAGAAATTGAGCAATCTGAATGCAGACCAAGTGGGTGATGGAGCAAACCCTGTGTTACTAGCAGTGACGAGGAACTTCTCCGTTTGCATGATGATGTTGAATTGCTAAATCTGGTGCCCTTATCCAGATGCCAGATTGTAACTCCTCGAATAACTGAGTCCAGCAACCTGCCACTGGGATCAGGGAAACGGATCGACAACGGTGTAGACGATGTCACTCTCTGATCCCAAACTTTGAAACTGCACCAGTATAAAACTGGAGTAAGATTTCCTCATTTAATTCAAAATGCATCCAGTATTTCCGTCCCTCGTGTGTCTGTAAAGTCAGATACAAATCACTGTCCGCTCATATAGAAACCACAATGTGAGCAAGTATGAGAGCATTCAGCTCACGCTTTCCATTTTGTGCAGAGGTAAAAGGGTGATATAGGGCAAACCGAGGAAATGAGAACTTTTGCAAGTCTTTACTCAGGGTGGAATTATACAATGCCAAGCCGGGATAGATTCCCCCAACAATATCCTAGACACCACTACCGCCTCCGATATCTCAGAGGACACTCTCCACTGCCCCGGCACAAGAAAGATTTACATATACCACACACAGAATTAGCACCAAGTGATGTTACACTGAATACAAAACTGGATCATATTTTAACCCCCACAAAACACAATGTCACCAACCTGCCACATTGGAGACCTTTAGTAAACCTGCCCTTCCATGCATCTTGCTGGTGGATATTCTGAGCTCCTTTTCCCCCATTGTGTCAGGAGGAGAGAAGCGTTATTAAGAGATGGAGATATCCCAGAATCCATAGCGCAAATTAAACCATAGGACTTGGGACTTTTACTTACTCTACGTTACAAGAACAACTCTGTGGCTGAAAACATGCTCTTGATTTCTGTCACGGGACACGGAACCATGCTGCATCCTAGAAACAGGAAGTGAATTAAAGGCAAGAGAAATAAATCAAAAGAAAGGCGCAGGGAAAGACAAAACATGATGCAAGGAGGATGATTCACGAGAACAGGATTGAGAAACAGCGCTGTCGCTCTGTAGACATCTGGTGGGAATTGTTTAACTGGCCCAAGACTGCCTGAACCTCCCCTCTTCCAGATGGGAGAACTTCTGGCCTCTATTGAGCAACGAAATGCAGAGCTGCAACAGGCTGGGGCTCTTTTCTCCAGAAATGAGAAAGCTAAGGGGTGAACATGATCGAGGAAATGAAAGAGTTTGATAGGGAAGTCAGGAGAAACTTCTTTACCCAGAGAGTGGAGAGAACGTGGAACTCCCTACCACAAGGAATGGTTGAGGCGAATAGTATCGATGCATTTAAGGGGAAGCTGGATAAACACAAGAAGGAGAAAATATGCTGATAGGGTAAGATAAAGAGGAATGGAAGGAGGCTCGTGTGGAGCATAAACATCGGAATAGACCAGTTGGGCCGAATGGCCTGTTTCTGTTCTGTTGACTCGATGTAACTCAATACATGGTTGAGATCAGGCGCTCACCTCATTAGAAATCGTGGGCACAAACCTACATCCCATCACCACATTGGGGCATGTTTTTTTTTAAATCAATGATTTTTTTTGTTGCTAATTTCCTTCTTTGTCCTCCTCTCCTGGCTGGGATAGTTTCACAGGCATCAGACTCTCTGTAAGCCAAGCCACTGAGTGACAAAGGGCAATTGAACTGTGGGGTTTGCCATAGCTAAGCCTGACTGAATCCTCACCGGGCAACCACACAACTGCCCTTTCCAGCCGGGGGTCAATGTCTAAAGATCAGGAACATTAGCTCCTGTTCTCACCTCCCAAGCCCAGAGGTGGCAAAAGCCAATGATAGCGCCCCAACTGCTCCGCCAACTGAGTTCAACTCTCGGCATAGACCAGGAATCATGTCTGAAACCTTTGGACAGTATTGAAGAGTAACAATGAGGAAAGATTGGATAGGCTGGGTCTGTTTTCTTTGGAACAGAGGAGGCTGAGGGGAGACCTAATTGAGGGGTGTAAAATTACGAAGGGCCTAGAGTGGATAGGAAGGACCTATTTCCCCTAGCAGAGGGGTCAATAACCAGGGTGCAGAGATTTAAAGTAATTGGTAGCAGGATTAGAGTGTAGTAACGTTTTTCACCCAGAGGTTGGTGGGGGTCTGGAACTCACTGTCTGAAATGGTGGTAGACGCAGAAACCCTCATCCTATTTAAAAAGTACTTGAAGTGTTGCAACCTACAGGGCTACGGACCAAGAAACTTGAAAGTAGGATTAGGCTGGATAACTTATTTTCCGGCCAGCACCGACACGATGGGCCGAATAGTCTCTTTCTGTGCTGTAAATTTCTATGATTCTATGAGTAGATCTGTAATAGCAGCAGAATATGTTATGGAAAGATGCAGCTCCAATATACGGGTTTTAATTTCTGCATCAATTCCCGGTTATAGGGCAGATTAATAGGCTAATTAGAAGTGCAGTACATTCGCTTCCCTAATCCTGCAGAGGTGGCTATTTTAGTGACACTATCGCAGCAGACATTTAGCAGAAGTGAGGCACGTGAGGGCTGTGCCATACAGGCATGGATCGCTACCGGACATTTCACAGCAGACTACCCAAGGGCCAAATCGACAGAGGTCGAAAGCAAGCAGACTGACCACTTCCCTTCTCAGTTACAACAGTTACGTGTGCCTGGGGAGGCAGAGTTGAAACACAGTTTCTGTAACAACACTAATGGCTCCAGCGTTGAGATAGATGAAGTAGCCACACACCATTCACAAAAGGAAACTACTGAAAAAACTTCCCTCGTTCATTATCAGCTTACCACCCAACATGTGCCTGCCTTCTGGAACTCCCTCTTTAAATCTCGCTGCCCTTCCAGCTATGGCTCAGTGAGTAGCACTCTCACCTCAAGTCAGAATGTAGTGCGCTCAAGTCCCACTCCAGGGACTTTGAGCACATAAATCTAGGCTGACACTCTGCAGTACTGAAGGAGTGCTGCACAGTCGGAGGTGTCATCTTTCAGATGAGACGTTAAACTGAGGCCCCATCTACTCGCTCAGATGGACATAAAAGATCCCATGGCATGAAAAACAAAGGCAGACTTGGATCTATATAGCGCCTTTCACATCCACCGGATGTCTCAAAGCACATTACAGCCAATGAAGTACTTTTGGAGTGTAGTCACTGTTGTAATGTGGGAAGCAAGGCTGCCAATTTGCGCACAGCAAGCTCCCACAAACAGCAACATAATAATGACCAGATAATCTGTTTTAGTCATGTTGATTGAGGGATAAATATTGGCCAGAACTCCCCTGATCATCTTCGAAATAGTGCCTTGGGATCTTTTACGTTCACTTGAGAGCAGATGGGACCTCAGTTTAACGTCTCATCCGAAAGACAGTACCTCCAACAATGCAGCACTCCCTCAGCACTGCACTGGAGTGTCAGCCTAGATTTTTTTGCTCAAGTCCCTGGAGTGACACTTGAACCCACAACCTTCTGACTCAGAGGCAAGAGTGCTACCCACTGAGCTACAGCTGACACTATTTCGAAGAAGAGCAGGGGCGTCATCCCCGGAGTCCTGGCCAATATTTATCCCTCAATCAACATAGCAAAAACAGATTAATTGGTCATTATCACAGTGCTGTTTGTTGGAGCTTGCTGTGCGCAAATTGGCTGCGGTGTTTCCCACGTTACATTAGTGACAAAAGTGCTACCTTGGCTATAAAGTGCTTTGAGATATCCGGTGGTTGTGAAAGGCGCTATATAAATGCAAGTCTTTCTTTTTGCCTATATTGAAAGTCTTCTCCACATTTTTGGCCCCATCTGTTAATCCCATCCATCCGGCCTTGCCTGTGATTTGGTATCCACCCTTTTCCCTCGATTGCACCGTAAAGTGCTGAGAAATCTCTCCAATGTGGAACTACGGAAGCGCAAGTTGCTGCTATAAAAACAGAGCATTTCAGCGCCTTTACTGTCACCTAGTGTTTACAGTAGAATGCTGCAGCACATTCCACCAAAGTAAAGCAAGCTGTGAACATGCAGGACAGCATAGCTGATCTAAGCAGTGAATCCTACTGTGAGCACAGAGCAGATGATAACTGAAAACTGTTGGGAATAATGCATAACTACATATTACTTTGTGAAGGCATGCCATGTACTTGCTTTCTCTACAGTTTGATTCAGAAAGGTATAGTTCAACAAACAATAACAGGGGAAGAAATCTGTGCAGGCAACAGATTAAGTTTGTAGTTCAGGTACGAACCCTTCTTAAGAATGTTGAGTTCTGAAGAAGGCTCTGCACCAGCAACAATCCTGTCTGTTCTCTCTACAGGTGCTGACTGACGTGCTGTGCTTCTCCAACATTTTGTTTTTTTTCTAGAATTATAGAAACAGGAGGCCATTCAGCCATTCGAGGCTGTTCCACCATTCAATTACGCCATGGCTGATCTGTACCTTAACTCCATCTACCCGCCTTGGTTCCGTAACCCTTCACAGCATTGGCTAACAATATAATCATCATCATCATAGGCAGTCCCTCGAAATCGAGGAAGACTTGCTTCCACTCTAAAAGTGAGTTCTCAAGTGACTGTACAGTCCAATACGGGAATTACAGTCTCTGTCACAGATGGGACAGACAGTGGTTGAAGCAAAGGGTGGGTGGGGAGTCTGGTTTGCCGCACGTTCCTTCCGCTGCCTGCGTTTGTTTTCTGCATGCTCTCGGCGACGACACTCAAGGTGCTCAGCACCCTCCCGGAGGCGCTCTATCCACAATAATCTACCGTTCTGATGAAGGGTCGCCTCCTTTGAAACGTTAGTTCTGTTTCTCTCTCCATAATAATCTACCAATCTCAGTTTTTACATTGTCAATTGACCCCCAGCATCAACAGCTTTTTTGGGGGGGTGGGGGGGGGGAAAGAGTTCCAGATTTCCACTGCCCTTTGTGTGAAGAACTGCTAGCTGACATCACCCCTCAATGACCTGGCTTTAGCTTTATGCCCTCTTGTTCTGGACTCTCCCCACCAGAGGCAATAGTTTCTCTCTATCTATGCTATCTGCTCCTTTGATCATCTCGATTAGGACACCTCTTAACCTTCTCTACTCGAGGGAATACAAGCCTAGTTGTAAAATAAGCAAATTACTGTGGATGCTGGAAACATAACATAAGAATATAACATAAGAACATAAGAATTAGGAACAGGAGTAGGCATCTAGCCTCTCGAGCCTGCTCCGCCATTCAACAAGATCATGGCTGATCTGGCCGTGGACTCAGCTCCACTTACCTGCCCGCTCCCCGTAACCTTTAATTCTCTTATTGGTTAAAAATCTATCTATCTGTGACTTGAATACATTCAATGAGCTAGCTTCAACTGCTTCCTTGGGCAGAGAATTCCACAGATTCACAACCCTCTGGGAGAAGAAATTCCTTCTCAACTCGGTTTTAAATTGGCTCCCCCGTATTTTGAGGCTGTGCCCCCTAGTTCTAGTCTCCCCGACCAGTGGAAACAACCTCTCTGCCTCTATCTTGTCCATCCCTTTCATTATTTTAAATGTTTCTATAAGATCACCCCTCATCCTTCTGAACTCCAACGAGTAAAGACCCAGTCTACTCAATCTATCATCATAAGGTAACTCCCTCATCTCCGGAATCAGCCTAGTGAATCATCTCTGTACCCCCTCCAAAGCTAGTATATCCTTCCTTAAGTAAGGTGACCAAAACTGCACGCAGTACTCCAGCTGCGGTCTCACCAAAAATCGGACAAAAAAAAACAGAAAATGCTGGAAATACTCAGCTGGTCAGACAATATCTGTGGAGAGAGAAACAGAGTCAACGTTTCAGGTCGATATCCTTTCATCAGACCTCGTCGATGTAAACCTTTCCTTATAATTTAACCCTTGTAGCTCTGGTATCATTCTGCTGAATCTGCACTGCTCCCCTTCCAAGGTTCACACACCCCTCCTGAGGTGTGATGCCCAGAATCACCCCTAAAAAAGGAAACGGAATGACTGCTTCCAACTCATTATTCATTAAATGCAAGTAGAGCCTTCGGCCGCCTGAGGTAGTGTGTTCGATGACCAGGCCCTCAAATCTGCCACCAAGCTCATGGTCTACAGGGCTGTAGTAATACCCGCCCTCCCATTTGGCTCAGAGACATGGACTATGTACCGTAGACACCTCAAGTCGCTAGAGAAATACCACCAACGATGTCTCCACAAGATCCTGCAAATCCCCTGGGAGGACAGACGCACCAACATTAGCGTTCTCGACCAGGTCAACACCCCCAGCATTGAAGCACTGACCACACTCGATCAGCTCCGCTGGGCAGGCCACACTGTTCGCATGCCAGACACAAGACTCCCAAAGCAGGCGCTCTACTCGGAACTCCTTCACGGCAAACGAGCCAAAGGTGGGCAGAGGAAACGCTACAAGGACACCCTCAAAGTCTCCCTGATAAAGTGCGACATCCCCACTGACACCTGGGAGTCCCTGGCCATAGACCACCCCAAGTGGAGGAAGTACATCCAGGAGGGCGCTGAGCACCTCGAGTCTCATCGCCGAGAGCATGCAGAAATCAAGCCCAGGCAGCGGAAAGAGCATGCGGCAAACCAGTCCCACCCACCCTTTCCCTACTGTCCCACCTGTGACAGGGACTGTGATTATTGTATTGGACTGTTCAGTCACCCAAGAACTCATATTTAGAGTGAAAGCAAGTCTTCCTTGATTCTGAGGGACTGCCTCTGATGACTTAAATGGAAAGAGATCACAAAGTGCTGTGGTACAGCGGGACCAGAGGGTCCTTGTGTATGAAACACAAAAAGTTAGTCTGCGGGTACAGCAAGTAATCAGGAAGGCAAATGGAATGTTGGCCTTTATTGCAAGGGGAATAGAGCATAAAAGCAAGGAAATCGTGCTACAACTGTACAGGGTACTGTTTTGGACTCCTTACTTAAGGAGGAATATACTTGCAATGGAGGCAGTTCAGAGAAGGTTCACGAGGTCGATTCCTGAGATGAGGGGGTTGACTTATGAAGAATGGTTTAGCAGATTGGGCTTTGGAGTTTAGAAGAATGAGAGGTGATCTTATTGAAACATATAAGACACCAAGGGGACTCGACAAGGTAGATGCAGAGAGGATGCTTCCACTCGTGGGGGATCTAGAACTAGGGGGCATAGTTTAGGAATAAGGGGTCACCGATTTAGAACTGAGATAAAGAGGAATTTCTTCTCTCAGAGGGTCGTAAATCCCCAGAGAGCTGTGGAGGCTGGGTCATTAAATATATTTAAGGTGGAGATAGACAGATTTTTGAGCGATAAGGGAGTCAAGGGTTTATGGGGAGCTGGCGGGGAAGTGGAGCTGAGTCCATGATCAGATCAGCCATGATCTTATTGAATGGTGGAGCAGGCCTGAGGGGCCAGATGGCCTACTCCTGCTCCTACTTCTTATGTTCTTACGAACCGGAAGCTTATGCCAATGAACAGAAGCTGCACAGAAGCAGTCTGCACATTAATCTTGAAATTTCGTTGATGTTTCTGCTTTTTTTTCCCCCAATCGAGCCCGAGACCCCCCCGAAGTCTCGCTCCGTATTCGAGATTTTCCCCCAGGCCCGCTCCCTGTGCCCGAGATTTTCCCCCAGGCCCGCTCCACGTTCGAGATTTCTCCCAGGCCCGCTCCGTGTTCCCGAGATTTTTCCCCAGGCCACGCGAGTCCCGAAGCGAACAACCGGAAAAACACAAGACTGTGCATCTGCAACCATTTCCGCTTCGTTGGCAGCAGTCGCGTCCAAAAGGGAAACACTGCAGGTCCAAGCCCAGCTCCAGGGCTTCATTTAGACCAAAAACTCAGAACAATGTCCGAGGTATCGTCCTTCAAGTGAAATTTAAACCAAGGCCCAGTCTGGGGAATTGGCTCAAGGGGATGAATGGCCTACTCCTATTCCTACGGAAAGCACATTGGGGCACTTTTGAGAGATTTCATGAAGCACGATATAAAATGTTCTTCCTTTCTCACAGCCCCAGCTGATCTGCAACTCTCACACACACCGTCTGTGCCTGCCACACGCGGGACAAGTACACTGCTTTGCCAATAGTTTCTTTCCTTTTCTGGTCATCCTGCTGCCAGACCACTGCCACAGCTAATCGCCCGAACCAGACACACGGTTTCTAAGAGAACCCCACGGCGAACTTCCTGACAGCAATCTAAACCTGCGGCTAATAGCCTATCCTACGTGTCTGAATCTCGGCCCCGTTATCACAGGAAGTCAGTGTCGAAGTTATGGGTGCAGTTCCCGACTTCTCCCATCCTCCACCAAAACAAAAAGTTTGGACGTGCCAGATCTAACTGAACCCCGCAGGTACAACACTTACCAAAATGGCTGGGAGACGTGTGAATCTGCAAAGCCAGAAGTACTGGGGGCTGCTGGGTCTTTCTGGAAGCAACAAGAGGTCTGGCCACCAATGATTTACTGAAGAACGGTGCTGTCGAGAAGCAGAGAAAAATAGGCATTAAACTTTAAATTTCTCTCAACAGCAGCTGCAAAATATAAAATGCTTTCAAAATATACTTACCTAGTTATCATTTCTCTGTAGAGGAGGTTACAATAATACTTTTTCTTTTTTATATTATATAAAAAAATAATAGAAGTGTTCGGCAAACTTTTATTTGTGGAGCATAGGACAGCAGAAGGCCATTCAGCCCCACAAGCCTCTTCCGCCACTCAATTAGATCATGACTGATCTGTATCGTAACTCCATCTACCCACCTTGGTTCCATAACCCTGAATACCCTTGCCTAACAAAAATCAAGCAAGGTCAGTTTTGAAAATTTTCAATTGACCGCCCCCCCCCCCCCCCCCCCCCCCCACAGCCTTAAAAGCTTTTTGGGGGAAGAGAATTCCAGATTTCCACTACCCTTTGCGTGATGAAGTACGTCCGGACATCAAACCCGAACGGCCTAGCTCTAAATTTTAAAGGTTAATGCCCGGTATTCTACACTTCCTTACTAGAGGAAATAGTTTCTAGCGATTCTTGCGCCAGGGTAGATAAACAAGCCACGTGCCTGTTTTTATCACAAGCGATATCGTGGACCAGTGATAAAATGCAGTTGTTGCACGTGTGTGTAATACAAACACCTTGGGAAATACTTTTTGGGGACGTGCCGCTTTTAATTCAACCAGTATTGCAGCCGACGTTCACCAAAAAAACACATGGCTGTACAAGAGCGTTACCTGTTGGAGAAATAGACCAGGATTTAGGTTTAGGTCATGGGGGGGGGGATACAGATGCAGTCAGGAGCAGTCTCTCCCCAAAAACTTCCTTCAATAATCTTCTCGGGGTCATGACTAATGTGAGGAATCGATTCCCAAAAGAACTGGCAGCCCTCGCCCAAGTGGCCATGCTTCATATACGAGTGTGAAAAACTCACCTCTTCTGAGGGAGGAGGGAGGAAATCGCGGCCGAGCCCAACCTCTGCAGTGGTGGGAAGGCTTGAAGGATCAGAGGGAACATAAGGACATAAATAGGAGCAGGAGTAGGCCATTTGGCCCCTCGAGCCTGCTCGTCAATTTAATAAGATCATGGCTGATCTGATCCTGGTCTCAACTCCACATCCCTGCCCACTCCCCATAACTCTCGGCTCCCTTATCGTTCAAAAATCTGTCTATCTCCGCCTTTAAAATACTCAAAGACCCAGCCTCCACAGCTCTCTGGGTCAGAGAATTCCAAAGATTCCAGCAGAAATTCCTCCTCATTTCTGTTTTAAACTATGGCTCCTAGTTCTAGATTTCCCCCGCGAGGGGAATCATCTTCTCTGCATCTACCCTGTCAAGCCCCTCAGAATCTTATATGTTTCATTGATACCACCTCTCATTCTTCTAAATTCCAAGGAGTATAGGCCTGCAGTGTCCAAATGTGACCTTTTCTGCATCCGCCATTAGTGGACAACATCCATGAATGCGTTTATATACGTATATATACCACCCTTCCATCGTGAAAATCCTTCGCAAAACCCAACTTCTCGATCAAGCGCTCAGTCAGTTTTCCTAAACCTCTCCAATGAGACGTATTGTCCACTCGGATTCCTTCTGTCTGCTGTTTCTCTTATCCCTCCCTCCAGTCCCTGCACCCCCTCCATGTAAAGCTCCCTGGAACATTTTCTATATTAAAGGTTCTATATACAAGTGCAACTTGTGCCTTTTGTCAGCAGAGGTTCGGGATCTAAGCTCCAAACCCAAAGAGTGAGGAAAATAAATCACAGCAACAAACGATCTTCCTGGTCCTCCAAAAACCCACGGTCTTTGTCACACACCCAGAGTATCAAAGACAGCACTACTGGAATAGGTTATCCTGTTACAAATCATGTTAAACTCCGAACACCCAGAAAAATGCACCATGTAAACTAAATGCAGCGCACTTTGTTTAAATCCAGCTGCATATCTGGACTGTGACCTTTGAACCCAGATGGCTGGCAACAACTTGCATTTGAAAAGTAAAAGTCTCAGGGCACTTTAAAGGCACGAAAAAACGTACACCGAGCAGCGACTTAGGTAGGTAGCTGAAGGCGCGGTGGAAAAGATAGGTTTTGAGAAGCATTTAAAAGTGGGGAGAGAAGGTGGTGGGTTTCAGGAAGAGTGTTCCAGAGTATACAGGCAAAACAGCTGAAGGCTCTTCCACATGTGGCGAAGCAGCGATGGGGAAATGCTCAGGAAGCCTGGGGTGGAAGAGTGGAAGGCACGTACCGCCACGGAGGATTGGGGCGGTTACAAGTGGAGGCATGGCGCAAGGCTATGGAGAGTTTTACAAATGGGGAAAATAATGTTAAATTTAAGAGTGGAGAGGACAGAGGATGGGCAATAAATTCTGGTGTTGCCAGTCACGCCCATATCCTGTGAATGATTATTAAAAACTGTGAGTGGGACTTCCTGCAGGATAGGACGCGGAGAGTGGACTTTGGAGGAGTTTGATTTTATGTAGGGTGGAGCTGGAAAGCCAGCAAAGAAATCAATGGAGCTTGGAGGTAATGAAATCTAGCCTGGAAGTGATAAAGGTGTGGATACAGGTTTTAGAAGTGACGGTCAAAATGGGGATTTGAAGTTCAGCTTAGGGTCAAATAGATCTTCAAGACTATACACCACGAAGCAAACACAAGAACAAAAGAAATAGGAGCAGGAGTAGGCCATTTGGCCCCTTGAGCCTGCTCTGCCATTCAATGAGAACATGGCTGATCTTCTACCTCAACTCCACTTTCCTGTACTATCCCCATATCCCTTGATTCCCCTAGAGTGCAAAAATCTATCGATCTCTGACTTGAACATACTCAACAACTGAGCCTCCACAGCCCTCTGGGGTAGACAATTTCAAAGATTCACAACCCGCTGAGTGAAGAAATTTCTCCTCATCTCAGTCTTAAATGGCTGACCCCTTATTCTGAGACTGTGACCCCTGGTTCTTTCCCAGCCAGAGGAAACATCTTTCCTGTATGAATTTAGTATGTTTCAATGAGATCACCTCTCATTCTTCTAAACTCTGGAGAATATAGACCTAGTCTACTCAATCTCTCAAAGGACAATCCCACAGCCCCCCTCCCCCATCCCAGGAATCAGTCTGGTGAACCTTCGTTGCACTCCCTCTATGGCAAGAATATCCTTCCTTAGATAAGGAGACCCAAACTGTACACAATACTCCAGGTGTGGTCTCACTAGGGACCTATATAATTGCAGTAAGACATCTTCACACTTGTACTCAAATCCTCTTCTAATAAAGGCCAACATACCATTTGCTTTCTTAATTGCTTGCTGTACCTGCATTTTAACTTTCAGTGATTCGTTTACAAGGACACCCAGGTCCCTCTGAACACCAACATTTCCCAATCTGTCAACATTTTAAAAATACTCTGCTTTTCTATTTTTCCTACCAGAGTGGATAACTTCACATTTCTCCACATTATATTCCATTTGCCATGTTGTTGCCCACTCACTTAGCCTGTCTCTATCCCCTTGAAGTCTCTTTGATTCCTGCTCACAACTTACATTCCCACCGAGCTTTGAATCATCAGCAAACGTGGATATATTACATTGGGTCCCCTCATCCAAATCATTATCATAGAAACATAGAAAATAGGTGCAGGAGTAGGCCATTCGGCCCTTCTAGCCTGCACCGCCATTCAATGAGTTCATGGCTGAACATTCAACTTCAGTACCCCATTCCTGCTTTCTCGCCATACCCCTTGATCCCCCTAGTAGTAAGGACCTCATCTAACTCCTTTTTGAATATATTTAGTGAATTGGCCTCAACAACTTTCTGTGGTAGAGAATTCCACAGGTTCACCACTCTCTGGGTGAAGAAATTCCTCCGCATCTCGGTCCTAAATGGCTTACCCCTTATCCTTAGACTGTGACCTCTGGTTCTGGACTTCCCCAACATTGGGAACATTCTTCCTGCATCTAACCTGTCTAACCCCGTCAGAATTTTAAATGTTTCTATGAGGTCCCCTCTCATTCTTCTGAACTCCAGTGAATACAAGCCCAGTTGATCCAGTCTTTCTTGATAGGTCAGTCCCGCCATCCCGGGAATCAGTCTGGTGAACCTTCGCTGCACTCCCTCAATAGCAAGAATGTCCTTCCTCAGGTTAGGAGACCAAAACTGTACACAATACTCCAGGTGTGGCCTCACCAATGCCCTGTACAACTGTAGCAACACCTCCCTGCCCCTGTACTCAAATCCCCTTGCTATGAAGGCCAACATGCCATTTGCTTTCTTAACCGCCTGCTGCACCTGCATGCCAACCTTCAATGACTGATGTACCATGACACCCAGGTCTCTTTGCACCTCCCCTTTTCCTAATCTGTCACCATTCAGATAATAGTCTGTCTCTCTGTTTTTACCACCAAAGTGGATAACCTCACATTTATCCACATTATACTTCATCTGCCATGCATTTGCCCACTCACCTAACCTATCCAAGTCGCTCTGCAGCCTCACAGCATCCTCCTCGCAGCTCACACTGCCACCCAACTTAGTGTCATCCGCAAATTTGGAGATACTAGATTTAATCCCCTCATCTAAATCATTAATGTACAGTGTAAACAGCTGGAACCCCAGCATAGAACCTTGCGGTACCCCACTAGTCACTGCCTGCCATTCTGAAAAGTACCCATTTACTCCTACTCTTTGCTTCCTGTCTGACAACCAGTTCTCAATCCATGTCAGTACACTACCCCCAATCCCATGTGCTCTAACTTTGCACATCAATCTCTTGTGTGGGACCTTGTCGAACGCCTTCTGAAAGTCCAAATATACCACATCAACTGGTTCTCCCTTATCCACTCTACTGGAAACATCCTCAAAAAATTCCAGAAGATTTGTCAAGCATGATTTCCCTTTCACAAATCCATGCTGACTTGGACCTATCATGTCACCTCTTTCCAAATGCACTGCTATGACATCCTTAATAATTGATTCCATCATTTTACCCACTACCGAGGTCAGGCTGACCGGTCTATAATTCCCTGTTTTCTCTCTCCCTCCTTTTTTAAATCGATTGTGATTAGCTGAGGCTCAAGCCTACGTGACTGTCACAGCACTTCAAAGTAGATCATTATTATGCAAAACTCTTCAAGAGGTGCAATACGATGCTTACACGTTTTCCTTCAATCTTTGGCACAGGTCCACCCTTCATGTTCCACATGCTGTCGACAAAGTCCTGGGTACCAAAAATACCTGGTATAAAATCTTCCCCTGCACACATTCCTGACAATATTTTTCCCTTATAAAATCCCCACATATAAATCACACTGCAATTACACACTCAGCACCCCCACTGGCAGGAGGGTGTATTTACTTCATGACAAGTGTATATAGCCATTTCCCATTATTAATCTGGAAACAGAAATTTATAATGGAAATATACAAAAAAAGAACAGTATACATTACTTTTAATTGGGGCTGAATTATATCTTCATGCCCTGATATAATTATCCCACCCCTTACCCTGCTTCACCTGAAGCCTAAATGTCGCGACACCCAGTGAAAGAAAATGACATTACATTTATAGAGTGCCTTTCATGTCCCAAAGCATTTTTACAGCCAATTAATTACTTTTTAAAGAGTAGTCAATGTTGCAATGTAGAAAACGCAGTAGTCAATTTGCACATAGCAAGCACCCACAAACAGCAATATGATAATGATCAGATAATCTGTGGATAGAGGGATAAATATCAGCCCAAGACATTGGAGATAACTCGCCCTGCACTTCTTCAAAATAGTGCCATGGGATCTTTTACGTCCACCAGGGCAGACGGGAACTCGGTTTAACGACTGATCTGAATAACATAAGAACATAAGAATTAAGAACAGGAGTAGGCCATCTAGCCCCTCGAGCCTGCTCCGCCATTCAATAAGATCATGGCTGATCTGGCCGTGGACTCAGCTCCACTTACCCGCCCGCTCCCCATAACCCTTAATTCCTTTATTGCTTAAAAATCTATCTATCTGTGACTTGAATACATTCAATGAGCTAGCCTCAACTGCTTCCTTGGACAGAGAATTCCACAAATTCACACAACCCTCTGGGAGAAGAAATTCTTTCTCAACTCGGTTTTAAATTGGCTCCCCCGTATTTTGAGGCTGTGCCCCCTAGTTCTAGTCTCCCAAACCAGTGGAAACAACCTCTCTGCCTCTATCTTGTCTATCCCTTTCATTACTTTAAATGTTTCTATAAGATCACCCCTCATCCTTCTGAACTCCAACGAGTAAAGGCCCGGTCTACTCAATCTATCATCATAAGGTAACCCCCTCATCTCCGGAATCAGCCTAGTGAATCGTCTCTGTACCCCCTCCAAAGCTAGTATATCCTTCCAAAAGGTGACCAAAACTGCACGCAGTACTCCAGGTGCGGCCTCACCAATACCCTGTACAGTTGCAGCAGGACCTCCCTGCTTTTGTACTCCATCCCTCTCGCAATGAAGGCCAACATTCCATTCGCCTTCCTGATTACCTGCTGCACCTGCAAACTAACTTTTTTTTGGGATTCATGCACAAGGACAGTCCTACACGGTCCCGGGCCGGACAATCCACGATAACATCCATCTGGTCTGGGACCTCATCCATTGTTCCCAGGAGGCTGGTCTGTCGGTCGCCTTCCTATCCCTCGACCAAGAGAAGGCGTTCGACAGGGTGGATCACGACTATCTGCTCGGAACTCTGCGCGCTTTCGGGTTCGGGACGTATTTCGTCGCCCGGATCCGACTTTTGTACGCCGCCGCGGAGTGTCTGATTAAGGTTAACGGGTCCTTGACGGCGCCCCTTCGCTTTAGGAGAGGGGTGCGCCAGGGATGCCCCATGTCCGGCCAGTTATACGCCGTTTGCGTGGAGCCTTTCCTGCGCCTCTTGCGGACGAGGTTGACGGGACTGGCTCTGCAAGGGCCGGGCGTGGAGGTCGTCCTCTCGGCTTACACCGATGACGTGCTCCTCGCGGTAGAGGATCCCGCTGACCTGCGGAGGATGCGTGAGTGCCAGGAGATTTACTTGGCCGCGTCCTCCGCCAGGATCAACTGGGAGAAATGTTCCGGACTCCTGGTGGGTCAGTGGCGGGTGGACTCCCTGCCGGAGGAGCTCAGGCCTTTTGCCTGGAGCACGACCCATCTCCTCTATCTGGGAGTCTACCTTAGCCCCGATGAGGGAGCCTGGCCGGCGAACTGGCAGGAGCTGGAGGCCAAGGTCGCTGCTCGCCTAGGGCGCTGGACAGGACTGCTCCGAGTGCTGTCCTACAGGGGTCGAGCGCTAGTCATAAACCAGCTGGTGGCCGCAATGTTGTGGTACCGGCTGGTCACTTTGACCCCTCCCCCTGCGTTTGTCGCCAAGATACAGAAGAAGCTGGTGGACTTCTTCTGGAACAACAGGAAGCACTGGGTCTCTGCCGCGGTCTTGAGTCTCCCGCTTGAGGAGGGCGGTCAGTCGTTGGTGTGCGTCAGCACCCAGCTCGCGACTTTCCGTCTTCAGACCCTGCAGAGATACCTTTACGTCAAGCCCCCTCCTAGGTGGTGTGCTCTGGCGAGGTATTTCTTCCGCCAGCAGCGCGACCTCAATTATGACACGCAGCTCCTGTTTGTGAACTTGGGGGGTGCCAGGACCGCCCTCCGGGAGCTGCCTGTCTTTTACAGGGAACTCATCAGGGTCTGGAACAAAGTCTCCACCAAGCGCAGCTCTCCGCCGGCTGGAGTGGCGGCCGTCCTGCAGGAACCGCTGCTCGGGAATCCGTACCTCCACGGCCGAGGTTTTATGTGGCGGTCGGAAGAGAGGGCTGTGGCTGGTGAGGTGACCAGGGTCAGGGACCTGCTCGATGGCGGAGGAGCGGGCTGGATGGCGCCAGACACGCTGGCGCGGCGCCTAAATTCTGCCAACGTCCGCCACGCGGCCGATGCCATCGAGTCGCTAAAAACAGCTCTGGGCCCGACTCCGTTAGGTGCATCGAGGGGGCTCAAGCACGTGGGGAGATCCCGTCCGAACTGACCCCCGTCCGGACGGAATTCCTCATCGGCGCCAAACCCCGGAACCTCCCTCGGGGCCGGCGCCTCACAACTTGAGCCGCCTCGGGGAAATCCCCTCCGTGCCTTTCAGTTCCGCGCGGAGGGGTTTCCTGTACGGGCTGCTCCTGCACACCCTCAACTTTGCCATCCTCGCCGGCCGTCCGGACATGCCATGGCGTACCATCTTGCCGTCCGGAGGAGGCGGGGGTCCCCGATGGAGGGCACTCTACGCAGGGGTCCTCCCACTATTCATCGGGGACTTGGCCTGGAGGGTGGTGCACGGAGCAGTGCCGTGTAACAAATTTTTAAGCCGGTTCACGGACTCGCAGGCCGCCTGCAATTTCTGCGGTCTGGAGGAGTCCGTGTTCCATGTTTTTATTGAGTGCACAAGGTTGCAAGCCCCTGTTCCATTATTTGAAGGGGCTGCTCCTGAAATTCTGGCTGCACTTCAGTCCCACTCTCCTGATCTTTGGGCACCCTGTGCGGAGGGGAGCGGGTAGATCCGAGGGCCTCCTCGTAGGACTGCTCCTGGGCACGGCCAAGGGTGCCATCAGCCGGTCCAGGCAGCGGGCGGTCGAGGGGGTCGTTCAACCTGACTGCCTGCCTCTCTTCCGCTCTTACATCCGGTCCAGGGTGTCCTTGGAGATGGAGCACGCGGTGTCCACCGGTACGCTCGCGGCCTTCCGCGAGAGGTGGGCACCGGAGGGACTGGAGTGCATCATCACGCCCGGCAACCAAATTTTAATTTGATTTTACGTTTTAAAGTTTAATTTGTTTTAATTGCCGGAGCTTTTAGTGTCCCCCTTCCCTTTTATAGGGGGCACTGGGGAAAATTGTGATTTTAGTGCCCAAAAAAAAAGGAAACAAAAAGAAAAACACAAAAAAAAAAGGGGGGGGAAAAAAAGGGCCTTGTAAATGTCTGGAGTGTCACCCAGGTCGGGTGGCACCGTTTAATGTTTTATGTTTTTGCAGGTGAACTCCAAAAGAGTTTCATGCACAAGGACTTTTAGTGTCCCCCTCTCCTTTTATAGGGGGCACTTGGAAAAATGTGATTTTAGCGCCCAAAAAAAAAAAAAAAAAAACACAAAAAAAGGAAAAAAAGGGGCCTTGAAAATGTCTGCTGTGTCACCCAGGCGGGTGGCACGGTTTAATGTTTATGTTTTTTTTTTCAGGTAAACTCAAAAGAGTTTCATGCACAAGGACCCCCAGATCCCTCTGCACCTCAGCATGTTGTAATTTCTACCCATTCAAATAATATTCCCTTGTACTATTTTTTTTCCCCCCAAGGTGGATGACCTCACATTTTCCGACATTGTATTCCATCTGCCAAACCTTAGCCCATTCGCTTAACCTATCTAAATCTCTTTGCAGCCTCTCTGTGTCCTCTACACAACCCGCTTTCCCACTAAGCTGTGTGTCATCTGCAAATTTTGTTACACTACACTCTGTCCCCTCTTCCAGGTCATCTATGTATATTGTAAACAGTTGTGGTCCCAGCACCGATCCCTGTGGCACACCACTCACCACCGATTTCCAACCCGAAAAGGACACATTTATCCCGACTCTCTGCTTTCTGTTAGCCAGCCAATTCTCGATCCATGCTAATACATTTCCTCTGACTCCGCGTACCTTTATCTTCTGCAGTAACCTTTTGTGTGGCACCTTATCGAATGCCTTTTGGAAATCTAAATACACCACATCTATCGGTACACCTCTATCCACCATGCTCGTTATATCCTCAAAGAATTCCAGTAAATTAGTTAAACATGATTTCCCCTTCCTGAATCCATGTTGCGTCTGCTTGATTGCACTATTCCTATCTAGATGTCCCGCTATTTCTTCCTTAATGATAGCTTCAAGCATTTTCCCCATACAGATGTTAAACTAACCAGCCTATAGTTACCTGCCTTTTGTCTGCCCCGTTTTTTAAACAGAGGCGTTACATTAGTTGCTTTCCAATCCGCTAGTATCTCCCCAGAGTCCAGAGGATTTTGGTAGATTATAACAAATGCATCTGCTATAACTTCCCCCATCTCTTTTAATACCCTGGGATGCATTTCATCAGGACCAGGGGACTTGTCTACCTTGAGTCCCATTAGCCTGTCCAGCACTACCCCCTTAGTGATAGTGATTGTCTCAAGGTCCTCCCTTCTCACATTCCCGTGACCAGCAATTTTTGGCATGGTTATTGTGTCTTCCACTGTGAAGACCGAAGCAAAATAATTGTTTAAGGTCTCAGCCATTTCCACATTTCCCATTATTAAATCCCCCTTCTCATCTTCTAAGGGACCAACATTTACTTTAGTCACTCTCTTCCATTTATATATCTGTAAAAGCTTTTACTATCTGTTTTTATGTTTTGCGCAAGTTTATTTTCGTAATCTATCTTTCCTTTCTTTATTGCTTTCTTAGTCATTCTTTGCTGTCGTTTAAAATTTTCCCAATCTTCTAGTTTCCCACTAACCTTGGCCACCTTATACGCATTGGTTTTTAATTTGAGACAGTACTTCCAACAGTGCAGCACTTCCTCAGTACTGCCCCTCCGACAATGCGGCACTCCCTCAGTACTGCCCCTCCGACAATGCGGCCTCCCTCAGTACAGCCCCTCTGACAGTGCGGCGCTCTCCAAGCATTGCCTCTCCAACAATGTAGCACTACCTCAGTAATGCCCCTCTGACAGTGCAGCGCTCCCTCACTGGAGTGTCAACCGAGATTTTTGTGCTCAAGTCTCTGGAGTGGGACTTGAACCCACAACCTTCTGACTCAGAGTGCTACGCACTGATTTTATATTTGCCTCAATGACTACAATATCCCGTACAAGGCCATCCGACAACTGAAGAACAAGTCATCAGGAGCAGATGGAATCCTTGCCAAAGCACTAAAACATGGTGTAGAAGCATTACTGGCGTCGATCTATCTGGAAGAAGGAGATCATGCCAGGAGATCTGAGACGCTGTAATCGTGACCATCTTCAAAAAAGATGACAAATCCAACTGCGGTAACTACAGAGGAATCTCCCTGCTGTTGACCAACGGGAAAGTCATGGCAAGAATCCTCCTGAACTGATTTCTTCCTCTGGCTGAAGAAGTCCTCTCAGAGTCGCAATGCGGATTCCGCCCATTAAGGGGCGCAAAGTACATGATCTTCACCGCTCGGCAGAAACAAGAGAAATGAAGAGAACAG
This sequence comes from Pristiophorus japonicus, assembly GCF_044704955.1. Taxonomy (NCBI): domain Eukaryota; kingdom Metazoa; phylum Chordata; class Chondrichthyes; family Pristiophoridae; genus Pristiophorus; species Pristiophorus japonicus. The sequence continues at coordinate 214,868,308 of NC_091987.1, read as the reverse complement.
CACCAACCCTTGTACATGGCCTTCTTCGACCTCACAAAAGCCTTTGACATGGTCAACCTTGAGGGATTATGGAGCATCCTCCTCAGATTTGCCCTCAAAAGTTTGTCACCATTCTCCGCCTGCTCCACGATGACATGCAAGCCGTGATCCTATCTGCGTCATCGCACCAATGCTCTTCTCGATCTTCCTTGCTGCAATGCTCCATCTCACCCTCAACAAGCTCCCCACTGGAGTGGAGCTAAATTACAAGACAAATGGGAATCTGTCCAACTTCGCCACCTCTAGGCCAGATTCAAGGTCGTCCCATCCTCAGTCATCGAACTACAGTACGCAGACGATGCCTGCATGTACGCACACTCGGAGGCCAAACTCCAAGCCATTGTCAACACCTTCACCGAGGTGTACGAGAGCATGGGCCTTACGCTAAACATCTATAAGACAAAGGTCCTCTACCAACTTGCCCCCACCACACAGCACTAACCCCCAGTAATCAAAATTCATGACGAGGCCTTGGAACGTGGCCCATTTTCCATACCTCGGGAGCCTACTGTCAACAAGGGCAGACATCAACGACGAGGTCAAACACCACCTTCAGTGTGCCAGCGCAGCCTTTGGTCGCCTGGGGAAGAGAGCGTTCGAAGACCAGCACCAAGCTCATGGTCTACAGAGCAGTGGTGATACCCGTCCTCCTCGCGGGCTCAGAGACATGCAGCAGGCGCCTCAAAACACTGGAGAAGTACTAATGCTGCCTCCGCAAGATCTTGCAAATCCATTGGCAGGATAGGCACACTGTCAGTGTCCTCAATCAGGCCAACATAGATTTTTTAACCAATAAGGGAATTAAGGGTTATGGGGAGCGGGCGGGTAAGTGGAGCTGAGTCCACAGCCAGATCAGCCATGATCTTATTGAATGGCGGAGCAGGCTCGAGGGGCTAGATGGCCTACTCCTGTTCCTAATTCTTATGTTCTTATGTTAACATCCCCAGGTCGAAGCACTGACCACACTTGACCAGCTCTGATGGGCGGGCCACATCGTCCGCATGCCCAACACGAGACTCCCAAAGCAAGCGCTCGGCTCGGGGGCTCCAACGAGCCAAAGGTGGGCAGCGGAAACGTTACAGGGACACCCTCAAAGCCTCCCTCTGATGAAGTGCAACATCCCCACCGACACCTGGGAGCCCCTGGCCACAAGACCGCCCCGAGTGGAGAAGCATCCGGGAAGGCGGCGAACACGTCAAAAGTCTCTTCGCCGGGAGCACGGGGGAAGCCAACCGCTTGACGGCGGAAGGAGCGCGGGCGGCAACCCAGCCACCGCCTGCCCCACCCTGTGACAGGGAACTGTGTGTGGGGTTCCCCACCCCCCCATTGGACTCATGGGTCTCCCGGGCAACTCACGGCAGAGTGGAAGCAAGTCATCCCTGACTCCGGGGGACTGGCGATTGATGGTGGCTGCAATGTCCCGCGTGCAGCCAGGAGACGGACCGGTGACCGGGGCCCACTCGGGGCGGCCCTGCGGCGGTTGTGGGGGGGGGGAAGGAGAGCAGGGTCGCCGTTACCAGGGTAACCGGGCCTCGGCGGGCGGTGCAGCCTGCGCTGCCTTTGACTTTCTGCCGCCCTGGCACAAAAGTGGCCGACACCCGCCTCCCGCCGGCAAACCGACCGCAGCGGGCCGAGCACCGCTGCGACCTTTCCCCGCCCCCGAGTCCCGAGGCGGCAGGGACGGTCACTCACGCTTAAAGCCGCGTCCGCACGCCGGCGCCAGCCTGAACACGGCCGCCATGTCTCACACTCCAACCAAGGTCACCCGGCCGGAAGCAATTCGCGGGTCAGCGGCGAGCGCGGAAATGCGCACGCGCATGCTCCTGGGCACTAAAGGATGCTGGGAGTTGTAGTCTTGGGCTGTTTTGACCTTTCTTGCAAGTTGCCATTGAAAAATAAAGACTTGCATTTTCTGTTAACAGCGCCTTTCTCAACCACCGGCCGCCCCAGAGCGCTTCACAGCCAATGAAGTACTTTTTAAAGTGTAGTCACTGTTGTAATGTAGGAAACAGGGCAGCCAATTTGCACGCAGCATGCTCCCTCAATGTGACAATGGCCAGATAATGTTTTTGTTACGTTGAACGAGGGATAAATATTGGCCCCAGGTCACCCCCCTGCTCTTTTTCAAAATAATGCCACGGGATCTTTTACATCCACCTGAGACGGCCGACAGGGCCTCGGTTTAATGTCTCATTCGAAAGACGGCACCTCCAACAGTGCAGCGCTCCCTCAGTACTCCTCCTCCTCCGACAGTTCGGCACTCCGTCAGTACTGCTCCTCCAACAGTGCAACGCTCCCTCAGTACTGTCCCTCCGACAGTGCAACGCTTCCTCAGTACTGCCCCTCCGACGTGCAGCGGAGGCTCCCTCAGTACTGCCCCTCCAACGTGCAGCGGAGGCTCCCTCAGCACTGAACTGGAGAGCCAGCTTAGAGTTTTGTGCTCAAGTTCCTGGAGTGGACTTCAACCTACAACCTTCTGACTCAGGCGAGAGTGCTACCCACTGAGCCACGGATGACACACTATTTGTTGTCACTGCAATTACTATTGGTTGCTTTTAATTATGTTTTCTCCTTGTGGTTTCTGTTTCCCATACTCTAATTATGGTGCTAATGACTGTGTCTCTTATAACAGCAGACTTTCAACTTTAAGAAAATGTTATGGGGGTGAAAATGTGTCCAATGATGAAGGTGTAGCTAAATTTGCAGGAAGTTCAGGGGCAGCTTTAGGTTCCAGTAACTTTGACATAATCCCTTCATGTATTCCGTTTGATGCAGAACATACTAGGTAAATTAGAAGATTGTGGGTACAAATCCTGTTCAGGACTTGAGCTAATAATCAAGGTTACTATGACATCGCTGAGCGAGTGTTTAGAAGAAAAGTTAAATCAAGTCCTGTGGTTCAGATGGATACCGTTGACTATTTAAAGAATTGGGAATTCTCTTGGTAACTTGGCCGACATCACCGAAAATATCTAAAAGCTGTTTGTCGGATCTTGCTAAACATAAGAACAGTCACAGCACTTTAAAGTAATTCACAGTGAGTGGTTGAAGCAGATATAATTGCATCTTTTAAAGGAAGAGTAAATAAACGTTTGAAGCACAGGAAGGTACAGGGTTATGGAGAGAGCAGAGCAGTGGGTTTAGATTTGAATTGATCTAATGAAGAACTGGCACAGATACAAAGGGCTGTGTCATAAACTTTTTTTCGTTGACTGTTTAAACACTTTTTGAGATTTCTGATAGACATGATAGCATGGTACATGAATGTATTTCTTTTCTAATTAAATTCAGCAAGGTTTACACACTGACTTGAGCCCTGAAGATTCCGTATCCCATTGCAGATTACATGCTACATGAGATTTCGAGCACACATCCGAACAGCATAACTAAAACCACCTAATTCCATCTTTGTAACATTGCCCGTCTCCACTCGTGCCTCAGCTCATCCACTGCTGAAACCCTCATCCATGCCTTTTTACCTCTAGACTTGACTACCCCAACGCACTCCTGGCTGGCCTCCCAAATTCTACCCTACCTAAACTAGAGGTGATCCAAAACTCAGCTGCGGTGTCCTAACTCGCACCAAATCCTTCTCACCCATCACCCCCCCCCCTGTGCTCACTGACCTACATCGGCTCCGGGTTAAGCAACGCCTCGATTTCTAAATTCTCATCCTTATTTTCAAATCCCTCCCTATCCCTGCCTCGCCCCTCCCTATCTCTGTAATCTTCAGCCCCTGAGATGTCCGCGCTTCTCTAATTCTGCCCTCTAAAGCATCCCTGATTATAATCGCTCAACCATTTTGACTGTGCCTTCAGCTGCTTGGGTCCCAAGCTCTGGAATTCCCTCCCTAAACCTCTCCGCCTCTCTACCTCTCCTTCTTCCTTCAAGATGTTCCTTAAAACCTCTCTCTTTGACCAAGCTTTTGATCATTGCTCAAATTTCTACTTATGTGGCTCGGTGTCAAGTTTTTTTGTCTCCTGTGAAGCGCCTTGGGACGTTTCACTAAAGGCGCTATATAAATATAAGTTGTTGTTGGAGTTGCACTGCACTACAAAGGCAACTGGAAATGGAGAATCCTTGAAGTTACAATTTCTGTTGCAGTATGTTGGTTCGTAGAAAATGAGGTCAAATATGACACCTGTGAAAAGATCAAAAACAAAGTGTAAAATCTCGAAAAACCAAGAGTGACAATTCTGCAACTTGCGTCATGCGTTCCATTTAGATTCCGACTACATGGTACAACTTTTAAAGGGGTGCAGGAAACCTGGGGGTGTCCATACAGAAATCTTCAAAGGTGGAAGGACAAATTGAGAAGGCTGTTAAAAAAAGCATATGGGATCCTGAGCTTTATAAATAGAGGCATAGAGTTAAACCGGAAGTCAATGCAGGTCAGTGAGCACAGAGGTGATGAGTGAGCAGGACTTGGTGCGAGTTAGGACACGGGCTGTTGAGTTTTGGGTCACCTTTAGTTTAGGTAGGGTAGAATGTAGGAGGCCAGCCAGGAGTGCATTGGGATTGTCAAGTCTAGAGGTAACAAAGGCACGGATGAGGGCTTCAGCAGCAGATGAGCTGAGGCAGGGGTGGAGACAGACGATGTTACGGAGGTGGAAATAGACGGTTTTAGTTATGCTGCGAATATGTGGTCGAAATCTCATTGCAGGGTGAAATATAACACCAATGTTGCGAACAGTTTGGTTCAGCCTCAGCCCAGAAGTTGGGGAGAGGGATGGAGTCACTGTCTAGGGAACGGAGTTTGTGATGGGGACTGAAAACAATGGCTTCGATCTTCCCAATATTCAATTGGAGAAAATTTCTGCTCAATTGGATGTCGGACAAGCAGTCTGACGATTTAGAGTGGAGGGGTCGAGAGAAGTGGTAGCGAGATAGAACTGGGTGTCATCAGCATACATGTGGAAATTGATGCTGTTTTTAAAATGATGTCGCCAAGGGGCAGTATGTAGCTGAGAGATAGGAGGGGACCAAGGATAGATCCTTGGGGGACACCAGAGGTAACGATGCGGGGGTGGGAAGAGAAGCTATTGCAAGTGATTCTCTGGCTACGATTAGATAGATAAGAATGGAACCAAGTAGATAAGGTCATAAAAAAAGGGCTGGATATTGAGTCTTATGGCAAGACGATAGAATATGTAATGGTGAATCTATATAAAACCTTAGTAAGACCACAGTTGGTGCAGTGTGTGCAGTTTTACACTTCACTTAGTAAGAAAGAATTTGAAGCAATCATCATCACCATAGGCGGAATCATAGACGGTCCCTAAAATGAGGATGACTTGCTTCCACACCAAAAGGGATGAGTTCACAGATGTTTCAATAAAGGACCCGATGTTCCAGTCCTGAACTCCAATTGACGGGGCGGAAAATGCCTGTACGTGGATTTTTTTAATGTTTGGTGACCGTTGTACATCAGCCACCACACGGGATTGATGGAGATAGGTCTTTATCCAATGGCAAGGGTTAACCAGGACGACTGGAGACCAGCTCTGCTGCACAGACCTAGTGCGCACATATCGCAGTGTGGATACGGTACTCATCATCATTATAGGCAGTCCCTCGGAATCGAGGAAGACTTGCTTCCACTCCCAAAGTGAGTTCTCTGGTGGCTGAACAGTCCAATACGAGAGCCCCAGACCCTGTCACAGGTGGGACAGACATTCGTTGAGGGAAGAGGTGGGTGGGGCTGGTTTGCCGCGCGCTCCTTCCGCTGCCTGCGCTTGACCTCTTCACACTCTTTGCGTTGAGACTCGAAGAACTCAACGCCCTCCCGGATGCACTTTCTCCACCTCGGGCGGTCTTCGGCCAGGGACTCCCAGGTATCAGTGGTGATGTCACACTTTACCAGGGGGGCTTTGAGGGTGTCCTTGTAACATTTCCGCTGCCCACCTTTGTCTCGTTTACCATGAAGGAGCTCCGCATAAAGCATTTGCTTAGGGAGTCTCGTATCTGGCATGCGAACTATGTGGCCTGCCCAGTGAAGCTGATCGAGTGTGGTCAGTGCTTCAATACTGGGGATGTTAGCCTGGTCGACTGATGTTGGTGCGCCTGTCCTCCCAGGGGATTTGCAGGATCTTACAGAGACATCATTGGTGATACATCTTCAGCGACTTGAGGTGCCTTCTATACATCATCTTTGCCTCAGATCCATACAGGGTACAGAACTACATCCTGTTTGGATGCTGCATGGTCTGAGGAAGTATAAATATGAAGAAAGACTTTTCTTAGAATAAAGGATATTATGGGATAACATGAAGGTGTTTAAAATCATGAAAGGATACAAGGCTAAATATGACACAGGGCAATAGCTTTTTTCACACACGGCAGTGAGGTGGAGGAATGCATGGCCAGAGTTAAGGATTGAAACAGAGATCCTGACAACATTTTAGAATAGCTTCGAGGTATCAGTTGTCGTTCAGATGGTAGCACTCTTGCCTCTGAGTCAGAAGGCTGTGGGTTCAAGTCCCACTCCAGAGACTTGAGCACATTATCTAGTCTGACACTCCCAGTGCTCCACTGTTGGAGGTGCTGATGATGCGTTGAATCAAGGTCCGTCTGCCCTCTCAGGTGGATGTAAAAAAAATCCCATGGCACTATTTCGAAGAAGAGCAGGGGAGTTAGTCTGGTGTCCTGGCCAATATTTATCCCATTACCAACATCGCTAAAAAACGGATTATCACATTGCTGTTTGTGGGAGCTTGTTGTGTGCAAATTGGTTGCTGCGTTTCTGACATTGCTTCAGTGACTACACTTCAAAAAGTATTTCATTGGCTGCAAAGCACTTAGGGACGTCCTGAAGTCATAAAAGGTGCTATAGAAAGCCAAGATTTTCTTTCTGAGTTAGGTGGTTGATGGAAAAGAGAATAAAGTGATCGGGGAACAGGATGGGCACAAGGAATCAGGACCTCTGTTTGTGTGAGGATAATTATCAATGGGGACTGGTTGAGCCAAATGGCTTGTTTTTGTATTGTAATGTATTTAAACCAATAGGAATATCATACCTAAAGTTGACTCTAGAAGTCTAACCCTCCCATCAGAATGGTTAACATTTTGGGTGCATCAGAACCCAGGTTACACTCAAAGTTAACCTTTCACTTTCAGATTCAGAGTGACGTTTTTTGTTTTTATTGTAGATTATATCTGATTGCAAATCAAAGGTTATTGACCCTGTTTGTATTTTTAATGCTTTTGACTTGACACTGCAGTTTCTGTGGTTTTTTTAAATTCAGATTTCCAGCATTGGCAAAGGATTTAATTTTGTCTTTAAATCACAAATAAAGCACATACACTGTATTGCAAACTTTACGTGGTCTTATATGAATTTTCAAAGCTATTTACTGAATGGCGTGTATTTTCTATTTTAAAAAATCAGAAAAAAAACTTGCATTTATATCGACCCTTTCACAACTTAAGGACATTTCAAAGCACTTTGCAGCCAAAGAAGTACTTTTGGAGCGTAGTCACTGTTGTAATGTGGGAAACGCGGCAACCAATTTGCGTACACCGAGCTCCCACAAACAGCAATGTGATAATGAACAGATTATCTGTTATTGATGATGTTGATTGAGGAATAAATATTGGCCAGGACACCGGGAATAACTCCCCTGCTCTTTTTGAAATATTGCCATGGGATCTTTTACGTCCACCTGAGAGAGCAGATGGGGCCTCGGTTTAACATCTCATCCAAAAGACAGCACCTCCGACAGTGCGGCACTCCCTCAGTACTGCCCCTCCGACAGTGCGACACTCCTTCAGTACTGCACTGGGAGCGTCAGCCTAGACTTTGTGCTCAAGTCTCTGGAGGGAGATCTGAACCCACAACCTTTTGACTCAGGGGCGAGAGAGAGTGCTACCAACTGAGCCACAGTTGACACTATTTCCAGCGTTGGCAAAGGATTTCAATATTTTTAAAACCAGAAATAAAGTATATATTGCAAACTTTAGGTAGTCTTAGTTGCATTATTATTTTAAAAAGTAGTATTAGAATTGTTTTTTTAATGTATTGCATTATGATGATTTGAGCTGTGCTCTGGGCAGCCAATGCATGGGTCGGAGCTGTGCTCTGGGCAGCCAGTGCATGGTTTTGAGCTGTGCTCTGAGCTGCCAGTGCATGGGCTGCCAGTGCATGGGTTGGAGTTGTACTCTGAGCTGCCAGGGTTGGAGCAGTGCTCTGGGCAGCCAGTGCATGGGTTGGATCTGTGCTCTGGGCTGCCAGTGCATGGGTTGGAGCTGTGCTCTGGGCAGCCAGTGCATGGGTTGGATCTGTGCTCTGGGCTGCTAGTGCATGGGTTGGAGCTGTGCTCTGGGCAGCCAGTGCATGGTTTGGAGCTGTGCTCTGGGCAGCCAGTGCATGGGTTGGATCTGTGCTCTGGGCTGCCAGTGCATGGGTTGGAGCTGTGTTCTGGGCTGCAGGCTCTGGGCTGCCAGTGCATGGGTTTGAGCTGCACACTGGGCTGCCAGTGCATGGGTTGGAGCTGTGCACTGGACTGCCAGTGCATGGGTTTGAGCTGTGCTCTAGGCAGCCAGTGCATGGGTTTGAGCTGTGCTCTGGGCTGCCAGTGCATGGGTTTGAGCCGTGCTCTGGGCTGCCAGTGCATGGGTTTGAGCTGTGCTCTGGGCTGCAGACTCTGGACTGCCAGTCCATGGGGTTGAGCTGTGCTATGGGCTGCCAGCATGATTTGAGCTGTGCTCTGGGCTGCCAGTGCATGGGTTGGAGCTGTGTACTGGGCAGCCAGTGCATGGATTGAGTTGTACTCCGAGCTGCCAGTGCATGGGTAGGAGCTGTGCTCTGGCCAGTCAGTGCATGGTTTGTATTGTGTTCCTAACACAGATGAGACTGCACACAGGGAGGTTAAAGTAACAGTGACCTCAGTCTTTTTAAGACACTCCAGAGTGAGGAACAGGTCTTAGGGGCCAGCTTATATACAGTGCTCCCAAGGGATGCTGGGTACCTTGGGACTTCAGGGAATGCACTCCCTGGTGGCTTTACAGATACACAACATCACTCCCCCCTCAAAGTCAAAGTGAAACTATTTAAAAGGTGAGGCAGTCGGGAGCCTTTCTTTCCCTGGTGGATCACCTTGGTACAAATGTCTGTTCTGGTGTGTTGGCTGTGCCCTCGCTGGGCTGGCATGTTGTTAGCCCTGCAGGACTGCTGGGTGAGCCTGGCCTTGCTGGGCTGTTGGGCATGATGGGTTCGATTTCCTGGTCCGGGGTGGTGTCGTTGATCCTTTGGGTGTGTGTTGTGGGCTCGAAAAAGGTGGTGTCTGCTGTGGGTTGTTCAGGGCAGTCTGTGAACCGCAGCCTCGTTTGGTCCAGGTGCTTTCTGTAAATTTGTCCATTACAAACTACAAACATCCTACTCCCTTCTTCAGCTACCACCATGCCCGCGATCCACTTGGGACCATGTCCGTAGTTTAGCACATACACAGGGTCATTCAGATCAATTTCCCGTGACACAGTGGCGCGACCATCGTTTACATTTTTTTGCTGCCGCCTGCTCTCTACCTGATCATGCAGGTTGGGGTGAACCAGCGAGAGTCTGGTTTTAAGTGTCCTTTTCATGAGTAGCTCAGCCGGGGGCACCCCTGTGAGTGAGTGGTGTCTCGTGCGGTAGCTGAGCAGTACTCGGGACAGGCGGATTTGGAGTGAGCCTTCTGCGACTAGTTTAAGGCTCTGTTTGATTGTTTGTACTGCCCGCTCTGTCTGCCCATTGGAGGCTGGTTTAAATGGGGCCGAGGTGACATGTTTGATCCCATTGCGGGTCATGAGTTCTTTAAATTCGGCACTGGTGAAACATGGCCCGTTGTCGTTGACCAGTATGTCAGGCAGGCCGTGGGTGGCAAACATGGCCCTCAGGCTTTCAATGGTGGCGGTGGCTGTGCTTCCCGACATTATTTCACATTCAATCCATTTTGAAAAAGTATCCACCACCACCAGGAACATTTTACCGAGAAACGGGCCCGCATAGTCGACATGGATCCTCGACCATGGTCTGGAGGGCCAGGACCACAAGCTTAGTGGTGTCTCTCTGGGTGCATTGCTCAACTGAGCACACATGCTGCATTGCCGTACACAGGACTCTAAGTCAGAGTCGATACCGGGCCACCACACGTGGGATCTGGCTATCACTTTCATCATTACTATACCCGGGTGTGTGCTGTGGAGATCCGAGATGAATGTCTCCCTGCCCTTTTTAGGTGGCACTACGCGGTTACCCCACAACAGGCAGTCTGCCTGAATGGACAGCTCGTCCTTTCGCCACTGGAATGGCTTGATTAGCTCTTGCATTTCAATGGGGATGCTGGCCCAGCTCCCATGCAGTACACAGTTTTTTACTAGGGACAGCAGAGGATCTTGGCTGATCCAAGTCCTAATCTGGCGGGCCATGACAGGTGATTTATCATTTTCAAACGCTTCCATGACCATCAACAAGTTTGCAGGCTGCGCCATTTCCACCCCCGTGGTGGGCAATGGTAGCCGACTGAGAGCATCTGCACAGTTCTCGGTTTCCAGCTCAAATTTGAGGTCAAACAGATTCTGATGCATTTTCTTTACCCCGAACACACACGCTAATGCCTCTTATCCAAACAAGCTCCTGGAAGCATAGGCGACAGGTTGCAACTGCCCCGCAACGTTGTAATACACACCCGACTCCGTATGACGACGCATCACATGCTAGCACAAGTCTTTTACACGGGTTATACAATACAAGCAGCTTGTTGGAGCATAAAATGTTTCTGGCTTTCTCAAAAGCAATTACTTATTTTTTTCCCCAGTTCTCACCTTTACGCAATAACACATGTAGGGGCTCTAGGAGGGTGCTTAACCCCGGTAGGAAGTTACCAAAATAGTTGAGGAGTCCCAGGAACGACCTCAGCTCCGTGACGTTCTGTGACCTGGGCGCGTTCCTGATAGCCTCTGTCTTGGTGTCTGTGGGCCGAATGCCGTCCGCCGCGATGTTTCTCCCCAAAAACTCCACTTCTGTTGCCATGAAGACACATTTTGATCTCTTCACCTGCAGCCCTACGCGATCCAGTCGATGGAGGACCTCCTCCAGGTTTTGTAGGTGCTCAACGGTGTCCCGACCCGTGACCAATATGTCGTCTTGAAAAACCACCATACGTGGTACCGACTTGAGTAGGCTCTCCATGTTTCTCTGGAAGATCGCTGCAGCCGACCGAATTCCAAACGGGCAACTGTTGTAGATGAACAGTCCCTTGTGCGTGTTGATGCAGGTGAGGTCCTTCGAAGACTCCTCCAGCTCCTGCGTCATGTAGGCCGAAGTCAGGTTGAGCTTGGTGAACGTTTTGCTTCCTGCCAGCGTCGCAAATAGGTCGTCTGCCTTAGGTAGCGGGTATTGGTCCTGTAGCGAGAAACAATTAATAGTTACTTTATAATCGCCGCAAATCCTGACCGTGCCATTACTTTTGAGTACTGGAACAATCGGGCTGGTCCACTCGCTGAATTCCACTGGGGAGATGATGCCCTCGCGTTGCAGCCTGTCCAGCTTGATTTCCACTCTCTCCCTCATCATGTGAGGTACCGCTCGTGCCTGGTGGTGAATGGGTCGTGCCTCTGGGACCAAGTGGATCCGCACCTTCGCCCCGGAAAAGTTTCCAATGCCAGGCTCAAAAAGGGAAGGAAATTTGTTAAGAACCTGGGTACATGAGGCCTCATCGACATGTGATAGCGCTCGGATGTCATCCCAGTTCCAGTGGATTTTGCCCAGCCAGCTCCTTCCAAGCAGTGTGGGGCCATCACCCGGGACAATCCAGAGTGGCAGTTCGTGCACCGTGCCCTCGTAGGTGACCTTGACCATGGCGCTGCCCAGGACAGTGATAAGCTCTTTGGTGTACATTCTCAGTTTCGTGTGGATGGGGCTCAGGGCTGGTCTGAATGCCTTGTTGCACCACAGTCTCTCAAACGTCTTTTTACTCATGATGGATTGGCTAGTGCCAGTGTCCAGTTCCATGGCTACGGGTAAGCCATTCAATTTTACATTTAGCATTAAAGGTGGACATTTCATTGTAAATGTGTGCACCCCGTGTACTTCAGCATCTGCCTCCTCTCTCTGAGGCTCGAAATTGCTTTGATCCACCATGGACCAATCTTCCTCTGCCACTTGGTGGTTAGCAGGTTTTTCAGAGCTTGCAGCTCATCTGCAAGCTCATTGGAGTTTCCCCATTGTTCCACAGCTCTTGTAAACATACCCTTTGAAGCGGCATGAATAGGCTGAATGGAAGCCTCCACAACACCAACAAGATGTGAATTTCCTTGCATTCATCCTTTGTTGCGGACTCTGAGTCATCTGGGTTACCTGAGGCCTGCTGGCGGTTGCAGACTCGTGGTTTCTGCCCTGTACATTTCTGCTCGCAAACACAGTTCCAGTTAATTTATGAACATTGCTAGCACTTGTATGCTGAGAGATTTGTTTGGTGTTATCACTGGTGGACATAAATGCCTGTACTATCGCAATGGCCTTACTGAGGGTCGGTTTCTCTGCAGTCAAAAGTTTTCGTAGGCTGGTCTCGTGGCCAATGCCCAGTACAAAAGAGCCTCTGAGCATTTGCTCCAGGTAGCCATCAAACTCACATTGTCCTGCAAGTCGCCTTAGCTTGGCGACGTAGCTCGCCACTTCCTGACCTTCAGATTGCTGGCACGTGTAGAACCGATACCTCGCCGTCAGCACGCTCTCCCTCGGGTTAAGATGCTCCCGAACCAGTGTACACAGCTCCTCATATGACTTATCTGTGGGTTTCACCGGAGCCAGAAGATTCTTCATGAGGCTGTAGGTCGGTGCCCCGCAGACTGTGAGGAGGACCGCTCTCCTTTTTGCAGCGCTTCCTTCTCCGTCCAGCTCGTTGGCTACAAAGTACTGGTCTAGCCGTTCGCCATAGGCTTCCCAGTCCTCACCCTCTGAGAACTTCTCCAGGATGCCCACAGTTTGCTGCATCTTTGCGTTGGATTTGTATTCTTGTCGCCAGTTATTGTGTTCCTAACGCAGATGAGGCTGCACACAGGGAGGTTACAGTAACAGTGACCTCAGTCTTTATTAAGACACTCCAGAGTGAGGAACAGGTCTTAGGGGCTGGCATATATACAGTGCTCCCTTGGGATGCTGGGATCCCTCGGGACTTCAGGGAATGCGCTCCCTGGTGGCAGAACATGGGAGTGCATGCTTTACAGATACACAACATTTTGGAGCTGTACTCTGGCCAATCAGTGCATGGGTTGGAGCTGTACACTGGCCAGCCAGTGCATGGGTTGAGCTGTACTCTAGCCAGCCAGTGCACGGGTTGGAGCTGTACTCTGAGCAGCCAGTGCATGGGTTGGAGCTGTACTCTGGGAAGCCAGTGCATGGGTTGGAGCTGTGCTCTGGGCTGCCAGTGCATGGTTTGGAGCTGTGCTCAGAGCAGCCAGTGCATGGGTTGGAGCTGTGCTCTGAGCAGCCAGTGCATGGGTTGGAGCTGTACTCTGGCCAGCCAGTGCTAGGGTTGGAGCTGTACTCTGAGCAGCCAGTGCATGGGTTGGAGCTGTGCTCTGAGCAGCCAGTGCATGGGTTGGAGCTGGACTCTGGCCAGCCAGTGCTAGGGTTGGAGCTGTGCTCTGAGCAGCCAGTGCATGGGTTGGAGCTGTACTCTGGGCAGCCAGTGCTAGGGTTGGAGCTGTGCTCTGAGCAGCCAGTGCTAGGGTTGGAGCTGTACTCTGGCCAGCCAGTGCTAGGGTTGGAGCTGTACTCTGAGCAGCCAGTGCACGGGTTGGAGCTGTGCTCTGGGCTGCCAGTGCACGGGTTGGAGCTGTGCTCTGGGCAGCCAGTGTGCCAGTGTGTGAGTGGCAGCTGGCCCGCGCCCTTTGACCCGACGGGCTGCGCGCTTCCGGCTGGAGACGTGGCCGCCGCCGCCATCTTGCCGGCGCTCAGTCCGCCCGCCCGCTGCTCCGCTCCGCTCACACCGTGCGCCACCGCGAGTAGGCAGCCGCACACAGCCCCCCCCCCCCTCCCCTCCGGACGACGCGAAGATGGTAAGCGAATGAACAAACTGAGCTTTTATTTTTTTTGAAAAAAAAACACTAAAATTGTCCGCCCGGCCACTACGACGCGGGAGGTGGCGGAGGGGGGGGCGGTAGAAAATCGAGCCCGCGGTCCGAGCCTCGGCTAGGCCGCACTGGGCACAAAGGCTTTGGCCAAAAAAAACATGTTCCCCGCAAAGCCCCTTGGCTCTGTCCTGCCAGCTCTCTCACCATCGCTTTCCCCCGGTCCGAGGCAAATAGCACTTGCAGTGGGGCTTAAAGGGCTTAAAGTCAAACTTCATTTGCTGCTTGAGTGCAAATCTGGACTGAATATTGAGCAGCATTCGGCTCTGCCCCCTTTACAAAAGGGACACTTTTTGTTCAATCTCTTCGACCCAATGTTCCCAATTGGCACTTACTGGACACTTCACTTTTCTGAGGGCCAGTCTGCTTTGAGGCTTGTGTTAAAACAAATACTGTGTTTTTTGTGTGTGTGTGTGTGTGTGTTGAAACTTTTATATGCTCATTTTTTCAGCCCTGGGGAAGAATATATTAAAATGGTGTAAGCTAAGGTTGACTGCAAATAAGGAGAACAAATCCCTGCATTGGCCAGCTGAAGTTCTGGGTGTAGTAGACCTTTTTTTGTTGTTGTCAAGAGCCCATTCGAACGAACTGGAAATGTTCACGGCTACTGGCGTATTTCCAATATTTTCTTTTATCATGAGTTGTGTTCCCCCCCCCCCCTTCTAGCGTCGAGTAAGTTTGTGTCGAGGGAGCGAGAGCTGTCGTTTTTTTTTTCATCATGTGGATGTGACACATCATCACTTCATACAAAATGGTGCAACAAGGAACTCTGCAAAAAGCTCACCTAGTCACTGCTCGAGAATGAGTAAAGTGACTTAAAATTGAATATAAATTAAATATATATATTTTAAACATTTTGGTCACTTTTCCTAGTGTTTAAATTTAAACATGAAAGTTTTGAGTTGGTCTAAAGTACAGTAGGTGAACTTTGAGTTATTCATTAAGATGTATGACCCAGATTATATTTGTATTGAGTCATGCAATTTTTGGGGGTGTATAGTACTGTTGAGGGAGAAGTTAAGACATTAGGTGCCACTTATTTTATGCCACCTGAAAATAGTATGATGTGAAGCAGTGGTAATGTGAAACTGTTGTTAAGTGAGTGCCAGATATTAGAACTTGTATATCCAGTTTTGATGCTGATCAAAACCTACAATTTAGATCCTTAAAATGGTGGAGGCGTAAATTTTACTGTGCTTTCAGATTAGAGAGTGAAATGGTGGTATTATTTGGAGCTCAAAATCACAACTCTTGGTAGGAGCTAAGCTGTGACTATTTCCTCACTTTCTTTTCGGGCTGATTTCCTTGCTTGACATTGGTTGGAAAGTTGAGGTTCCTTGATGGCTGCTGTGCAGCCGTTCACTACAAGTGTGTGCTCAGGTGCGAGTGAGTTTTAGAAAGGGATATACGCAAGGGATATACTGCACTCTGATACTGTTCAATGAAAATTTAAAGGAGCAGTGTTCCTTATGATTTTTTTTTGATACATCAGTTCATCAGTGCATAATTGTATAAACAGACTACCTGATGTGGTTCCAGGTTAACTACTACCTGATATCATACTGAACATAAAGGTTCCAGGTTAACTACATAGAAACATAGAAAATAGGTGCAGGAGTAGGCCATTCGGCCCTTCTAGCCTGCACCGCCATTCAATGAGTTCATGGCTGAACATGCAACTTCAGTACCCCATTCCTGCTTTCTCACCATACCCCTTGATCCCCTAGTAGTAAGGACTTCATCTAACTCCTTTTTGAATATATTTAGTGAATTGGCCTCAACAACTTTCTGTGGTAGAGAATTCCACAGGTTCACCACTCTCTGGGTGAAGAGGTTTCTCCTCATCTCAGTCTTAAATGGCTTACCCCTTATCCTTAGATTGTGACCCCTGCTTCTGGACTTCCCCAACATTGGGAACATTCTTCCTGCATCTAACCCGTCTAAACCCGTCAGAATTTTAAACGTTTCTATGAGATCCCCTCTCATTCTTCTGAACTCCAGTGAATGCAAGGCCAGTTGATCCAGTTTTTCTTGATATGTCAGTCCCGCCATCCCGGGAATCAGTCTGGTGAACCTTTGCTGCAATCCCTCAATAGCAAGGATGTCCTTTCTCAAGTTAGGAGACCAAAACTGTACACAATACTCCAGGTGTGGCCTCACCAAGGCCCTGTACAACTGTAGCAATACCTCCCTGCCCCTGTACTCCAATCCCCTCGCTATGAAGGCCAACATGCCATTTGCTTTCTTAACCGCCTGCTGTACCTGCATGCCAACCTTCAATGACTGATGTACCATGACACCCAGGTCTCGTTGCACCTCCCCTTTTCCTAATCTGTCACCATTCAGATAATAGTCTGTCTCTCTGTTTTTACCACCAAAGTGGATAACCTCACATTTATCCACATTATACTTCATCTGCCATGCATTTGCCCACTCACCTAACCTATCCAAGTCACTCTGCGGCTCATAGCATCCTCCTCGCAGCTCATACTGCCCACCCAACTTAGTGTCATCTGCAAATTTGGAGATCCTACATTTAATCCCCTCGTCTAAATCATTAATGTACAATGTAAACAGCTGGGGCCCCAGCACAGAACCTTGCGGTACCCCACTAGTCACTGCCTGCCATTCTGAAACGTACCCATTTACTCCTACTCTTTGCTTCCTGTCTGAAACCAGTTCTCAATCCATGTCAGCACACTACCCCCAATACCATGTGCTTTAACTTTGCACATTAATCTCTTGTGTGGGACCTTGTCGAAAGCCTTCTGAAAGTCCAAATATATCACATCAACTGGTTCTGCCTTATCCACTCTACTGGAAACATCCTCAAAAAATTCCAGAAGATTTGTCAAGCATGATTTCCCTTTCACAAATCCATGCTGACTTGGACCTATCATGTCACCTCTTTCCAAATGCGCTGCTATGACATCCTTAATAATTGATTCCATCATTTTACCCACTACCGATGTCAGGCTGACCGGTCTATAATTCCCTGTTTTCTCTCTCCCTCCTTTTTTAAAAAGTGGGGTTACATTGGCTACCCTCCACTCGATAGGAACTGATCCAGAGTCTATGGAATGTTGGAAAATGACTGTCAATGCATCTGCTATTTCCAAGGCCACCTCCTTAAGTACTCTGGGATGCAGTCCATCAGGCCCTGGGGATTTATCGGCTTTCAATCCCATCAATTTCCCCAACACAATTTCCCGACTAATAAGGATTTCCCTCAGTTCCTCCTTCTTACCGGACCCTCTGACCCCTTTTATATCCGGAAGGTTGTTTGTGTACTCCTTAGTGAATACCGAACCAAAGTACTTGTTCAATTGGTCTGCCATTTCTTTGTTCCCAGTTATGACTTCCCCTGATTCTGACTGCAGGGGACTTATGTTTGTATTTACAAACCTTTTTCTCTTTACATATCTATAGAAACTTTTGCAGTCCGTCTTAATGTTCCCTGCAAGCTTCCTCTCGTACTCTATTTTCCCTACGCTAATCAAACCCTTTGTCCTCATCTGCTGAGTTCTAAATTTCTCCCAGTCCCCCAGGTTCACTGCTATTTCTGGCCAATTTGTATGCCACTTCCTTGGCTTTAATACTATCCCTGATTTCCCTTGATAGCCACGTTGAGCCACCTTTCCTTTTTTATTTTTACGCCAGACAGGGATGTACAATTGTTGTAGTTCATCCATGCGGTTTCTAAATGTCTGCCATTGCCCATCCACAGTCAACCACTTAAGTATCATTCGCCAATCTATCCTAGCCAATTCACGCCTCATACCTTCAAAGTTACCCTTCTTTAAGTTCTGGACCATGGTCTCTGAATTAACTGTTTCATTCTCCATCCTAATGCAGAATTCCACCATATTATGGTCACTCTTCCCCAAGGGGCCTCGTACAACGAGATTGCTAATTAATCCCCTCTCATTACACAACACTCCGTCTAAGATAGCCTCCCCCCTAGTTGGTTCCTTGACATATTGGTCTAGAAAACCATCCCTTATGCACTCCAGGAAATCCTCCTCTACCGTATTGCTTCCAGTTTGGTTAGCCCAATCTATATGCATATTAAAATCACCCATTATAACTGCTGCACCTTTACTGCATGCACCCCTAATTTCCTGTTTGATGCCCTCCCCAACATCACTACTACTGTTTGGGAGGTCTGTACACAACTCCCACTAACGTTTTTTGCCCTTTGGTGTTCTGCAGCTCTACCCATATAGGTTCCACATCATCCAAGCTACGTGATGTGGTACTGAACATAAAAGTTCCAGGTTAACTGACCTCCGTCAAGACAGCAATTAGCCAAAGTGTCCCTCGGCCAGAGAATGGGGTGAAACTCAACCAGGGTACTTGTTAGTTGGTGTCCAGTCACTTGTGCTGAAAAATGCGTGCTTGTGAATATCTGATGAGCACAGGACTGGACTCGGCTGTGATTTTGCCCCTCCCCCCCCCAATGTACCATCAACTAATTAGGGTCCAGTGTGGAAAATGCCAACTGGAATGAAGGATGGAAGGGCTGCCAGCACCGTGGACGCAAGAGTCACCTCGTTCAGGAAAAGAGAAGAAAACAGTTGGAAATGTGGGTGGGAAAACATAAATTTTTTTTCTTTGTATCATTTAGCAAAGGTATCATTAACAAAGGCTGCTCTGTCATTGAGCATATTCAAGACCGAGATTGCTAGATTTTTTGCACACTCAGGGAATCAAGGGATATGGGTATCGAGATGAGCGGGCAGGTGGAGTTGAGGGAGAAAATCTGCCATGATCGTATTGAATGGCGGAGCTGGCTCGAAGGGCCAAATGGGCTACTCCTGCTTCTGTTTCTTGTGTTCTTATTCCTGCCATAGTGCCAGGGGATAGTATTCAGGATCATAGACTTTACAACATTCGGACCATTGTCAGTCAAAAAAGAGCTACCCAGCCTAATCCCACCCTCCAGCACTAGATCTGTAGCCCTGTTGGTTACGCCACTTCAGGTGCACATCCAAGTACTTTTTAAATGTGATGAGGGTTTCCCCCTCTATCACCCTTTCAGGCAGAGAGTTCCTGACCCCCCACCACCTGGATGAATTAAAAAAAAAAAAAATCTCATCTCCCCTCTAATCCTTCCACCAACTACTTTTAATTCTATGCCCCCCAGTTATTGACTCCTCTGCTGTCCACTCTATCTAGCCCCCTCAATGTTATACACCTCCCCGCAACCTCCTCTGTTCCAAAGAAAAAATCCCAGGATGTGGCTCAAGGCTGAGTGAGAGCCTGATTGTGTTTCACAACCATGATGCAATACAGTGACATTTCAGAGGCTCACTATCAGGTTATTCAGTTGAGTTCTGTCGTTTCTCAGCTTCTTGTTACTGTGAACCTCACTGGTGGATACCAGACTTTACATATTTTGGTTTGCAGACATCTTAAGCTCTGAATGCTTGTAGAACTTGGCACTCTGATTCCGGATCTATCTGCTAACTGCTAATTGACTTTTTTTTAAAGCCGCAGGCTCAAAATAGGAAAAATAAGCAAGTAAAAGATATCTAATACAAATAGAAGTAAGCTACCAGATTGCCAAGGAATGTGGCTCGAGAGCTGCAGTAAAGACACCCGCTGGGCAGGCTGATAAGAAAGAAAGACCTTGCATTTCTATAGCACCGTTTGTATCCTCAGGATGTCCTGAAGGGAAGTCAATGAATTAATTTTGGAATGGAGTTACTGTTATGAAGTGAAGATACTGAGTAGGTTGAACAGGCTGGGGGTGGGGCTTTTCTCTCGAGAAAAGAGAAGGCTGAGCATTGACCTGACACAAGTCTTACGATAATGAAAGGGTTCGATGGGGTAGACATGGAGAAGATGTTTGCACTGGTGAGGCAGACCAGATCTAGGGGCAATAAATACAAGATGGTAATAAATCCAGTCGTGAATTCACAGAGTGTGGTTAGAATGTGGAACTTGCAACCATATAACTGTCAGCTGTGGCTCAGTTGGCAGCACTGTTGCTTCTGAGTCAGTTGTGGGTTGAAGTACCACTCCAGAGACCCGAGTGCACAAATTCAGGCTGACACTCCAGTGCAGTACTGAGGGAACGCCGCACGACCGGAGGTGCTGTCTTTCAGCTGAGGCCCCGTCTGTTCTCTCAGGTGGATATAACAGATCCCATGATGCTATTTGGAAGAAGAGCAGGGGAGTTATCCCCAGTGTCCTGGCCAATATTTATCCCTCAATCGACATCATTAAAAACAGATTATCTGGTCACTATTACATTGTTGTTTGTGGGAGCTTGCCGTGCGTAAATGGCTGCCGTGTTTCCTACATCATAACAGTAACTACACTTCCAAAGTATTTCATTGGTTGCAAAGTGCTTTCGGACGTCCTGAGGTCGTGAAAGCGCTCTTCAAATGCAAATATTTTTTCTTGAGGCAAGTAGCATAGATACATTTGAGGGGAAGCTAGACAATAGAAGGTTATAACGTTAGGGTTAGATGAAGTTGGGTGGAAGGAGGCCAGTGTGTAGCATGAGTACCGGCATAGGCATTTGGACCAATTGACTTGTTTCTGTGCTGCAGGTTTGATGTAGGCAAACATGACAGCTAATTCGTGCACTGAAAGGTCTCCTAATGAGGTAAATTCTCTTTTTAGAGGTGTTGGTTGAAGAATAAATGTTGAGCAGGACACAAGAAGAACTCCTTTCCCCCTCTTCGAATCGTGCCATGGGATCATTTACATCTAACTAAACAGGCAGTCAGGCCTCAGTTTTACGTCTTATTCAAAAGACAGCACCTCCAGCAATGCAACAATCCCACTCAATGCTGCACTGAACTGTCACCTTGTGTTGTGCGCTCGAGGGCTGGAATCAGACTTGAAGCCACGACTTCCTGATTCAGAAGTGATCGTGTTGTCACTGAGCCAAACTGAAGCTGATCTGAAGGGAAGCGGGGTCACATCAGTTCTCTGAAGTGTCATTTTATTTTTATTTGCTCATCCCTGGCCTGAACTGAATGATTTATTGTAATGCCATTCAGTGCTTTTGTCAGTGATACTGCAAAAACATTGGCTAAAATACCTTGGCATGTCATTGTGCAACGTGCTGGCATGGGCTTACAGCTAATGTTTCCCCCTAATTTCTTTTGGGGTGCGCGGTCCGTTCGCGGTTTCGCCCATGTGAGAAACTTAACATTGGATTTGTCGGTCCCAGGCTGCGCAGCTTAGAGCGAATGTTGCTTGTGGCCCTCAATCTGCCACACCGCCTATCTCGGCTGGGACACTGGGGTGAAAATAACCGGCTCAGATGTTCACTGGAGTGGTTTATTAATGAGTACTTTGCATCTTTCTTTACCAAGGATGAATATGCTGCCAAATTCATAGTTAATTGATGGTACTTGAGATACTGGTTGAGATAAAAATTGATAAGGAGGCTGTACTTAAAGTAGATAAGTCACCAGAACCGGATGGGATGAATCCTAGGATGCTGAAGGAAGTATGGGTGGAAATTGCAGAGGTACTGGCCATAATCTGCTAATCCTCCTTGGATACAGGGATGGTGGCAGACAACTGGAGAATTGCAAATGTTACACACTTGGTCAAAAACCCAGCAACTACAGGCCAGTCAGTTTAACCTCGGTAGTGGGGAAGCTTTTAGAAATGATGATCCCGATAAAATTAAGTCACTTGGACAAGTGTGGATTAATTAAGGAAAGTCGGCATGGATTTGTTAAAGGCAAATTGTGTTTCAGTAACTTGATTGAGTAACAGAGGGTTGATGAGGGCAATACGGTTGACGTAGTGTACATTGACTTCCAAAAGGCGTTTGTTAAAGTGCCACGTAATAAGTTTGGCAGCAAAGTTATATCCATGGAATAAAAGGGACAGTGGCAGCATGGATACGAAATTGGCTAAGTGACAGGAAACGAGAGTGACTGCACCCCAATAAGTCTGTTCTTTCAAACCTGTAGAGTTTCCTGAATGTTTCTGAAAAAGAAAGACTGGCTTGCATTTATATAGTGCCTTTCACAACCACCGGATGTCTCCAAATGTTTTACAGCCAATGAAGAACTTTTGGAGTGTAGTCACTGTTGTAATGTGGGAAACACGGCAGCCAATTTGCGTACAGGAAGCTCCCACAAACAGCAATGTGATAATGACCAGATCATCTGTTTTTGTTATGTTGATTGAGGGATAAAGATTGGCCCCAGGACACTGGGGATAACTCCCCTGCTCCTCTTCGAAATAGTGCCATGGGATACCATGAGGAAAAACATTTTTACGCAGCGAGTGGTTAGGATCTGGAATGCACGGCCTGAAAGGGTGGTGGAGGCAGATTCAATCGTGGCTTTCAAAAGGGAATTGGATAAGTACCTGATGGAACAAAATTTGCAGGGTACGGGGATAGTGCGGGGGGTTGGACTAGCTGAAGTGGTCTTGCAGAGACTCGACGGGCTCAGGCTCGACGGGCCAAATGGCCGCCTGTGCTGTAAGCATTCTATGATTCTTTGATCAACAATGTATTTGTAATGATAGCATGACTGGGTGCAAAGGAGATTTACTAGAATAGGATGAGGAACTTCAGTTATGCAGAGAGAAGCTGGGATTGTTATCCTTGGAGCAGGGAAGATTAAGGGGAGATTTATGACAAGTGCTCAAAATCATGAGGGATTTCAATGAGTAAATAAGGCGAAACTGTTTCCACTGGTGGGAGGGTTGTTAACCAGAGAACCCGGATTTAAGGTAATTGGTGAGATGGGAGATTAGAATTATTTTTTATGCAGAGTTATGATCTGGAATACGCTGCCTGAAAGGGTGGTGCAGAATTGGATATACACTTGAAAAGGAAAATTTGCAGAAGTATGGAGAATGAGCAGGGGAGTGGGACGAATTTGATCGCTCTTTCAAAGCCGGCACAGGCATGACTGGCTGAATAGCCTTCGTGCTGCATAATTCTCTGAATATAGGAGCATGGTTAAGCTATTTAGCCCCTTGAGCCTGTTCGGCTATTGGACTAGATCATGGCTGATCTGTATCTTGACTCGATTGACCCGCTTATTTCTATGTGTCTCAACACCCAAGCCTAGCAAATCTATCAATCTCCGTCTTGTAATTCAATTGACCCCCAGCCTCAACAGGTTTTTGTCGGAGAGAGTTCTGGACTACTTCTGCTCTTTGGGTGAAGAAGTGCTTCCTGACTTCATCCCTGAATGGCCGAGCTCTAATTTTAAGGTTATGACCACATGTTCTGGACTCCCCCCACCAGAGGAAATAGTTTCTCTATATCTACCCTATAAGCTCCTTTAATCTAAGATGCTTGGGTTAGGGTTAGAATTAGATCACCCTGGTATCATTCGGCTGAATCTGTGCTGCACCCCTTCCAAGGCCAATATATCCTCCCTGAAGTGTGGTACCCAGAACTGATCTCAGCTACTCCAGATATGGTCTAACCAGAGCTTTGTACAGCATTAGCATAAATTCCACCTTAGCCTTTATCTCAAGGTGTAGGAAGACAAACGTTTCATTAGCTTTTTTGATTATTTTTTTCTAACTGTACACTAGTTTTTAGCAATTCTGTAGCTATTGCTGTCCCACCTCGCTCATTTTATGATCTGTTTGCAAAATGTCTTTAAATATATAAAATCCAATGTGTTGCTTTGATAGATGATCAGTAGATTTTCTCAGCTGCTGATCTGATTTGTATTCTGCCTGCTGCTAAATGCATAGTTGCTCTTGTAATATCAGAACAGTCATTTTTCAATGGCCAACCCTTTGCTTCTATCTTGTCTTATATATAGATTGAAGAATCTTTCACTAAGCCACCACTCCTGAGCAACACCCATCTGAATTAAATATATTAACTTGAGTCGAACATTTTGTAGCGGGTTTTAATGGTAGGCTTTTGACCGAACTAATTGGTGGAATGTTGGGTATCTGCTTGCTTCTGGGCAATCGAATCAATTCTGAGGGGGCAATTGTGAAATTTGACAAGCGAATTATCAAAAAATGGGCATAAGTGTAAAAACATGTCTCTATATTCCTTTTGAATGTTACTAAAAATGATAAGAATTTATCCTAGTGATGAGAATTGAGCAGGACTGTAAAGGGCAGTTTAGAAAGGGGTTGAATAGCCCCACTGTGTGTGATGAGAATGTTTGAGGCTGGGAGATGGTGAATACAACAACAGCAACTTGTAATTATATAGCGCCTTTAACGTAATGAAACGTCCCAAGGTGCTTTACAGGATATTATGTGATTAAAAACATTGACACTGAGTCGCACAAGTAGAAATGAGCGCAGGTGACCAAAAGCTTGGTCGAAGAGGGAGGTTTTAACATAGAAACATAGAACATAGAAACATAGAAAATAGGTGCAGGAGTAGGCCATTCGGCCCTTCTAGCCTGCACCGCCATTCACTGAGTTCATGGCTGAACATGCAACTTCAGTACCCCATTCCTGCTTTCTCACCATACCCCTTGATTCCCCTAGTAGTAAGGACTTCATCTATCGAAACATAGGAGCGTCTTGAAGGAGGAAAGAGAGGCGGAGAGGTTTAGGCAGGGAGTTCCAGAGCTTGGGCCCCAGGCAACTGAAGGCACAGCCACCGATGGTGGAATGATTATAATCAAGGATTCTAAAGAGGGTAGAATTAGAGGAGCGCAGACATCCTGGGGGTTGTGGGGCTGGAAGAGATTACAGAGCTCGGGAGGGGTGAGGCCATGGAGAGATTTGAAAATAAGGATGAGAATTTTGATATCGAGGGGTTGCTTAACCGGAAGCTAATGTAGGTCAGCGAGCCCGGGCTGATGGGTGAGCGGGATTTGGTGCGAGTTAGGACACGGGCAGCCGAGTTTTGGATCACCACTAATTTACATAGGTTAGAACACTGGATGGAATCTTGTAAGCCAGAGTTACTATTTGTAGAGGGCCAGAGTCTTAATTAATTTTATTCAACAACAGCTTGCATTTTTTATAGCACCTTTTATTGTGAACTAACATCTTGAGGTGTTTCAAAAATAGATGTAAAGAGTAACAAAAAAGGAGAGGAGAGGAAAGGAAGAGCTGGGTTTGAGAAGGCGAAGAACATAGGAATAGATGGAAGACATTTAGTCCCTCGAGCCTGATCTGCCAATCATTGAGATCAAGGCTGATCTGTGACCTCACTCCATATACTCGCCTTTGTCCCATCTCTTAATACCTTTGATGAACAAAATGTCAGTCTCAGATTTAAAATTAACAATTGATCCATCATCAACTGCTGTTTGTGGAAGAGAGTTCCAAACTTCTACCACCCTTTGCGTGTAGAAGTATTTTCAGTAATTCTGCCAGTGGCTCAGCAGGTAGCACACGCGCCTCCGAGTCAGAAGGTTGTGGGCTCAAGTCCCACTCCAGGGACTTGAGCACAGAAATCTAGGCTGACACTCTGAGTGAGTGCTGCACTGTCAGAGGTGCCGTTAAACCGAGGTCCTGTCTGCCCCCTCAAGTGGACCTAAAAGATCCCATGGCACTATTTCGAAGAAGAGCAGGGGAGTTATCTCCGGATCCTGGCCAATATTTATCCCTCAATCAACATAACAAAAACAGATTATCTGGTCATTATCACATTGCTGTGTGTGGGAGCTTGCTGTGTGAAAATTAGCTGCCACGTTTCCCACATTACAACAGTGACTACTCTTCAAAAGTACTTCATTGGATGGAAAGTGCTTTGAGACGTCTGGTGGTCGTAAAAGGCGCTATATTAATGTAAGTCTTTTCTAACTTCACTCCTGAAGAGCCTGGCTCTAACTTTTAGGCTACATTCCCTAGTCCTGGACTCCCCAACCAGCAAAAATAGTTTCTCTCTCTATCTCCCTTAATATCTAGCAAACTTTGGTTAAATCATCCCTTAACTGTCTAAATTTTAGGGAATACAGCCCTAGTTTCTATAATCTCTCCTTGTAATTTTATACAGTCCAGGTATTCTGGTAAATCTATGCTGCAGTCCCCACTAAAGCCAATATATCCTTCCTAAAGTATGTTGCCCAGAACTGAACACAATCCTCCAGTTGTGGCTTTGTATAGCTGCGGCATTACTTCTCACCCCCTTATATTGTAGTCCCCTAGATATTAAGGTCAGAATTCCATTAGCCTTTTTGATAATTTTCTATACTTGTCCATGACATTTTAATGATCTATGTAGATGGAGCCCCAAGTCGCTTTAGACTTCTTAAAGGAATATTGCAACATGAGGTTATGGATTGCAGGTGTACACCTACAGTTCCGCACATGATCTATTTATCGTACCAGTGTGTGGCACATTTCGACAGGAGGAGGGAGGGGTGGTGGCGAAGCTACAAGGCTAATACTTCAATTATTCAGGCCCTTTCACTGTATTAGTGAAGTTGGTATGATCCTTCTGCAATATTCCCTCTTTTGGGCCATGCAGCCCCTTGATGTTAAAAGCCGGTGAGCTGGCTGCGCGACTTGGTCAAACATGAATTCCTGCTGAGTCAACATCCTACAGGCAGCAAGGCCATGAGTGGAGGGTCAGAAACGCATGCAACAGCAAGTTTGGCAACGACTATGGCTGTCCCCTGGTTGCATTACGTGTGCTACCGTTGTAACAAGCTTGGGAGAAAGATGTCTTTGGGATACTAGTTTAAAAAAAAATATATTTAATTTGGATTGAAGTTCAGATTTGAATCTAAAATGACCAGTTACTCTACTTTGAGATCAAAGCGGGGGAGGGGGCAACAATGTTGTGTTTAAAAACAGCCAATGGGTGTATTTTTCCTCCTTCATGCAAATTTTGAACAATGGACAAGCTGCTTACAAGTGCACAGCAGTTTGAAAGCAGTTTAAAGTAAAAAAAAATTCATTCATGGGATGTGGGCGTTGCCAGCAAGGCCCATTTATTGCCCTCGAGAATGTGGTGGTGAGCCGCCGCCTTGAACCGCTGCAGTCCGTGTGGTGAAGGTGCTCCCACAGTGCTGTTGGGTAGTAACTGAGGGACTACAACACAGGCAATTGCAGAGGGCGGTTAAGAGTCGCATATAGGCCAGACCGGGTAAGGACAGCAGATTTCCTTCCCGAAAGGACATTAGTGAACACGATTAGAAGTAGAAATGTCACAGCAGTGCAGTAGGAATGTGATGAGTTTGAATGAAAGCACTTCCTTTTTTATCTCGCGTCTGATCCGACCTGGGACCTAACCTGGGAAGCCTGATGCTGATATTGCAGAAATTATTTGATCTTCAGTTACTGGCATCAACCATCTTATCCAAAGTTCACTCAAATTGTTAACTTTTAAAAATTGATGTTGATGCATTTTACACAGAGGTGCAAATAGAATATTAATGAAATTATGAAATAGTTGCAACTCACTTGTGCATCATTAATTCTCACCATGTGGTCTCTATGTAACACCTGATGCTTTATAAAGTACCTGTGGTTGTAATTATGAATTCAAATCTGTGCACACAGGAAAATAAATTACTGTAGCTATGTATTTATAATCCTACTCTAGTGACATTCAAAAGACAGTCAGCCTGATATCTGACATTTTGTTTCCAATGGCAACTTGCCACTCTGTGTTCAGTCGGCTTTAAGATAAACCCACCTATCGGATTTAATTTTGTGCCGGGGGAAAATTCAGAGGTAGTGGATGTGATTAGTTGTTTGATATGCCCATTCTGTCTGCAGTACATGGTCTTGTCACTATTTATTATATTGACACCATTATGCTCTAGGAAATATCAAATGCTTTAATGTTTGATGCTCGCACCAAGTCCCGCTCACCCATCAACCCTGTGCTCGCTAACCTACGTTGGCCCCCAGTTATGCAACACCTCGTTTTCAAAATCTTCATCCTTGTTTACAAAACCCTCCATGGCCTTGCCCCTCCCTATCTCTGTAATCTCCTCCAGCCTCACATTCCCCTCCCCCGCCCCGAGATGTCTGCACTCCTCTAATTCTGCCCTCTTGAGCATCCCTGACTATAATTGCTTAACCATCAGTGGCCATGCCTTCAGCTGCCTGGGCCCTAAGCTCTGGAACTCCCTCCCTAAATCCCTCCGCCTCTATCTCTCTTTCCTCTTTTAAGATGCTTCTTAAAACCTACCTCTTTGACCAAGCTTTTGGTCATGTGCTGTAATTTCTTCTTATGTGGCTCAGTGTCAAATTTTTGTCTTCTAACATAGAAACATAGAAAATAGGTGCAGGAGTAGGCCCTTCGAGCCTGCACCGCCATTCAATAAGATCATGGATGATCACTCCCTCAGTACCCCTTTCCTGCTTTCTCTCCATACTCCTTGATCCCCTTAGCCGTAATGGCAATATCTAACATCCAGTGAACTGGCATCAATAACTCTCTGCAGCAGGGAATTCCGCAGGTTAACAACTCTCTGAGTGAAGAAGTTTCTCCTCATCTCAGTCCTAAATGGCCTACCCCTTATCCCAAGACTATGTCCCCTGGTTCTGGACTTCCCCATCATCAGGAACATACTTCCCGCATCTAACCTGTCCAATCCCATCAGAATTTTATAAGTTTCTATGAGATCCCCTCTCATCCTTCTAAACTCCAGTGAATAAAGGCCCAGTTGACCCAGTCTCCCCTCATATGGCAGCCCAGCCATCCCGGGAATCAGTCCTGGTGAACCTTCGCTGCACTCCCTCAACAGCAAGAACGTCCTTCCTCAGATTAGGAGACCAAAACTGAACACAATATTCCAGGTGATGCGCCTTGGGAAGTTTTACTATGTTAAAGGCACTATATAAATGCAAGTTGTTGTTGATGCTGTTTTCATCTGAACAGATGAACATAAGAATTAAGAGCAGGAGTAGGCCATATGGCCCCTTGAGCCTACCCCGCCATTCAATATCAGGGCTGACCTTCGACCTCAACCCTACTTTCCCACTCAATCTCCACATCCTTTGCTTGCCCTAGAGTACAAAAATTTACCCACCTTGGCCTTGAATATACTCAACGACTCAGCATTCACAGCTCTTTAGGTAGAGAATTCCACAGATTCGCAACCCTCTGAGTGAAGAAATTCTTCTTCATCTCAGTCTTAATTTGGCACGTCAGCCATATCATTGTGCGGAAGATGTGCTTCCAGGTATCTGATAAAATCACTCCAAAGTTGGCTGCCTAGATTTGCACAAGAGACAGTCTGGAAATAACTCTTCTTCCAATTTCCCTCTCCCTTTGTGGGGAGGAATTGGCAGTCCGTAGCTCCATACAGTAGTGCAGCTGAGATCAGAAAGTGGGGGATCAAACTTGCCTTCCACTTCATAGTGCTGTGCATTGATACATCAGGTTGCTGTACTACCGTGATGCCAATTTTGGCAATTTTGATGTGATCAGAACAAGTTTATTGCTGGTTACTAGCTGGCAAACACCACTATAGGAGTGTATGTGTGTGTTGGAAATATATTTATGATCGTTACAGTGGGTATTTTTCAGAAATTAGGTCCTCGGTTAATTTTGTGCTAAAACTGTTCAAGCTGCAACATAAGTTCAATCAGCCATAGTATATAATTTCTGAAACTCTATCCACTGTCAGAATGAGATGTGAATTCCTGGAAAACTTGACTCATGGTAAGAGGAAAACTCATCGAATATCTGGGATAAATAGAATGTTGGAGAGCTGGAGAATGGCATTTTGTGTTCTAGTACTGCAACCATGTTGTACTCCTATTTGGAAGTATTGGTGAGACACTACAGATTGTGTTGTGTGCAAGTACTACATTCTCACCCACCCTCCTTGGCGTAGGTGAATACAGTGTCAGCTGTGGCTCAGTGGGTAGCCCTCTCGCCTGAGTCAGAAGGTTGTGAGTTTTTATCCCACTCCAGGAACTTGAGCACAGAAAATCTAGGCTGACACTCCAGTGAAGTGCTGCACTGTCTGAGGTCTTTCGGATGAGACGTTAAACCGAGGCCCGGTCTGCTCTCTGAAGTGGGTGTAAAAGATCCCACGGCACTATTTCGAAGAGCAGGGGAGTTATCCCCGGTGTCCAGGGGCCAATATTTATCCCTCAGTTCACATTTAAAAAAAAAAGATTATCTGGTCATTATCACATTGCTGTTTGTGGGAGTTTGTTGTGTGCAATTGGCTGCCGTGTTTCATTGCAACAGTGACTACACTCCAAAAGTACTTCATTGGCAGTAAAAGCATGTTGAGACATCTGGTGTCGTGAAAGGCGCTATATAAATCCAAGTCTTTTCTTTTTACTCCATAATACTGTACCAGGCAAGATTGAAACATTTGGCATTGTGATTGCTAAAGGTTGTCTGCATTTGTAGTGTGCAGTGCTCTGAAGTTTGAAGTGGTGTTACATAAGAGGTCAGAATAACACCACAGCAAACATTTTATTTCAATGAAATACTGGGACTAGAGTCAACAGCCTGCTAACATATGGCCTGAGGGGATAATTGCTGCAGGTTGATACATGGCAACCAGCTGTACTTTCAACAATCTTAAACTGGGTAGGATTGTGAGTTCCTTCGAGTGAGTTCTCCTGTAACTTAAATTATTTCCACAAAATTTGTTCCAATAATTGGAAATGACCTTTTTATATGGCCTTTCTTCTGAAGAAGTTGAAGTTTCCTTC
Organism: Pristiophorus japonicus; assembly: GCF_044704955.1. Taxonomy (NCBI): domain Eukaryota; kingdom Metazoa; phylum Chordata; class Chondrichthyes; family Pristiophoridae; genus Pristiophorus; species Pristiophorus japonicus. Next base: position 214,837,594 of record NC_091987.1, on the reverse strand, counting down.
AATGAAAGTGTTCAAATCTTAAGACTAACTCCAAATACGACAGAGGTTTGTCATTCCCCATTAGTTTGTAAGAAAACATTTAAACACTGATTCTATTCCACTTGAGTAACCATATTGGGATTCAGTTTTCACATGTGGAGGGTTATTGTATAAACTTCATAGTGCAATGATTTCTTGTCGTTTCACTTTAAGTAGATTGCCAGTTACCACACCTTTGTGGCTGAAGCTCTCACAAATACATCCAAGATTTTTTTTAGAGGTTTGTTTTGTCTATAGTGTTTACCCAATCATGGTGCAGCGATAACGTCATCTGTGATTATGTTTTCATTTTGTTGTGCTGGTAGCTGGGGGTTGGATTTGCTGGAAGCTAACTAGTAAAGTGGAATCTCCACTCCTGTTTGGGCTGAATAATCTTAACACCACATAGAGAGAGGTACTGTGATTTCTCACGGAAAGGCTCTTTGTTGTCAGTATCTTGGTGCTTGTGGAATTTTTCCACCTCTTCGTGCTTCAGAACGGGACTAGAATTTGTATTTGTCACTTTCCTGACTAAAAAAAATATTAACTGCAAATAGAAGTTTGTATATTAACAGCTTGTTTATAGTCAGAATTGAATGGCGAAAGTGTTTTTATTGACAAATCTGTTTCTGTACCTAACAAATGTAGTCCTTTCCGTTTATCTTCTTGGCCATCGAGGGAGAAAGTGTTTTCAGTTTTGCTGTTTATATTGGGCTGTGTCACACCTGCTGGCCCTACGTAGACAACTGCACATGTGCAGCTATTTTAAAATCACTCTTCAGAGCTCTTCAGTTGGTGCTGGCACCCTTTGCAAAGGCTGTAAAAGGTTTGCACAGGCCAACAATGATCGCTATCACAGGGAGACCCTGAGCCTGGCTTGCAAATAGGGACAATCAGCCAGGATTCAGACTCTTATCATTGCTTAGTGATCTTTGTGTACACATGGACATCGAGGGAGCTCTGGCTTTCCTGTGATAGTGGCCACAGTATAAGGCTCAATTTTCCCCAATGCCATTTTTTTACATATGGCCAGAGTTACGCCCGTTTTTTTTGTTGGCCCCAACTACTCCTAAAAAAAAGTAACAAGTTTTCCCATTCTATTTTTTGAAATTGGCGCCGTGCAGCCTGTCCTGTAGCTTTGGAGGGTGGAGCCGACTGTCTGCACTGAAAACACGATGCTTCCCCCTTCTGCACATGCGTGAAAAAAAGTGCGTTTTTGAAGTGATTGCTATGGGCGCGCATGCCGAGTACAGCTCCCGGTCTGCATTTGGCCATTTTTAAAGAGCCAGTTGTGTGTGAGAACTTTAATTCTCATTAGAAAAATCGGAGCTGCAATACAAGATGCAACGCTGGTCAAGGACCAAGAATTTCTTACAGGAGGAAGTGGAGGCACTAGTTACTGTAATTGAGGCCAGATGGCACGAGCTGGACACCAGCAGAGGTCACAAAGTTTCACCAAAAGAAATGAAAAAGTGCTGGAACCAGAAGATTACTGTGCAGTGGTGACCACCCTGAGGTCTGGAGGCCAGTTCAAAAAGAACTGACAGGACCAGGATCAAGTAGTGAGTGTAAGTAATATTTTCATTTATTCACTGGAATTGCAATTGTAAATGTGACCATCTGTATATGTCCCACCCAGCAGAAAGACACCCTCCCTAAAAAGTTATGTTTTCATCTTTGCAGAGGAAGGTGACACACAACAAAAGGTTAAGAACTTAAACAGGAGGAGGCCCGGCAAATCTGCACCCACTGACACCCTTGGAAGAGAGGGTCACCTGCCTGGAGAAAAGCAACCACCACTGTACAAGCTGGGCCCACACTTGAGGGAGAGGGCAAGTTCTGCAAATTTCACAGTCTGGCTTTGCTAAATGTTAAGTACTGCGCGGGCTAGCCATGCTTCGGTTCATGGGGATGTCACCCCCCAGCTACGTTTCGGTTGATGCACTGTGCTGTCATTCATCACGGTCCTTCAAATCAGCCCGCTCCCTGCGCTGTGTGTGCCTTCTCATGCCACCCACCCTGCTCCCATCTCTGCTGCTTACCATTTGTCTGTTCTGTTACATTTTGCAGACGTGGACGAGCCTGAAGAGGAGAACATCTTCCAATTCCACCTTCCAAACCAAAAGCATGAGGGTGAGGGGGAGGTGATGATGAAGCCCCCACTGTTATAATCACATTGGAGGAGGTGCAGGTGCCGCCCATTGAGGTGCCAGCTCCTTTCCTGAGTGCTATGAGTGTAGCTGGGACATTCAAAGTTTCCCACAGTCCGAGACTCGGGATTCCAGTGCCGTGCAGCGAGGCACACCCAGGGCCCCACTGTCTGAGGCTGCGGTTCCCAGTGGGATGCAGTGAGTCACACCCTGGGTGAGGAAGGGAAAGAGCTCGCCAGTGCTCTCCTGAGGTGCAGGATCTAACCGATGTGGTTCAGATGTTGGCAATGTGTGCGGAAAGCATTGATCCCTACGCAATCACTCCTGAACACCATCAGTGGGTTGGGTGATGAGGTATCGGGACTGTTGGGAGAAGTAACAACACTCTCAAGAGAAATGGGAACATTGTCCGGGAACATGAGGGAGGGAATGTCTCAGGCAGTGGATACAATGTTGGTGCACATGAGGGGAGGGAATGTCGTAGGTAGCTGAGACTCAGTCGGCGAACATGAGGGAGGGAATGTAGCAGGTAGTTGAGACACTGTCAGGACACATGAGGGAGGGCATGTTGGAGTGAGCTGCTGCAATAAGGAAGCATGCGCAGACCCCGCGTCCATTGACAGAATCAATTGCCACCCCCACTCCAATCCCTAGACCAGCCTCTGAAGAGGCCCAAGCCGGGCCTTCCATATTATGATGGAAGGCTGACCCGCACCCATCAAAAAGTGCGTATTACCCGAGATGCTCGAAAGAATAAGCTTGGTATCAACCCAAGAAATACTGCGCCACTGTTTGCGGGCAGGGGTGGAGTTACCAAGGCCAAGCGCAGCGAGCGCTCTTAGAATAAGGTGGAGGAGAGATGGGTGCAGCCTTTCTTTGCTGTTGTTTTTATTATTGTTGTTACTGTTGTAATTGTTCTCAAATTAAAAGTTTTTTGTAAGTTATGCAAGTTTAAAAGTTTGTAAGTGATCTTAAAGTTTGTAAATTATCTTAATTGAAAACTTTAAAGTTTGATTAAAGAATATTTTTATTGAAGTTAAGTACAAACAAGTGTTAAACTTTTGAATAAAATATATTTTAAATTATAACTGAATCATTTCCATTATTCACACAACTTTTTGAAGTAAAGCAGAATCATTTCCATTATTTGTTCCATTAACAAAACACAACATTACAGAACAGGTCCAAACAGTAAACATGGTCCATTTGTAATAGTTGCAGCTGAGCCTTCAGGCAGCAAAGCGTTCACGGATGAGCCCACCCTCGTCCGCCGTCATGCTCTAGGTTCAGGTAGTTGCATGGCTTCCTCCTCCTCGTCATCTGTATCTTCCTCCTCCTCATCAGCCACTCTCCCCTCAGGTGGATCTTCTACTACCAGCTGCTGCTGCCTCATGATGGCTAAGTTATGCAGCATGCAGCACACAACAGTGAACTGACCAACTCTATTATGCTGCGCGTCACAATGTGTAACATGTTGTATTCCCGATCAGCTTCCGTCCGGGTTACGCATGGGGCATCATGAGCCAAGTGGCGAGGCCGTACCCTTTGTCTCATAGTAGCTAGCTCTGCCCGTCGTCTTGTTGCTGAAACATGGCAGATATAGCGCTCTCGCATAGGATGAACGCATCATGGTGCTCCCACAGTAATTGCATCAACTGACATGATGCATGTCGTTTCACAAGTTGCACATTAACGGAGTGGAAGCCTTTTCTGTTCCTGTACATCTCAGGATCCTCCAAAGGTGCTCACAAGGCGATGTGGTTACAATCAATGCAGCCCTGTACCTTTTGGGAAGCCAGCAATCCTGGAGATGTCCACAGCCTTTTCACGCATTGCTTGGGCGGTCATGGGGAATTTTATGTAGTCATTCCTTTGGACAATATAGTGCAGTAGTCACTTGCCGAATGCAGATATGTGTTGCATGTTGAGAAATGGAGCACACAGCCACAGTATGGCTTGGAATGATCCAGATGCATAGAATGAAAGTGCAGCTGTAACTTTCACTTTAACTTACAAAGCAGTCCTCCTGACGGTTCTAGATTGCAGGTCTGCTTTTACTAACAGATCTCAGTTACAACTTCTTTGTGGAAATGCAGCGTTTTGACACAGTCTGCATCACTCAGGTGTAGGTATGAATGCCTGTCTCGATATACCCGATGTGGGTAAGACCTCGCCTATCATCCTATATGCTCTGAGGTTCCACATGCGATGACGTCAAATCAATTGTCTCCTCCACAGTTCCATTATTCAGAAGGCTTGCATGAGGTACAGCATTGTCAGTATTGCCCCCATGATTTAATTGTACCTTTGCAAGAAGCTCAAAATGGCAGGCAGGACAAGCTTCTTTGTTGTCTCTCTCCCCAAGGTCGACATCCTAGTATAGACCACACCCAGGCCTGAGCATGCGCAATAGGCTTGCTTAGATCGGGAAACCCTCCTCCCCACCCTGGGCTTCATTTGATGGATAGTGGCATAGTATAAGGGTTCTTATCCCTTCAGTTCAGCTTCCTCCCTTTCCCCCCCCCCCCCCAGGTTTCATTTGATGCTGCTTGCATGAATAGTGTAAGGCTTCGCATGCTTTCAGTTTGGCTTCCACCCCCCACTCACCCACCCACCCTCCCGGGCTTCTTCTGATGCATAGTGGCATAGTATAAGGATTCTTATCCCTTTAATTCGGGCTTCTACACACCCCACACCCACCCGGGCTTTTTTTTCAAGCCGAGCACATGTCTGGCCGAGGGACCGATTCTGCCAGTCGACGCTCCGACCCTCGAGCCCAGTTTGGAGACGTTTGGTGGTGGCGTGGCACTTTATAAAAATAAAATAAAAACATTTTTTAAAAATCCAAACTTAAAGAATTGCTTGAAACTTCCATTTTCTGCGTTTTCAGTTGGCAAAATTTAAGCTTGATGGTGCATATTTATGTGTTCTTGACTCCCTCTAAAACTTCGCCTAAAATCAATGGCGTCTTTCTGCGCTGATTTTTTTGATGTGCGCTGGTTTTTCTTAAGTGCCCAGAAGGTCTTTTGGGAGTGATCACATACACCATCCTAGGAGAAATGTAAGTTGGCCAAACTTGCATAATTATGAAAAAAACTAGCGCAGACCTCGGGTGACGCCAAAAAAAAACTAACCTAAAAAAGTCGTAACTGAGTTACGCTGGCGTACAATGTTTGGTGAACCTTGGATTTTTTAATTTAAGCCAAAAAGAGTGCTGCGTGCCAAAAACATGGCACAAGTCACTGGGGAAACTTGAGCCCAAGAACTCAGACCTAGAGAATAGCCAGTTCTGACAGGATATGACAGACTTACAAAGGATCTGACTTCAGAAGAAAGTGATATCAGAGAAAAGCATTCCTTCAAAGTAGTATGCACTCTTTTGAATATAACCGCAGCTTTTTATTATTTAGCATGGTTAATTTTGTGAATTTCAGCTACAATTGTCTGAGTTGGATTAAATCTTCAGTTACGTATGCTTTGTCCTGTAAGTTGTCAGTTACATTTCCATTGAACAACTAAAAATACCGTTAATAACCAAGGAAAATACTTTTGCATTTTAGCATATTTGTATTATTCTACATTTTCAAACTGTTTAGATATACAAAGTGTTTTTTAAATTGTTTTTTTCCTCCCCTTCTCTCCCGAAGTTTTCCTGGGTTGTAGTTTCATGTTCCTGGTCACGTGGTTACTGAGAGTTAGCTTTGGCTAGTGGTAGCACCTCCACATCTGAGCCAGGGAGTTATTCCAGGACTTGAACACATTATCTAGGCTGACACTTTTCTGCAGTACTGAGGGGGCTGGGCAATTCTCCACAGCCGGTTCATTTAATTGATAGTGGGACCTTGCTGTGTGCGTGTTTCCCAACCATCAATGACTAACTCTAAAAGTAATTAATTGGTTGTGAAGTACTTTGGGATGTGCAAGGTACTATATAAATGCATGCTCCTCTTGTGTGTGAGCCTGGCAGGACATCAGGAGAAAAAAATTGCAGGGATGTGGGGGAGTAGGACTAACTGGATTGCTCTTTGAAAGAGCCAGTGCAGACCGCGATGGGCCAAATGGCCACCTCCTGTGCTGTACTATTCTATGATTCTATTCTATAATCAGTGACAAACCTGATCCAGTGGCTTAGTTTGAGCTAGGTTGCCAATTTGTACCCAATTAAGGCCAGCTTTGTGTTGTGCTGATGCTTAGTGGGACCTTGTTTGATGCTCGTCGTACGATTGAACTGTTGTGGAGCTCACAATTTGCACACAAGCACTTGCTCCAAAATGGCATCCCTGCTTTAATGCTGACAGCCTATTGCTGGCCTGACCCAAAATGACTGTCCGCAGCTAAAAGACACCAGCCCGAGCTGCTTATATTTGATGCCGTCACTTTTGATCAGAGGCCCAAAGTGAAACACTTGCCCAAGGGGGATTTACTGCATCCAATGGCAAGAACTTAGGATTGTTTAAAAGAATTGCTTCCGACAGCCAATTAAAGTCACAAGGTCGCTCTTTCCCTGAGAGCATATGTAATGCTATGTCTAGAGTTGGATGAGAGATTTTATAATAGAATACTGGCTCAACTGAATTTGTCAAGTCAGCACATCTCCGTCTAGCTTACTTCATTAGGGTGGAAAGCTGCTGATATTTCCCCCTGGTTAACTGCTTTGTCTGCTCCCTCCCTCCACTCTAGGTGCTGTTGGCTACAGCGGTTTGCACCAAAGCTGGGAAGGCGATCGTCTCACGACAGTTTGTGGAAATGACGAGGACCCGAATTGAAGGTTTGCTGGCGGCCTTCCCCAAACTAATGAACACTGGGAAACAGCACACGTTTGTGGAGACCGAGAGTGTGCGCTATGTTTACCAGCCACTGGAGAAACTCTACATGGTATTGATCACAACCAAAAACAGCAACATCCTGGAAGATCTAGAAACACTCCGCCTCTTCTCTCGAGTGGTAAGCAACACACCCAAGCTGGTGGGCATGCTGAAACTGAGACATTCTGAATTGCATATCGGAGAATGCCACTGATTGGTGCAAATTAATTTATTATCACTTAGATTCACCTAGAAACCAGCATTTCCATTGCCTTTGTCACTTTCTATCCAAACTCCTGCTACTTGGCCAACTTCAAGCATAAGATTCATCGAATGATGCACCTCATATATTGTCTCATCAGGAAAAGTTGCCTTTATCTGTAGCAAGCCTGTGGAAAGCATTGTGAAACAGAACATAAATCAGGAGGGGGCAAATGTGGGATATGGGGAGAAGGAAATGTGTAAGAGGATCCTGATAAGAATGGTGAATGGGTTGCCAAAGTCAATCTGTTATATATGTAAACCTGTATATACCTTGTGTAGCCACCAGAGGGCTCATCCCCTGGAGTTCCAAGGGAGCCCACAATCCCTTGGAAGCACCTGTACTTAAGGAGGCCTCACAGGCTGGAGAGGCACTCTGGAGACCTGCAATAAAAGACTATGGTCACACTTTACTTTGAGCTGACAATATCTAGTCAGACTCTTTATTCATACATAACACAATCCACCAAAATGTTTTGTTAAGTCTGAATGTTCTGATATTGTATTAGCTATTTTACTAGATTTCTGTGTGTTTTTGAATATTAATGAGCAAATTATGGGCTTCATTTACCACCTTGTTATCCTTTTAAATGTATGGATGAGGCTGTTAACTTGCAAGGGATTGTGGTAACAAGGCCATGTCTCACCATAGCACATTAGATCCTTCGAGCTACCTCAGCTGTGGGATTTATTTTGTAAATAGTTTTAATTCTTTTGAATATCTTCATTTGATGCAAACGATAAACTGATCTACATTCTGACTATTGCTCTAAGGATTGGTGTAATATATTTGGTGATGTTACAAAAATTGGGTGCCAGGTGACAAATGGAAACGAGATGTGTAATATTAGATGATGAAATTCGTGGTGAACATGCAGTGGGGAGAGTGTGCAGGATTGAGACATAATTCTTTAATTATTAGAATGGTGTTGTGCTAAACTACTTTTCCCTGTTACTGTGTGTATATTTTGTGAATTAGAATGCCAGCTTTGGCTCAGTGGGTGACTCTTGAGTCAGAAGGTTGTGGGTTCAAGTCCCAGTCCAGAGACTTGAGCACATAATATTTTCTGACACTCCAGTGCAGTGCTGACAGAATGCTGCACTGTCAGAGGTGCTGTCTTTCGGATGTGATGTTAAATAAAGGCCCAACCTGCCCCCTCGGTTGGAGGTAAAACATCTTACAGTGCTGTTCAGAGAAAAGCAAGAGCGTTCTTCAACCAACACTACACCACTAAATCAGATTATCTGGCCATTTATCTCACTGATGTTTGTGGTCTTGCTGTGCACAAATTGGTGCTGAAGCACTTTGGGACATAATGTGGATGTAAAAGGCGCTACATAAAGGGAAGTTTTTTTGAATGCACATGCATTGAAAAGGCAATTCAATGTTTTTAACAACAGTCAGCTATGTTTGTCCTGGGGTTATGGTCACTGCTTGAATAAATACCGAAATGCCTTGGTGTCTTGAGCACATGGCAGATCTCGGCGTTAACATTTAAGGCATAATGTATGATTTGAAAGGGACGTGCTAAAATTTTAGGTAGTATTTTAATTACATTTTAGGGAACTTGACCCAAATCTGAAAAGATGGTATATTAATTAGTCCATAATCCAGTTCTTTTCTCCTGTGATTTGTACACAGCTGTATTGTGGAGAATTTAGCTTGTAAAACAGTACCCGAGGGGTACACCTTTGATTCTTCTTTCATGGTGTGTTCAATTGAGGGTGTATTAACATAGAAGCATAGAAAATAGGTGCAGGAGTAGACCATTCGGCCCTTCGAGCCTGCACCACCATTCAATAAGATCATGGCTGATCATTCACCTCAATACCCCTTTCCTGCTTTGTCTCCATACCCCTTGGTCCCTTTAGCCGTAAAGGTCATATCTAACTCCCTCTTGGATATATCTAATGAACTGGCATCAACAACACTCTGCGGTAGGGAATTCCATAGGTTAACAACTCTGAGTGAAGAAGTTTCTCCTCATCTCAGTCCTAAATGGCTTACCCCTTATCCTTAGACGACGTCCTCTGGTTCTGGACTTCCCTAACATCAGGAACGTTCTTCCTGCATCTAACCTGTCCAGTCCTGTCAGAATTTTATGTGTTTCTATGAGATCCCCTCTGATCCTTCTGAACTCTAATGAATACAGGCCCAGTCGATACAGTCTCTCCTCATGTCAATGCTGCCATCCCGGGAATCAGTCTACCTTCGCTGCACTCCCTCAATAGCAAGAACATCCTTCCTCAGATTAGGAGACCAAAACTCAACACACTATTCCAGGTGAGGCCTCACTAAGGCCCTGTACAACTGCAGTAAGACCTCCCTGCTCCTATACTCAAATCCCCTAGCAACATACCATTTTCCTCCTTCACTGCCTGCTGTACCTGCATGCCAGCTTTCAATGACTAATGTATCATGGCACCCAGGTCTAGTTGCACCTCCCTTTTTCCTAATTTGCCGCCATTCAGATAATCTTCCTTCATGTTTTTGCCCCCAAAGTGGATAACCTCACATTTATCCACATTATACTGCATCTGCCATGCGTTTGCCGACTCACCTAACCTGTCCAAGTCACCCTGCAGCCTCTTAGCGTCCTCCTCACAGCACACACTGCCACCCAGCTTAATGTGATCTGCAAACTTGGAGATATTACACTCCATTCCTTCATCTAAATCATTAATGTATATTGTAAATAGCTGGGGTCCCAGCACTGAGCCCTGCGGCACCCCACTAGTCACTGCCTGCCATTCTGAAAAGGACCCGTTTATCCTGACTCTCTGCTTCCTGTCTGCCAACCAGTTCTCTATCCACGTCAGTACGTTACCCCCAATACCATGTGCTTTAATTTTGCACACCAATTTCTTGAGTGGGACCTTGTCAAAAGCCTTGTCCACTCTACCAGTTACATCCTCAAAAAATTCTAGAAGATTTGTCAAGCATGATTTCCCTTTCATAAATCCATGCTGACTTGGACCGATCCTGTCACTGCTTTCCAAATGCGCTGCTATTTCATCTTTAATAATTGATTCCAACATTTTCCTTGTGACTGATGTCAGGCTAACCGGTCTATAATTACCTGTTTTCTCTTCCTCCTTTCTTAAAAAGTGGTGTTACTTATGTGGTGTTACCCTCCAGTCCATAGGAACTGATCCAGAGTCGATAGAAGTTGGAAAATGATCACCAATGCATCCACTATTTCTCGGCCCACTTCCTTACTTCCTTAAGTCTGGGCTGCAGACTGTCAGGCCCCGGGGATTTATCGGCCTTCAATCCCATCAATTTCCCTAACACAATTTCCCGCCTGATAAGGATATCCTTCAGTTCCTCCTTCTCACTAGACCCTCAGTCCCCTAGTATTTCCAGAAGGTTATTTGTGTATTCCTTCGTGAAGACAGAACCAAAGTATTTGTTTAACTGGCCCGCCATTTCTTTGTTCCCCATTATAAATTCACCTGAATCTGACTGCAAGGGACCTACGTTTGTCTTCATTCATCTTTTTCTCTTCACATATCTATAGAAGATTTTGCAGTCAATTTTTATGTTCCTAGCAAGCTTCCTCTCATACTCTATTTTCCCCCTCTTAATTAAACCTTTTGTCCTCCTCTGCTGAATTACAAAATTCTCCCAGTCCTCAGGTTTGCCACTTTTTCTGGCAATTTATATGCCTCTTCCTTGGATTTAACACTATCCTTAATTTTCCTTGTTAGCCACGGTTGAGCCACCTTCCCCGTTTTATTTTTACTCCAGACAGGGATGTACAATTGTTGAAGTTCATCCATGTATTGCAGTTGTGTCAGAAATGTATTAACTAGCTGAGCTTGTAAGAAGGTGATGTGAAAATCGGCAGAATAGCAAAGCAGAGGTAAGCAGTCCAGATGTGGTGCTCCTTACAATTCATACATTTCCGAGGCTGTGGATTTCGAAAACTTGTTTCAACATTCTCTCTTCAGTTTCTGTAACTGCAGCAGGGATTTAATTGCGTAGAATTCTCTGTGCAAAAAAAGGCAACAGTAATCTCTGACCTGAAGTAATCCTGTTTTTAGTAGGTTTTAACACAAAGCTTCCGAATGGGTCTTGCAATAATATTTTGCCTGTAGAAGCCATGAGTTTGTAAAGAGATTGCTTTGTTCCCGGATTGGATGTTCGTGAATCCTCACATTTGTGTTGTGGAGGCTTCTGCTCCATAGTCACAAAAGCTGAGCTCAGAATCTCCATCCATTATTTTGACTTGAATTTCCAAAAAAATAACTGTTCTTGCTTGAGTGCTTTTGTTAGTAAACTGATATTGGAGGTGTAAGCGGACAGTGGTAACACGTCAACCCGTGAACAAAATGGGTAACATGTAGTGATTTGGGTCAGTTGAGTATAACCAGAGTAGCCTTGAGGAAGAGTTCATAAAGTGTATCCGGGATAGTTTCCTTGAACGTACGTTGCGGAACCAACCAGGGAGCAGGCTATCTTAGATCTGGTACTGTGTAATGAGACAGGATTAATAAATGATCTTCGAGTAAAGGATCCTCTAGGAATGAGTGACCATAACATGGTTGAATTTCAAATTCAGTTGGAGGGTGAGAAAGTTGGATCTCAAACCATTGTCCTAAGCTTAAATAAAGGAGACTACAAAGATATGAGGGCAGAGTTGGCTAATGTGGACCGGGAAAATAGATTGAAGTATGGAACGGTTGATGAGCAGTGGCAGACATTTAAGGATATATTTCATAACTTGCAACAAAAATATATACCAATGAGAAAGAACGTCTTCGTGTAAGTGAACAGCGTTTGGAATGGCCTTCTGGCTCGTGGAGACAAACTAGATTTTTGAGTCAGCATGGTGTGGGAATGGTCTGCAAAGATCAGCTACAACGCCCCTCCCCATCTGCTCCTATCCTGTGTGATCTCATCTCTCTCTCCAATTTTCTCTTCTCAAGGCATTACTTGATGCTGGGTTATAGTTCTCCTGGATATTTGGAGCCCTCTGGTTTCTTGCCATAGTGAGCATTGTAGTCAGCCTGAGCTTGCCTTCACCTGATGGTCACATGCATTTTCCGGCAGAGCTCTTTGGATTGCGATGAGCAGAAACCAAGATTTCCTTTGCGCTGGCTGCCACGGCCACATAGCACACGAGCTAACTGGACGCACTGAGTGTCAAAGCTGGGCCTTCGGATCAGTGTGGTTTAGTTGTGCAGTACATTAAGTGGGCCCAGGAGAGGTGTGAATCAGGGACCCAGACGAGGTGAAGGGCCCAGGGGCAACACGGGCCAGCCCATACTGCAATATGTGTGTGTAGCAGAGCTGGTCTCCAGTTAGTCTTGGGTAACCTTTGCCACTGGACCAAGACCTAGCTCTGTTAAGCCCGTATGATGGCTGGTGTGCAACGGTCACCACACGTTAAAAAAAATCCACGCACAGGCATCTTTCCACCCTTCGCGATGTAGTTCGGGACCTGGAATATCAGATCCTTCATTGAAACGCCTGTGAACTCATCCCTTTTTAGCGTGGAAGCAAGTCATCCTCGCTTTGAGGGACTGCCTATGATGATGATGATGAAGTGGAGTCTTTACTCTCAAGCCAATTGAGTGAGTGGATTTCTATTTCCTGTATCACAGTTAAATAAATGTTATTGAATTGCTAAAATTAAATAACTGATCATTATACATTTGCTGAAGGATTTCAAAATTCTACAAAGCAATCCTGAATAGCCTGGATTCTGATCGAAATCCATGTGTACACACAGTGGTTGTTCCGACTGTTTAGAATCAGTTAAATCAATTTTTTTTTTCAGTTTCTTTTTGTTTGCCTCCCTGGTAGCTGTTGCATATAATATTTTTAATAAAAATTTATTTTGGTTGTTTAATAGATTCCAGAATATTGCAGAGTGCTGGAGGAGAGTGAGATATCGGAGCACTGCTTCGATCTAATCTTTGCCTTTGATGAGATTGTCGCTCTCGGTTACCGTGAGAATGTCAACCTAGCCCAGATCCGAACGTTCACAGAAATGGACTCCCACGAAGAAAAAGTTTTCCGGGCAGTTCGCGAGGTAATTGAGATAGAAATGAATACAATGCAGGGGTGTGCAGTCAAACTGTGGAGCCCAGAAGTATGAAGGGGTGGGGTATCAAACTGTTTCAATTAACATTATTGTCGTAGTGTCTATTAACTGGTACAGAATTATGTACAATTTACTGCACAGAAACTGGCCATTCAGCCCAGCTGGTCTATGTTCGTGTTCCATGCTCCACACGAGCCTCCTCCCACCCTACTTTATCTCCCCCTATCAGCATATCCTTCTATTCCTTTCTCCCTCATATACCTATCTAGGTTCCCTGAAATGTATCTATGCTATTCGCCTCAACTACTCTGTGGTTGCAAGTTCCACATTCTCACCACTCAATAGAATTTTAACCTAAAAAAGTGGGGTACAAATAACCCTGACTTTGTCCAAATGCGGACAGAGAATGTATATGATTACAAATGAAGAAAAGTCAGGGTAGATTTTTAAAGTTAGGATCAGTATTTTAATGCAATGTTTAGAAGTGGCTCAGTGGGTAACTCTCGCCTCGGAGTTGAAGCCCTAATCCAGATTCGTGAGCACATAATCTACACTGACAGTCTAGTGCCATACTGTGGGTGTGCTGCACTGTTGGAGGCACTGTCTTTTGGATGGTTAACCCGAGGTCCCTTCAAGTAGACGTAAAATATCTTTTGGCACTATTCAAAGAAGAGCTCACCCCGTCTCCCAGCCAACATTTATCTCTCAACCAACGTCACGGAAACAGATTATCTGGCTATTTACATAGAATTACATAGAATATAGAGCGCAGAAACAGGCCATTTGACCCAACTAGTCTGTGCTGGTGTTTGTGCTCCAAACATTTATCTCATGTGGGACTTTGCTGTGCACACATTGGCTGCTGTCTTTGTCTACATTACAACAGTGACTGCACTTAAAAAGTTGTTAGCTTTCACTACTTTAGGGTATGTGAAAGGGGCTATATAAATGAATATTCGGTCATTTTTCGATAGAAATACATTTTTAAGAACAGCTTGTAGTTGAATGTTTCAAGCTGTAGAAAGCTAACTCTCTGTGCAAGTCAATATAAATTGAAATTGAGCCTTTGAAGATGCCATTGTGTTGAATAATGTTGAAAGTTTGGTCTTGGGAATCAGAAGTACTGAAGGGGGCCTCATCATTGATTGGTTAGCCATTGACCTTTCACTTCTTGGATCCGAGTTCAAACCCAGCCCGGGCTGATGGGGTAAAATACATCTATCTCTTGGTCTGTAAAGCTCCTACATAAAATTAGTTTGTGGCAGTCTAAATCCATTTATTTGTGCTGCTGAAAAGGCCAGTTTCGTTGCCCATCCCAAATTGCCCTGAGATGGTGGTGGCAGGCCAACACCTTGAACTGAGGCAGTCCTAAGCGATGTTGGGTAAGAAATTATAGTTCTTTGACCCAACGACAACGAATGAGAGAGATTTGGTCAGGTTCCAGTGATGTTAAATGCAATCAAAATGGCTACGGGATGAGAGAAGGGGTAACCATCCATGGCTGACTAGGGATATAAGGGATGGTATCAAAGTGAAAACAAGGACATACAATGTGGCCAAGACTAGTGGGAGGCCGGAGCATTGGGAAATTATTAAAAGCCAGCAAAGAACGACTAAAAAAAGATAGAGGGGGAAGATAGATTATGAAAGTAAACTAGCACAAAATATTAAAAACAGATAAGATGAGTTGCTACAGGTACATAAAAAGGAAAAGAGTGGCTAAAGTAAATGTTGGTCCCCTAGAGGATGAGACTGGAGAATTAATAAGAGAACAGGGAAATGGCAGAGACATTGAACAAATATTTTGTATCGGTCTTCATGGTAGAAGACACTAAAAACATCCCAATATTGAATAATCAAGGGGCTATAGGGAGGGAGGAACTTAATACTATCACTGATGAAGTAGTACTCGGTAAAATAATGGGACTAAAGGCGAACAAGTTCCCTGGACCTAATGGCTTACATCCTAGGGTCGTAAAAGAAGTGGCTGCAGAGATAGTGGATGCATTGGTTGTAATCTACCAAAATTCCCTGGATTCTGGGACAGTCCCAGCGGATTGGAAAACCGCAAATGTAACGCCCCTATTTAAAAAAGGAGGCAGACAAAAAATAGGAAACTATAGACCAGTTAGCCTAACATCTATCGTTGTGGAAAATGTTGGAGTTCATTATTAAGGAAGTAGTCGCGGGACGTTTGCAAAAGCATAATTCAATCAAGCAGAAACAGCATGGTTTTATGAAAGGGAAATCATGTTTGACAAATTTGCTGGAGTTCTTTGAGGATGTAACAAGCAGAGTGGATAAGGGGGAACCAGTTTATGTAGTGTATTTGGATTTCCAGAAAGCATTTGACAAGGTGCCACATAAAAGATCACTGCACAAGATAAAAGTTCACAGGGTTGGGGGTAATATATTAGTATGGATAAAGGATTGGCTAACTAACAGAAAACGGAGACTTGGGATAAATGGATTATTTTCCAGTTGGCAAACAGTAACTAGTAATGGAGTGCCACAGGGATCAGTGCTGGGGCCTCAACTATTTATAATTTATATTAATGACTTAGATGAAGGGACCGAGTGTAATGTAGCCAAGTTTGCTGATGATACAAAGATGGATGGGAAAGCAAATTGTGAGGAGGACACAAAGAACTTGCAAAGGGATATAGAGCTAAGTGAGTGAGCAATAAGGTGGCAGATGGAGTATATTGTGGGAAAATGTGAGGTTACATCAGAACATAAGAAATAGGAGCAGGAGTAGGCCATACTGCCCCTCGAGCCTGCTCTGCTATTTAATACGATCATGGCTGATCCGATCATGGACTCAGCTCCACTTCCCTGCCCGCTCTCCATAACCCCTTATTCCCTTATCGTTTAAGAAACTGTCTATTTTTGTCTTAAATTTATTCAATGTCTCAGCTTCCACAGCTTTCTGAGGCAGCGAATTCCACAGATCCACAACCCTCTGAGAAGAAATTTCTCCTCATCTCTGTTTTAAATGGGCGGCCCCTTATTCTAAGATTATGCCCTCTAGTTCTAGTCTCCCCCATCAGTGAAAACATCCTCTCTGCATCCACCTTGTCAAGCCCCCTCATAATCTTATACGTTTCGATAAGATCACCTCTCATTCTTCTGAATTCCAATGAATAGAGGCCCAACCTACTCAACCTTTCCTAATAAGTCATCTCTGGAATCAACCTTGTGAACCTTCTCTGAACTGCCTCCTTTTGTAAATATGGAAACCAAAACTGCACGCAGTATTCCAGGTGTGGCCTCACCAATACCCTGTATAACTGTAGCAAGACTTCCCTGCTTTTATACGCCATCCCCTTTGCAATAAAGGCCAAGATTCCATTGGCCTTCCTGATCACTTGCTGTACCTGCATACTAACCTTTTGTGTTTCATGCACAAGTACTCCCAGGTCCCGCTGTACTGCAGCACTTTGCAATCTTTCTCCATTTAAATAATAACTTGCTCTTTGATTTTTCCTGCCAAAATGCATGACCACACACTTTCCAACATTATATTCCATCTGCCAAATTTTTGCCCACTCAGCCTGACTATGTCCTTTTGCAGATTTTTTGATTGTCCTCTCCCACTTTGTATCGCTGGTAAACTTGGCTACGTTACACTCAGTCCCTTCCTCCAAGTCGTTAATATAGATTGTAAATAGTTGGGGTCCCAGCACTGATCCCTGTGGCACCCCACTAGTTACTGATTGCCAACCCAAGAATAAACCATTTATCCCTACTCTCTGCTTTCTGTTTGTTATCCACTTCGGCAGAAAAAATAAAAAAGCAAATTATAATTTAAATGGAGAAAAATTGCAAATTGCTGCAGTATAGAGGGACCTGGGGGTCCTTGTGCATGAAACACAAAAAGTGAGTATGCCGGTACAGCAATAATCAGGAAGGCAAATGGAATATTGGCCTTTATTGCCAGGGGGATAGAGTATAAAAGCAGAGAAGTCCTGCTACAATTGTACAAGGTATTGGAGTACTGTGTACAGTTTTGATCTCCGTATTTAAGGAAGATATACTTGAATTGGAGGCTGTTCAGAGAAGGTTTACTAGGTTGATTCCAGAGATGAGGAGGTTGACTTATGAAGATAGGTTGAGTAGGTTTGACCTATACTCATTGGAGTTCAGAAGAATGAGAGGTGATCTTATCGAAACACATGATAATGAGGGAGCTTGACAAGGTGGATGCAGAGAGGATGTTTCCACTCAGGGGAAACTAAAACTAAGGGACATAGTCTCAGAATAAGGGGCCGCCCATTTAAAACTGAGATGAGGAGGAATTTCTTCCCTGAGGGAATTCTCTGCCCAGAGAGCTGTTGAGACTGGGTCATTGAATATATTTAAGGCGGTGATGGACAGATTTTTGAGCGATAAGGGAGTAAAGGGTTATGGGGAGCGGGCAGGGAAGTGGAGCTGAGTCCATGATCAGATCAGCCATGATCTTATTAAATGGAGGAGCAGATTCAAGGAGCCAAATGGCCAACTCCTGTTACTGTTCCTATTTCTTATGTTCTTATGAGAAATAGTCACATTAGTGCAGTAGGGAGGGCTCCTCTGAAGTTAGAAACATAGAAACATAGAAAATAGGTGCAGGAGTAGGCCATTCGGCCCTTCTAGCCTGCACCGCCATTCAATGAGTTCATGGCTGAACATTCAACTTCAGTACCCCATTCCTGCTTTCTTGCCATACCCCTTGATCCCCCTAGTAGTAAGGACCTCATCTAACTCCTTTTTGAATATATTTAGTGAATTGGCCTCAACAACTTTCTGTGGTAGAGAATTCCACAGGTTCACCACTCTCTGGGTGAAGAAGTTCCTCCGCATCTCGGTCCTAAATGGCTTACCCCTTATCCTTAGACTGTGACCTCTGGTTCTGGACTTCCCCAACATTGGGAACATTCTTCCTGCATCTAACCTGTCTAACCCCGTCAGAATTTTAAATGTTTCTATGAGGTCCCCTCTCATTCTTCTGAACTCCAGTGAATACAAGCCCAGTTGATCCAGTCTTTCTTGATAGGTCAGTCCCGCCATCCCGGGAATCAGTCTGGTGAACCTTCGCTGCACTCCCTCAATAGCAAGAATGTCCTTCCTCAGGTTAGGAGACCAAAACTGTACACAATACTCCAGGTGTGGCCTCACCAAGGCCCTGTACAACTGTAGCAACACCTCCCTGCCCCTGTACTCAAATCCCCTTGCTATGAAGGCCAACATGCCATTTGCTTTCTTAACCGCCTGCTGTACCTGCATGCCAACCTTCAATGACTGATGTACCATGACACCCAGGTCTCTTTGCACCTCCCCTTTTCCTAATCTGTCACCATTCAGATAATAGTCTGTCTCTCTGTTTTTACCACCAAAGTGGATAACCTCACATTTATCCACATTATACTTCATCTGCCATGCATTTGCCCACTCACCTAACCTATCCAAGTCGCTCTGCAGCCTCACAGCATCCTCCTCGCAGCTCACACTGCCACCCAACTTAGTGTCATCCGCAAATTTGGAGATACTACATTTAATCCCCTCATCTAAATCATTAATGTACAGTGTAAACAGCTGGGGCCCCAGCACAGAACCTTGCGGTACCCCACTAGTCACTGCCAACATTCTCATATTATCTCCCCTGTCTCGCCTAGGGAAAGATTGATTGTGACTGACTAAAGAGAAAAGTGTTCCATTTACTGCATGCTGGGCACAAAATGAAAGCAGCGTTCGTGGTCCATATTCTGTGCTTTTGCAAGTTTTTGATGTACGGAATTGTTTCCTTTTGGGCTGTGACGAGTTGATTTTGCATTTCCTGTTCAGACGCAAGAGCGTGAAGCAAAGGCGGAGATGCGTCGGAAAGCCAAGGAGTTACAGCAGGCTCGCAGAGACGCTGAGCGGCAAGGCAAGAAAGTTCCTGGCTTTGGTGGGTTTGGCAGTGGAGGAATGTCTGGCGGCTCTGCGGCATCCATGATAACCGACGCCATCATCGAACCAGAGAAGCCAAAGGTGACGCCAGCGATAATGAGGTAGGTTGCAGTTTTCTAATGTTTCACGAGGCCTTATTAATGCAGAAAATCCTATTTTGTCTTTCCGATCCAGCTGCTGACCATATGTTGCATGGATATGACTGACATTTGCTTTTTGAGAAAGTGCTGTGTGGGGGTACTCATTATCTGTGGGCCACGCTGCTATACTTGACTTCTGTGATGCATCGTGCAATTTAAGTTAGTTTGCTAACTGCAGTTACTATTAATTTCAATGACAAAGGAATGGATAACAACCAATCCGGGTTTAGAAATTAATTGGGGTAAAAATTGGAAACTGAGCAGTGGTTAGAGGTAGAGAGTCAGAAAGTACTGGTTAGGTGAGCGCAAGGCTCGGCTTCAAAAGCCTGTAGGAGGAAGGGGAGACCGAAGAAGGCGAGAGGTTCCACCTCTCTGATCTACGGTGAGAGTGACATGGGAGGTGACACAATGAGTCATAATTTCAACAGTGAGAACGTAGGAAGGATGAGGACCATGCAGCATGGCCCATTGGGGTTCTCGGGGATTGTTGGAATGTCTCCACACTGTACTACACTTTTAGTTTCACCCTCCTTGACATTGATGAAACAAATAATCAGAGTAAAGAGGCTGTACCTCAGGAGGTCTTCAGGATTAACAAAATTCTGGAATACAGCATTTTATGACCCTTATCAAACAAGTGTACTGTCACACTGCAGTGATGCTAATGTAGAAAGTGGTGTACCATTTACATCTGTCTTTTACCCTCGTTGTCAGTGACTCGCACAGGGTCCCCTTCTATCTCACCACCTCTTTCCTGTAGGTTTATAGGTAATCAAAGAATTAGCATTAAGGTACAAGTTGTGCATTTGATTTTAGTGTGTGTGTGTGTGTGTGTGTGTGTGTGTGTGTTTTAACCTGGTATGTTTGCTGGGATAGTCGTGGGTCGGTGCACTCTTAGCTTTTACTCAGCAGGGCTGCTGTCAGCTGCTTGATTGCCTTTCACACTTCTAATGCATCAGGTGAATGAAGTGGGCTCCAATATAGAACCGACCAATGTGACCAGGATCTCACTTACCCTTTGCACTCTGACTGACAGTTGAAGAACAGGGTTACCAAAGGTCAGATTTCCTGACCTGTCTCCTATTTACCTTTTTTTTTTAAAAGGGCGCTTGCATCATCTCAGCAGAACTGCTCTATTCTTTTCCAGATGTGTAACAAAGACTACTTTAAATTAAGAACAAACATTGGCCAGTTACCAGTGCAGGTTTGGGTCAGACTAGTACGGTTAACATTCTGATCCGCGACTGCGGGCATATTGGCTCATTGCCGACTATGAATCTTTTCTATAAAAAAAATCTTTTAAAAGGATTAGCTATTGAACGTGTCTGGAACCACTTGAGTGAAGAAATAATGGTGTTGACCAATATTCCCTTTAAGCTGCGCTCCAGGGATCCTGCACAGTCGGTGAGCGGCTTTTACATTGGAAAATAAAAGTGGATGTGCAAACTTGCGAATGGCTGCGCAGCCCGTTAAACGGTCCACACGATTCCAAAACAACAAAATTCCCGTAGAGTTCCCGTAGCTTTCCTTACTTGCCAGTAGAGACCCTGTTAAATAACTGTTGCTGGCTAGCCTGAAGGAGTTAATCCGTTCCTTTGGCCTGTTTCAGTTTCTGCATAATGTGAGTTGTGATAAATATTATAGACCAAACCTGTGCCATTTTAAACCCATCATCACTTAATTGTGTTCTCTTGTGGATTAAGGGCTGATGCAGCAGGTCTTGCGTGTGAAGCTGGTTTATATATAATCAGGTATGGTTTGCTTCAATTGCTCTCAGTAATGCATGGGGAGGGGGGGCCCTTCCTGCAGCACCCAGTACACAATAGCCCATTCAGTTGAAGGCCTATTTTTTTTATTTCCCCATTATTCAGATTGCTTCTGCTTACCTTGGCTTGACTGTGGTGTCGCTGTCTGCATTGTAGACTAAACCGTTTACAGATTTATGTTGGTACAGATGGTGTACTGAACCAAGCATTTTTGGGGAAGTACTGCATTGTCACGAATGTTTGTTCTGTTATCTGTGCAAGAACTGATAGAATTACATTGGCAAATGTGAACATTTTGTTGGCATGTTGTGTGGTTAGCTGGTCGATGAGCTCATTGTTACATCCAGGGTTTAAGCCAGTTACCTCTCAAAGTCTAAAGTGAAGGCTTCTCTCTTTCTTCCCTCAGACCTTCTGGCCCAAGCAAGGCCTTAAAGCTCGGGGCAAAGGGAAAAGATGTGGAGAATTTCGTAGACAAGCTGAAATCAGAAGGAGAACACATCAGTTCCTCAACAAAGCGTTCGTCAGAAGCCATTAAAGTGCTGTCACCTCCTGTTAATGTAGAAAGGTGGGTGATGGTCTTGCTTTGCTCTGAATGCAGTCTGTGCAAATCTACCAATTTCCGTAGGTGTGCCATTTTAATACTAAATATACAGTTTTCTTATAACTGTCAAACCATCGTTCCAAACCACTATGGTCAATGGGGAGAGAAAGCTACCAGGATTTCAACTATTACCAGTATGTCAGGAGTCGAGTTGTCTCTCCTCGGTGCTGTACTCACAGAGGGAGCTTGGGGAGAAATGTGCACAGTTTTGTTGAACGGTGTGCTAATATTGTAATAATAACTATTATTTCTAGACTCGACTATTCCAATGCTCTCTTGGCCGGCCTCCTGCCTTGCACACTCCGTGAACATTACCGACTGTACCCCAACTCGCAGCTAGTCCCTTTCATCCCCCATCCCCTGTGCTCGCTGACCTCCATTGGCTCCTGGTCCGGCAATGCCTTGATTTTAAAATTCTCATCTATGTTTTCAGATCCCTCCATGGTCTTCACCTCTCCCTATCTCTGCAACCTCCTTCAGTCCGATAACCCTCCGAGATCTTTGCACTCCTCCAGTTCTGGCCTCTTCAGCATCCCTGATTTTCTTTGCTCCTCCATTGGTGGCTGTGCCTTCAGCTGCCTGGGACCCGAAGCTCTGGAATTCCCTCCCTAAACCTCTCTTCCTTTAAGACACTCCTTAAAACCTACCTCTTTGTCCAAGCCGTTGATCATCTCCTTGTGCGGCTTGGTGCCAAATTTTGTTTGATAAAGCTCCTATGAAATACCTTGGGATGTTTTATTCGGTTAAAAGCGCTATATAAATGCAAGTTGTTCTATGTGAAGCGAGTTGGGCAGAATCGATCCGGATCCTAATATCTGATCCAATCACCTGACCTAATACCTCCTTATGTGGCTCGGTGTCTAATTTTGTTGAAAGCTACTGTAGGATGTTACTACTATGTTAAAGGCGTTATTTAAATGCAAGTTTTTCTAACGTGGCAAATGTTGATGTGGGATTTATTTTCATGCTGAAAGGGCAACACAAAATCAGTTTTTAAAAAAAAAAACAACTCTATCTGTCTGAAGTGTCTAATACAGAGAATGAATTCTATAAACTAGTAAAAGCTTTGAGTAGCCAGTTACCTGAGCAACCAGACAGTGACATGCGCATGTGAGCAACTGACTTTCCCTCCAGGAGGACCTTCCAAGAACCAATCTGTAGGGTTTTTTTATTATAAAAGTGTCCTTTTCCTTTGAGGATTAATGACTTAACTAATACATCCTAGAGAGATCATTGGGTATAATTAACTGCAGGCAGCATGCAATAATGAAACACTTTCACTTGTATCTTGCATGAATGTTTTTTTCACAAAGGCCTTGGAAGAAAGGTTAAGTGTGTTAGTCAGTTTTGTGTTCTTCATTTCTTCTTTACTCGGAGGCCACAGGATAGAACCCTGGAACCTGGGTTCACTAACCCGGTCCAGAATGTACTGTCTGCTGGTTGAGAGAGTCCTGTGTGAAATGATTTCAAGTAGACTCAATCCAATTGTTGGTGGGTATGGACCTCCAGCACAAACCTGTCACTAATTGGCATCTCCTTTAGTGAGGCTGCAGGACAACTGGTGTGGGAAGTGGCCAATTGCCGTGCTGCTGTAATACGGGGTGCTTCTGAGGTTGGCTGAGAGACACATTGGGGCTATGTAGAACAAATTTTACTCTGCACCTGACCACAGCGTGGCCCATGATGTGAAGTGGAGTGGTGGCTCTACTGCCGCCATTGGACCAAGCGACATGGCCATTTCCACTTGCGCTGTCTATGTCGTATCGCAAGCATCGAGTTGCAGGACAGGATGCGGAACCACTGACAACCTTGAGCACTGCAATATAACTGGAACTGAGGCCACGATCAAACGGTTGCATTGGTGTCGTTCACAGTCTGGACGTCACAACAGAGCTGGCCAGATAAAGACACACTTGGGGCTGCATTCAAATCCTGCAATATTATCCCGACCCTGGGAAGACAGGCAGTGATGGCAGTGACGCCGTCCAGTCGATTCGAATGAATGTAATGTTGCGGAGTCTGGCTGCCATGCGCTGGACAGGCCAGGCAACGGCTCATTTGGCTTTCAGTGCGATAGCTGCGGCCATATAAGCGCGCACACAGCAACCAAGACCCATGCGTCGATTCGATAGGTCACTCCGCCACTCCATCGCCTGGATTAGGAATGTTTGCTACTGACACTAAGTAGTTCAACTGGCAAGTGTTCTCTTTCCCAGCACCAGCTGCCCTATCTGATGAACAGAAGCTTCAAAGTTTTAAGAAAATGGATTGCAGTCTTTGTTGGCTACTGCCAGTTCAAGAACTTTCACATGCGTTGAACCGTTGGTAATCTGTTGTTTGTTTTCTGGTCTTTGTAATCAAAAAAACTAGTTTCAAACGGTGATATTCTGGTTACATTTTTCTCATCACTGCTGATCTTTTCCTCTACTTTAATCCCTGACCCCAAAGGTACTTCAACTATTTTTCTCTATCCTGACTTGAAGATGCTGATTCCTTGCTCGGGGTCCTGCCATGTGTGTGTCTTGATCAGTGTTGTCAAGTTCTTTGACTGCATTCCCATCCTCTCCAAACGTTCACATGTGCAGGCATTCCAGCCAGGGTGGCTGGGTTAGGAAAGAGATCACTCGGGGCCAATTGTCCGTCTTTCTGATGCGAGCAGCTAACTCGGCATAGGCTGGTGTTCAATCTTACAGCACCCTGCTCCGCACGTCTTCAGTCCCTTACTGGGCAGTGCCAAAGTTTGTCTTCGGTACTCTGTTTAATACTTTGAAAATTACTCCCATGTGTTAATTCTGTAGGATGGATAAGGCACAAGTGTCAGCCATGTTTACAATTCCCCTTTATGGTGAGTTATGGAACTGAGCTTACAGTTCAGTGATTTTTGTTATTTATTTGCATATATGTGGACAAAGCGTCAGACGAGAGTGCTGTCAACAGGAGCCAAGCTGACACTGAAGGTTGTCGGTTCAAACTCAAACTTGGCACGTAATCCAGGCTGGCACGTAGGTGCTGCATTGTCAGAGGGGCCATCTTTCAGATGACCTATTAAAACCTGCCTTCTCAGGTGAATGTAAACGTTTCCATCCGTATTATTCAAAGAGCAAATGTTCTCTGTGCCCTGTGAACATTCCTCCTCTAACCAAAATTGCTAAAATGAATTACTTGGTCTTCTCATTTCCTGGTTATGGGATCTTGCTGTGTGATTGTCTATGCAACAATAATTGCACTTCAGAAGTGATGCATGGGTTGTGAAGAGTTTTGGGATATGATGAGATGCTATATGAATGCAAGTTCTCTGTATCTTCAATGCTACCAACTAATATTTTACACTGGAGTTTAGAAGGATGAGAGGGGATCTCATAGAAACTTCCAAGATTCTGACGGGACTGGACAGGTTAGATGCGGGAAGAATGTTCCCGATGTTGGGGAAGTCCAGAACCAGGGGACACAGTCTTAGGATAAGGGGTAGGCCATTTAGGACTGAGATGAGGAGAAACTTCTTCACTGAGAGTTGTTAACCTGTGGGATTCCCTACCGCAGAGTGTTGTTGATGCAGGTCATTGGATATATTCAAGAGGGAGTTAGATGTGGCCCTTACGGCTAAAGGGATCAAAGGGTATGAAGAGAAAGCAGGAAAGGGGTACTGAGGTGAATGATCAGCCATGATCTTATTGAATGGTGGTGCAGGCTCGAAGGGCCGAATGGCCTACTCCTGCACCTATTTTCTATGTTTCTATGTTTATAGTAATAATCCGGCTTCTTATCATTGCAATATGAATCCTTCAGGACTGATGTGCCTTCTCTTGTAACTTTTACAGCGTACATCTGAAGATTGAAGAGAAGATATCACTGATATGTGGTCGGGATGGTGGCTTGCAAAACATGGAGGTACACGGCATGATCATGCTGCGGGTTAGCGATGAAAAGCAGGGGAGAATTCGTCTTCAAGTGGAGAACGATGACAAAAAGGGAGTTCAGCTACAGGTAAAGGCAATGACCTATTCATGTGGATGAGTCTTGTTTCAATCATTTGTGGTTGTTGGGGTGGTACCTTTTTTTTTTATATAAACCCCTCAGTATTTTTCTCTGTGTTGTCAACCTGCTCCTCCCGATCCCTCCCCTCCTCTCCCCGGCTGCTGCTTGTGAAAATGTTAACTCCTTGCTGAGGTATGGCTCTACAGGCACCAGTCAGCTCCAGTGCCTTGTGAGCCTTGATTGTGAGTGTTGGCAAGCCATTGAACCATCGAGAGCAGCACAGCCGAGGCAGATCCTGTCCTTGCTTGACTTCTCTACAGGCACCTATACAGACAGTGGTCACTGGATAGCGAATCAGGAGGGGAAATACAGCCTGATTTTGCTCTTGGCTTTGAGTCCAATTGCAGTGCACCATTCTCGGCTAACATCCCTCTTAGCGCCCTAGATTTTGGATCGAACCTGGTGCTGTCCCAATCGGTGTGGCTGTGTCACCCAGTAACCCTGATCGGGGCTGTCCGTAAGTATGGGTGCGTCACCCAGTAACCTGATCGGGGCTGTCCATAAGTATGGGTGCGTCACCCAGTAACCTGATCGGGGCTGTCCGTAAGTATGGGTGCGTCACCCAGTAACCTGATCGGGGCTGTCCGTAAGTATGGGTGCGTCACCCAGTAACTTGATCGGGGCTGTACCTAAGTATGGGTGCGTCACCCAGTAACTTGATCGGGGCTGTACGTAAGTATGGGTGCATCACCCAGTAACCTGATCGGGGCTGTACGTAAGCATGGGTGCGTCACCCAGTAACTTGATCGGGGCTGTACCTAAGTATGGGTGCGTCACCCAGTAACTTGATCGGGGCTGTACCTAAGTATGGGTGCGTCACCCAGTAACCTGATCGGGGCTGTCCGTAAGTATGGGTGCGTCACCCAGTAACCTGATCGGGGCTGTCCGTAAGTATGGGTGCGTCACCCAGTAACTTGATCGGGGCTGTACCTAAGTATGGGTGCGTCACCCAGTAACTTGATCGGGGCTGTACGTAAGTATGGGTGCGTCACCCAGTAACCTGATCGGGGCTGTATGTAAGCATGGGTGCGTCACCCAGTAACCTGATCGGAGCTGTCCGTAAGTATGGGTGTGTCACCCAGTAACCTGATCGGGGCTGTACCTAAGTATGGGTGCATCACCCAGTAACCTGAACGGGGCTGTCCGTAAGTATGGGTGCGTCACCCAGTAACCTGATCGGGGCTGTCCGTAAGTATGGGTGCGTCACCCAGTAACCTGATCGGGCTGTCCGTAAGTATGGGTGCGTCACCCAGTAACCTGATCGGGACTGTCCATAAGTATGGGTGCATTACTCATTGTAACCCTGATCGGGACTGTCCCAGTCAGTATGGCTATGACGCACCCATACTTACGGACAGCCTGATCAGGTTACTGGGTGACGCACCCATGCTTACTATAACCCTGTTGTAATCAGAAGGAGAACACATCAGTTCCTCAACAGGAATCCTATGGCAGTATTAAAAAATTCACTAATGTTTGTTCATTTTGTAAGATTTTGTTTGATTATTGTGCTCTTAAAATTGCAAGAAAATCAAAGTGGTCTGGAGCCCAGCAACTGTTCAAATCCCACTGGCAGTCACGTTTTTTCTTTTTTATGGTTGTGATTTGCTTCAGGGACATTGCGGGATTTTGTTCTCCTGAAGATGGTGCATGCAGTTTCTGTCTGCAATAACGAGCCCTCTCGGAAGCGGCCTTATATGGAGGTGTGTGAGGGATTTAACGGGGTTTAAAAGCTGAACCCTAAATTTGTCTGTTGCTTTAGTGTCTCGGCAAGAGGACACACTGTTAATGTGTGTGGGTTGAAGAGTAATGACCAGAAACATTTCTTTACACAGAGGGTGATGAGCAGTTGGACTGGGTTGCCAAGCAGGGTGGTTGAGAGCAAGACAGGGGAGACTTACTTCAAAAATGGGTTCTCTAATGGTGGGGATAGTGTTGTAGGCAGGATGCAATTAAATGGACTATGGGTTTTTTCCCAATCTTAACTTGAGATCGTGTAAAGCCTGTGTTTCGTGCTTTTGGAACATGAGAAAATGGGATCAGTTAACTTGGTGCAGGACATTGCTTAGACCCATGACTTTCTTGGGCCGTATGGTTCCAATACCACCCTACTTAACTCATTCAATTTGCTAAGCCTTGGTCGAGCTACCCCATCCCTGGTTTCCAGATTGTCTTTTGATTTTTTTTTAAAATTTGAAACAGTAGAAAAATCTAACTGGGAAGCTGAAAAAATAAATGCACCGCCAGCTTTTAGGAACTCAGAACTGGAATTGAGATAACACCGCCATTTAGTTGCGGGCTTAACCTTTGTTGTGCCTTTGTCTCCAGACTCATCCAAATGTGGATAAGAAGCTTTTCACTACAGACTCTGTGATTGGCCTAAAGAACCCCGAGAAATCCTTCCCACTGAATAACGATGTCGGAGTCCTGAAGTGGAGGTTGCAAACTAATGATGATGCCTTTATTCCCCTCACCAGTAAGTTATTAAATCTGGACTGGCGATTAACACTTTGCATGATGAGAGAAAATGTGCCAAGTATTTCCAGAAATGATCATTTACTTAGTCCAAGTATTGGAACGGTTGCAGCATGCAGTGTGTTGTATTTTGATAATTGCCTCTTGGAACATCCCTGATTTCCATCGCTCCACTGTTGTTGGCTGTGCTATCAGCTCTGGAATTCCCTCCATAGATCTCTCTCCTCCTTTAAAGATGCTCCTTTAAAAACTACCTATTTGACCAAGCTTTTGCTCACCTGTCCTAATACCTCCTTATGTGGCTCGGTGTCAAAGTCCTGTGAAGCGCTTTGGGACGCTTTGCTACATGCCGGCACTATATGTGCCATAATCATTAATGAGCAGACCAGTGTGTTAGTATCAAGTGATTTCTGCGCTCAGGATTTAGTCCACGCAGTGAGTTCCTGATTACTGACTAGTGGTCACAGGAATAACGCTGTGTGTTCTGTGAAGGTGATACAAGCTCTACTCATTTTCTGTAAAATGCTGTGAATGTTTAGTAATGAATGTTATTGAGCAGTGTTGATTCTTCACTTCTGTGACAGAACTGAATGGCAGAACAGGCTTGGACATTCTAAGAGTCGGCACGGGCACGCTGGGCCGAATGTCCCCGTTCTGTGCTGTAAGATTCTCCATGGGGCTGAAAGGCCTACTCCCGTCTCTGTCCCTGAGAAAGTCACGATTCAAAGTTAAGTGATAGCTGTCGTCTTCAGGGTGTTTTGATTACTTTCTCTTTCTGACTTAGTTAACTGCTGGCCTTCGGAGAGTGCCACTGGTTGCGACGTAAATATTGAGTACGAGCTGCAGGAGACCAGTCTGGAACTAAACGACGTGGTCATCTCCATTCCCGTTCCGTAAGTTTCTTTGCAGCATGAAGTGTTTATTTTTCTCAGTTTTACCACTCAGCCCCTCCTACTGATGAGGCAGCTTTCCACATCTCAGCCTAGCCAATGAGAGTTGGCTGTCCAAAGGAACTATCACAGCTGACTAATGTGATAAATACAGCGTGGTGCTTTTTAACCTTTGAACCAGTCAGATGGACCCCAGTTGTCCTTTCTGGTCCTTGTACACTCGTGTACCTCCCCATTTTAAAAACGGGATATGCTCAGCAGGTCAGGCATTATCTGTGGAGAGAGAAACAGTTAACGTTTCAGGTCGGTGACCTTTCACCATTGACCTGAAACGTTAACACTTTCTCTCTCCACAGAAACTCCCTGACCTGCTGAACATTTCCAGCATTTTCTGTTTTTATTTCAGCTTTCCAACATTTGCAGTATTTTGCTTTCGTACCTCTGTATTTAAATAGTTTAAAAAATGTTATATTGACGTTAATGTTACAGTAATAAAGCTATTAAAGAAGCAAAATACTGTGAATGCTGGAATCGGAAATAAAAGTGGAAAATGCTGGAAATCTCAGCAGGTCAGGCAGCATCTGTGGAGATAAAAACAATTAACGTTTCAGGTCGATGACCCTTCGACAGAACTGGCGTGTGTTCGAAAAGAACATATTCTTAAGGAGAACTCAAAGGGGGAGGGGAAGGAAGAATAAAAGGGAAGGTCTGTGATAGGGTGGAAGGCAGGAGAGATTAGAGAGACAAAAGGGATGATGGGCCGAATTGAAATGGTAATGACAGAAGTTAGAAAAAGGTTAGTCTAGATCGGGTGTGAATGGCAGAATAATGACCAGCTGCCATTGGAGACAAAGAGAAGGAAAACATAAGATCGAGAGGGAGGGGGCAGGGAGCCAAAAATGGGCAGGGGTTATGGTCTGAAATTGTTGAACTCGATGTTGAGTGCGGAAGGCTGTAAAGTGCCTAAACGAAAGATGAGGTGCTGTTCCTCGAGCTTGCGTTGAGCTTCATTGGTACAGTGTTCGAAGGCCGAGGATGGAGATGTGGGAGTGGAGTCGGGAATTAAAGTGATAAGTGACCGGAAGCTCGGGGTCGCACTTACGGGCTGAATGGAGGTGCTCCGTAAAGCGGTCACCCAATGTGTGTTTGGTCTCCCCTGACATCCAACTAAGTGCACCAGTGTAGTGCGATTTATTTTAGTGGCACAATATGTGAGCTATAAACTTTAATTTAAAAAAAAAAATCTGCTGGCCAAGAAATTTGGAATTGCTCGAGGGAGGAGGAATTCTGTAAATGAATGTTTGCCAGACCCCACTATACTGACCGTCCTCTTCCATTTTACCTAGGGCTGGTGTTGGCGCCCCATTAATTGGTGAACTCGATGGCGAGTATCGCCACGACAGCCGGAAAAACATTCTTGAGTGGTGCCTGCCAGTCATCGATGCCAAAAACAAATCTGGCAGCCTGGAGTTCAGTATAGCTGGACAGCCCAACGATTTCTTCCCCGTCAACGTGTCCTTTGTGTCCAAAAGGAACTACTGCAATATACAGGTACGCACTCTCATCCAGTGAACTCTGCGATGGTCTGCTCCAGTTTCTTCAGGTGTGTTTTGCTTGACCCCGAGTTGAGCTTCCGAGCGCACATCCGCACCATCACCAAGCCTGCCTCCTTCCGCCTCCATAACATCGTCTGACTCTGCCCCTGCCCCTTTCTGCTGCTGAAACCCTCATCTGTGCCTTTGTCATCTCTAGACTTGACTATTCCAATGCTCTCCTGGCTGGCCTCCCATCTTCCACCCCCCGTAAACTTGAGCTCATCCAAAACTCTGCTGCACATACCCTAACTTGTACCAAGTCCCATTCATCTATTGCCCTATGCTCGCTGACCTTCATTGGCTCCTCTTCCTGCAACACCTCACTTTTAAAATTCTCACCCCTCTTTTCAAATCCCTCCACAATCATGCCCCTCCCTATCTTGGTAACTTCCTCCAGCCCTATAATCCGCCAAGATCTCTGTGCTCCCCCTTGAGCACCCTGATTTTAATCGCTCCACCAAGGCCCTAAGCTCCGGAGCTCCTTTCCTAATCCTCTCTGCTTCTCTACCTCTCCTCCTCCTTTAAGAGGCTCCTTTAAAACCTGACTCTTTGACCAACCTTTTGTTTATCTGTCCGAATAACATCTTATGTGGCTTGGTGTCAAATTATGTTTCATAACGCTCCTGTGAAATGCCATGGGATGTTTTATTACTTTAAAGGTGATGTATAAATGCAAGCTGTTGTTGTGCAGGACTTCCATTGCATCTAATGTGTGATTGAGATGCGACTGGCTGATGCAAGCCTTGTGTTTAGTGGGGAAGATGTTGGCCCTTTCAAAAAATGTTCGGTGTAAATCGGGCAGCTTTCTCAATTCCAATCGTGCATGTTTTCATGAAGTACAAAATGTATAGTCAGCTGTGGCTCAGTTGATCGCATCCTCACCTCTGAGTCAGAAGTTTGTGGGTTCAAGTGCAGTACTGAGGGAGCGCCACACTGGCGGAGGGGCAGTACTGAGGGAGCGCCACACTGTCGGAGGGGCAGTACTGAGGGAGTGCTGCACTGTCGGAGGGGCAGTACTGAGGGAGCACCACACTGTCGGAGGGGCAGTACTGAGGGAGTGCTGCACTGTCGGAGGGGCAGTACTGAGGGAGCGCCACACTGTTGGAGGGGCAGTACTGAGGGAGTGCTGCACTGTCGGAGGGGCAGTACTGAGGGAGCGCCACACTGTCGGAGGGGCGGAACTGAGGGAGTGCCGCACTGTCAGAGGGGCAGTACTGAGGGAGCGCTGCACTGTCAGAGGTGCCGTCTTCAGGATGAGACATTAAACCAAGGCCCTGTCTGCCCCCTCAGGTGGACGTACAAGATCCATTGGCACTATTTGAAGAGCAGGACTCCCTGGTATTTATCCCTCAACTAACATCACTAAAACAGATTACATGGTCACTATCACATTGCTGTTTGTGGGAGCTTGCTGTGCGCAAATTGGTATTTCCTACATTACAACAGTGGCTGCACGTCAAAAAAGTACTTCATTGGCTGTAAAGTGCTTTGGGATGTTCAGTAGTCGTGAAAAGCGCTTTATAAATGCAAGTCTTTTCTTTATAAATCGATACAGGTTTTTTTTTTTAAAAGCACGTGGGAGCATTAAGGCGAACTCTGGGCTAATTCATTCAATAACGTCCCAAGACTAAACGTTAAAACCAAATATTGAGTGTTACTGTCGGTGAGTTTAAGGCCGATTCTGGAGGTCCCATGGATATAGATTACTTGAACATTCACCCCCCCCCCCCAAAGAAAAATCAGTTAGGGAATATTAAAGTTGGCTACTGTACCCATTGGGGATCATGACCCCCTTCCCATGTGTGAACAGATTTAGAGTCTAGCACGGTCCCCTTTGCCACCTACATGTACAGCCCGTTGACTGTCGCTGCCTAGACGCACACGTTGGAGGCCAGCTACAGGGGTGAAGTAATGAGAGGGAAGCTTGTTGCCCGCGCGACTAACCGCCACTTTTCAGAAGAAAGTTGGGGGAAAAAAATAAAAACATTTCTCTCCCTCTTTATCTGCAGGTGAGCGGGATCAGTCACGTTGACAGCAGCAGTCCCGTGAGGTATTCTCTTGAAACTATGTTTTTGGTCGACAAATACGAGATACTGTAAATCCAACGCACAAGGGCTACCCAGAAAACGCGAGAACCGACGTTGCCCAGCTGCATACAAGAACGAAGACCATAAACTTCAACAAATCAAATGGCACTGTGTTTGTGTATGTGAGAAGATTCAGACTGCCTGGGGCACCCGTGCGGCTTATTATCTGTCGTCCAAACCTGCCGACTATTCTCAGATCTGAAAAAGGAGTTTGATATTAATATTTTAATTAACCAACACTTGTCTTTGTTTTGGAAGGGGGGGGGTGGGAGGGGGTGACATTTGGTAGCACCTACAGTGTCATGTACATCAACCACAGCACCTGTTGTTCCCTATCGTATCGCCTCGTTGGCTGTAATTATCATTTTAGCCCATTTGTTGAGTTAGTTTCCAACGTGAAGTGACAATTTTTTTTCTTTCTTTTTTTTCCTTTTTCTCTTTGATTTGGATGAAAGATGATCGGAGCAGAAATTTTTGTAACCCTGTAAAATGTATGAGGGAATATGACAACATTCCAGTGTAAAAAGATTTAAAAAAAAAGTGTAATCTTTAAAATGATTAAAAGTATATTGTAAAACCCTGAAAAGGCAATGTTGCTTTGTGTTCCCTGCTGTTGCTAGAGGTGGTTGCCAAGCTGGTCACGCACCTGTGGAGTTGGGCCCTCTTAATGGGCAAAACCGTGGGCAGGCTTTGGCACTCACAGGTAGAGTGCCTCCGTGGGGTAAGGGGGAGGTGGAATTTAAACATTAGAGTGTGACTGTCTGCTTGCTCTGTTAAACACCCACGGATCACATTCTCTGGATTAGAAACCCTGTCGGTTTTGCAACTGAAACTTAAACGTAACTGCGTGAGTCATTGTTCATGTAAGCATTCCAAAGTTTGCCGGGTGGGGGATATTCCCCTTCTCCTCTTCCCCCTCCCCCCCCCCCCCCCCCCCTCACAAATGCACCACTAATTTCCTGCCTTCAACGTTTGGTTTTCGCTTATCTGTTCGTTATCACATTGCTGTTTGTTGGAGCTTGCTGTGCGCAAATTGGCTGCCGCGTTTCCCGCATTATAACAGTGACTACACTCCAAAAGTACTTCATTGGCTGTAAAGCGCTTTGGGACATCCGGTGGTCATGAAAGGTGCTA
The DNA here is from genome assembly GCF_044704955.1 of Pristiophorus japonicus. Lineage (NCBI taxonomy): Eukaryota > Metazoa > Chordata > Chondrichthyes > Pristiophoridae > Pristiophorus > Pristiophorus japonicus. The sequence goes on along the minus strand of NC_091987.1, from coordinate 214,803,656 downwards.
TATAAATGCAAGTCTTTCTTTTTTGGGCTCTCGTATTTCTCCTCCAATACAAGGAAAGGACTGTTGTCTTACTTGCAGCTTAAATTACAAAGCATGTGTACATGTTTTCACATGTCACAGGCTGTGATTCGGGTCCATAATTGATTTGCCAGCTTTTTATCATAGAATACTACAGCACAGGTGCTGACCATTCGGCCCATCGAGTCTGCGCCAGCTCTTACAAACAGCAATCCAATTATTCTCACTTTTCCCTTTCCCCATCTCCCTACAATTTTTTTTTCTCCAAGTATTTATCCAATATTCTTTTGAAGGCTACTATTAAACGTGTTTCCAGTACCCTATCAGGCAGTGCATTACAAATCCTAACCACTTATTGCATTAAAAAGTTTTTCCTCATGTCGCCTCTGGTTCTGTTGCGTAAAAAAACGTTTTCCCTCATGTCGCCTTTGGTTCTTTGTCCAATCACCTTAAATCTTTGCCCTCTGACCATTGACCCTTCAGACATTGGGAACAGTTCCTCTCTATCTAAATCCTTCATGATTTTAAACACCTTCGTCAAATCTCTTCGACTGCTCTGCTCCAAGGAGATTTTGGGGTTTGTTAGGTCGGGGTTTTGCTAGTTTTCCAGGCTGCCTTATCTGAATAGAAGCTACAGCAGCAAGCATGAGTGGAAGAACAAGGGATTAAAGCTGTTGGTGAGTCTATGACTCTTCGGGAAGTTCTGAAAGCAGAAGAAGGAGTAGTTAATCGTTCTGATGAAAGATCAGCGACCTGAAGCGTTTACTCTGTTTCACTTTACACAGTTGCTGCCGGGCCTGCTTGGTGTTGTCAGCATTTTCTCTTTTTTATTTCGAGGGGTAGTTGAGCCTGAGCTAGCGACCAGGCTGGCCTGTACACGCAACGACAGGTACTGTGGGTTGCAGGAGAGAAGTGGCGGCTGTTCACCAGGCTTGGAGGTCAACGGTAGAAATCCGTGATCAACGGTCTCGACAAAGGGATTTGTACTCGAGGGAAGCAGGATTTATGATTGAGCCACTTCCTACTTGTGCTGATTTTCCATGTTTCTCACCTCCCATGCTATTCTATCCATACCCCTTCTGGACCCTATGTTTGTTTCTATACTTAACATCATCACTTTTGTCATATTTAATCACTCCTGCCCTTCACCCTATCACAGACCTTGCCCTTCCAATCAGCCTCCCTCACCCAGCCTTTGTCCCTGGCTTTGTCCTTGTTTAAAAGATATTTATCTCTAACTGCTTCCAGTTCTGATGAAAAAGTCATTGGCTTGGAATGTCAAATCTTTTTTTAATTTGTTCATGGGATGTGAACGTCACTGGCCAGGCTAGGATTTATGCCCATCCCACAATTGTCTTCGAGAAGGTAGTGATGAGCCACTGCCTTGAACCGCTGCAGACTGGTGTGAATGGAGTCCACAGTGTTTTTCAGCAGGGAGCAATGTTCCAACTATTTTTTTTTTTGTGTGCACTGCCCCTTTAAGGAGCTGCTCGGCCCATTCACAGTTTCGCGCATGCATGAAATTTAACATTACAAAAGCCGGTCCCGGGCTGCGCAGGACCAGCGGACAGCCGTGCAGCTTAGAGGGAACGTTGGTGGGGAGTTGCAGGATTTTGACCCAGCGACGATGAAGGATCAGCGATATATTTCCAGGTCAGGATGCTGTGTGCGATTGTGTTCCCATGCGCCTGCTGCCCTTGTCCTTCATGGTGATAGAGGTGTCTCTACAGCTGCTGTCAGACCTGCTGAGCATTAACTCTCATTTTCTTATTGTCATTTCAATAAAAAAAAACTGGTATAAAATGAATTTTTGCAAATAAAACTTATTCTTTCACCTGAGTACTACTGTCTTATCTCTCGCCATTTACAGCACAGAAACAGGCCATTGATAAGAACATAAGAAATAGGAGCAGGAATCGTCCATTTGGCCCCTCGAGCCTGCTCCACCATTCAATAAGATCATGGCCAACCCTCTACCTCAACTCCACTTGCCCGCACTATTCCCGTAATATCCAAAAATCTATCGATCTAAGTCTTGAATATGCTCAACAACTGAGCCTCCACAGTCCTTTGGGGTAGAGTATTCCAAATATTCACCACCCTCTGGCCCAAATGTTCTATACTGGTGTTTAAGCTCCACATGAGCCTCATCCCACCCTTCATCTCAGCCCTATCGGCATATCCTTTCCATTCCTTTCTCCCTCCTGGGACTATTGCCACTGAAACAGTGCTCAGGAGAAAATTAAGAGGTTTTAAAAAATTATGGAGGGGTTCAATAGGGTGAATAGGGAAAGGCTATTTCATCTGGGTCAGAAGTTGGTGATGTAAAATAGTCACTGACTGGAGCAAGGGGTTGGGAGAATTTCCTTGCACAGCGCGATTAGAGAATGGAATGCTTTGCCGTAAGAAGAATTGCATCTTTTAAGGGAACTGTAGATAAGATATTTGAAGCAGAGCCAGAGATTGCTCCGGCAGGGAGCCAGTACAGATACGATGGGCCATAAACTCGGAGAAAGATTTGCCGCTGCCTACAGTGTAAATTCAGAATGTTTGAGAAGCTGGCTTGAATTTCACACACCATTCCCTCCTTACTGTAGGTGAGCTATCGTGTATTTTATGTCTTCACTAGCTTGCAGTAGGATGCCGCCTGGCGAAGGTGCAGAGGAGACTAACCAGAATTCTCCCAGAGTGGAGAGACTGGAGAAGCTGGGATTGTTCTCCTTGGAGCAGCGAAGGTTAAAGGATGATTTGATAGAGCTGTTCAAAATTATGAAGTATTTTGATAAGAGTAAACCAGGAGAAGCTGTCTCCAGTGGCAGGAGGGTCAGTAACCAGAGGACACAGATTTAAGATAATCGGCAACAGAACAGAGGGGGAAATGAGGAGAAATGTTTTTACGCAGTGGATTATGATCTGGCCTGAAAAGGTGTGGTGGAAGCAGATTCAGTAATAACTTTCAAAAGGGAGAAATTACTTTATACTTGAAAAGGAAATTTGCTGGTCTATGGGGAAAGAGCATGAACGTGGGAATAATTTTAAAGAGCCGGCACAGTCTCAATGGGCCAAATGGTCTCCTTTTCTACTTTATGATTCCCGTGGTTGTCTTTCCCTTTGATCTATTTTTAGGTGGGTCTATAATTTTTAACAGTTCTGACTAGGGATCCACACCTGAAACATCGGCCCAGAATTTGGGGTCAGCAGCGAAGTGATAGCGATTGGATGACACCAAATTGGGGCAATAGTCAATACTGAGGGGGACTGCAACAAGTTACAGGAGGACATTAATAAACTTGCAGGATGGGCATATAATTGGCAAATGAAGCTTTAACACTGATAAATGCGAGGTGTTACAGTTTAGTAGGAAGAATAGGAAAGTCACTTAGGGAGGGTGTGAGTCTAGGTAGGGTAGAGGAACAAAAGGATCTCAGAGTACAAATCATTAAAAGTTGCAACACAGGTTAGCAAGGCCAAAGCACACGGGTTTAGTTCTAGAGGTATAGAATTGAAAAGTAGGGAAGTTAATGCTAAACCTGTATCGAACCTTGGTTAGACCACGTGGAGTACTGCATACAGTTCTGGTCGCCATATCATAAAAAGTATATAGAGTTACAAGAGAGGGTGCAGAGAAGATTTACAAGGATGATACCAGAAATGCAGGGGGGATCAACAGGCTGGGTCTTGTTTCTCTTGAAAAAAGGTTGAGAGGTGACCTAATAGAGGTCTTTAAAATGATGAAAGGTTTTGATAGAGTGGATGCAGAGAGAATGTTTCCACTTGTGGGGAAGAGCATAACTAGAGGCCATCAATATAAGATAGTCACTAAGAAATCCAATAGGAAATTCAGAAGAAACTTCTTCACCCAAAGAGTGGTGAGAATGTGGAACTCGCTGCCACAGGGAGGGGTTGAAGCGAATAGTATCGATGCATTTAAGGGGAGGCTAGACATGCATATGAGGGAGAAGGGAATAGAGGGTTATACTGATAGACTTAGATGAGGAAAGCCAGGAGGAAGCACGAGTGGAGCATAAACATCGTCATGGACTGGTTGGGCCGAATGGCCTGTATCTGTGCTGTATATCCTATGCAATAATGTGCATGATACAGAAAAAATGTGATATAAAACTAACCTAGAAATGTTGAGTCAATGCAAAATAGCATTGTATTAATGTTTCAGGTCACCTTCACTTCTGACCCAGCGCCAAGTACTTAACACACATTATGTCCCATTATTCAGGTTTACATGTACACTTTATCTAGCAGAGTAACAGAAAGTTTTGTGACAACCCAAAGCTTCCAGCAGCCTCTGTCTCCCATGTGCATGTAATGTCGGTGCTTGAGTAAGTCTTCACCCTCGTGTGTTTAAAAATAAAAAGGTTGTAAGGTCTGAATGCATCAAAAAAAAAACAGATGGTGTCCTAACCCTGAACTTTGATCAGAAAATAGTGTGCAATATTATCGTAGAATGCCTTAGTGTGGATGCCATACTGTACATCATTGCTGTCCTGCTTTCCCTGCTCCACACTTGGAAGAATTTGTTTTGGTTAACACTTCAGATGAACTTGGTACAAATGTGCTTTATTAATAAAAGGTCACAAAAATATAGACACATATACACCACCAATTTTCTTTATTTAATTATCCAAATGATAGTGTTTATAGAAACATAGAAAATAGGTGCAGGAGTAGGCCATTCGGCCCTTCTAGCCTGCACCGCCATTCAATGAGTTCATGGCTGAACATGCAACTTCAGTACCCCATTCCTGCTTTCTCACCATACCCCTTGATCCCCCTAATAGTAAGGACTTCATCTAACATTCTTCCTGCATCTAACCTGTCTAACCCCGTCAGAATTTTAAATGTTTCTATGAGGTCCCCTCTCATTCTTCTGAACTCCAGTGAATACAAGCCCAGTTGATCCAGTCTTTCTTGATAGGTCAGTCCCGCCATCCCGGGAATCAGTCTGGTGAACCTTCGCTGCACTCCCTCAATAGCAAGAATGTCCTTCCTCAGGTTAGGAGACCAAAACTGTACACAATACTCCAGGTGTGGTCTCACCAAGGCCCTATACAACTGTAGCAACACCTCCCTGTCCCTGTACTCAAATCCCCTCGCTATGAAGGCCAACATGCCATTTGCTTTCTTAACCGCCTGCTGTACCTGCATGCCAACCTTCAATGACTGATGTACCATGACACCCAGGTCTCATTGCACCTCCCCTTTTCCTAATCTGTCACCATTCAGATTGTTAGCGTTAGTGTTTTCTCAGAAGAATCACTCAACACTCAGAGTCGGTTCCAATGCCTGGCGTCCTTTATTACGCTCAGTGGGGAGGAAAAACTCAGGACTGTATCCAGGTTTCTCTCCACCGAACATGCACCTTTATATGTTTCACAACAGTTACAAAACAGTTTACTACAGTTACACAGCCCATCACAACTGGACACAAGCCAATCACAACGATTATAGATTACATATAGGTTCTTTTAACCCAATAGAATTCCCCTAGTATCCCGGGAACCATATGTTCGGTTATTGTCAGCTTAGGCTGATCGATGACTTTATTACGGGAGATAGGTTCTCTCCCTAGTTCTTTCATCTGGGAGAAATAATTGGTTTATAACCTTGTTTACAGGAGATGGTTTCCTTCTTATCTCTGTCTTCCCGCATCCCACGCATTCCTATAGTGGGCCTCACAGGGTTATTGCTTGGTCATTGAACGTTCAACAGTTCACAGCTTGACTACCTGATTTCCCATCATGCCTGGGCAGCCATTTTATGTGTGTGTCCATTTTAAGCTTATGTGAGTTTTAAATATTCAGCAGGTGCCTAATGCCTAGTTATAAGTGTTGTGATTCTTCTAAGAAAACACTAATGCTAACAATGGTGTAGTCGACGGGATTTCCCGGAGTTGCTGGACGCCCTTGGAAAAAACCCGGGTGAGTATAAAAAACAATGTTTAATTATAAAGGGTGCGGCAGGTGGAAGCTGGTTGATCGACACGAGGAGACGGTCTAATAACTCAAACGCCTAGCCTATGCCTGAATTAAGAGGACTTTTGTCCCACGTGACGGCCAGGAACCAAGTCAGTGTAGGGAACACACTTAGACCGTGGGATCGTGATACCGAGAGACATCTTCCGGACCCAGTAGTGTAATTTGAAATACCCCGTAGTCTGTCTCTCTGTTTTTACCACCAAAGTGGATAACCTCACATTATACTTCATCTGCCATGCATTTGCCCACTCACCTAACCTATCCAAGTCGCTCTGCAGCCTCATAGCATCCTCCTCGCAGCTCACACTGCCACCCAACTTAGTGTCATACGCAAATTTGGAGATACTACATTTAATCCCCTCGTCTAAATCATTAATGTATAGTGTAAACAGCTGGGGCCCCAGCACAGAACCTTGCGGTACCCTTAATAAATGCAGTTTTGCTTGTGTTAAAAGATACCAGTTGTCCATTGACTAAAAATATTAGTGTCTGAACTTGCAGTGTTAGGTCTCCATCTCACTCCCAACTGCATTAAAGTGGGCTGAGCAGTATAACTCCATCCCAAAACATCAATTTCTGCAGTTTTTCCTTCCATTGAAGTCTTGCTGCTGGGAGAGTGTAGTTTTCGTTCAGTGCGCTTGGCTGCCAGTCAGCTTTCAAAGTAACAAGCGTCAGCTGACTACACGTTGCAGCCAGTGGCTGATACTTGTGCAAGGATGTTTAACCAACATCAAGCTAATCTGATTTAGGCTGAAGTTACACGTTGGACGCTGCAATGTCGATGGAGCTGTCTTTCAGGTGATGCATTAAACCGAGGCCCCGTCTGCTCTCTCAGGTGGACTTAAAAGTTCCCCTGGCACTATTTCGAAGAAGAGCAGGGGAGTTACCCCCAGTGTCCTGGGACCAATATTTATCCCGCAATCAACATATCGAAAAACAGACTATCTGGTCATTATCACCTTGCGGTGTGTGGGAGCTTGCTGTGCGCAAATTGGCTGCCACGTTTCCCACATTACAACAATGACTGCACAGAACCTTGCGGTACCCTTAATAAATGCAGTTTTGCTTGTGTTAAAAGATACCAGTTGTCCATTGACTAAAAATATTAGTGTCTGAACTTGCAGTGTTAGGTCTCCATCTCACTCCCAACTGCATTAAAGTGGGCTGAGCAGTATAACTCCATCCCAAAACATTACAACAATGACTGCACTCCAAAACGATTTCATTGGCTGTAAAGCTCTTTTGAACGTCCTGAGGTTGTGAAAGGTGATTATATAAATGCCTTTTTAGGTAACTTTAAAATTTTAGGCAAAACCACTGACCATGTGCCTGTGATGGATGATTTAAGTTTCGATTTAGAAGATAAAACTGGAATAACATTTCAACTGTTTGATTCCCTGAGAGAAACAGAGGTAGGATGGACCTATGGCATTTGGGGGGTGGGGGAAGGGGAAAGGGGGGTGGGGGAAGGGGAAAGGAGGGTGGGGGAAGGGGAAAGGAGGGTGGGGAAAGGGGGGTGGGGAAAGGGGAAAGGGGGGTGGGGGAAGGGGAAAGGAGGGTGGGGGTAGGGGAAAGGAGGGTGGGGGAAGGGGAAAGGGGGGTGGGGGAAGGGGAAAGGGGGGTGGGGAAAGGGGAAAGGGGGGTGGGGGAAGGGGAAAGGGGGGTGGGGGAAAGGGAAAGGAGGGTGGGGGAAGGGGAAAGGGGGGTGGGGGAAAGGGAAAAGAGGGGTGGGGGAAGGGGAAAGGGGGGTGGGGGAAGGGGAAAGGGGGGTGGGGGAAGGGGAAAGGGGGTGGGGGAAGGGGAAAGGGGGTGGGGGAAGGGGAAAGGGGGGTGGGGAAGGGGAAAGGGGGTGGGGGAAGGGGAAAGGGGGGTGTGGGAAAGGGAAAATAGGGTGGGGGAAGGGGAAAGGGGGGTGGGGGAAGGGGAAAGGGGGGTGTGGGAAAGGGAAAAGAGGGTGGGGGAAGGGGAAAGGGGGGTGGGGGAAGGGGAAAGGGGGGTGGGGGAAGTAGCTTATGGTTTGTCATCCAAACAGACAGCTATCATTTCGTCATTTCTCTTCTCAGCTTTCTTCAAAGCGAACATGTGAAGTGTGTTTGCTTCCTCGGTGCACAGAAACCAGCCGCAGGCCCATGCAGACTCAAATTTGAAATACGTTTCATCGAAATACTGCTGGTAAAAGATGATGTTCGTCATGTTCTCTCTCACATTTGTGGGAGCGCTGCCTTCCTAAATACAACACAAACATGTTCTTTTAAATCACCCTCTCATCATTGTTTTTGCTTTGATCAATGGACCGGATTTAGCTGGAGTAGAGCGTCCTATGTTGTGCCCGATAATTGGACCTTTTACCCGCATCCTTTCAGCTCACAAAATATTTGTGCTGTAACTTGCTGGGAGTGCGAGCTGATCACAGGGGCAACGGGGCGTCTGGGATCTCGGTAAGTGACGGAACCAACAGTCTATCTACTTAACAAATGAGAACACAAGAATTAGGAGTAGGCCATTCAGCCCCTCGAGCCTGCTCCGCCATTCAATGAAATCATGGCTGATCTATCTCAACTCCACTTTCCTGCACTGTCCCCATATCACTTCATTGTCTTCATCTTCAAAAATCTATCGATCTCTGTCTTGAATATACTCAAAGACTGAGCCTCCACAGCCCTCTGGGTTACAGAATTCCAACGATTCACACCTCTTTCTGAGTGAAGAAAAGTTACAGAATCATAGAAATTTACAGCACGGAAGGAGGTCATTTCGGCCCATTGTATCCGCACCGGCCGACAAGAGGCTATCCAGCCTAATCCCACTTTCCAGCTCTTGTTACAACGGCTATCCAGCCTAATCCCACTTTCCAGCTCTTGTTACAACACTTCAAGTGCACATCCAAGTACTTTTTAAATGTGGTGAAGATTTCTGCCTCTACCACCCTTCAGGCAGTGAGTTCCAGACTCCCACAACCCTTCTGTGTGAAGAAATTTCCCCTCAAATCCCCTCTAAATCTTTTACCAATTACTTTAAATTTATGCTCCCTGGTTGTTGACCCCTCTGCTAAGGGAAGTAGGCCCTTTTTATTCACTATATCTAGACCCCTCATAATTTTATGTACTTCAATGAGGTCTTCGCTCAGCCTCCTCTGTTCCAAGGAAAACAACCCCAGCCTATCCAATCTGTCCTCGTAGCTAAGATTCTCCACTCCTGGTAACATCCTTGTAAATTTCCTCTGCACCCTCTCCAGTGCAATCACATCTTTCCTGTAATGCGGTGACTAGTGTTTTATACAGTTCAAGCATAACCTCCCTGCTCTTGTGTTCTATGCCTCGGCTAATAAAGGCAAGTATCCCCTATGCCTTCTTAACCACCTTATCTACCTGGCCTGCTACCTTCAGCGATCTGTGGACATGCACTCCAAGGTCCCTTTGTTCCTCTACACGTTTCAGTGACCTACCATTTAATGTATATTCTCTTTCCTTGTTAGCCCTCCCCAAATGCATTACCTCTCACTTCTCTGGATTAAATTCCATTTGCCACTGTTCTGCCCACCTGACCAGTTGAATGATACCTTTCTGCTGTCTGCAGCTTTCTTCTTCATTATCAATCACACAGCCGATTTTAGTATCATTGGCAAACTTTTTAATCATACCCCCTATATTCAGGTCTAGATCATTGATGTATACCATAAAAAGCAAGGGACCCAGTACTGAGCCCTGTGGAACCCCACTGGAAACATCCTTCCAGTCACAGAAACACCCATCAACCATTACCCTTTGCTTCCTGCCTCTGAGCCAATTTTGGATCCAACTTGCCACTTTGTCCTGGATCCCATGGACTTTTACTTTTGTAACCAGTCTGCCATGTGGGACCTTATCAAAAGCTTTACTAAAATCCATATACACTACATCATACACTTTGTCTTCATCGACTCTCCTGGTTACTTCCTCGAAATGTTAGTCAGACACGACCTTCCCTTAACAAATCCATGTTGACTGTCCTTGATTAATCCGTGTCTTTCGAAATGAAGATTTATCTTATCCTTCAGGATTTTTTCCAATAATTTTCCCACCACTGAGGTTAGGCTGACTGGCCTGTAATTACTCAGTCTATCCCTTTCTCCCTTCTTAAACAAAGGTACCACATTAGCAGTCCTCCAGTCCTCTGGCACCATGCCTGAAGCCAGAGAGGATTGGAAAATGATGGTCAAAGCCTCTGCTATTTCCTCTTTTGCTTCGCTAAACAGTTTGGGATCCATTTCATCTGAGCCTGGGGACTTGACCACTTTCAAAGCTGCTAAACTCCTTAGTATTTCCTCTCTCCCTATGTTTATTTCATCTAATATTTCACACTCCTCGATAGCAGTGTCTGCATCTTTTGTGAAAACAGTCGCAAAGTATTCATTAAGAACCATACCCACATCATCTGCCTCCATACACACATTACCCTCATGGTCTCTAATAGGCTCTACCCTTTCTTTAGTTATCCTCTTGCTCTTAATATATTTATAAAACATCTTTGGGTTTTCCTTGATTTTACTTGCCAAGAATTTTTCATGCTCTCTCTTTGCTTTGCTAATATCCTTTTTAATTTAACCCCTGGACTTTCTATATTCCTCTAGAGATTCTGCAATATTTAGCCCTCGGTATCTGTCATAAGCCTCCCTTTTTTCTTTATCCTACCCTGTATGTCCTTAGACATCCAGGGAGCTCTAGATTTGTTAGTCCTACCCTTTTTCGTTGAGGTCATATTTGCTCTGAGCCCTTCGGATCTCCTTGAATGCCTCCCACTGCTCTGACACTGATTTACCTTCATGTAGCTATTTCCAGTCCACTGTGGCTAAATCACCTCTCAGCTTAGCAAAGTTGGCGTTTCTCTAATTTAGAACTTTTATTCCTGGTTTATCCTTATCCTTTTCCATAACTACCTTAAACCTAACTGACTTATGGTCACTAGCACCTAAATGCTCTCCCACTGATACCCCTTCCACCTTCATTGCCCAGTTTCATTTCCTAAAACTAAATCCAGAACCACCCCCCATGTTGGGCTTGCTACATACTGGCTAAAAATGTTCTCTTGAATGCTTTTTAGGAATTCCGCACCCTTTATACACTTCACACTAATTTTGTCCCAATTAATATTAGGATAGTTGGAATCTCTGAAATCTACTATTACTGCCTATAGTTTTTGCACTTCTCAGAATTTGCCAACATATTTGCTCTTCTATCTCTCTCACTGTTGGAGGGTCTATAGTAGATCAGCAGTGTGATCGCCCCTTTTTTATTTTTCAGTTCGACCCATATGGCCTCGTTTGATGATCCTTCTAACATGTCATCCCTCCTCACAACTGTAATAGTTTCTTTAATCAATATCGTGACCCCCTCCCTTTTTAACCCCTCCCTTTTTACCCCTCCCTTTTTAACCCTCTTTCAATCCCCTCTGAAGATCCTGTAACCAGGAATGTTGAGCTATCATACCTGCCCCTCTTTTAGCCATGTCTCTGTAATAGCTATAATATCATACTCTTAAGTGTCTACCTGTGCTCTCAGCTCATCTGCCTTATTTGCTATACCCCTTGCATTGAAGTATATACCATTTAGTACTTTCTAGCCTTTGTTTCCTCTGTCCTTTAAATTCATTTTTTACATTTTTGCTTTTCAATTCCAACTTTACTCCCCTCCCTATTCTACGTTTCCCATCCCTTTGCTAAGCTAGTTTAATCGCCCCCCGCTGCGAGGATATCGGTCCTGCGCTGTTGAGGAGCAATCCGTCCGGCTTGTACAAGTCCCATCTCCCCCAGAAGCGGTCCCAATGCTTCAGGAATCTAAAAGCCTCCCTCCTGCACCATTTCTCTAGCCACGTATTCATCTACTCTATCCTATTTCTGTACTCACTAGCTCGTGGCACTGGGAGTAATCTGGAGAATACTACCTTTTGAGGTCCTGCTTTTTAATCTCTCTCCTAAACTCTGCCTGCAGGACCTCATCCCTCTTTCTACATATGTCATTGGTACAGATATGGACCACAACCTCTGGCTGTTCACCCTCTCCCCCCCCAGAATGCCCTGCTCGGTGACATCCTTGACCTTGGCACCAGGGAGGCAACATACCATCCTGGAGTCACACCTGCAGCCGCAGAAACGCCTGTCTATCGAATCCCCTAGCACTATAGCTCTTCCATTCTTCTTCCTCCCTCCCCTGTGCAGCTGAGCCACTTGTGGTGCCGTGAACTTGGCTCTGGCGGCACTCCCCAAAGGCACCATCGCCCTGACCAGTACTCAAACAGAATACTGGTTGGAGAGCGAAATATCTCCCCATCTCAGTCCTTATTCTGAGACTGTGACCCCCTGGTTCTGGACTCCCCAGCCAGGGGAAACATCCTCCCTGCATCTACCCTGTCGAGCCCTGTAAGAATTAGGGATTGAGGAAGAAACAGAGGAACGACAGAGATGGAAATACTTGCATTGGAGGCTGTTCAGAGAAGGTTCACGAGGTTGATTCCGGAGATGAGAGGTTGTCTTACGAGGATAGGTTGAGTAGGTTGGGCCTATACACATTGCAGTTCAGAAGAATGAGAGATGATCTTATTGAAGCATAGGATAATGAGGGGGCTCGACAAGGTGGATGCAGAGAAGATATTTCAACTCATAGGGGAAACTAAAACCAGGGGACATGGTCTTAGAATAAGGGGCCGCCCATTTAAAATTGAGATGAGGAGAAATTTCTTCTCTGAGGGTTGTGAATCTATGGAATTCTCTGCCCCTGAGAGTTGTGGAGGCTGGGTCATTGAATGTATTTAAGGCGGAGATAGACAGATTTTTGAACGATAAGGGAATACAGGGTTATGGGGAGCGGGTAGGGAAGTGGAGCTGAGCCCAAGATCAGATCAGCCATGATTTTATTAAATGGCGGAGCAGGCTTGAGGGGCCAGGTGGCCTACTCCTGCTCCTATTTCTTATGTTTCTTATTATGGTTCTTATGAAATCAGGTGAATTAGAGTAAAATCAGGGAAATAAAGAGAGGGAAAAAAAGATTGGATTAAGCGAGAGAAAGAAAAAGATTGAAAAAAAAAGTGACATTATTTTTAACTCAAAGAAGAATTTACAACATGCAGGAATTTCTTAAAGGCCTGAACTTGCAAAACAATGTGCGTCGGTAATACGGTATCTATTTTTCGATCAGGCTCATTCATTTCCTGTTGGTCTTTGTGCATTAATGATACTTTGACGATCTGGAGCTTATCGAGCTCCATCCCATGGCAGCAGTGTGCAACAGCAGGCCATTTTACAAGGGTCAAATCCTATTGAGATACCAAGGAGAGGCATAATAGAATAGTAATGCCCTAATAAAAGTGCACCAAACACAGCAAATTTCATATATCGCTAGTTGATCTCTCATGGCTCAACAAGGAATTTAGTGCCCATTTAGTCGCACATTCTGTCCTCGTTCTGAATTCATGTGCCCAAATTTATAATGGAAAGTTCCATCATCAAAATGGTCACGCTGTAATTACACATTGCTGCCACAGGCAGCGCTGTCGTGCCTTCATTACATTAAAACTACTGGCCCTTACATTATCACATTGCTGTGTGTGGGAGCTTGCTGTGTGCAAATTGGCTGCTGCGTTTCCCACATTACAACAGTGACTACATTGCAAAAGTACTTCATTGACTGTAAAACGCTTTGGGACATCCTGAGGTTGTGAAAGGCGCTATATAAATGCATTCTTTCTATTTGCATAGCACTGTATCGTGTCTCTCGATATCCCAGTACCCTCTATCTAAGTCTTGACCAGTTCAATTGACCCCCAGCACTCAAGAGTCTACAGTTCTCCCATCATAGCATCGAACTGTCTCTGAAATGATTGCCTGTGAGATCCATTCCACGTTCCGCTCACTGTGTGGCAAAACATCTATCACTTCAGTCCCACCTTTACAGGTGTGAACCTCCCCTCCCCCCATTCCCGTCCCCTCCTTCCCACCCCCCCCCCCCGCCCTCCTTTGTCTAGTGGGAACTTGGCCTGGAGGGTGGTGCACGGGGCAGTCCCATGCAGTAAGTTTTTAAGTCGGTTGAATGGCTCCCAGGCCACCTGCATTTTCTATGTTCTGGAAGAGTCTGTGTTCCATGTTTTTATACAGTGTGTGAGGTTGAAGCCCCTCTTTCGTTATTTGAAGGGGCAGCTCCCCGACTCCTGGCTGCACTTCAGTCCCACACTCCTGCTCTTTGGGCGCCCGGTGCGGAGGGGAGTGGGCAGGTCGGAAGGCCTCCTCGTGGGCCTGGCCAAGGTGGCCATTAACTGGTCCAGTCAGCGGGCAGTCGAGGGGGTCGTTCAGCCCGACTGCCTGCCTCTCTTCCGCGGTTACGTTCACGCCAGGGTGTCCCTGGCGATGGAGCACACGGTGTCCACCGGTACGCTCGCGGCCTTCCACGAGAGGTGGGCGCCGGAGGGACTGGAGTGCATCATCACCCCCGGGAACCAAATTTTAATTTGATTTGTCAAGGTTCCCTGAAATGTTTATTTGTGGGTTCTTGTCATTGTGCCCCTTTAACAAGGAACCACTTGGCTTTATTTGTTTAACTTAAAAGAGTTGAGTTGTGAGTGGCTTAGCTTGTCACGTGATGTTCACAAGGCTCAATAAAACCCCAGTTAGTTGAGTCTAGGACATCCACGATGAGGTGTGCCATTGTGAGTCCGGTGGATGAACCGGTAATGTGTAGTGTGATTGTTAATAAACCAACTAGATCTTAATAGCAATGCGTTGCTATGCATTCTTAAGCAAAGAACCCATGAAGCAAATACATTACACTATTCTTGTTTGTTAGTTTGACTCTCCCTTTGCAACTTCCATTAATGTACTCACTGACTAGTTGAATTCCCTGCTGTGTTTCAGGAGCAGATTGCAGGGCAGGGAGTTGCTGGGCTCACAGGGTGGGATATGAGCAAGGAAGCCATAGTTTAGAAGCCTCTGCCCTCGAGATAGTTGGGGAGTATTCCATATTACTATATTTCGCCAACTCGCCTCTCCCTATCTCTGCAACCTCCTCCAGCCCCACAACCCTCCAGGAACTCTGCGCTCCTCCAATTCTGGCCTCCTGAGCATCTCCCAGTTCCTCGCTCCATCATTGGCGGCTGTGCCTCCAGCTGCCGAGGCCTTAAGCTTTGGAATTACCTCCCGAAACCTTTCTGCTTCTATCTCTCCTCCTTTAAGGTGCTCCTTTAATACTACCTCATTGACCAAGCTTTTGAAAGAAAGAAGGATTTACATTTATATAGCGCCTTTCACGACCACCGGACATCTCAAAGCGTTTTACAGCCAATGAAGTACTTATTTGGAGAGTAGTCACTGTTGCAATGTGGTAAATGCAGCAGCCAACTTGTGCACAGCAAGCTCCCACAAACAACAATGTGATAATGACCAGATAACATATTTTTGTTACGTTGATTAATATGGGATAAATATTGGCCAGGACACACACCGGGAATAACGCCCCTGCTCTCCTTCGGAATAGTGCCCTGGGAGCTTTTACGTCCACCTGAGAGGGCAGACGGGACCTCGGTTTAACATCCCAAAGATGGCACCTTCGACAGCACAGCACTCCCTCTCCACTACTCTGGGAGTGTCAGCCTAGATTTATGTGCTCAAGTCCCTGGAGTGGGATTTGAACCCACAGCCTTCCAGCTCAGAGGTGAATGTGCAACCCACTGAGCCACAGCTGACACTGTTTTGGTCACCTGTCTCAGTGTTAACTTTTGTCTGATTACACTCCTATGAAATGCCTTGGGACGGTTTACTACGTGCTATATAAATGCAAGTTGTTGTAGTTACCTTAAACCTCACGACTTTCCTGTTTCCTTCCTCACAGCAGTACATGTGATAGACTGATCCTGCCACTTCAATCTGGAACACCATGGGGATGCCAAATGGTGTTGTTCTGCCCATCTGCTTTCTGTAGAACACCAGATTAAAACTTGTGCCATCGTTGTCTGCTTAAAAGAATTGAGAGATGTTACAATTTTTTGGGGTCACTTTAAGGTATAAAAGCTCTTTTATAATGGCTCAACTATTGTGAAATTGTTCTTCTTTGTCAAAGAGTATATTTATAAAAATGTTTTTCTACTTTCTAGGGTTCCCCACTAGGCTAGCCACAGACTCCTATCAATGCAGTGCAATATTGAATCACCGGTTCATAGAATTATACAGCACAGAAGGAGGCCATTCAGCCCATCGTGCCTGTGCTGGTTCTTTGTAAGAACATTTAAAAAATTGGAGCAGGAGAAGGCCATTCAGCCATACAACAAGATCTTGGCGGATCTTCGACATCGACTCCACCTTTTAAAAAAAAAATTACTAGTTCACGGGACGTGGGCATCGCTGGCAAGGCCGGCATTTATTACGCATCCCTAATTTCCCTTGAGAAAGTGGCGGTGAGCTGTGTCCTTAAACCTCTGCAGTCCGTGTGGTGAAGGTGCTCCCACAGTGCTGATTTGGTACAACCGAGTGTCTCGCTGGGCCATTTCAGAGGGCAGTTAAGAGTCAACCACATTGCTGTGGGTCTGGAGTCACATATAGGCCCAGACCAGGTAAGGACGGCCTCTGGATTACTACTCCAGTAACATAACCAACGTGTTACTGTACCCCTTTCTGCACTATCCCCATATCCCTTGATTCCCTTAATATCCAAATATCTATCGATCTCAGTCTTGAATATACTCAATAATTCAGCATCCACAGCCCTCTGGGGCAGAGAATTCCAAAGATTCACAACCCTTTGAGTGAAGAAATTTCTCATCTCAGTCCTAAATGGCCGACCCCTTATCCTGAGACTGTGTGACCCCTGGTTCTAGACTCCCCAGCCCGGGGGAAACACCCTCCCTGCATCTACCCTGTCAAGCCCTGTAAGAATTTTGTATGTTTCAATGAGATCACCTCTCATTCTTCTAAACTCTGGAGAATATAGGCCTCGTCTGCTCAATCTCTTCTCATAGGACAATCCCCCCATCCCAGGAATCAGTCTGGTGAACCTTCGTTGCACTCCCTCAAAGGCAAGTGTATCCTTTCATAGGTAAGGAAGCCAAAACGGTACACAATACTCCAGGTGTGGTCTCACATGGGCCCCATATAATTGCAGTAAGACTTCTTTACTCTTGTACTCCAACTCTTTTGTAATAAAGGCCAACGTACCATTTGCTTTCCTCATTGCTTCATGTTACCGTTTGTGATCCGTGCACAAGGACAAAATCAGGTCCCTCTGAATACCAATATTTCCCAAGTAGGAGCCATCCAATTAGTCCCACTCCCCCTGCCCTTTCCCCATAACCCTGCAAATTTTTCCTTTTCAAATATATATCCAATTGCCTTTTCCAAGTCCCTATTGAATCTGCTCCCACCGCCCTTTCAGGTAGCGTGCGATATATCACAACTCGCCGCGTAAAAAAATTCTCCTCATCTCCCCTTCGGGTTCTTTTGCCAATGACCTTAAATCTGTGCCCTCTGGTTACTGACCCTCCTTCCACTGGGAACAGTTTCTCCTTACTCTATCAAAACACCTCATAATTTTGAAAATTTCTATGAAATATTCCCTTAGCCTTCTCTGCTCTAAGGAGAACATTCAAACTGAAGTCCCTCGTCCCTGGTACCATTCTAGTAAATCTCTTCTGCACACTCTCCAAGGCTGCGACATTCTTCCTAAACCGTGGCTCCCAGAGTGGGACACAATAATCCAGCTGAGGCCTAACCAGTTGTTCTGTTTAAATGGGAGTGAGATTGTCGGAGGCTGCACTGTAAATGAAAAGCACTTACATCCAGTTTCTGTTGTCTCACCAATTTCCCCCTCCCCATTTCCTGGTGGCATTGACTCTGCAGGTGCTGTCAGGGTTACCAGCGCTCCAGGATCACGCTTGGTCAGCCCCGATGGACCGGACACATTGTCCGCATGCCCGACACTAGACTCCTGAAGCAAGTGCTCTGCTCAGAGCTCCGACACGGCAAGCGAGCCCCAGGAGGGCAGAGAAAATGCTTCAAGGACACCCTCGAATCCTCCTTGACAAAGTGAAACATCCCCACCGACACCTGGGAATCCTTGGCCCAAGACCGCTCAAAGTGGAGGAGAAGCATCCGGGAGGGCGCCGAACACCTCGAGTCTCTTGGCCGGGAGCACGCGGAAGCCAAGCACAAACAGCGGGAGGAGCACGCGACAACCCAAGCCCCCCCACCCACCCGTCCCTCCAACCACTGTCTGCTCCACCTGTGACAGAGACTGTAGGTCCCCCATAGGACTCTTCAGTCACCTGAGAACTCAGTGTGAAAGCAAGTCATCCTCGACTCCCGGGAACTGGCCAAGAAGAAGGATACCCCTGGGGTGTCCAGGATTTAAAGATAATCTCCAGGACACTGCTGCAAGCAAGATCAGGGAGAAAAATCATAGGGCCCTTGAAAAAATTGCATGTCGTTGTAATTTTCTTTGAACACTCATTTATTAGTTGTAAAAATATTGGAGACAGGAAAGTTGGCTGATTGACTGATGGTCAAGAATCAACTAATGGTATGGATTTTTTAATCCGTTCACAGGATTGCCCATCCCGAACTGCTCTTGGGAAGGTGGTGGTGAGCCGCCGCCTTGAACCGCTCCAGTCCGCCTTCCTTCTTCATATCCGTTTGGTAAAACTGAGTGGCTCACTAGGCCATTTCAGAGGGCAGTTAAGAATCAACCACGTTGCTGCACATTTGGAGTCACATGTAGGCCAAACCAGGTAAGGACGGCAGATTTCCTTCCCTAATGGACATTAGTGAACCAGATGGGTTTTTCTGACAATCCGATAGTTTACTACTGACACTAGAAATTAAGGGGTGATTAAAAGCTCAGTCAAAGAGGCGGGTTTTAAGGAGTGTCGTAAAGGAGATGAGAGGCGGAGAGATTCAGGGAGGGAATTCCAGACGGGTCGCCAATAGTGAGATGAAAGGAGTGGAGCGTACGGAGAGTTGGTGTAACGCAGATTTATTTAGTTAACTGAATTTAAATTCCCCAGCTGCCATGGAGGGATTTGAACTCACGTCCCATAAGAACATAAGAAATAGGAGCAGGAGTAGGCCATATGGCTCCTCGAGCCTGCGCCACCATTTAATACGATCATGGCTGATCTGACCATGGACTCAGGTCCACTTCCCCGCCCGATCCCCATAACCCCTTATTCCCTTATCGGTTAAGATACGGTCTGTAAAGTCCTGACCCTGCAGTACAGACTTACACGAGGCACATGCTGAAGTCAAGGTCACTCTGGACCTGCACCTTTATTTCACAGCTCTCGAGTGCCACACTTGCCTGAGACCTGCCTTTAATACCTGTGTGGAACAGGTATGCAGTGTCTCCTGCAAGTGCACCCCTGGTGGTAAAGTATGCTTGTGGTTACAGGTCATATCTAGTTACAGTCATGTATAGCATGGTAAGATACAGTTATGTACAGTAGTGTGAGATACATGACATCACTCTCCCCCAAGGTCTTATTGTTTTTATAGATTCAGTCTCTCAGGTGGTCTACGCTCTCGCATGGAGCATCTTAGTTGTGGTTCAGTTGTTTGCCTTGGTGCCTGTTTTTATTTCGGTGTGATTGCTGGTATCTCGCCTGGGCTGTCTGTTTCGTTCGGTGTGATTGCTGGAATCTCGCCTGGGCTGACTGTTGAGACTGCCCTTTCCTCAGGTTGTTCCCTCTGTCTGTCCACCAGGTGTGGTGCGAGTTCCACATTGTAGTCTGCCTCTGGTTCTGCAGTGCTGTTGGTGAATCTACTTTTTACTTGGTCTACATGCCTCCGGCAGGTTTGGCCATTGTCCATTTGTATAACCAGTAGCCTGTTTCCTTCCTTGCCTGTTACTGTCCCTGCAAGCCATTTGGGACCCCTGCCATAGTTTAGCACAAACACTTTGTCCCCCATCTCATTCCACCTCCCCCTCGAATTTTGGTCATGGTACTTATTTAGCTTCCGGCACTTTGCCTCAACAATTTCATGCATGTCTGGGAGGATTAATGAGAGCCTAGTCTTTAAGGTCCATTTCATTAATAGTTACGCGGGGCGAACCCCAGTCAACGAATGCGGACGAGATCTGTATGCCAGCAGCAGTCGCGACAGGCAGCTCTGCAGCGTGGGACCTTGGATTCTGAGCATGCCTTGTTTAACAATTTGCACTGCTCGCTCCGCCTGGCCATTGGAGGCCGGCTTGAACGGTGCCGTCTTAATGTGATTTATGCTGTGGTCAACTGTAAAATCTTGAAATTCTGCGCTGGTGAAGCACGGAACTTTATCACTGACCAATATGTCAGGAATTCCATGCGTTGCAAACATGGTTCTGAGGCTCTCCACAGTGGTGGAGGTTGTGCTCGAGTTTAAAATGGTGCACTCGATCCACTTTGAAAGTGCATCGACGACTACGAGGAACATTTTGCCCATGAATGGGCCCGCATAGTCTACATGCACCCGCAACCATGGTTTGGTGGGCCAGGGCCAGGGGGTTAGGGGGGCCTCCCTGGGGGCATTACTGAGTTGGGCACAAATGGTGCACCGACAGACGCAGAGCTCCAAGTCCGCGTCAATGCCAGGCCACCAGACGTGGGATCTGGCTATGGCCTTCATAAGGGCGATCCCCGGGTGCTTGCGGTGGAGCTCCCGGACAAACGTCTCCCT
Organism: Pristiophorus japonicus; assembly: GCF_044704955.1. Lineage (NCBI taxonomy): Eukaryota > Metazoa > Chordata > Chondrichthyes > Pristiophoridae > Pristiophorus > Pristiophorus japonicus. The sequence goes on along the minus strand of NC_091987.1, from coordinate 214,782,983 downwards.
GCCTCGTAAGGGCATAACTACCCGGCTGCCCCACATCAGGCAGTCTGCCTGTAGTGATAGTTCATGCATGCGCCTATGGAAAGGTTTGATCTCCTCGGGGCAGGCATCGCGAGCCTCTGCCCAGTCACCAGTTAAAACATATCTTTTGACTAAGGATAATGTGGGGTCGCTGGTCGTCCAGGCTCTGATTTGGCGAGCCGTCATGGGCAAACCTGTGGATTCAAAGGCATTGATTGCCATGACTATCTCACAGTCCTGTTCGTCGGACCCTTCCGTGGTCGCCAGGGGTAGCCTGCTGAGCGCGTCAGCACAGTTGTCTGTGCCTTGTCTGTGCCTTATTGTGTAGTCGTAAGACGCCAGCATGAATGCGCGCCGAGGCGTTGCCATTTATTGCCTTGCACTCGGATAGGAGGGATGTGAGGGGTTTGTGGTCGGTTTCTAACGCGAACTTGATAAGGTATTGGTGCATCTTTTTGACACCGTACATGCACGCGAGCGCCTCCTTCTCAACCATACCGTACCCGTGCTCCGCCCGCGAAAGTGACCTGGAGGCATAAGCAATGGGTTATAATTTACCCGCATCATTGACATGCTGTAAAATGTACCCGATCCCGTACGCTGACGCATCACGTGTAAGAACTAGCTTTTTGCCTGGGTTAAAAAAGGCTAAAACACTCTTGGAACACAGAAGGTTGCGTGCCTTATTGAAGGCGCGTTCCTGGGCGTCCCCCAAAACCAATCGCACCCCTTTCTGAGTAGCATGTGGAGAGGCTCCAGCAGCGTGCTCAAGTTCTCCATAAAGTTCCCAAAATAATTGAGTAGCCCGAGAAAGGTGCGCAGTTCCGAGACATTCCGGGGCCTGGGTGCCAGACGAATTGCTTCAGTTTTGGATTCGGTTGGGCGGATTCCATCAGCGGCAATCCTTCTGCCCAAAAATTCAACCTCGGGCGCAAGAAACAGACACTTGGATTTCTTAACGCTTAGGCCTACCCGATCCAATTGACTTAGTACTTCCTCCAAATTGCGGAGCTGGGAGTCGGTGTCCCTGCCCGTGATGACTATGTCATCTTGAAACACAACCGTCCCCGGGATGGACTTGAGCAGACTCTTCATGTTGTGCTGGAATATAGCAGCTGCTGACCTGATGCCGAATGGGCATCGATTGTACACAAAAAGGCCTCGATGTGTGTTGATGGTGGCGAGTAGCTTAGACTCCTCGGTCAGTTCTTGCGTCATATACGTATTCACTGGAGTTCAGAAGAATGAGAGGGGACCTCATGGAAACGTTTAAAATTCTGATGGGTTTAGACAGGTTAGATGCAGGAAGAATGTTCCCAATGTTGGGGAAGTCCAGAACCAGGGGTCACAGTCTGAGGATAAGGGGTAAGCCATTTAGGACCGAGATGAGGAGAAACTTCTTCACCCAGAGAGTGGTGAACCTGTGGAATTCTCTACCACAGAAAGTGGTTGAGGCTAATTCACTAAATATATTGAAAAGGGAGTTAGATGAAGTCCTTACTACTCAGGGGATCAAGGTTTATGGCGAGAAAGCAGGAAGGGGGTACTGACGTTTCATGTTCAGCCATGAACTCATTGAATGGCGGTGCAGGCTAGAAGGGCTGAATGGCCTGCTCCTGCACCTATTTTCTATGTTTCTATGTTTCTATGTGAAATCTAGTTTCGAGAAAAGTTTTCCTCCAGCCAATATGGCAAATAGGTCCTCCGCTTTGGGCAGCGGGTATTGGTCTTGTAGGGAGACTCTGTTTATGGTAGACTTGTAATCCCCACAGATTCGTACGGATCCATCAGACTTCATGACGGGAAAGATGGGACTTGCCCAGTCGCTAAATCCCATGGGTGAGATAATGCCTTCCCGCAGAAGCCGGTCCAGTTCGTGTTCAATCTTTTCCCTCATCACATAAGGCACAGTTCTAGCCTTGTGATGGACCTGTCTGGCATCCTGTGTGATGTAGATTCTAACTTTAGCCCCTTTGAAGGTGCCCACACCTGACTGAAAGAGATGTTCAAAACGACTTAGAACTGTTGAGCAGGAGGTCCGTTCCTCTGACGACATGGCGTGAACATCATCCCATTTCCAATTTAGTTTTGCCAGCCAGCTTCTCCACAACAGGTCTGGGAGATCGCCGGGGACAATCCACAGGGGAAGTCGGTTCACCGTCCCTTTGTGTGTGACTGAGAGCATGGCGCTGCCAAGGACTGGGACGATTTCTTTGGTATAGGTCCTCAGTTTGGTGTCGATCCTTGTGAGTTTTGGTCTGTTGTTTTTGTGCGGCCACAGCTGTTCAAATTGTTGGACGCTCATGAGAGATTGACTAGCTCCCGTGTCCAGTTCCATGTTGACGGGTATCCCGTTGAGTAGGAACCTCATCATTATTGGAGGCGTCTTGTTGTAAGAACAGTGGACATTGATTGTGTTGACCTACTGTACCTCGGTGTCTCGGGCACTGTCCCCACCGTCTTCTGGTCCGCTTTCCAACCCTTCCGATTCGTATACCAGCCGAGCTGCTGTTTATCTGCACATGAGAGCCAGATGCCCTGTATAGTCGCAGTTTCTGCAAACAGCATGCTGAAATTGACACCCCCTTGTTGAGTGCCTTCCCCCACATCTCCAGCACAGACCGCTTCCATTGTTTCCGAAGGATGAGCTGCGTCTAGCTGATCTCTCTTGAGCTTCTCTCAGTCTGTAGTTGATTGCTCGCATTGTGGGTTGATGAGGTGTGAACGACCGTTCATGTGGCCCTTGATGGCTTCTGGCGCCACTGCCTGCTGTTGAAGGCCTGCTCTCCTGCCTTTGTCTGTGTGTGGGGGTAGCGGCTTGTTTCACGCTGTGAACCCCTTGTTCCGATGTTTCGTTCGTTGTCGTACCCGCAGTATAGATCAACCTCGTTTCTTCTTCTCCTGCCAAGAATATCTGTGCGACCAGTGCTGCTGCCTCTAGGGTCAAGTTCTTGGTCTCTATAAGCTTTCGGAATATGCCTGCGTGGCCTATTCCTTCAATAAAAAAGTCTCTCAGTACTTCTCTCCTTAGTTCATCGGAGAACTCGCATAAACTAGCCAGCCTCCGAAGTTCCGCCACAAAGTCGGGTATGCTCTGGCCCACACAGCGTCTGTAGTTGTAGAACCTGTGTCTGGCCATGTGTAGGCTGCTCGCTGGCTTCAGATGGTCTCTCACCAGTGTGCTCAACTCCTCAAATGACTTGCTTGCTTGTTTCTCGGGTGCCAGCAGGTCTTTCATTAAAGCGTATGTTTTCGAGCCACAGCTGGTCAAGAGATGGGCTCTTCTCTTGTCTGCCTTATCATCGCCCAACCAGTCTTTGGTTACAAAGCTATGCTGGAGCCTTTCTATAAAATCCTTCCAATTGTCTCCAGCATTGTATTCCTCATCTGAGCCGTTGGTAGCCATTCTGTGGATTCTGTGATCCCGTAACTCATCGCCACTGTAAAGTCCTGACCCTGCAGTACAGACTTACACGAGGCACATGCTGAAGTCAAGTCACTCTGGACCTGCACCTTTATTTCACAGCTCTCGAGTCCCACACTTGCCTGAGACCTGCCTTTATATACCTGTGTGGAACAGGTATGCAGTCTGGTAAAGTATGCTTGTGGTTACAGGTCATATCGAGTTACAGTCATGTATAGCATGGTAAGATACAGTTATATACAGTAGTGTGAGATACATGAAACTGTCTATCTCTGCCTTAAATTTATTCAATGACCCAGCTTCTATAGATCCCTGAGGCATAAGAACATAAGAACCTTTCCTCATAAGTCAACCCCTCATCTCTGGAATCAACCGAGTGAACTTTCTCTGAACTGCCTCCTAGGCAAGTATATCCTTTTGTAAATATGGAAACCAAAACTGCACGCAGTATTCCAGGTGTGACCTCACCAATACCCTGTATAACTGTAGCAAGACTTCACTGCTTTTATACTCCATCCCCTCTGCAATAAAGGCCAAGATACCATTGGCCTTCCTGATCACTTGCTGTACCTGCATACTATCCTTTTTTGTTTCATGCACCAGGACCCCCAGATCCCGCCGTACTGCAGCACTTTGCAATTTTTCTCCATTTTCTCCATTTAAATAATAACTTGCTGTTTGATTTTTTTCTGCCAAAGTGCATGACCTCACACTTTCCAACATTATACTCCATCTGCCAAATTTTTGCCCACTCACTTAGCCTGTCTATGTCCTTTTGCAGATTTTTTGTGTCCTCCTCATACATTGCTTTTCTTCCCACCTTTGTTTCGCCAGGCCAAAGACCACCCCAACCTCTGTCGTCGAGCTACAGTACGCGGATGACGCCTGCGTCTGTGCAATTACAGAGGCTGAACTCCAGGACATAATTGATGTATTTACTGAGGCGTACGAAAGCATGGACCTTACGCTAAACATCCGTAAGACAAAGGTCCTCCACCAGCCTGTTCTCACCGCACAGCACTTCCCCCCCAATCATCAAGATCCACGGCGCGGCCCTGGACACCGTGGACCATTTCCCATACCTCGGGAGCCTCTTATCAACAAGGGCAGACATTGACGACGAGATCCAACACCGCCTCCAGTGCGCCAGTGCAGCCTTCGGCCGCCTGAGGAAAAGAGTGTTTGAAGACCAGGCCCTCAAAACTGCCACCAAGCTCATGGTCTACAGGGCTGTAGTAATACCCGCCCTCCTGTATGGCTCAGAGACATGGACCATGTACAGTAGACACCTCAAGTCGCTGGAGAAATACCACCAGCGATGTCTCCGCAAGATCCTACAAATCCCCTGGGAGGACAGACGCACCAACATTAGCGTCCTCATCCAGGCCAACATCCCCAACATTGCAGCACTGACCACACTCGATCAGCTCCGCTGGGCAGGCCACATCGTTCGCATGCCAGACACGAGGCTCCCAAAGCAAGCGCTCTACTTGGAACTCCTTCACGGCAAACGAACCAAAGATGGGCAGAGGAAACGTTACAGGGACACCCTCAAAGCCTCCCTGATAACGTGCAACATCCCCACTGACACCTGGGAGTCCCTGGCCAAGGACCGCCCTAAGTGAAGGAAGTGCATCCGGGAGGGCGCTGAGCACCTCGAGTCTCATCGCCGAGAGCATGCAGAAATCAAGCGCAGGCAGCGGAAGGAGCGTGCGGCAAACCAGACTCCCCACCCACCCTTTCCCTCAACGACTATCTGTCCCACCTGTGACAGGGACTGTGGTTCTCGTATTGGACTGTTCAGCCACCTAAGGACTCATTTTAAGAGTGGAAGCAAGTCTTCCTCGATTCCAAGGGACTGCCGATGATGATGTATCACCAGCAAACTTGGCTACGTTACACTCGGTCCTTTCTTCCAAGTCGATAATATAGATTGTAAATAGTTGGGGTCCTTGCGGCACCCCACTTGGTACTGATTGCCAACCCGAGAATGAATCACTTGTCCCGACTCTGTCCTCTGTTAGTTAGCCAATCCTCTATCCATGTTAATATATTACTCCCAACCCCGTGCACATTTATCTTGTGTCCAGTCATTAGTCCAGTAACATAACCGCTATGCTACCTCACCGTTCTCTCTACACTTGGTGTGGTGCGTTGCAAGGATGGACGTGTTGGGCGACCAATGGCGGGAGTGTGGGCGGGGCGGGGGGGGGGTAAGGTGATGGGGTGGGCGGAGACGAGAGATCATGTGATGAAACCTCCAGTTATATCCTCAGTCGGAGTTGCCGATCCAAGCTCCACAGGCACCTGTTGCACTCCAGGCCCTTGCCCCACTTTGTTTTCGTTTTAAGCCAGGATTTGTGGTCACGTAATAACAATAACTTGTATTTATATAGCACCTGTAATGTAGACAAACATCCCAAGGCGCTTCACAGAAGCGTAACCAAACAACATTTGACATCGAGCCGAAGAAGGAGAAATTAAGGGGTGATTAAAAGCTCAGTCAAAGAGGCGGGTTTTAAGGAGCATTGTAAAGGAGATGAGAGGCAGAGAGATTCAGGGAGGGAATTCCAAGCGGGTGAAGACACGATCGCCAATAGTGGGATGAAAGGAGTGGAGGGTACGCAGGAGGCCAGAGTTGGTGTAATGCAGAATTCTCAGTGGATTTTAGGGCTGGAGGAGGTTACAGATAGGAAAGGGGTGAGACCATGATAGAAGTAACAAAGTTCACCAGCACCCAGCGTATAAAAGAAAAAACAATTGCTTCAGACAGGCCTGTAGAAACTCTCAGTGCTAGCTCATTGAAATATTCGGGCATAGGATCCCAACCTTTCATAAGAGAGACTCTGAATTGGTGAAGTGCTTCCCTGGAGCTGCCTTTCAATAGATTTTACATCTTAAAGCACGTCACATAACGTTAGCCTTCAGCAAAGATCCTACGCTGATCAGCGTGCGTATCAAACCTGGCACTATGACCATATAGAGCACAGGAGGAGTCCATTCAGCCCATCGTGTCTGTGCCGGCTCTTTGATAGAGCAATCCAAAGCTAATCCCCCTGCTATGCTCACTCCCTGTATCTTCCTCTGATAAAGAGGGAAGTACTTTTTTTTCTCTCAAGTAACTCTCCCATGCGGTTTCTGTTTTACAGAAAATCGCACCATTGGACAGAAGTGTCATGTTGACTCACAGCCCGGTGATATATTGCTGAATGATCCCGCATTGGGGAATCACTGAAAATTCAGAACTTGCCCGTGACAATGCTAGTCCTTCAAATGAGAAGTTCAGAGGCATTAACAAGACTTCTTGATCTTATTTCCTCCCGGGGAGATGGTATTTACACTCCAAAGACCAGACTGGACTGAAGACTGCAGCATCACTGATGGGAGAGGAAGGGGCGGGGCTTCAAAATTATGGGCCATCAGTGAAAGATAGTCATTAATAAATTCAATAGGGAAAACTTTTCGCTGGGAGCACACGGAAGCCAAGTACAAATAGCGGAAGGAGCGTACGACAACTCAAACACCCCACCCATCTCAACAACCGTCTGCCCCACCTGTGACACAGACTGGAGATCCTGCACTGGTCTCTTCCGTCACCTCAGAACTCATTTTAGTGTGGAAGCAAGTCATCCTCAACTCCGAGGGACTGCTTAAGAAGAAGAGGGAATACAGGAGATCAGGAGAAACTTCTTTCCCCAGAGAGCGGTGAGAATGTGGGACTCGCTGCCACAGGGAGTGGTTGAGGCGAATAATATCGATGCATTTAAGGGGAGGCTGGACAAACACATGAGGGAGAAGGGAATAGAGCGATATGATGATAGGGTGAGATGAAGAGAGGTGGGAGAAGGTTTGCGCGGAGCATTAACAATAGTATAGATCTGTTGGCCTGTTTCTGTGCCGTAAATACTATGTAATTCTATGTAAAAGAACAGGCCAGTAACCAGAAAACAAGTAGTGGAGGGAATTAGATTTCCGTGCATTGATTAGATTTGCTTAGAAAACTGAGCTCACCTAGTTGGTGAAACAGTGCCCAGAATATTACTAATTCATGTATATGAGGAAGTCCCCGGTTTGTACTGTTAGCCTGTGCCAGCCAAGATGGTACAATTGGCACTTGGTGAGGCAGCAAACCAACCCCTGTTTTTTAAAAATTTGTTCCTGGGATGTGGGCGTCGCTGGCAAGGCTGGCATTTATTGCCCATCCCTAATTGCCCCTTGAGAAGGTGGTGGTGAGCCGCCTTCTTGAACCGCTGCAGTCCGTGTGGTGAAGGTGCTCCCACAGTGCTGGTAGGGAGGGAGTTCCAGGATTGTGACCCAGCGACGATGAAGGAACGGCCGATATATTTCCAAGTCGGGATGATGTGTGACTGGGAGGGGAACGTGGAGGTGGTGGTGTTCCCATGCGCCTGCTGCCCTTGTCCTTCTAGGCGGTAGAGGTCGCGGGTTTGGGAGCTGTTGCCGAAGAAGCCTTGGCGAGTTGCTGCAGTGCATCTTGTAGATGGTACACACTGCAGCCACGGTGCGCCGGTGGTGGAGGGAGTGAGTGTTGAAGGTGGTGGATGGGGAGCCGATCAAGCGGCTGCTTTGTCCTGGATGGTGTCGAGCTTCTTGAGTGTTGTTGGAGCTGCACTCATCCAGGCAAGTGGAGAGTGTTCCCACACTCCTGACTTGTGCCTTGTAGATCACTAGGCAGCAGCCTCTGATGGATGATGCAACTATGTAGAAAAGTTGAGAACATGACTTGGCTCCGCTGTGCAAACCTCTGTGCTCAGGTGTGGTCTCTCAACGCTCACTAGCCCAGAAATTCTAGCCCTGTAAAATGAATAGGTGTGAAATCGCAGGCTCAGGAGTGTAAGATGCCAGCCCTTTGAAGGGGAAGCGTTTGAGTGAGATGGTAGATGGCACCCATGGAACTTACAACTCATTGAATTTATATAGCACCATTACTCTAGTAAAACATCCCAATGTGTTTCATCATCATCATAGGCAGTCCCTCGAATCAAGGATGACTTGCTTCCACGTCAAAACGTTCACAGGTGTTTCAATGAAGGACCTAATATTCCAGGTCCCGGACTACATCCTGAAGGGTGGAAGATGCCTGTGCCACCACACAGGCTTGACAGAGCTAGGTCTTGGTCCAGTGGCAAGGGTTACCCAAGACTAACTGGAGACCAGCTCTGCTACGCGGGCCCTAATGCGCACACATGTCGCAGTGTGGGCTGGCCCGTGGTGGCCCCTGGGCCCCTGGCCCCGAACTCACGCCTCCCCTGGGCCCCAATCACATCCCTCTGCAATCTCTCGCTGCTCCTTCGCCCCGACCTCGCCGCTCCTGCTGTATCTGCCCACACCGCAATCACCGACCTGGAGCTTGGTGACGTCACTCTTCACTGCCGTGGCTCTCCTGCTCCAGCCCGCGCTGGTCCCTGGAGTGATGGGTCACCACTTCACACTTGTCTTAACGTCACATGACATCCTTCATTACCCAGACATACTTGCCAGCTGGCGTACTTTGTTCAGGGCAACCCAATTATCATACCCTTGCCGTTAGTTCCATGTTATCTGACAAAAATTGTCACCGGGACCCCGAGACAAAGGAGGAGATCTTCGGACGGGTGACCAAATGCATGGTCAAAGAGGTTGGTTTATGGGAGCGTCTTTAAAGAGGAGGTGGAGAGGTTTAGGGAGGGAATTCCAGAGCTTGGGGCCCAGACAGCTGAAGGCTGAAGGCCGCCACTGGAGGGCCGAAGGAAATGGGGGATGCGCAAGAGGCCAGAATTAGAAGAGCGCAGTGATATCGGAGGTTTATAGGACCGGAGGATGGTTACAGAGATAGGGAGGGGAGAATTTTAAAATTAAGGCGTAGTTGGAATGGGGGCCAATGTAGGTCAGCGAGCACAGGGGTGATGGGTAAACAGGACTTGGTGCGCGGTTAGGATACGGGTTGCAGAGTTTTGGTTGAACTCGAGTTTACAGAGGATGGAAGGTGAGAGGCCGGCCAGGAGAGCATTGGAATAGTTGAGTGTGGAGATAACAAAGACACGGATGAGGAGGTTGAGCAGAGGTTCAGCTGAGGCGGGGGTGGAGACGGACAGCGTGACCGAGGTGGAAGCAGCTGGTCTTGGGGATGGAGGGGATATGGGGTCGGAAGCTCATCTCAGGGTCAAATAGGACGGCAAGGTTGTGAACGATCTGGGCTGGACTCAGACAGTGGCCAGGGAGAGGAAGGAGTCGGTGGCTGGGGAATGGAGTTTGTGGCTGGGACCGAAGACAATGGTTTTGTTCTACCCAATATACTTCAAACATAAGTCAGCACTTTCTTAACAGAAAGGAGAAATGAGTGTTTCAACACTCACTTCTAAAGAAATATATGGCGTGGTAAAAATAATCACTGCTTCAGTGAATGGACTCTGACAGACACAATCAATTCATCATCATCATCACCATAGGCAGTCCCTCAAAATCGAGGAAGACTTGCTTCCACTCTAAAAGTGAGTTCTCAGGTGACTGTACTGTCCAACGAGGGAATTACAGTCTTTGTCACAGGTGGGACAGACAGTGGTTGAAGGAAAGGGTGGGTGGGGAGTCTGGTTTGCCGCACGCTCCTTCCGCTGCCTGCGCTTGTTTGCTGCATGCTCTCGGCAACGGGACTCGAGGTGCTCAGCCTCCACTTAGGGTGGTGTGGGGTTCCCAGGTGTCGGTGGGAATGTTGCACTTTATCAAGGAGGCTTTGAGACCAGGACCAGGACCTCAAATCTGGAACCAAGCTTATAGTCTACAGGGCAGTAGTGATACCCGCCTTCCTGTATGGCTCAGAGATGTGGACCATATACAGTAGACACCTCAAAGCGCTGGAAAAGTACCACCAACGCTGTCTCCGCAAGATCCTGCAAATCCCCTGGAAGGACAGACGCACCAACGCCAGTGTTCTCGATCAGGCCAACATCCCCAGCATCGAAGCACTGACCACACTCGACCAGCTCCGCTGGAATTGATTGGAAGCAATCAATTACAATGCATTCAACAAAGATATGACCAAAGAAGCAGAGGTGAGATGAAGGGACATTTGTTTACGCAGCGAGTTGTTGTGATCTGGAACACGCTGCCTGAAACTTTCAAAAGGGAATTGGATAAATACTTAAAAGTTGGAAATTTGTAGTGCTGTGGGGCAAGAGCAGGGGGAGTGGGACTGATTGGATCGCTCCTGCAAAGAGCTGGCACAGGCACGATGGGCCGAATGGCCTCCTGTGTGATATGATTCAATGAAGCAAGTTCATATTAAGCTGGCTTAAAAAATGTTAAGAGAATGCAGAAACCTTTCTTTAGTTCAGTAAACGTGCGATGCTCGAAGATTGCCACTGGCTCGCCATGTCCATCGCTGTGTGCCTTGAGAATCTCACCGAATATATTTCGGATGATTTTCACACATTTTTTTCCGTTGTACTTTTTAAACCAATTGCCCCCGTTGTCTGCAGTTGGAAAAGACAAAACAGTGACAAGAGTGAAATGCGGCATGAAATGACGGTCAGGAACAGTAACCCGCGAATATAACTGCGTTGATCAGGATCTTGAACCGCTACAGTCTGTGGGAGCAGGAGCATTCAATGTCGGCCACTTAAACACAAAAACAAAATGGAATAAAATCAAAGTCAATGAATCAGTTTGAGAAAGATACTCCTTCTGTCCACCTCTCCCCAAGGAATGCTAGAATTTGGATCACCTGTTCCTAGCAAGGATATTTATTGCGACTGATATACCTGATAGGAGAAGCAAATAAGACAATCCTAAGTGTCGGAATTTAAGTTGTGAGGTAAGTTTATGGAGTAGTTGAGGCAAATAGTATCGATGCATTTAAGGGGACGCTGGATAAACACATGAGGGAGAAAGGAATAGAAGGATATGGTGATGGGGTGAGATGGAGAGGGGTGGGAGGGGGCTGGTGTGGAGCATAAACCCCGGCACGGGTCCGTGGGGCATAAACCCCGGCACGGAGCGGTGGGGCATAAACCCCGGCACGGAGCGGTGGGGCATAAACCCCGGCACGGAGCGGTGGGGCATAAACCCCGGCACGGAGCGGTGGGGCATAAACCCCGGCACGGAGCGGTGGGGCATAAACCCCATTACTGCCTCAGTTGTCTATGATTGTTTTACCCCATTAGCTTTTTTGCTGATCTAATTGTTCTTTAGTTGTTCCTTGTATTCAACTCTCTTTAGTTGAATATTAAATGTCTTTAATTTATAGAAACATGTCTGTTTATATCTTATTTGTACATAACCAGTCAGCCACCTTGGCCTTTTTTTAACCACACTCCTTCTTGTGACTTTCGGTACATAATTATTTTCCATATTTTTTATCTTATTCTTAAAAACTGAAAAATTGTATTCAATTTTGGTCCAGTAGGGTTATATAAATATTATCCTTCGTAGTCTTTAGGAATTTTGTTAGTCAGCAAAATCTACTTCCTATTTCAATTCTTTTAATCATGCAGGATAATTACCTTTACTGAATAAATGGTTCACAACCAGAAGTCAGCTGTTGAAATGTACAAACCTGCATCGACACATTTCCTTTATGAGCGAATTGGGAAATTACCATCAGCTTCAGTATTTTAAGTTTTATGCCCCTGGAAAATGTTTGTAGTTCCCAACCTTAACCTTTAGCAACCTTTCTCTGTTACCAATGTAAAAAAAGTACAAAATACTTTAATGGTGGTCGTGAAAGGCGCTATAGAAATGCAAGTCTTTCTTTCTTGCTTTACCACGTAAAGGTTGGATTGCCAGGCGGTGAGGGACAGAGCCTAGGCTTCAGTCGCTTACAAATCTTTATTTCCAGAGATAACCATTACGTACCAGGCACCCCCGCCCCGCCCTGCCCCCCGAGCTTTTCCTTACCGAGCCTGCCCCCGTATAAAAGAAAGACTTGCATTTATATAGCGCCTTTCACCACTACCGGACAGCTCAAAGTGCTTCACAGCCAATGAAGTACTTTTGGAGTGTAGTCACTGTTGTAACGTAGGAAATGTGGCAGCCAATTTGTGCACAGCAAGTTCCCACAAACAGCAATGTGATAATGGCCAAATAATTTTTTTTTGTTATGTATATTGAGGGGTAAATATTAGCCCCAGGACACTGGGGATAACTCCCCTGCTCTTCTTTGAAATAGTGCCATGGGATCATTTATGTCCACTTGAGAGAGTAGATGGGGCCTTGGTTTAACAACTCATCCGAAAGATGGCATCTCTGACAGTGCAGCACTCCCTCAGTACTGCCCCTCCGACAGTGCGGTGCTCCCTCAGTACTGCCCCTCCGACAGTGCGGTGCTCCCTCAGTACTGCCCCTCCGACAGTGCAGCACTCCCTCAGTACTGCTCCTCCGACAGTGCGGTGCTCCCTCAGTACTGCCCCTCCGACAGTGCGGTGCTCCCTCAGTACTGCCCCTCCGACAGTGCAGCTCTCCCTCAGTACTGCCCCTCTGACAGTGCGGTGCTCCCTCAGTACTGCCCTTCCGACAGTGCAACACTCCCTCAGTACTGCCCCTCCAGCAGTGCGGTGCTCCATCAGTACTGCCTTTCCGACAGTGCAACACTCCCTCAGTACTGCCCCTCCGACAGTGCGGTACTCCTTCAGTACTGCCCTTCCGACAGTGCAACACTCCCTCAGTACTGCCCCTCCGACAGTGCGGTGCTCCCTCAGTACTGCCTTTCCGACAGTGCAACACTCCCTCAGTACTGCCCCTCCGACAGTGCGGCACTCCTTCAGTACTGCCTTTCCGACAGTGCAGCTCTCCCTCAGTACTGCCCCTCCAGCAGTGCGGTGCTCCCTCAGTACTGCCTTTCCGACAGTGCAACACTCCCTCAGTACTGCCCCTCCGACAGTGCGGCACTCCTTCAGTACTGCCCCTCCGACAGTGCGGCACTCCTTCAGTACTGCCCTTCCGACAGTGCAGCTCTCCCTCAGTACTGCCCCTCCGACAGTGCGGTGCTCCCTCAGTACTGCCCTTCCGGCAGTGCAACACTCCCTCAGTACTGCACTGGGAGCGTCAGCCTAGATTTATGTGCTCAACTCCCTGGAGTGGGACTTGAACCCACAACCTTCTGACCCAGAGGTGAGGGTGCTGCCCACTGAGCCACGACCGACACACAAATGTATAAACACAGAAGAGTTCCCAATTGATACCCACCACCTGAATACAACTAACACAGTCAATCCGCAGGCTTGTTTTATGTCAAGAGGCGGAAGAAAAGCAGGCTGTCACCGAGAGTGAAATAGAAGAGAAGGGGAAAGTTTCCCTGCAGCTCAGATGGAGGAGAATTCATTCTATACTGATGAGCATGTATTCCACCTGCATAACCCTGGCTGGAGAGTGCTTTATCTCTTTCGCTCTCAGTAACCCACTGTTTCTCCGTTCTGCTTGAAGATAGTTGCTGTCATACGCAGACACCCTCCTCAACATCCTCCGGCATTGATAGGTTCAGTAAAAAAAAACACTTGGGTTCTTCCTCACTCACCATTTGAGGTCATCGTGGATGCGCTGGTCAGTTGACACTAGCTCCAAAACTTGCTCAAAGTCTGCCCTCCCGGGGTCGGTTGGATCAAGTTGTAGGCTGCTTCAAAGAGAAGTTCTGTCCTTACACTGAGGGGACTGATCTCACCAGACAATACTGGACTTTTCACTTCTTGTTTCTCAGCTTTATTCGCATTGAAGATTTAAACAAAAAAATGCCTTCTGAAAGTAATCTGATTCATCACCGTAAAGGTCATCCCTGCCCGATGTGAAGAAGTCAAGAACAACTGAGAAAATAGAAATCACCAGATACTTTCCATAACATTATTGGAAATCTCAAGTGATAGCAAAACAATCGTCATTTCCTGTGGGGCCGCTTAAGGCACACTCAGATCCAGGAACACGCAAGCTGGCAATGGCCAAAAATGTCCCATTCACCAGCAACTTCCATCCTTCAATAAAACACACCCAATCACAAATGGATGAGGAGTTAATTTTGTGAGGTTTCCACATCCTCACGGAACCTCGCTAGATATGAACAATGGGTTGCAGGAATAAATAAAGGAATGGACTAGGAGTCATCGTGGGAGAGCTAGGAGAGGGTAACCAAAGACTTGGCTGAAAAAGATGTGCTTTGATGAGGTTTCTAAAGCAGGAGAGAGAAGCGGAGAACAGGTGGAGTTGCAGAGAGTGGGACTGAGGTCATCATCATAGTCAGTCCCTCGAAATCGAGGAAGACTTGCTTCCATTCTAAAAGTGAGTTCTCAGGTGAGTGAACAGTCCAATACGGGAATTACAGTCTCTGTCACAGGTGGGACAGACAGTGGTTGAGGGAAAGGGTGGGTGGGGAGTCTGGTTTGCCGCACGCTCCTTCAGCTGCCTGCGCTTGGTTTCTGCATGCTCTCGGCGACGAGACTCGAGGTGCTCAGCGCCCTCCCGGATGCTCTTCCCCCACTTAGGGTGGTCTTTGGCCAGGGGCTCCCAGGTGTCGATGGGGATGTCGCATTTTATCAGGGAGGCTTTGAGGGTGTCCTTGAAACATTTCCACTGCCCGCCTGGGGTTCGCTTGCCGTGTAGGAGTTCCGAGTAGAGCGCTTGCTTTGGGAGTCTCGTGTCGGGCCATGTGGGCAGTGTAGCCCGCCCAACGGAGCTGGTCGAGTGTGGTCAGTGCTTCAATGACTGAGCCGGGACTGAGGTGGCGGAAGGCTTAGCCATCAATGGGGAAGCGAAGAGAACGTGGGAAGCAAGAGAGGTCAGAAGCTGAAGATCACAGGGTGTGAAGACAGTGGCTCAGAAAGTCTCCATGAAGAAATCCATTCATATCTGGTATTGACGGTGAGGGTAGAAGATCATTATGGGGCACATTCTCCTGTCTCGCGATGTTCCACACAGGGACCAGAACTTAATAGAATTATCCCTGTGATTTCTCACTGATCAAAGCTCAGACTGTGTCATACACTGGGCATTAATGACAAGAACGATACACCTTGGCATGTTTCTATTAAGAGACGGGATTTAACCTTACCTTCAAAGCGGCGCACACCGTTGCTAAATTTTACAAGGCGGCACTGAAGATTTCCCATTTCATATAACCTACCCTAGAAAATAAAAACAAAGTAAGACTGACTGATAATCAGTGGCTGCTGGGAAAGAAACACCATCATTAATCGATCAGAGTAATGCAAGCACAAACACACGAGGTTCCCCGGCAGTGCCCCGCTCCAGTCTCACTGCAGCAAACAGTCCGGATTAGGGGGATTATATTCTTGCTCCCATTCTGAATTTGACAATTAAAACTTTTTTACTACATTAAAGTTATATTACTTCGTGAAAATAAGGCAAAGGACTGAGAGTGGAACAGAATCCACTGCATCTCCGACAGTGCAACACTCCCTCAGCCTGGAATTTGTAACCAGTCCAGAAATTTAAGCACACAATCCAGCTCATGCTCCCTAGTGCAGTACTGAGGGAGCACTGCACTGTTGGAGGGGCAGTACTGAGGGAGTGCTGCACTGTCGGAGGGGCAGTACTGAGGGAGCGCTGCACTGTTGGAGGGGCAGTACTGAGGGAGTGCTGCACTGTCGGAGGGGCAGTACTGAGGGAGCGCTGCACTGTTGGAGGGGCAGTACTGAGGGAACGCCGCACTGACGGAGGGGCAGTACTGAGGGAATGCCGCACTGACGGAGGGGCAGTACTGAGGGAGCACCGCACTGTCGGAGGGGCTGTACTGAGGGAGCACTACACTGTCAGACGGGCAGTACTGAGGGAGTGCCGCACTGTCGGAGGGGCAGTACTGAGGGAGCGCTGAACTGTCGGAGGGGCAGTACTGAGGGAGTGCCGCACTGACGGAGGGGCAGTACTGAGGGAGCGCTGCACTGTCAGAGGGGCAGTACTGAGGGAGCGCCGCACTGTTGGAGGGGCAGTACTGAGGGAGCGCCGCACTGTTGGAGGGGCAGTACTGAGGGAGCGCCGCACTGTTGGAGGGGCAGTACTGAGGGAGCGCTGAACTGTCGGAGGGGCAGTACTGAGGGAGTGCCGCACTGACGGAGGGGCAGTACTGAGGGAGCGCCGCACTGTTGGACTCTATCATAATCCCTCGTAATTTTAAACACCTCTATTGAATCTCCCCTTAACCTTCTCCGCTCTGTAGAGAACAACCCCAGCTTCTCTAACCCCTCCACGTATCTGAAGCCCCTCATCCCTGGGACCGTTCTGGTAAATCTCCTCTGCACCCTCTCCATGGCCATGACACCCTTCCTAAAGTGCGGTAGTGCTCAGAATCGGACACAATCGCTGGTCCCTGCAGGTTTGATCACATGGCATTCTGAGCACATAACATCTGATCGCGACTGAAGTTGAGTAATTTTGCTTGTGGCTTCAAAATGTGGGACAAGTTGCGGAATCTGGTGTGTTAACAGGACGCGGGTGGGGAAGCATTGTGGGGAATCCAGGGAGGGGGGGTGGTGGTGTGGAGAGGGGGAATCGAGATGGAAAATCCGGGGGTGGGGGAGTGATTTGCAGAAGGGAAACCAGACAAGGGAGGAAGTTTTGATTCCACCAGTAACTCACTGAAGTTGCACCACTGATACTCTGTATGTAACTGGTAGCCGTCGGTGTGTCTCCCCGCTATCCTATCTGTAACTATAGTGATCCTATAAGCCGCCGATAGTCACCTTGATAACGAAGGCAGAATCCCCCTGCACTGTTCAATGTGTGATCAGGGTCCTCGGACAGCGGCAACATTCGAAACCCCTCTCTGGACTCAGTCTCGATAAAGGAGGCTTTTCATTGAATGACAGAAATTACAGCTCAGGAGGCGGCCATTTGGCCCCCACCCCACATGGGTCTCTCTCTCGTAACCCCATTTTCCCCTCCCAAAGATCTTTTTATGTTCTTCCTTTTCAAATATATATTCCATTCCCTTCTGACTTCTGGTTGCACTTCAGTCCCACACTCCTGATCTTTGGTCACCCTGTGCGGAGGGGAGCGGGTAGGTCGGAAGGCCTCCTCTTGGGACTGCTCCTGGGCTTGGTCAAGATGGCCATTAAACGGTCCGAGCAGCGGGGGAGGGGGGGGGTCGAGGGGGTCGTTCAGCCCGACTGCCTGCCTCTCTTCCACGGCTACATTCACGTCAGGGTGTCCCCGGAGATGGAGCACGCGGTGTCCACCGGTACGCTCGGGGCCTTCCGCGAGAGGTGAACGCCGGAGGGACTGGAGTGCATCATCACCCCCGGCAACCACATTTTAATTTGATTTGGTAAAGTTCCCAGTTCATTTGTTAATTTGTGGGTTCTAGTGTCCCTTTAATAAGGGGGCTCTGACTTTATCATTTAAAATAATTGTAGAGCTGTTGAGTTGGGAGTGGCTTAGCCAGTCATGTGATGTTCACAAGACTCAATAAAACCCCAGCCAGTTGGGTTCGGGGGATCCACGATGGGGCAGGTGGTTGTGAGCCTGGTGGATGAACTGGTAATGTGTAGTGTGACTGTTAAGCCTTTGCTAATAAACCAACTAGTTTTTAATAGCAATGTGTTGCTATTGTTAAACAAAGAACCCAGGAAGCACCTCCCTCCATTTCTTTGGTTTCTGTTCCCTAGTCCCCCATTCCCCCACCAGTGGAAACAATCTTTCACTATTTACCCACAGGGAGGTTCCCATGATTCACTCACCCCTTTACTGGCCGCTCCTCTCTGAGTGTCGCTCCCGCTCAGCCGTTTAGGAACATAAGAAATAGGAGCAGGAGTCGGCCATTCGGCCCCTCGAGCCTGCCCCGCCATTCAATAAGATCATGGCTGATCATCGATATCAACTCCACTTTCCCACCCGATCCCCATAACTCTTGATTCCCCTAGACTCCAAAAATGTATCTATCTCAGCCTTGAATATACTCAGACTCAGCATCCACAGCCCTCTGGGGTAGAGAATTCCAAAGATTCACCACCCTCTGAGTGAAGAAATTCCTTTTCATCTCAGTCCTAAATGGCCGACCACTTATTCTGTGACTGTGACCCCTAGTTCTAGACACCCCCCCAGCCCGGGGGAAACATCCTCCCAGCATCTACCTGTCAATCTCCTTGTATGTTTCAATGAAATCATAGAAACATAGAAACATAGAAAATAGGTGCAGGAGTAGGCCATTCGGCCCTTCGAGCCTGCACCGCCATTCAATGAGTTCATGGCTGAACATGCAACTTCAGTACCCCATTCCTGCTTTCTCGCCATACCCCTTGATCCCCCGAGTAGTAAGGACTATATCTAACTCCTTTTTGAATATATTTAGTGAATTGGCCTCAACAACTTTCTATGGTAGAGAATTCCACAGGTTCACCACTCTCTGGGTGAAGAAGTTGCTCCTCATCTCGGTCCTAAATGGCTTACCCCTTATCCTTAGACTATGGCCCCTGGTTCTGGACTTCGGGAACATTCTTCCTGCATCTACCTGTCTAAACCCGTCAGAATTTTAAACGTTTCTATGAGGTCCCCTCTCATTCTTCTGAACTCCAGTGAATACAAGCCCAGTTGATCCAGTCTTTCTTGATATGTCAGTCCCGCCATCCCGGGAATCAGTCTAGTGAACCTTCGCTGCACTCCCTCAATAGCAAGAATATCCTTCCTCAAGTGAGGAGATCACCTCTCATTCTTCTAAACTCGAGAGAGTATAGGCCCATTCTACACAATTCCTCATCATAAGACAGCCCTCTCATCTCAGGAATCGATCTAGTGAACCAAAACTGTGCACAGTACTCCAGGTGTGGTCTCACCCAGGCCCTGTACAGTTGTAGCAATTTACTGACTGCCCCTCCCTCAGTTCTGCCCCCACTCATTCCTTTATTGACTGCTGCTGTTCCTGGCTCTGCAGGAAATTCTGGTCCCCAACCATTGCATTTCCCCTCTCCCCACTCACTTGAGCCCCAATCCCCCCTGACCAATAGTTCCTTCTCCTGCAATCACCCATCTCCTTACTCCCCATCTCTCCGCCCAAATCCCATCTCTCTGTCCTGATCTCCTTTCTCCGAGCCTTGTGTCCCCACTCCCCATCTTTGACCCGATCCCATACCCCAGTCTCCCCTTGCTTTTCTCTTCCTCCCCATTCTCAAACTGTGCCTCCCTCCCCGCCCCGCCCACCACCCTCCCCGGAATTCAGAGCCCTCTGGAGTTAAGAGACTTTGAGAATGGCAACGCCCGCGATTCCTGAGCCTCCTGATTCCCGCCTGCGGCCCCTGTGCTCCACAGGCTCACGACTCGCTGTGGTGGTGCTCGGTGATGTCACTGTGCCAGAGGCTGTGAGAGCCGGTGATGTCATGGAGCGACGGGGGGGGCACACTGCAGTGTAAATTTTAATTCGGCATCTCCCGGGTGGCTGGTGACAGCGCTTGTGATTGGAACCCACGATTGCAGTAAACTCCGGCTGTTCTCGGGGGAACGTTGGAACAGCACCTTCTCCAGGGCCTTGACTTCATTCCGAAAATGTGGGAGTGCCCGGGGTTGGACACAATACTCCAGCTGAGATCGAAGCAGTGACTTATTATTTGTTAGTGTGCTGTGCAATCACCATATGTAAATCTTAGTCCATCTCAAGTGTGTTGCATCATAAATCCAGGCCAACACTCCTAGTGCAGTACTGAGGGAGCGCCGTACTGTCGGAGGGGCAGTATTGAGGGAGCGCCGCACTGTCGGAGGGGCAGTACTGAGGGAGCGCCGTACTGTCGGAGGGGCAGTACTGAGGGAGTGCTGCACTGTCGGAGGGGCAGTACTGAGGGAGCGCTGCACTGTCGGAGGGGCAGTACTGAGGGAGCACTGCACTGTCGGAGGGGCAGTACTGAGAGAACGCCGCACTGTCGGAGGGGCAGTACTGAGGGAGCGCCGCACTGTCGGAGGGGCAGTACTGAGGGAGCGCTGCACTGCCGGAGGGGCAGTACTGAGGGAGTGCCGCACTGTCGGAGGGGCAGTACTGAGGGAGCGCTGCACTGTCGGAGGGGCAGTACTGAGGGAGCGCTGCATTGCCGGAAGGGCAGTACTGAGGGAGGGCCGCACTACCGGAAGGGCAGTACTGAGGGAGCGCCGCACTGTTGGTGGGGCAGTACTGAGGGAACGGCACACTGTCGGAGGGGCAGTACTGAGGGAGTGCCGCACTGTCGGAGGGGCAGTACTGAGGGAGCGCTGCATTGCCGGAAGGGCAGTACTGAGGGAGGGCCGCACTGTTGGTGGGGCAGTACTGAGGGAACGGCACACTGTCGGAGGGGCAGTACTGAGGCGACGCCGCAATGTCGGAGGGGCAGTAATGAGGGAGCGCCGCACTGTCAGAGGGGCAGTACTGAGGGAGTGCCGCACTGTCAAAGGGGCAGTACTGTGGGAGCGACGCACCGTCGGAGGGGCAGTACTGAGGGAGTGCCGCACTGTCGGAGGGGCAGTACTGAGGGAGTGCCGCACTGTCGGAGGGGCAGTACTGAGGGAGTGCCGCACTGTCGGAGGGGCAGCACTGAGGGAGCGCTATACTGTCGGAGTGGCAGTACTGAGGGAGCACTGCACTGTCGGAAGGACAGTACTGAGGTAGCACCGCACTGTCGGAGGGGCAGTACTGAGGGAGCACTGCACTGTCGGAGGGGCAGTACTGAGGGAGCGCCGCACTGTCGGAGGGGCAGTGCTGAGGGAGTGCCGCATTGTCAAAGGAGCAGTACTGAGAGAGCGCTGCACTGTCGGAGAGGCAGTACTGAAGGAGGGCCGCAGTGCTGGAGGGGCAACACTGAGGGAGCGCCGCACTGTCGGAGGGGCAGTACTGAGGGAGGGCCGCATTGCCGGAGGGGCAGTATTGTCGGTGGTGCAGTACTGAGGGAGCGCCGCACTGTCGGAGGTGCAGTACTGAGGGTGCGCCGCACTGTTGGAGTGGCAGTGCTGAGGGAGCGCTGCACTGCCGGAGGGGCATCACTGAGGGAGGGCTGCACTGCCGGAGGGGTAGCATTGAGGGAGCGCTGTACTGTCGGAGGGGCAGTGCTGAGGGAATGTCTCACTGTCGAGGGGCAGTACTGAGGGAGCACCGCACTGTCGGAGGGGCAGTACTGTGGGAGCGACGCACAGCCGGAGGGGCTGTACTGAGGGAGCACCACACTGTCGGAGGGGCAGTACTGAGGGTGCGCCGCACTGTCGGAGGAGCAGTACTGAGGGAGCACCGCACTGTCAGAGGGGCAGTACTGAGGGAGCGCTGCACTGCCGGAGGGACAGTACTGAGGGAATGCTGCACTGTCAGAACGGCAGTACTGAGGGAGCGCCGCACTGCCAGAAGGGCAGCACTGAGGGAGGGCCGCACTGCCGGAGGCGCAGTACTGAGGGAGCGCTGCACTGCCGGAGGGACAGTACTGCGGGAACGCCGCAGTGTCTGAGGGGCAGTACTGAGTGAGCACTGCACTGTCAGAGGCGGAGTACTGAGGGAATGCCGCACTGTCAGAGCGGCAGTACTGAGGGAGCGCTGCACTGCCAGAAGGGCAGCACTGAGGGAGGGCCGCACTGCCGGAGGGGCAGTACTGAGGGAGGGCCGCACTGCCGGAGGTGCAGTACTGAGGGAGGGCCACACTGCCGGAGGGGCAGTACTGAGGGAGCGCCGCACTGTTGGAGGTGCCATCTTTTGGATGTGATGTTAAACCGAGGCCTCTCAGGTGAACGTAAAAGATCCTGTGGCACAATTTCAAAGAGCAGTAGAGTTATTGCCAGTGTCCTACGGCCAATATTTATCGCTCAACTATCACTAAACCAGATTATCTGATCATTATCATATCAGCTTGCTGAGCACAAATTGACTGCCGTGTTTCCTACATTACAACAGTGACTACACTCCAAAAAACATTTTTGGACATCTGGTGGTCGTGAAAGGCGCTGCAGAAATGCAAGTCTGTCTTTCATCGAATCATAGAAAATTACAACAAAGGAGGTCATTCAGCCTTTTAAAGAGGTCATGGATCTTTAAGCGCACATCCAGGTACTTTTTAAATACTATGAGGGTTTCTGCCTCTACCACCCTTTCAGGCAGTGAGTTCCAGACCCCCACCCTCTGGGTGAACTTTTTTCCTTATCTCCCCTCTAATCCTTCTATTAATTACTTTAAATCTATGCCGCCAGGTTATTGACCCCTCTGCTAAGGGAAATATGTCCTTCCTATCCACTCTTTCCAGGCCCCACATCATTTTATATACCTCAATAAGGTCTCCCCTCAGCCTCATCTGCTCCAAAGAAAACAACCCCATCTATCCAATCTTTCCTCATCGCTAAAATTCCCCAGTCCTGGCAACATCCTCGTAAATCTCCTCTGCACCCTCTCTAGTGCAATCACATCTCTCCTGTGACAGAACTGCACGCAGTACACAAGCTGTGGTCTAATTCATGTTGTATACAGTTCTAGCATAATTTCCCTGCTTTTATATTCTATGCCTCGGTTTAATAAAGGAAAACATTCCATATGTCTTTTTAACAACCTTATCTACCTCTCCTGCTACCTTTAAGGATCTGTGGACCTGCACTCCAAAGTCCCTCTGTTCCTCCACACCTCTCAGTATCCTCCCATTTATTGTATATTCCCTTGCCTTGTTGCCCCTCCCCAAATGCATTACCTCACACTTTTCTAGATTGAATTAATTACATTTGCTGCTTTTCTGCCCAACTGACCAGCCCATCGATATCTTCCTGCAGTCTAAAGCTTTCCTCCTCACTGTCAACCACACGGCTAATTTAAATGCATTTGAAAATGTATTTATCCTGCCCCCTACATTTAAGTCTTAAGTCGCTAAAAGTAAGGGACCCAGCACTGAGCCCTGCGGAACCCCACTGGAAACAACCTTCCAGTTGCAAAAACACCCGTCAACCATTACCCTTTGCTTCCTGCCACTGAGCCAATTTTGGATCCAATTTGCCACTCTCCCTTGGATCCCATGGGCTTTTAATTTTTTGAACAGCCTGCCTTGTCAAAAGCCTTGCTAAAATCCATGTGGACTAAATCAAATGCACTGCCCTCATCGACCCTCCTTGTTACTGCCTCAAAAAATGCAATCAAGTTAGTCAGACACAACCTTCCCTTAACTGTCCTTGATTAATCTGTAACTTTCTAAATGAAAGTTTATACTTTCCCTCAGAATCGATTCCAATAATTTGCCCACCAACAAAGTTAAACTAACTGGCCTGTAATTACTCGGTTTATCCTTTCCCCCCGTTTTAAACAATGGTACAACGTTAGCACTTCTCCAATCCTCTGGCACCACTCCTGTAGCCAGGGGGGATTGGAAAATGATGGTCAGAGCCTCTGCAATTTCCTTCCTTGCTTCTTTTAATAGCCTAGGATATCTTTTATCCGGTCCTGACGATTTACCTACTTTCAAAGATGCTAAACCCCTTAATACTTCCTCTTTTACTATGTTTATCTCATTAAATATTTCACTCTCTTCCTCATTAACTTCAACGTTGGAATCATCTGTCCGCCCTTTTATAAAGATGGTCGTAAAATATTTATTGAGTACCTGACCCACATCCTCTGCCCCACACATAGATCACCAATTTGGTCCTTAATACGTCCTACTCTTTCGCTCTTTATGTAATTCTAAAACATCTCTGGGTTTTCTTTGATTCTACTTGCCAGTATTTTTTCATGCCCTCTCTTTGCGTTCCTAATTTCCTTCTTAATTTCACCCCTACACTTTCTGTACTCTTCCAGGCTCTCTGCAGTGTTGAGCTCTTGATATCTGATGTAAGCTTCACTTTTATTCCTTAACTTATCCTGTATCCACCTGGTCAGGGGGCTGTAAATTTGGCAGTTTTACCCTTTTTCTTTGTGAGAACATGTTTACCCTGAATTCCATATATCTCCCTCTTGAATGCCTCCCACTGCTCTGGCACTGATTTACCTTCAAGTAGCTGTTTCCAGTCCACCTTTGCTAAATCACTTCTCAACGTGGTAAACATAGAAACATAGAAAATAGGTGCGGGAGTAGGCCATTCAGCCCTTCGAGCCTGCACCGCCATTCAATGAGTTCATGGCTGAACAAGCAACTTCAGTACCCCATTCCTGCTTTCTCGCCATACCCCTTGATCCCCCGAGTAGTAAGGACTACATCTAACTCCTTATTGAATATATTTAGTGAATTGGCCTCAACAACTTTCTGTGGTAGAGAATTCCACAGGTTCACCACTCTCTGGGTGAAGAAGTTTCTCCTCATCTCGGTCCTAAATGGCTTACCCCTTATCCTTAGACTGTGACCCCTGGTTCTGGACTTCCCCAACATTGGGAACATTCTTCCTGCATCTAACCTATCCAATCCCGTCAGAATTTTTAACGTTTCTATGAGATCCCCTCTCATTCTTCTGAACTCCAGCCCAGTTGATCCAGTCTTTCTTGATATGCCAGTCCCGCCATCCTGGGAATCAGTCTGATGAACCTTCGCTGCACTCCCTCAATAGCAAGAATGTCCTTCCTCAAGTTAGGAGACCAAAACTGTACACAATACTCCAGGTGTGGCCTCACCAAGGCCCTGTACAACTCTAGTAACACCTCCCTGCCCCCGTACTCAAATCCCCTCGCTATGAAGGCCAACATGCCATTTGCCTTCTTAACCGCCTGCTGTACCTGCATGCCAAACTTCAATGACTGATGTACCATGTTACCCAGGTCATAGAAACATAGAAACATAGAAAATAGGTGCAGGAGTAGGCCATTCGGCCCTTCTAGCCTGCACCGCCATTCAATGAGTTCATGGCTGAACAAGCAACTTCAGTACCCCATTCCTGCTTTCTCGCCATACCCCTTGATCCCCCTAGTAATAAGGACCTCATCTAACTCCTTTTTGAATATATTTAGTGAATTGGCCTCAACAACTTTCTGTGGTAGAGAATTCCACAGGTTCACCACTCTCTGGGTGAAGAAGTTCCTAAATGGTCCTAAATGGCTTACCCCTTATCCTTAGACTGTGACCTCTGGTTCTGGACTTCCCCAACATTGGGAACATTCTTCCTGCATCTAACCTGTCTAACCCCGTCAGAATTTTAAATGTTTCTATGAGGTCCCCTCTCATTCTTCTGAACTCCAGTGAATACAAGCCCAGTTGATCCAGTCTTTCTTGATAGGTCAGTCCCGCCATCCTGGGAATCAGTCTGGTGAACCTTCGCTGCACTCCCTCAATAGCAAGAATGTCCTTCCTCAGGTTAGGAGACCAAAACTGTACACAATACTCCAGGTGTGGCCTCACCAATGCCCTGTACAACTGTAGCAACACCTCCCTGCCCCTGTACTCAAATCCCCTTGCTATGAAGGCCAACATGCCATTTGCTTTCTTAACCGCCTGCTGCACCTGCATGCCAACCTTCAATGACTGATGTACCATGACACCCAAGTCTCTTTGCACCTCCCCTTTTCCTAATCTGTCACCATTCAGATAATAGTCTGTCTCTCTGTTTTTACCACCAAAGTGGATAACCTCACATTTATCCACATTATACTTCATCTGCCATGCATTTGCCCACTCACCTAACCTATCCAAGTCACTCTGCAGCCTCACAGCATCCTCCTCGCAGCTCACACTGCCACCCAACTTAGTGTCATCTGCAAATTTGGAGATACTACATTTAATCCCCTCATCTAAATCATTAATGTACAGTGTAAACAGCTGGGGCCCCAGCACAGAACCTTGCGGTACCCCACTAGTCACTGCCTGCCATTCTGAAAAGTACCCATTTACTCCTACTCTTTGCTTCCTGTCTGACAACCAGTTCTCAATCTATGTCAGTACACTACCCCCAATCCCATGTGCTCTAACTTTGCACATCAATCTCTTGTGTGGGACCTTGTCGAACGCCTTCTGAAAGTCCAAATATACCACATCAACTGGTTCTCCCTTATCCACTCTACTGGAAACATCCTCAAAAAATTCCAGAAGATTTGTCAAGCATGATTTCCCTTTCACAAATCCATGCTGACTTGGACTTATCATGTCACCTCTTTCCAAATGCACTGCTATGACATCCTTAATAATTGATTCCATCATTTTACCCACTACCGATGTCAGGCTGACCGGTCTATAATTCCCTGTTTTCTCTCTCCCTCCTTTTTTAAAAAGTGGGGTTACATTGGCTACCCTCCACTCCATAGGAACTGATCCAGAGTCAATGGAATGTTGGGAAATGACTGTCAACGCATCCACTATTTCCAAGGCCACCTCCTTAAGTACTCTGGGATGCAGTCCATCAGGCCCTGGGGATTTATCGGCCTTCCATCCCATCAATTTCCCCAACACAATTTCCCGGCTAATAAGGATTTCCCTCAGTTCCTCCTCCTTACTAGACCCCCCGACCCCTTTTATAACCGGAAGGTTGTTCGTGTCCTCCTTCGTGAATACCGAACCAAAGTACTTGTTCAATTGGTCCGCCATTTCTTTGTTCCCCGTTATGACTTCCCCTGATTCTGACTGTAGGGGACCTACGTTTGTCTTTACTAACCTTTTTCTCTTTACATATCTATAGAAACTTTTGCAATCCGTCTTAATGTTCCCTGCAAGCTTCTTCTCATACTCCATTTTCCCTGCCCTAATCAAACCCTTTGTCCTCCTCTGCTGAGTTCTAAATTTCTCCCAGTCCCCAGGTTCACTGCTATTTCTGGCCAATTTGTATGCCACTTCCTTGGCTTTAATACTATCCCTGATTTCCCTTGATAGCCACGGTTGAGCCACCTTCCCTTTTTTATTTCTATGCCAGACAGGAATGTACTATTGTTGTAGTTCATCCATGCGGTCTCTAAATGTCTGCCATTGCCCATCCACAGTCAACCCCTTAAGTATCATTCGCCAATCCATCCCAGCCAATTCACGCCTCATACCTTCAAAGTTAGCATTCTTTAAGTTCTGGACCATGGTCTCTGAATTAACTGTTTCATTCTCCATCCCAATGCAGGGTCTCGTTGCACCTCCCCTTTTCCTAATCTGTCACCATTCAGATAATAGTCTGTCTCTCTGTTTTTACCACCAAAGTGGATAACCTCACATTTATCCACATTATAATTCATCTGCCATGCATTTACTCACTCACCTAATCTATTCAAGTCACTCTGCAGCCTCATAGAATCCTCCTCGCAGCTCACACTGCCACCCAACTTAGTGTCATCTGCAAATTTGGAGATACTACATTTAATCCCCTCGTCTAAATCATTAATGTACAGTGTAAACAGCTGGGGCCCCAGCACAAAACCTTGCGGTACCCCACTAGTCACTGCCTGCCATTCTGAAAAGTACCCATTTACTACTACTCTTTGCTTCCTGTCTGCCAAAATTGGCCTTTCCCCAATTTAGAACCTTTACACAAATAACCTTCCGGATGTACGAGGGGACCGAGGGTCTAGTGAGAAGGAGGAACTGAAGGATATCCTTATTCGGCTGGAAATTGTGTTTGGGAAATTGATGGGATTGAAGGCCGATAAATCCCCGGGGCCTGATAGTCTGCATCCCAGGGTACTTAAGGAAGTGGCCATAGAAATAGTGGATGCATTGGTGATCATTTTCCAACAGTCTATCGACTCTGGATCAGTTCCTATGGACTGAAGGGTAGCTAATGTAACACCACTTTTAAAAAAAGGAGGGAGAGAGAAAACAGGTAATTGTAGACCGGTTAGCCTGACATCAGTAGTGGGGAAAATGTTGGAATCAATTATTAAAGATGAAATAGCAGCGCATTTGGAAAGCAGTGACAGGATCGGTCCAAGTCAGCATGGATTTATGAAAGGGAAATCATGCTTGACAAATCTTCTGGAATTTTTTGAGAATGTAACTAGCAAAGTGGACAAGGGAGAACCAGTGGATGTGGTGTATTTGGACTTTCAAAAGGCTTTTGACAAGGTCCCACACAAGAGATTGGTATGCAACATCAAAGCACATGGTATTGGGGGTAATGTACTGACGTAGATAGAGATCTGGTTGGCAGACAGGAAGCAGAGAGTCAGGATAAACGAGTCCTTTTAAGAATGGCAGGCAGTGACTAGTGGGGTGCCACAGGGCTCAGTGCTGGAACCCCAGCTCTTTACAATATATATTAATGATTTAGATGAAGGAATTGAGTGCAATATCTCCAAGTTTGCAGATGACACTAAACTGGGTGGCGGTGTGAGCTGTGAGGAGGATGCTAAGAGGCTGCAGGGTGACTTGGACAGGTTAGGTGAGTGGGCAAATGCATGGTAGATGCAGTATAATGTGGTTTAGTGTGAGGTTATCCACTTTGGGGGCAAAAACATGAAGGCAGAATATTATCTGAATGGCAGCAGATTAGGAAAAGGGGAGGTGCAACGAGACCTGGGTGTCATGGTTCATCAGTCATTGAAAGTTGGCATGCAGGTACAGCAGGCGGTGAAGAAGGCAAATAGTACGTTGGCCTTCATAGATAGGGGATTTGAGTATAGGAGCAGAGAGGTCTTACTGCAGTTGTACAGGGCCTTGGTGAGGCCTCACCTGGAATATTGTGTACAGTTTTGGTCCCCTAATCTGAGGAAGGACATTCTTGCTATTGAGGGAGTGCAGCAAAGGTTCACCAGACTGATTCCTGGGATGGCTGGACTGACATATGAGGAGAGACTGGATCAACTGGGCCTTTATACACTGGAGTTTAGAAGGATGAGAGGGAATCTCATAGAAACATCTAAGATTCTGACGGAACTGGCCAGGTTAGATGCGGGAAGAATGTTCCCGATGTTGGGGAAGTCCAGAAGTAGGGGACACAGTCTTTGGATAAGGGGTAGGCCATTTAGGATTGAGATGAGGAGAAACTTCTTCACTCAGAGAGTTGTTAACCTGTGGAATTCCCTACCGCAGAGAGTTGTTGATGCCAGTTCATTGGATATATTCAAGAGGGAGTTAGATATGGCCCTTATAGCTAAAGGGATCAAGGTGTATGGAGAGAAAGCAGGAAAGGGGTACTGAGGGAATGATCAGCCATGATCTTATTGAATGGTGATGCAGGCTCGAAGGGCCAAATGGCCTACTCCCGCACCTATTTTCTATGTTTCTATGTTTACGCCTGTTTTATCTTTGTCCTTATCCATAATTATGCTAAAGCAAACTGAATAATGGTTACTACCACAAAAATGCTCTCCCACTTGCCCAGCATCATTCCCTAAAACTAAATCCAGAACTGCCCTCATCTTGTTGGGCTTGCTACGTATTGGCTTAAAAAAAGTTCTCCAGAATGCAATTTTGGGATTCTGTGCCTCCTGTACCTTTTACACTGATAGGTAGCCCAGTTAATGGGCCCAAATTTCGAGACACGCCTAGAACGGCGCAGTCCCGACCTGGATGCCCGTTTTTTGCGCCACAAAGTGCGCCTAAAAAAAACCTCCGTAGTCTCCACCTCCCTGCAGGTCCTCTGGCCCTCGGTGCAGTGCAGCACGAGCTGTGGGGGGGGCGGAGCCAGGTCCCTGCGCCGAAAACAGTGCCGGGACCTCTGCACATGCGCGCTACAGTGGGCACGCAGGTTCAGTAGCTCCAGGCGCCCGAAACTGTGTGGGAGGGGCCCGAAGCACGCAGCCCCTAGCCCTGGCCCAATGGCCTCACTGGGGCTGAGTGAATAAGGCTCCTCCCACGGCCAGCTCCTGCTTCCTCCCGACCGGACCCGACACCCGCTCCCCACCCCCTGCACCCGGACCGGACCCGACACCCACTCTCCCCCCCACCCCCGCCCCCAGACCGGACCCGACACCCGCTCTCCCCCCCACCCCCACCCCCGGACCGGACCCGACACCCGCTCCCACCCCCAGACTGGATCCGACCTGACCTCCCTCTCCCTCCCTCCCTCCCCCCGACCCGAACCGAACCGACCTCCCTCCCACCACCTCCCTGACCCGACCCAGCGCCACCTACCTGTAAATCTGGTGCTGGGGACGGGCCCTGCCTGAAGTCTCGGGCCCGGCCCGTTCAGCCTCCCTCCCCCTTCTCCTTCCCCCCCAACCCCCCGCAATCTCCTTCCCCCCCTCCCCCAATCTCCTTCCCCCCCCAGCAATCTCCTTCCCCCAATCTCCTCCCCCCCCAAATCTCCTTCTCCCCCCCATCTCCTTCCCCCATCTCCTTTTCCCCCATCTCCTTTCTCCCCTTCTCCCCCCTCCCCCTTCTTCTAGTCGGTAAGTAGAAAATGTTTCATTTATTGATTTAAAAAAAAATTATTTCTTATTTATTTTTGTTGATTGATTTATTGGTTGATTTATTGATGTATTTATCATTTATTATTGATGATGGCTCTTTATTTGTAAAACTGAAGTGTTTAATGTTTGTAAACTTCCCTTTAAACACCACCCCCCCCCACACCATTCCCTGCGCCTGATTTGTAACCTACGCCTGATTTTCTAAAGTGTAGACAAGGTTTTTTCGAGTGTACAAAAATCTTCACTTACTCTATTCTAAGTTAGTTTGGAGTAAGTTTTCACTGCCGAAACTTTGAAAACAGAAGTGGCCGGACACGCCCCCTTTTGAAAAAAAATTCTGTTCCAAAGTGAAACTGTTCTAACTGACTAGAACTGGAGCAAACTAAATGACGAGAATTCCGATTTCTAAGATACTCCGTTCTACACCAGTTGCTCCTAAAAATCAGAAGCAAATCACGTGGAAACTTGGGGCCAATATTCGGCTGTCTGTTTGAAGACCTGTCCCTTAAATCTACCACCAAGCTCATGGTGTAGAAGGCTGTAGTAATACCCGCCCTCCTGTATGGATCTGAGGCATGGACGATGTATAGAAGGCACCTCAAGTCGCTGGAGATATATCACCAACGATGTCTCTGCAAGTTCCTGCAAATCCCCTGGGAGGACAGGCGCACCAACATCAGTGTCCTCGACCAGGCGAACATCCCCAGCATTGAAGCACTGACCACACTCGATCAGCTTTGCTGGGTAGGCCACATTGTTCGCATGCCAGATACGAGACTCCCTAAGCAAATGCTTTATGTGGAGATCCTTCATGGTAAACGAGCCAAAGGTGGGCAGCGGAAACATTACAAGGTCACCCTCAAAGCCTCCCTGGTAAAGTGCGACATCACCACTGACACCTGGGAGTCCCTGGTTGAAGACCACCCGATTTGGAGAAAGTGCATCCGGGAGGGCGTTGAGTTCTTCGAGTCTCAACCCAAAGAGCGTGTAGAGGTCAGGCGCAGGCAGCGGAAGGAGCGCGCGGCAAACCAGCCCCACCCACCCCTTCCCTCGACGAATGTCTGTCCCACCTGTGACAGGGTCTGCGGCTCTCGTATTGAACTGTTCAGCCACCAGAGAACTCACTTTGGGAGTGGAAGCAAGTCTTTCTCGATTCCGAGGGACTGCCTATGATGATGATAATATTAGGCTAACTGAAATCCCCAACTATGACTGCCCTATTGTTTTTGCACTTGTCAGAAATTTGCCTACAAATTCGCTCTTCTGTCTCCCTTTCTTAGGTCACAGATTTATTTTCTGTGATTGAGTGCTCCATCCCTCTCGCCTCGCTCTTTATTTTTAATTTTTTTTTTAATTCGTAGCCAATCGTTCCAATTCTTTGTCAAATCACAAAAGCCAGAGGTCACCTTGCACATGCCAAGGATCACTCTGCGCCAATGCTCTTAGCCAAAAGGCCGAGAGCCACTGCACCGTTCCTGGAAGTACTGCAATACCAGGTTCGTGCCATGGAGGTGGATGGGTCAAGCCACCCCACACACCTCCGTGGAGGTGGATGGGTCAAGCCACCCCACCCACCTCCTCAAATGTGGAATGGGATTCGACCACTGGCTGCGCAGAAGGTGTTCGCACTCATCATTCAATCACAGGAAGTTTACATGAACTTTAATGAACCCACGCAGTCTGTCACTCGGGGAAGAGCTGCAGTCAGGTGAACCCGTCCCGGAGCTAAAATCGCACGATTCTGTTACTGTGAATGAATGAAGTCGCCGATAGCCAGCCTTGTGCTTGTTTTAAGTGGTGTGATGTTTCGGGGAGGTATGTAATTTGAGACCTGCAGTCAAGAGGCTGACAAAGTTATCTTTGCTGAGCTGCTCATAATCCAGCTCTCTCCACCAACCGCTGCCGGATGCGCAGCGTCAGAAGTTTTAAAAAGTTTTGAAAAGTAAGTTAACTTGTTGCAAAGTGTCGGCGCAGGAGCTTCAGGCCGAGGTTCATAGCCCCATCCCCTTATCCATCCTCCTCTCTCTGGATTTGTACAATGATCTGCCCTCCCTCCCTCTTTAAAGACTCTGACGTGGGCGGCACGGGTTTGCTTTAAACTATTATTAAGCGCGTTTCTCGAGTGAGACCATTATTTGAACTGCGTCACAGTCGTTGCGGCCGGGTGGGTGTTTGCGGCGAATTGCGGGTTCCCCTTGAACGCGGCGGTGCTGAAATTCGAAATTCCAGCTTCCCTCCATCCGCAACAGGGACAGACGGCGTTCCAGAATTTGCATTGAAATATTCAACCTTTTCCCTCTTTGGCACTGCGGAATGGGGCTTCACTGGACCCCTATCAAGTGTCTTTGTCAGTTTTGATCTGATTACTTTGGCTGAAAAGGAAACGCTGCTGCAGATGCCAACAAATCTTACAATGGGCCATCAGCTCGCAGAACCTGTGCTTGGTCTTTGCTGGACTTAGTCCAATGGCAAGTTACCGCTCGCTCTCTCCAAATGGCATCATGGAATGGTTATAGCATAGGAGGGGGGCCAGGGGATTTGTCGGCATTTAGTCCCATTGCTTTCTCAAGTACTTTTTCTCCACTGATATTAATTAAGTTCCTCACCCTCATTGGCCCCTTGGTTCCCTGCTATTTTTGGTATACTTTGTGTCTTCTACTGTGAAAACAGATACAAAATATTTGTTGGAAGTCTCTGCTATTTCCTTGTTCCCAATATCATTTCTCCGCCTCGAAGGGAGCAAAGCTTGCTTTTGGTACTCTACATATTTGAAGCTCTTCCAATCTGCTTTTATTTTTCTTGCTAATTTACACTCCATTTTCTCTCTCAAAATTTTTTTGGGGGTCATATTTGCTCGTTTCTAAAGCGCTCCCAATCCTCCGGCTCACTTTTGCACTCAGTCGTCATCATCATCATAGGCAGTCCCTCGAGGAGGATTTGCTTCCACTCCTGAAGTGAGTCCTCTGTTGAGGGTAAAGGAGGGTGGGACGGGTTTGCCGCACGCTCTTTCCGCTGCCTGCGCTTGACCTCCGTATGCTCTCGGCGTTGAGGCTCGAGGTGCTCAGCGCCCTCCCCCCGATGCATTTCCTCCACTTAGGGCGATCTTATGGCCAGGGACTCCCAGGTGTCAGTGGTGATGTTGCACTTTATCAGGGAGGCTTTCAGGGTGTCCTTGTAATGTTTCTGTGGTGTATGCAGGCATCTTCAGCAATGACTCCACGAGGCAGGGTATGATACTTAAACTGTGTAGACAGTAGTCCTTTATTTGCAGCTTCTCAAGTCAAGACACCAAGCTGTGAGCTCCCTTTTGCAGGTAACCCTTGGGTTGCTAGCAGCAGCACCCTCTGGTGTACAAGTAAGGTGTGTACAGTGTAAGGGCACATTCAGTATTACAGACATCACACAACAAACAAGCATGCATATATAACAGTTTCCGCTGCCCACCTTTGGCTCGTTTGCCGTGAAGGAGCTCCGAGTAGAGCACTTGCTTTGGGAGTCTCGTGTCTGGCATGCGGACTATGTGGCCCGCCCAGCGAAGCTGATCGAGTGTGGTCAGCGCTTCAACGCTGGGGATGTTAGCCTGGACGAGGACTCTGATGTTGGTGCGCCTGTCCTCCCAGGGGATTTGCAGGATCTTGCGGAGACATCGTTGGTGATATATCTCCAGCGACTTGGTGTCTTCTATACATCGTCCATGCCTCTGATCCATACAGGAGGGCGGGTATTACTACAGCCCTGTAGACCACGAGCTTGTTGGTAGATTTGAGGGCCTGGTCTTCGAACACACTTTTCCTCAGGCGGCCGAAGGCTGCACTGGCGCACTGGAGGCAGTGTTGAATCTCTGCATCAATGTCTGCCTTTGTTGATAAGAGGCTCCCGAGATATGGGGAATGGTCCACGTTGTCCAGGGCCGCGCCGTGAATCTTGATGACTTGGGGGGACAGTGCTGTGCGACGGTGACAGGCTGGTGGATGACCTTTGTCTTACGGATGTTAAGCGTGAAGCTTTCATATGCTTCAGTAAATACATCGACTATATCCTGGAGTTCCGCCTCAATGTGTGCAGACGTAGGCGTCGTCCGCGTACCGTAGCTCGACGACAGAGGTTGGGGTGGTCCTGGACCTGGCTTGGAGGCGGCGTAGGTTAAACAGCTTCCCACTGGTTCTGTAGTTTAGTTCCACTCCAGCGAGGAGCTTGTTGACTGTGAGGTGGAGCATGGCGGCGAGGAAGATTGAGAAGAGGGTTGGGGCGATGACGCAGCCCTGTTTGACTCCGGTCCGGACGTGGATTGTGTCTGTAATGGATCCGTTGGTAAGGATCACGGCCTGCATGTCGTCATGGAGCAAGCGAAGGATGTTGACACAATTTTGGGGGCATCTGAAATGGAGGAAGACGCTCCATAGACCCTCGCGGTTGACAGTGTCAAAGGTCTTTGTAAGGTTGAAGAAGGCCATGTGTAAGGGCTGGCGCTGCTCCCTGCATTTTTCCTGCAGCTGTCACATTGCAAAGATCATGTCCGTTGTGCCCCGGAGGGGACGAAATGCGCACTGTGACTCTGGGAGGAGCTCCTCGGCCACAGGGAGAAGACAGTTGAGGAAAACTCTAGCGACAACTTTCCCAGTGGCTGATAGGGAGATTCCCCTGTAGTTACCGCAGTCGGACTTGTCCCCTTTTTTAAAGATGGTCTCGATCACTGCATCTGAGATCTCCCGGCATGCTCTTCTCCTTCCAGATGAGAAAGATGAGGTCATGTACCCGTGCCAACAGTGCCTCTCCGCCATACTTTAGCGCCTCAGCAGGGATTCCATCCGCTCCCGTAGCCTTATTGTTCTTGAGCTGTTTGCGAGGATTCTTCATCGCAGTCAAGACCACATATGGTCCAAACTCCCGAGGCCCCACCACACTGCTGGCCAAGAACGGGGAAACACTCCAGGCCACCGAGGCTGTCGGGGCCCGCTGGAAGGAGCACTTTGAAGATCTCCTCAATCGAGACTCTGCCTTTGATTCGAGTGTCCTCGACTCCATCCCGCAGCATGCGACCCGCCACCACCTCAGTGAAACCCCAAAGTTGCACAAGGTAGGAAAAGCCATAAAACAGCTTAGAAAGAGTACTGCACTGTTGGAGGTGCAGTCTTCCGGATGGGTATACCCTTGCATTCCTGGTATCGTCCTTGTACATCTTTTTTGCACATTTCTTGTGTCTCTACATCCTTTTTATAATATGCCGATCAGAATTGTACGCAGTGCTCCAAATATGGTCTAACCAAGGTTCGATACAAGTTCAGCATAATTTTACTACTTTTCAATTCTATCCCTCTAGCAATAAACCCAAGTGCTTGTTTTTTTATGAACTTATTGACTTGTGTTGCTACTTTGTGATTTGTACTCTCAGATCCACTTGCTCTTGCACCCAACTTAGATTCTTATTTCCAAGCAATGTGTGACCCCCTTATTTTTCTTGCAAAATACCTCCCATTTATCTGTGTTGAAATCAATTATATGCACATTCTGCAAGTTTTATTAACATTGTTGGCATTGATAAGTCTGGTGTCAAAGTAATTTGACAAATTGTGGTTTTCTTTATGGACTCCATGGGTGTTTTATTCTGTGCTGACTGCACTTAATACAGACTGGGGCACCTAAACTACAGAGCAGGGATACATTATCCGGTCCGTCTGCGCAAAACATAAAAACAGATAGTAAAAGCTTTTACAGATATATAAAACAGAAGAGAGTGACTAAAGTAAATGTTGGTCCCTTAGAAGATGAAGAGGGGTTTAATAATGGGAAATGTGGAAATGGCTGAGACCTTAAACAATTATTTTGCTTCCGTCTTCACAGTGGAAGATACAAAAACCATGCCAAAAATTGCTGGTCATAGGAATGTGGGAAGGGAGGACCTTGAGATGATCACTATCACTAGGGAGGTAGTGCTGGACAGACTAATGGGACTGAAGGTAGACAAGTCCCCTGGTCCTGATGAAATGCATCCCAGGGTATTAAAAGAGATGGCGGAAGTTATAGCAGATGCATTTGTTATAATCTACCAAAATTCTCTGGACTCTGGGGAGGTACCAGCGGATTGGAGAGCAGCTAATGTAACGCCTCTGTTTTTAAAAAAAAAAAAGGGGGCAGGCAAAAGGCAGGTAACTATAGGCCGGTTAGTTTAACATCTGTAGTGGGGAAAATGCTTGAAACTATCATTAAGGAAGAAATAGCGGGACATCTGGATAGGAATAGTGCAATCAAGCAGACGCAACATGGATTCATGAAGGGGAAATCGTGTTTAACTAATTTACTGGAATTCTTTGAGGATATAACGAGCATGGTGGATAGAGGTGTACCGATGGATGTGGTGTATTTAGATTTCCAAAAGGCATTCGATAAGGTGCCACACAAAAGTTTACTGCAGAAGATAAAGGTATGCGGAGTCAGAGGAAATGTATTAGCGGAG
Source organism: Pristiophorus japonicus (assembly GCF_044704955.1). NCBI lineage: Eukaryota > Metazoa > Chordata > Chondrichthyes > Pristiophoridae > Pristiophorus > Pristiophorus japonicus. Next base: position 214,745,945 of record NC_091987.1, on the reverse strand, counting down.
TCAGAGGAAATGTATTAGCATGGATAGAGAATTAGCTGGCTAACAGAAAGCAGAGAGTCGGGATAAATGGGTCCTTTTCTGGTTGGAAATCGGTGGTGAGTGGTGTGCCACAGGGATCAGTACTGTTTTACAATATATATAGATGACCTAGAGGAGGGGACAGAGTGTAGTGCAACAAAATTTGCAGATGACACAAAGATTAGTGGGAAAGCGGGTTGTGTAGAGGACACACAGAGGCTGCAAAGAGATTTAGATAGGTTAAGCGAATGGGCTAAGGTTTGGCAGATGGAATACAATGTCGGAAAGTGTGAGGTCATCCACCTTGGGGGAAAAAAAACAGTAAAAGGAAATATTATTTGAATGGGGAGAAATTACAACATGCTGTGGTACAGAGAGACCTGGGGGTCCTTGTGCATGAAACTCTTTTTTTTGGAGTTTATCTGAAAAACATAAAACATTAATCCGTGCCACCCGACCTGGATGACACACCAGACATTTACAAGGCCCTTTTTTTTTCTTGTGGTTTTTTTTTGTGTTTTTCTTTTTTTTGGTTTTTTTGGGCACTAAAATCAAATTTTTTTTTTCTCCAGTGCCCCCTATAAAAGGGGCAAATTCTGAGAATCGTAGTTGGCAGGATTCGACCTGCAGGGTGAAAATACGATGGATTTTCTAGTCCATCGCTGTAACCTCTCGGCCACGACTACCTTGTGCATGAAACTCTTTTGAGTTTATCTGTAAAATAAAGAAACATTAAACCGTGCCACCCGCCCTGGATGACACAGCAGACATTTACAAGGCCCTTTTTTTTTCTTTCCTTTTTTTGTTTTTTTTTTGTGTTTTTCTTTTCTTTTTTTTTGGGTGCTAAAATCTAATTTTTTTCCAAGTGCCCCCTATAAAAGGGGAGGGGGACACTAAAAGCACCGGCAATTAAAAAAATTAAACTTTAAAACGTAAAATCAAATTAAAATTTGGTTGCCGGGCGTGATGATGCACTCCAGTCCCTCCAGTGCCCACCTCTCGACCTTGTGCATGAATCCCAAAAAGTTAGTTTGCAGGTGCAGCAGGTAATCAGGAAGACGAATGGAATGTTGGCCTTCATTGCGAGAGGGATGGAGTACAAAAGCAGGGAGGTCCTTCTGCAACTGTACAGGGTATTGGTGAGGCCGCACCTGGAGTACTGCGTGCAGTTTTGGTCACCTTACTTAAGGAAGGATATACTGGCTTTGGAGGGGGTACAGAGACGATTCACTAGGCTGATTAGAGAAATGAGGGGGTTACCTTATGATGATAGATTGAGTAGACTGGGTCTTTACTCCTTGGAGTTCAGAAGGATGAGGGGTGATCTTATAGAAACATTTAAAATAATGAAAGGGATAGACAAGATAGAGGCAGAGAGGTTGTTTCCATTGGTGGGAGAGACTAGAACTAGGGGGCACAGCCTCAAAATACAGAGGAGCCAATTTAAAACCGAGTTGAGAAGGAATTTCTTCTCCCAGAGAGTTGTGAATCTGTGGAAATCTCTGCCCAGGGAAGCAGTTGAGGGTGTCTCATTGAATGTTTTCAAGTCAAAGATAGATAGATTTTTAAGCAATAAAGGGAATTAAGGGTTACGGGGAGAGGGCGGGTAAGTGGAGCTGAGTCCACGACCAGATCAGCCATGATCTTATTGAATGGCGGAGCAGGCTCGAGGGGCTAGATGGCCTACTCCTGTTCCTAATTCTTATGTTCTTATGTCTGCACCGGGAACGCAGACATGTAGATTCGAGCAGGCGCCCACTGAGCCATGGCTCAATCTGGCCCTAACCCGTCGGGCGCGTTCCAAGGGGAAGGCAATTTGTTTGCCGGCTATTGCGCAGGTTAAATTGAGAAGCTGTTGTTAACCACATTTAAACAGCAAAGGGAGAAATGTATTCGCCATTGGCTGCAGGTTTTAAAACATGACTGTGGTTCAACCGCTTGCTGCTTTAATTCAGCTGATTCAAAGGAGTATTGAAATTGAAATGTTTTTATAAAACCGAAACCTTGCCTTTTAGCGACTAGAGTAAACTCGGAGGTGGAATCTTTGATGTTAAAGCTTTTATTTATATCCCTTGCATTGCACACTGGAGCGGAGTCCTTGTTTGAGGCTGATATGGGGGTCCTTCTGCAGCAGTTCATTAAGTTCTGAACAGACAAGACCCACTGAATTCTCAAACCTGTACTGCAGAGGGAACTATGCAACAGTTACTGTATCTGGTGCAGAATAATGGCCGTCCCAAATCCTGTTTGATGTATTTGACAACAAATGCAGCAGCTAAACTAATACATTCACTGTAAAATCTGTCTCGTTTTTTTCCCCCTCCCAAATTGTTCACATTTCCCTTCGCTGTCTAAAATATGGTTAACATCAGCTCCTCGATCTAATCTCTGCCGGTGAAGAAACTCAACATACAGAACTCATTCTTGCACCTGAAATTGCCTGCTGATGCCACATTTGTACTTCAGAGAATAAATAGCAGGATTGTTAATTCAAAACGCAATTAATTATGCCCGAAGTATACATCACTACTCACCCACACAGCCTTGCTGTCGGTGTATGTTTTGCCGAGGTAGTCGGTGTCGAGAATGAAGACTGAGTCACAATCTACGGCCGTTTGTTACTTCCGGTGACTAGCTCGTTGGATTCCTTTCTGAAAGCGCAAACACATGTTTCCAATGTCAACTAATGTATTTGTCGTAAAATAATTTGATGAATACAAAAAAAACATTTTTTTGACCCCTCTGTCATTCTTTCTTTGTCTCCCGCGATTGGTGAGCCTGTATTGTTTTACCAAGCTGTGTGGCAACTCGCTCTCAGTCTGCTGTCAGTGAGATGACCATGAAGAACTGGACCTCTAACTGAAGTGGTTTTTTGACATTAAACAACAAGTTTGACCCATCAATGTTGTTGATTTTAAGATGGCGTGCTGCCCCAGCAAAGCTTACTGTCTGCTCCAGACCAGCTTCAACGAGAAGTTTTGACTGGTACATCCGTGGATTCACCGCCCACCAAAAAAAAATCCCTTAGTAATTCTGAGAATGCAAAGGAATTATGGGGTAGAAGAGCAAATAGATCTTGGCGTACACATACACAAATCGGAAAGTAGCATTGCAGGTTCAAAAAAAGTCAATTTAAAAAAAAAAAACAAACAATAGGGGGTTTTCTAGAGCGATAGAATTGAAAAGCAGAGAAGTTATTTTGTCTTGTATAGAACATTAGTTCGACCACTTGGAGTGCTGTGCACAGTTCTGGTCACCATATTATAAAAATGAAATAGAGACACTGGAGAGGGTGCAGAGAGGATTTACAAGCATGATACCAGAAATGGTGGGGTGTACACATCAGGGAAGGATGAACAAGCAGGGTCTCTTTTCTCTTCAAAGGCTGAAGGGGAAACTTAATAAGTGTCAAATTCTGAAAGGTTTTGATAGTGGATACAGAGAGAATGTTTCCACTTGTGGGGAAGAGCAGAAGTAGAGGTCATCAATATAAGATAGCCACCAAGAAATCCATTAGGGAATTCAGAAGAAACTTCCTTTACCCAGAGAGTGGTGAGAATGTGGAACTCGCTGCCACAAGAAGTGGGTGAGGTGAATAGTATCGATGCATTTAAGGGGAAGCTGGACAAGCGTATGGGGGAGAAGGGAATAGAGGGATATGCTGATAGTTAGATGGGGAAGACTGCGAGGAGGCTCGGACTGGTTGGGTCAAGTGGCCCAACCACTGTGCTATATATTCTATAATATTTGAGGTTGCGGTTTTGGGCGGTGTGTATGCTGTGAAGTTCTACGGAATTTGCAGCACAGGAGAGGCTTGAAAATACTGGTCTGTGGTGGGAAAGAGTGGGACTCATTGAAAGAACCGGCACAGGCACGATGGGCTGAATGGGCCTCCTTTGGTGCTGTCTTGTTCCATGATCTGTTGCAGCAAAAAAAAAAAATAGCTATTTGTAGTCTTCTATTTTCCTTTTACTCTCCTGAAGGCAGTGTTTTCTGACCTGGCCATGAATCCACTGTCTTTGCCAGCAATGTTCCTTCTACGTAGTGCGATCATGCAGCAATCTGCAAGGTTCCATGCAGGCCGTTCACCGGATTTTACATTGCAAATCCCGCGCATAGTCATAACGGCAGCGAAGGAGGCCATTCGCCCATCGAGTCCATGCCGGCCCTCTGCAGCAATCCAGCCAATCTCATTCCCCCGCTCTATCCTCGTTGCCCTGCAAGTTTATTTCCAAGTGCCTGTCCAATTTCCTTTTGAAATCATTGATCGTCTCTGCTTCCACCACCCTCGTTGCCGGCAAATTCCAGGTCATTACCACTCGCTCCGTTAAAAAAAAAGCTCTTCCTCACATCTCCCCCTGTATCTCTTGCCCAAAACTTTAAATCTGTCTCCGAGTCCTTGTATCATCAGCTAATGGGAACAGCCATTCTCTGTCTATCTTATCCAAACCCGTCACAATCTTGTACATCACTATCAAATCTCCCCTCAACCTCCTTTGCTCCAAGGAGAACAACCTCAGCTTCTCCAACATAACCTTGCAGTTAATATCCCTCATCCCATTCTGGTAAATTGCTGCACCCTCTCGAGGACCTTCACACCCTTCCTAACATGCCATGACCAGAACTGGACACAATACTCCAGTTATGGTCTAACCAGCATAACTTCCCTGCTTTTGTACTCAGTACCTCTGACGCCCAAGATCCCATATGTGTAAAATTTAAAGGGAGCGTGTACTAAAAGAAACGGGCTGTGCAAAATAAAGTGCCGCTTGCAGGGAACATTGATTGCCAGCCCTTCAATACCTCGCCAGAACAGCCAATCTCAATGTGCAAGACACAGGAAGCCTCAACTAAGGCCAATCCTGCCCTTGCCCAGATATCATGCAATGGACAGTGAGCGGGGCCAGGTTCCTGGCTACTTTGGTTTTATTTTCCCTTCTCTAGCCCAGGGTGTCTCTCGCTGCAAAGTCAGAAGGTTGAGAATTCATAGTCCCACTCCAGACACTTGAGCACATAATCTCAACTGACACTTCAGTGCGGTACTGAGGGAGCGCTGTACTGTCGGTGGAGCTGTCTTTTCGGATGAGACGTTAATCTGAGACCCCTCAGGTGATTGCATGGCACTATTTTGAAGAGAAGCAGTGGAGTTCTCCCTGGTGTCCTGGGCTAATAATTTATCCCTTAACCAGCATCAGTAAAACAGATTATCTGGTCATTATCACATGGCTATTTGTGGGAGCTTGCTGTGGACAAATTGGCTGCAGCGTTTCCTATGTTGCAACAGTGACTGCACTCCAAAAAAAAAAAGACTTAATTGGCTTTAAAATACTTTGGGATGTCCTGTGGTCGTGAAAGGCGCTGTATGAAGACGTCTTTGTCTACCTTTCTTTCTCTGCCTGTCTGTTTCTGATAACGTTTTTGTCTTTTTTTTCCTGTATGTGTCTCTATGCATATGTACAAAACGTTAACACTCTCTCTCTCTCTCTCTCTCTCTCTCTCTCTCTCTCTCTCTCTCTCTCTCTCTCTCTCTCTCTCTCTCTCTCTCTCGGATGCTGCCCGAACTGCTGTGTTCTCAGCATTTTCTGTTGATTACAAAAGCTAATGTTGCTGTAGATGCATTGCATGATAATTCTCATCTGTCTCCTTTTTAAGAAAGTGTTGTGACTACTTGGGGAAATCACCCTCTTACTGATGGACTTTCAAGAAAGACAGGTACAGTAATTGTGGTTTTTCACGCTTTGTAAAACTGGCAGTTGTAAGTTGCTGCGTACGATTCTGAGGGGGCTTGACAAGATAGACGCAGAGGATGTTTCCCCTCATGGGGGAGTCCAGAAATTGTTTCAGAATAAGGGGCCGCCCATTTAAAACCGAGATGAGGAGGCATTTCTTCTGAGGGTCGTGAACCTGTGGAATGCTCTGCCCTAGAGAGCTGTTGAGGACATTGAATATATTTAAGGCAGAGATAGACAGATTTTTGAACAATAAGGGAGCCGAGGATTATGGGGAGCGGGCAGGGAAGTGGAGCTCAGTCCATGATCAGATCAGCCATGATATTGAATGGCGGAGCAGACTCAAGGGGCCGAATGGCTGACTCCTCCTCCGATTCCTTATGTTATTATAACACCAAACTGGATGTGCAGTATATTTTGCTGGTCGCAGTTTCTTGGAGTCTTTGGCCCCTTGGTCACTCCCAGACTGGTTCTCAGCCTCCAGCCCCATTTAAAATGGACAGAACTGCCCCAGCAACTAGAAGACTCCTTCCTACAATTAACCTGACGAGTGGCAAGGAGCTGGCAAAGGAGACCCAACATGTGGGGGACTTCAACTATCCTAATATTGACTGGGATAGTAATAATGTGAAGGGCTGAGAAAGTGAAGAATTTCTGAAGTGTCTTCAGGAGCGTTTTCTCGATCAGTACTTTTCCAGCCTGAGGACGGAGGCATTGCTGGATCTAGTTCTGGGAATCTGGTGGGCCAAGTAGAGGAAGTGTCTGTAGGGGAACATTTAGGTAACAGTGATCACAGTATTATAAGGTTTAGATTAGCTATGGAAAAGGACAGGGAGCAATCTAGAATAAAAATACTTAATTGGAGGAAGACCAATTTCAGTGGATTGAGAATGGATCTAGCCCGGGTGAATTGGAATCGAAGATTGGCAGGCAAAACTGTAATCGAACAATGGGCTGCCTTTAAAGAGGAGATAGTTCGGGTACAGTCGAGGTTCATGCCCGCTAGGGGAAACATAGGGCAACCAAAGTTTGAGCTCCCTGGATAACGAAAGAGATAGAGAGTAAGTTGAACAGATGTCCGATTGAGAATACACGTGAGAACCAGACTGAATATTAAAAAGTTGAGGGGAAGTGAAGCAGGAAATAAGAGGGGCAAAGAGACATTGAGAATAGACTGGCAGGCAACATAAAAGTAAATCCAAAGTCTTTTATAGGCATATAAACAGTAAACGGGGAGGGCCGATTAAGGACCAAAATGGAGGCACAGGGCATGTGTGAGGTACTAAACGAGTACTTTGCATCTGTCTTTACCAAGGAAGAAGATGCTGCCAAAGTCATAGTGAAAGAGGAGGTAGTTGAGATACTGGTTGGGATAAAAATTGATCAGGAAGAGGTATTCAAAATGCTGGCTGCACTTATAGTAGATAAGTCACCAGGACCAGATGGAATGCATCCTAGAATGGTGAGGGAAGGTGGAAGGTATTGGCTATAATCTTCCAATCCTCTTTTGGATACGGGACTGGTGCCAGAGGACTGGCGAATTGTAAATGTTACACCCTTGTTCAAAAAAGGGTGCAAGGATAAACCCAACAACTACAGGTCAGTCAGTTTAACCTCGGTCGTGGGGAAGCTTTTAGAAACGATAATCCGGGACAAAATGAACAGTCACTCGGCCGTGTGGATTAATTAAGGAAAGCCAGAACGGATTTGTTAAAGGCAAATCATGTTTAACCAACTTGATCGAGTTTATTGAGGTAACAGAGAGGGTTGATGTGGTGTACATGGATTTCCAAAAGGTGTTTGACAAAGTGCCACATAATAAGAAAGGAAGGATAGATTACGAAAGTAAACTTGCGCAAAACAAAAAAATAGATAGTAAAAGCTTTTACAGATATATAAAACGGAAAAGAGTGACTAAAGTAAATGTTGGTCCCTTCGAAGATGAGAAGGGGGATTTAATAATGGGAAATGTGGAAATGGCTGAGACCTTAAACAATTATTTTGCATCGGTCTTCACAGTGGAAGACACAGAAAACATGCCAGAAATTGCTGGTCACAGGAATGTGGGAAGAGAGGACCTGGAGACAATCACTATCACTAGGGGGGTAGTGCTGGACAGGCTAATGGGACTCAAGGTAGACAAGTCCCCTGGTCCTGATGAAATGCATCCCAGGGTATTAAAAGAGATGGCGGAAGATATAGCAGATGCATTTGTTATAATCTACCAACATTCTCTGGACTCTGGGGAGGTACCAGCAGATTGGAAAGCAGCTAATGTAATGCCTCTATTTAAAAAAGGGGGCAGACAAAAGGCAGGTAACTATAGGCCGGTTAGTTTAACATCTGTAGTGGGGAAAATGCTTGAAGCTATCATTAAGGAAGAAATAGCGGGACATCTGGATAGGAATAGTGCAATCAAGCAGATGCAACATGGATTCATGAAGGGGAAATCATGTTTAACTAATTTACTGGAATTCTTTGAGGATATAACGAGCATGGTGGATAGAGGTGTACCGATGGATGTGGTGTATTTAGATTTCCAAAAGGCATTCGATAAGGTGCCACACAAAAGGTTACTGCAGAAGATAAAGGTACGCGGAGTCAGAGGAAATGTATTAGCATGGACAGAGAATTGGCTGGCTAACAGAAAGCAGAGAGTCGGGATAAATGGGTCCTTTTTGGGTTGGAAATCGGTGGTGAGTGGTGTGCCACAGGGATCGGTGCTGGGACCACAACTGTTTACAATATACATTAGATGACCTGGAAGAGGGGACAGAGTGTAGTGTAACAAAATTTGCAGATGACACACAGCTTAGTGGGAAAGCGGGTTGTGTAGAGGACACAGAGAAGCTGCAAAGAGATTTAGATAGGTTAAGCGAATGGGCTAAGGTTTGGCAGATGGAATACAATGTCGGAAAGTGTGAGGTCATCCACCTTGGGTGGGGGGGGGGGGAGGGGGAAACAGTAAAAGGGAATATTATTTGAATGGGGAGAAATTACAACATGCTGCGGTGCAGAGGGACCTGGGGGTCTTTGTGCATGAAACTCTTTTTGGAATCCTTGTGCATGAATCCCAAAAAGTTAGTTTGCAGGTGCAGCAGGTAATCAGAAAAGCAAATGGAATGTTGGCCTTCATTGCGAGAGGGATGGAGTACAAAAGCAGTGAGGTCCTGCTGCAACTGTATAAGGTATTGGTGAGGCCGCACCTGGAGTACTGCGTGCAGTTTTGGTCACCTTACTTAAGGAAGGATATACTGGCTTTGGAGGGGGTACAGAGACGATTCACTAGGCTGATTCCGGAGATGAGGGGGTTACCTTATGATGATAGGTTGAGTAGACTGGGTCTTTACCGTTGGAGTTCAGAAGGATGAGGGGTGATCTTATAGAAACATTTAAAATAATGAAAGAGATAGACAAGATAGAAGCAGAGAGGTTGTTCCCACTGGTCGGGGAGACTAGAACTAGGGGGCACAGCCTCAAAATACAGGGGAGCCAATTTAAAACCGAGTTGAGAAGGAATTTCTTCTTCCAGAGGGTTGTGAATCTGTGGAATTCTCTGCCCAAGGAAGCAGTTGAGGCTAGCTCATTGAATGTATTCAAGTCACAGATAGATAGATTTTTAACCAATAAGGGAATTAAGGGTTCCGGGGAGCGGGCGGGTAAGTGGAGCTGAGTCCATGGCCAGATCAGATTGAATGGCGGAGCAGGCTCGAGGGGCTAGGTGGCCTACTCATGTTCTTATGTTGTTGTTGTGGTGTGTTGTTGTTGGTGTGTTGTTGTTTTTGTTGGTGTGTGTTGTGTGTGTTCTTGTGTGTTCTTATAAGCTTGCCAGAAAAGTTGAAGCCCATGGAATAAAAGGGCCAGTGGCAGCATGGATACAGAATTGGCTCAGTGACAGGAAACAGAGAGTAGGGGTGAACGTTTGTTTTTCGGACTGGAGGAAGGTATACAGTGGTGGTCCCCAGGGGTCGGTACTGGGACCACTGCTTTTCTTGATTTATATTAATGACTTGGAGTTCGGTGTTCAAGGCACAATTTCAAAATTTGAAAATGACGCCAAAAACTCCACTTCCCTAGCCACCGACTCTATTCAGGGTGAAGACCGATGCAAAGTACTCATTGAGTACCTCAGGCATGCCTTCTGCCTCAATCGTAGGTCTCCATTTTGGTAACAAAGGCATGGATGAGGGCCTCAGCAGCTCTGGAACTCCCTCCCTAAACCTCTCCACCTTTCTACACCTCTCTCCTCCTTTAAGACGCTCCTTAAAACCTCCCTCTTTGACCCAGCTTTTGGTCACTTGCCCTAATTTCTCCTTATGTGGCTCAGTATCAAATTCTTTGTCCTGCAAAATACCACTGTGCCTTGGGACATTTCACTACGTTAAAGGCGCTATATAAATACAAGTTGTTTTACTGAGAATAGCTGCACACCAGGAACTTTTTGCTTACAACCCTCCGGGATCTCTGCGCTCCTCTTGCGCAGCCCCTGATTTTAATCACTCCACCATTGGCCGCCATGCCTTCAGCTGCCTGGGCTGCAATCTCTAGAATTCCATCCCTGAATCTCTCTACCCCTCTCTCCTCCTTTTAAGATGCTCCTTTAAACCTACCTCTTTGACCAAGCTTTTGCTCACTTGTCCCAAAATGTCCATGTATGGCTCTGTGTTAAATTTGGCTCTGTGAAGCCCCTTGGGACATTTTACTATGTTAAAGGTGCCATATAAATATAATTTGTTGTTTGACCAGATGATGCATCCCCCAGTAGAACAACTGGCTGCCACATAACATAATAGGAGCAGGAGTTGGCCATTCTATGAGATCACGGCTGATCTGATCATGGACTCAGCTCCACTTCCCTGCCCGCTCCCCATAACCCTTGACTCCCTTATCGCTCAAAAATCTGTCTATTTCCACCTTTAAATATATTCAATGACCCAGCCTCCAAGGCTCTCTGGGGCAGAGAATTCCACAGATTTATAGCCCTCAGAAGAAATTTCTCTATCTCTGGGCAACCCCTTGTTCTGAAACTTCTCCAGTTTCACTATTTACTTTGAGAAGTACTTAATGTCCGTGTGATTTTTTTTTTTGCAGGGTGGGTACAGTTGGAAGTGAGGAATGCATTGTACATGAGATAGCAGATAGGAATTGGTTGCAGTTTTAAATGAGTTTCTTCTGTAAATCCATCCAGCTGAGGTGAATGGCCTGCTCCTGTTCTCAGTTGTGCTTGTGCTGCCCCCCCCCCCCCCCGGGGAATACATTGACACCCTCTGCCCCTCTCGTTCACAGCCGCTGCTCCACATGTTGCCCGAAGTCGGGATCCAGGATGGAACCAGATGTGATTCCAGGGGTGCCGACACTCTCTCCAGGATAATCGAAGGTGTTCAGCAGCACTTCCCTCAACATCCCAGGTTGGCATATTTTTATATTACGAGTGACCCCCTTGTGACCTCCGGGCGCTGTCGTTGATGGCGCACATGGTTTCCACGGCAGCGCTGATGTTCGGGGGGGGGTGGGGGGGGGTGGTTGTGACCCATCTGTGCCGAGTTAGGTTTCCCCAGCACCTTTGGAGGCAGCAGTACTGTCAAAAATAATACCATCATTGCGAGGGAGACTCTGGGCCATGGGCGGAGTTTTCTTATACGTTCCTGGGATGTGGGCGTTGCTGGCAAGGCTGGCATTTATTGCACATCCCTAATTGCCCCTTGGAAAAGTGGGGTTGAGCCGCCCACCTTGAACCGCTTTCAGCCGTGGCTCAGTGGGCAGCACTCTCTCTCTCTCGTCTGAGTCAGAAGGTTGTGGGTTCAAGTCCCGGTGGGGCAGCGCTGAGGGGGTGTTAAACCGAGGCCCCGTCAGCGCTCTTGGGTGGATGTAATAGATCCCATGGCACTATTTGAAGTTAATCCCAGTGTCCTGGTCAATATTTATCCCTCAGTCAACATAACAAAAACAGATGATCTAGTCATAATCACATTGCTGTTTGTGGGAGCTTGCTGTGCCCAAATTGGTTGCCGCGTTTCCTACATTACAACAGTGACTACACTCAAAGTACTTCATTGGCTGTAAAGCACTTTGGTACATCTGGTGGTCGTGAAAGGCACTATATAAATGCATGTCTTTTTCTTTTGCTGCAGTCCATGTGGTTAAGGTTTTCCTAGTGGTTTGATTACAACATGCTGCGGTGCAGAGGGACCTGGGGGTCCTTGTGCATGAATCCCAAAAAAGTTAGTTTGCAGGTGCAGCAGGTAATCAGGAAGACGAATGGAATGTTGGCCTTCATTGCGAGAAGGATGGAGTACAAAAGCAGGGAGGTCCTGCTGCAACTGTATAGGGTATTGGTGAGGCCACACCTGGAGTACTGCGTGCAGTTTTGGTCACCTTACTTAAGGAAGGATATACTAGCTTTGGAGGGGGTACAGAGACGATTCCCTAGGCTGATTCTGGAGATGATAGATTGAGTAGACTGGGTCTTTACTCGTTGGAGTTCAGAAGGATGAGGGGTGATCTTATAGAAACATTTAAAATCATGAAAGGGATAGACAGGATAGAGGCAGAGAGGTTGTTTCCACTGGTCGGGGAGACTAGAACTAGGGGGCACAGCCTCAAAATACGGGGGAGCCAATTTAAAACCGAGTTGAGAAGGAATTTCTTCTCCCAGAGGGTTGTGAATCTGTGGAATTCTCTGCCCAGGGAAGCAATTGAGGCTAGCTCATTGTGTTCAAATCACAGATAGATAGATTTTTAACCAATAAGGGAATTAAGGGTTACGGGGAGCGGGCGGGTAAGTGGAGCTGAGTCCACGGCCAGATCAGCCATGATCTTGTTGAATGGCGGAGCAGGCTGGAGGGGCTAGATGGCCTACTCCTGTTCCTAATCCTTATGTTCTTATACAAGGCCATTTCAGAGGGCCTTCAAGAGTCAACCAAATCGACGTGGGAGTGGAGTCACACATACGTCAGACCGGCAGATATCTTTCCCTAAAGGACATTTGTGAACCAGATGGTTTATTATAACAATCCGGTAGTTTCACGGTCACCATTACTAGCTTTTTTTTTATTTCATGGTGTCTCCGGATCGTTAGTCCAGTAACACAGCTGCCATGCTGCCATTCCCATGCCTACCGTGATTGGCCAGTCGTTCCCTATAGTATCCAAACTCTGACTTAAGGAGGCCCGTGAAGCCCAGCGAGCACAACTCAACTTCTGGCTTATATTTCCTACTCACTGGTTCTGTTTTCCTAGCTCAGTACTTGAGGCAAATATCTTGGGTTCTTTCAAAGGGAAATGAGATGAGTACATGAGAGAAAAGGCAATAGAGAGAGATGCTGCAAGGCTGGGGTGAAGTTGAAGAACGGGAGGAGACTGGTGAGGTGGATGAACAGCACGGACTGGTTGGGCCGAATGGCCTGTTTCTGTGCTGTCTATTCTATGTAATCCTCAGTTGTTATCTGTGCAGTATCTCGGGAGATGTTCATGCATTAAACAACAAACTGCATTTATATAGCGCCTGTTACGTAGTAAAACATCCCAAGACGCTTCACCAGAGCGATTATCAAACATAATTTGACACCGAACCGCATAAGGCGATATTTGGACAGGTGAACACAAGAACATAAATAGGAGCAGGAGTCGGCCATTCGGCCCCTCGAGCCTGCTCCACCATTTAATAAGATCATGGCTGATCCGACCATAGACTTGGGTCCACTTCCCCGCCCGCTCCCCATAACCCCTTATCCCCTTATTGTTTTCGAAGCTGTCTATTTCTGTCTTAAATTTATTCAATGTCCCAGCTTCCACAGCTCTCTGAGGCAGAGAATTCCACAGATTTACAACCCTTCAGAGAAGAAATTCCTCCTCATCTCAGTTTTAAATGGGCGGCCCCTTATTCTAAGACCATACCCTCTAGTTCTAGTCTCCCCCATCAATGGAAACATTCTCTCTGCTTCCACCTTGTCAAACCCCCTCATAATCTTATACATTTTGGTAAGATCTCCTCTCATTCTTCTGAATTCCAATGAGTAGAGACCCAACCTACTCAACCTTTCCTCATAAGTCAACCCCCTCATCCCTGGAATAAACCAAGTGAACCTTCTCTGAACAGCCTCCAAAACAAGTATATCCTTTCATAAATATGGAAACCAAAACTGCACGCAGTATTCCAGGTGTGGCCTCACCAATACCCTGTATAGCTGTAGCAAGACTTCCCTGCTTTTATACTCCATCCCCTTTGCAATAAAGGCCAAGATACCATTGGCCTTCCTGATCACTTGCTGTACCTGCATACTATCCTTTTGTGTTTCATGCACAAGTACCCCCAGGTCCCGCTGTACTTTGGCACTTTGCAATCTTTCTCCATTTAAATAATAACTTGCTCTTTGATTTTTTTTTTCTGCCAAAGTGCATGACCTCACACTTTCCAACATTATACTCCATCTGCCAAATTTTTGCCTAGTGAAAGAGGTAGGTTTTAAGGGGCATCTTAAAGGAGGGGAGAGAGCTAGAGAGGCGGAGAGATTTAGCAAGGAGTTCCAGAGCTTGTTCAGATAGGTAGGTTTTAAGGAGCGTCTTGAAGTAGAGAGGTCGGGGCCCAGGCAACAGAAGGCACGGCCACCGATGGTGGAGCGATTATAATCAGGGATGCTCAAGAGGCCAGAATTGGAGGAGCGCAGGGATCTCGGAGGGTTTTGGGGTTGGAGGAGATTACAGAGATAGGGAGGGGAGAAGCCATGGAGGGATTTGAAAACTAGGATGTGAATTTTAAAATTGAGGCGTTGCCAGTCCGGGAGCCGATGTAGATCAGCGAACACGGAGTGATGGGTGAGTGGGATTTGGTGCGAGTTAGGACACAGAGCAGCAGAGTTTTGGATAAAAGCACTAAAGAAATTAGTACATGGTACACACTGCAGCCACGGTGCGCCGGTGGTGGAGGGAGTGAATGTTGAAGGTGGTGGATGGGGAGCTGATCAAGCGGCTGCTTTGTCCGGGATGGTGTCGAGCTTCTCGAGTGTTGTTGGAGCTGCACTCATCCAGGCAAGTGGAGAATATTCCATCACACTCCTGACTTGTACCGTGTCGATGGTGAAAAGGTTTTGGGGAGTCAGGAGGTGAGACACTCACTGCAGAATACCCAGCCTCTGACCTGCTCTTGTAGCCACAGTATTTATGTGGCTGGTCCAGTTAAGTTTCTGGTCAAAAAAACTGCTAGTTCTATCTTTTTTTAAAAAACACACAGCACGCACCGATCAACTTGTCAAGGGGAGTAACTAATTGTCTGCTCTCTCTTTCAGCACAGTGATTATACAATATTACAAATACATCAAGATGCACACGACTCTGGAAATCTTGGACAATGGATTGGGGAATGAACTGGTCGGTAGAATATGTGACCTCATCCGCGAAGTTCAACGGCAGGTACTGTGGTGTACGCATAAATAACTGACCTTTCAAACCCTCTTTGATGCAGTTAAAACACTCAATACCTCCGTTGCTTTGATGATCGACGAGACATATTTGTGAATAAGTCAGTATCAGAGTCTGAAACAAGTGTCGAGCGGCTGAGCATGTCAGCTATGTGGTTGTGACTGCCAGCGATGTACTGTACATCAAAGTGATACTGATGAAGGTGATCTGACCATCGGCTAATTCGTAGTGGTCTGTCCCCAGATCCAGTTGTAGCCAGTAGTGTAGTTAGCGCTTGGTGATCCGTGTGGAGGGTAAATTTCCTGCCGTAGAGGTAGATGTGCCAGCGTTCACTTGCGTAGATGCAAACGAGTGCTTCGCGTTCCCCTGTAGAATATTTACGTTCTGCAGACAAGAGCGTGCGAGAGGCAAAGGCGACTGGGCGTTCCAGGCCGTCAATCCATTGCGAGAGCACAGCACCCAAGGCCGGTGCCTGATGCATCCGTGGTGACATATGTAGTGGCATTCCAATCAAAGTGCGCGAGGATTCGAGGGAATGTGATTTTCTCCATAAGCATGGTGAATGCCTGAGCCTGGGGAATCTGTCCATTCCCAAGGGACATCCTTGCACATCAACTTGCGAAGTGATTTGGCTTTGTGCACGTAGTGCGAGACGAACTTCAGATAGAAGTTGCAAGTGCCGAGGAATGCTGAAAGTTCTTTGACGTTGGTAGCCCCCTGCATTCGCTGGATTGCGTCAATGTTGTCAAGTGTCGGCATGACACCTTGTGCTGTGACTCTCTATCCCAGAAAGTTTATTTCTCCAGCAGCGAATGTACACTTATCGGCATTAAGTGTAATGTTATGTGTCGCAAGTCTAGCCATAACTGCGTGAAGTCGCTGGTCATGTTCTTCCATTGTCCGTCCATGGACGCCGATATCGTGAAGCAGATTGAGGGCTCCCTCTATGCCTGCTAGCATAGTAGTGACAATCTTCTGATAGTCCGCAGGACGTGCGTCGATACTGATACAGTCCATCGTGCGCCGTGAATGCCGTGAGTGGTTTGCTGTCCTCCGCTTGGGGTATTTGCAGGTAACTGCGGCGCATGTCGAGTTTTGTAAAAACTATTGAGCCGTGAAATTCTGAAATCAGTTCGTCGATGGTAGGAAGAGGGTACTTGTCGGGGATGATGGCCTGGTTGACCTCTTTCAGGTCGATGCACAGGCGGATCTCCCCATTGTTACGCCAAGCAATGACTACGTTCAAGATCCAGGGTGAGGAGTCCTTGCTCTCAATGATTCCCTGAGAATCGAGTTGCGTTAATTCTGCGGATACTTGGTCTCGACCCGCGAATGGGAGATGGCGAGGTCGCTGCGTATCGGGTTTGACGGAAGGGTCAACGTGGGAACGATGGCCGAATTTTGTTGTCACTCCAAACCCTGTGAAGATTGAGGGATACTGCTCGTCAAAGTCTACCGTGTACACAGGTGTGCCCGTTGGGTCGTAAACTTTGAACCCAAGCTTGTCAAAAAGGTCAACACCCAAGAGACTTCGTCCCTTCGCGACACGAAAGGAAAAGTTCTCCAACGTTATGTCCTTGTAGTATATGGGGACAGATATGACCCCAAGTACCTCAAATCTGGAGTTGGAGTACGTGTGTGGAATGGACGTTGTGGGCTGCAACTGACGGTGCGTGAAGTGGGATTTGTACACAGCCTCGCTCAATATGGAGGCTCCAAGGTCAATGAGGAGGCAGCAGGGCATGCCGCCAATGGTTACCTCACAGTCCTTGAATTTGCCCGAACTAATGTGTGAAATGTCCCGAACAGTGTAAACCATACTGGGTTCATCACTATCGGGGTTATCCACATGTCGAATATGCCGCGATGAGCGACAGACACGAGCAAAATGGTTCATTTTACCACATGCAGAGCATTCCTTCCCAGGTGCAGGGCAGTTAGGACTCTTTGCTGAGTGTGATTTGCCCCCACAGTTAAAGCAGTGGAAGTTAGGTCCGTGATCTGCAGTGGGTGGCTTATTACTAGCCCTGGGTCTCTGCTGTGATTTCCGGTTTGTACGAACACCTTGCACACTTGGGCTGTAGCTGCAGTCTGCTGCACAGGGGGAGCAGGGGATCTGATCGCTTTTGAATCAGAAAGCGCCGATTTGATTTGGATGGCCAATGAGACGTTAAACCAAGTCCCCATCTGCCCTGTCAAATGGATGTTACTATTTCGAAGAAGAGCAGGGTATTCTCCTCGGTGTCCTGGTCAATATTTATCCCTCAATAAACATCACTTTATCGGGTCATTATCACATTGCTGTTTGTGGGAGCTTGCTGTGCGCAGATTGGTTGCCGCGGTTCCCACATTACAACAGTGGCTACACTTCAAAAAGTACCTCATTGACTGCAAAGTGCTTTGAAAAGTCTGGTGGTTGTGAAAAACACTTATTTGTGTGCAAAGAACTGGCATTTACAAGCTTGGAGTGGGTTGATGGATGGTTTGGGTGTTGGGGCGGAGGGACACGGGGGGGCTGCTTTTGGGACTGCAGGTCAGGGAGGCAGTGAGGAGTTTCCTTTCTATCCTAGTCTGGTCTGCCAGCAGATGAAGTTGGTGCCTTTTCCTAATCCTCCCCTTGTGAAGCGATGAGAAACGGGAAAGATGTCAATGCATTTCCTTGCTCTTATTTCTGCTTTTTGTGTGTGTTGTTTGAGGGATGCCCGCAGTGTCTTGAGGCGCTGATGTTGATTGGAACGGGGCTGTTGGGTTTGAGATTCTACCCTTGCTATTTCCTAGTCTTCCCCCTCGCAGCTTGCTCCGCAGGCGGGTCATCGGCAGCCGGCTCGTACCCAGCCTGCCAGACTCGGCTAAACCACCAGCTGTGGATGGAGGGAACTCTCGTCAACAACAACTTCCGGGGCCTCGGTTTAACGTCTCCTCCAAAAGACTGCCCCTCCGGCGTTGCGGGCTACTCCTCGGTGCTGCCCCTCCGGCGATGCGGGCACTGCATTTGCAGAAAGTGGATAGAGATGAGGAAGACCTATCTTGTATCATCCAACTCGGAAGAATGCTCCCCCCCCCCCCCCATCCGCTGTCTCTTACACACCTACCCGCAGTCTCTCGCACGTGTATCATTCTCTCCTTGAGGAAATTCTTGACATCTGCCTGCTGCTTGTCCATATCCTTTCCCGTTCACCCACCACCCCTGTGCTCACTGACCTACATTGGTCCCAGCTCTTCCAATGCATCACCCTCATATTTAAATCCCTGCGTGCTCTCGACACCTCATAACTCTGTCATCTCCTCCAGCCTGAAATCACTCCCTTCCTCCAACTCCTGGCCTCTTGTGCATTCCTCTCCATCCATCATAGGTAGTCAAAAGTTAGTACTGAAGTGACTGATGAACTCATTTTAAATGGTGGAAGATGCCTGTGCACGGATTTTTTAACATGTGTTGACGTTGCACACCAGCCACCACACAGGCTTGACGGAGCTAGGCCTTGGTCCAGTGGCAAAACATAGAAACATAGAAAATAGGTGCAGGAGCAGGCCATTCAGCCCTTCTAGCCTGCACCGCCATTCAATGAGTTCATGGCTGAACATGAAACTTCAGTACCCCCTTCCTGCTTTCACGCCATACCCCTTGATCCCCCGAGTAGTAAGGACTTCATCTAACTCCCTTTTGAATATATTTAGTGAATTGGCCTCAACTACTTCCTGTGGTAGAGAATTCCACAGGTTCACCACTCTCTGGGTGAAGAAGTTTCTCCTTATCTCGGTCCTAAATGGCTTACCCCTTATCCTTAGACTGTGACCCCTGGTTCTGGACTTCCCCAACATTGGGAACATTCTTCCTGCATCCAACCTGTCCAAACCCCTCAGAATTTTAAACGTTTCTATGAGGTCCCCTCTCATTCTTCTGAACTCCAGTGAATACAAGCCCAGTTGATCCAGTCTTTCTTGATAGGTCAGTCCCACCATCCCGGGAATCAGTCTGGTGAATCTTCGCTGCACTCCCTCAATAGCAAGTATGTCCTTCCTCAAGTTAGGAGACCAAAACTGTACACAATACTCCAGGTGTGGCCTCATCAAGGCCCTGTACAATTGTAGCAACACCTCCCTGCCCTTGTACTCAAATCCCCTTGCTATGAAGGCCAACATGCCATTTGCTTTCTTAACCGCCTGCTGTACCTGCATGCCAACCTTCAATGACTGATGTACCATGACACCCAGGTCTCGTTGCACCTTCCCTTTTCCTAATCTGTCACCATTCAGATAATAGTCTGTCTCTCTGTTTTTACCACCAAAGTGGATAACCTCACATTTATCCACATTATACTTCATCTGCCACGCATTTGCCCACTCACCTAACCTATCCAAGTCACTCTGTAGCCTCATAGCATCCTCCTCGCAGCTCACACTACCACTCAACTTAGTGTCATCCACAAATTTGGAGATACTACATTTAATCCCCTCGTCTAAATCATTAATGTGCAATGTAAACAGCTGGGGCCCCAGCACAGAACTCTGCGGTACCCCACTAGTCACTGCCTGCCATTCCGAAAAGTACCCATTTACTCCTACTCTTTGCTTCCTGTCTGACAACCAGTTCTCAATCCACGTCAGCACACTACCCCCAATCCCATGTGCTTTAACTTTGCACATTAATCTCCTGTGTGGGACCTTGTCGAAAGCCTTCTGAAAGTCCAAATATACCACATCAACTGGTACTCCTTTGTCCACTTTATTGGAAACATCCTCAAAAAAATTCCAGAAGATTTGTCAAGCATGATCTCCCTTTCACAAATCCATGCTGACTTGGACCTATCATGTCACCATTTTCCAAATGCGCTGCAATGACATCCTTAATAATTGATTCCATCATTTTACCCACTACTGAGGTCAGGCTGACCGGTCTATAATTCCCTGCTTTCTCTCTCCCTCCTTTTTTAAAAAGTGGGGTTACATTGGCTACCCTCCACTCCATAGGAACTGATCCAGAGTCAATGGAATGTTGGAAAATGACTGTCGATGCATCCGCTATTTCCAAGGCCACCTCCTTAAGTACTCTGGGATGCAGTCCATCAGACCCTGGGGATTTATCGGCCTTCAATCCCATCAATTTCCCCAACACAATTTCCCGACTAATAAAGATTTCCCTCAGTTCCTCCTCCTTAATAGACCCTCTGACCACTTTTATATCCGGAAGGTTGTTTGTGTCCTCCTTAGTGAATACTGAACCAAAGTACTTGTTCAATTGGTCTGCCATTTCTTTGTTCCCCGTTATGACTTCCCCTGATTCTGACTGCAGGGGACCTACGTTTGTCTTTACTAACCTTTTTCTCTTTACATACCTATAGAAACTTTTGCAATCCGCCTTAATGTTCCCTGCAAGCTTCTTCTCGTACTCCATTTTCCCTGCCCTAATCAAACCCTTTGTCCTCCTCTGCTGAGTTCTAAATTTCTCCCAGTCCCCAGGTTCGCTGCTATTTCTGGCCAATTTGTATGCCATTTCCTTGGCTTTAATACTATCCCTGATTTCCCTTGATAGCCACAGTTGAGCCACCTTCCCTTTTTTATTTTTACGCCAGACAGAAATGTACAATTGTTGTAATTCATCCATGCGGTCTCTAAATGTCTGCCATTGCCCATCCACAGTCAACCCCTTAAGTATCATTAGCCAATCTATCTTAGCCAATTCATGCCTCATACCTTCAAAGTTACCCTTCTTTAAGTTCTGGACCATGGTCTCTGAATTAACTGTTTCATTCTCCATCCTAATGCAGAATTCCACCATATTATGGTCACTCTTCCCCAAGGGGCCTCGCACAATGAGATTGCTAATTAATCCTCTCTCATTACACAACACCCAGTCTAAGATGGCCTCCCACCTAGTTGGTTCCTCGACATATTGGTCTAGAAAACCATCCCTTATGCATTCCAGGAAGGGTTAGCCAGGACGACTGGAGACCAGGCTCCACCACATGGGGGCGGCCGTGCCTTCAGCCATCTTGCCATCCTCCCTTCTGTTCCTCTTTGAGAACCCTTCTTAAAACCCACCTCGTTGACCAAGCTCTTCGCCACACCTCCTAATCTCTCCTCCTTTGGCTTCGGGACTATTTTTGTCCGATTTACACTTTTCTGACGTTCCTTGGGACTTTTTTTTTTTCCAACGCTGAATCCGGCAAATAAATGCAAGTTGGTGCTGCAGATTTGTCTCTCCCAGTTTGTCCGGACGCCCAGCTTTGCCTTGAAGTAATAACAAGAAATAGGAGCCACTGGCCCCTCGAGCCTGCTCCGCCATTCAATAAGACCATGTCTGATCTGACCATAGACTCAATTCCACTTCCCCTGCCCGTTCCCCATAACCCTTTATTCCTTATCGTTCAAAAATCTGTCTATCTCCGCCTTCAGTATATTCAATGACCCAGCCTCCACAGCTCTCTGGGGCAGAGAATTCCACAGATTCACGACCCACAGAGAAGAAATTCCTCCTCATCCCCGTTTAAAATGGACGGCCCCTTATTCTGAAACTATGCCCCCAATATAGCAGTTTTACCACCTGAATTATTGCCTGAGGTCCTCTCAGTCACAGCCTCCCAATTTTTTCTCAAAGCCTTCCTCCCAACTCAACACTCTGATGCCGTGGATCAGCCTCTCGGACTCTCACCACCTTGCCGCCATGACTCTAGTGCCATTCCCTCCCCTCGTGTCTGGGAGGCTAGGATCGGGCAGTACCATCGGGGGTCGGGATGACAAAATGAGGTCTAACTTGTGCATCTTTCTCTCTCTCTCTCTCTCTCAGCTCTTTCGAAATGGGTAATCCCGATCCAGGGAACCAACTCCTGAGGTGGGACCAGCAACGGAGCAGGCTGGGAATGAAGGAGCCAAGGGAAGAAGCAAGGGTCATTTTACAAAAATCCTTTTTTAATTGGGTGTGTGTTTTTAATGTCTGCTGCGCGTTCTCAATGTTTTTAATCGGGAAGCTGCACAATTGATTCCTGCTGGAGCGTTGGTAACCTTTGCCCCATGTATTGTCAGTAATTATCTTGCCTATTTATTCAATCTGGAATGTTTGTCATACCCTCGCTCGGATCTGCAGTTTCCCAGATGTACCCAAAGTTGTCAATATTTTCCATATATGTTAGGAATTTTATATATTCTATTTATCAACTATTTATAAACTGTAAATTAAAAGATGTGAGATTGTGTGTCCCAGTATGTGTGAAGGTTATCTCCCACCGGATGTCCTCCCACTGTATCATCATCATAGGCAGTCCCTCGGAATCGAGGAAGACTTGCTGCCACTCAGAGTTCTCAGGTGACTGAACAGTTCAATACGGGAATTACAGTCTGTCACAGGTGGGACAGACAGCGGTTGAATGCAAGGGTGGGTGGGGAGTCTGGCTTGCCGCACGCTCCTTCCGCTGCCTGCGCATGATTTCTGCACGCTCTGACGAGACTCGAGGTGCTCAGCGCCCTCCCAGATGCACTTCCTCCACTTAAAGCGGTCTTAGGCCAGGGACTCCCAGGTGTTGGTGGGGATGTTGCACTTTATCAGGGAGGCTTTGAGGGTGTCCTTGTAACGTTTCCTCTGCCCTCCTTCGGCTCGTTTGCTGTGAAGGAGCTCCGAGTAGAGCACTTGCTTTGGGAGTCTTGTGTCTGGCACGTGAACTGCTCAGCGGAGCTGATCGAGTGTGGTCAGTGCTTCAATGCTGGCGATGTTTGCCTAGATAAGGACACTGATGTTGGTGCGCCTGTCCTCCCAGGGGCTTTGTAGGATCTTGCGGAAACGTTGTTGATATTTCCACAGCGACTTGAGGTGTCTACTGTACATGGTCCATGTCTCTGAGCCATACAGGAGGGCGGGCATTACTTATAGCCCTGTAGACCATGAGCTTGGTGGCAGCTTTGAGGGCCTGGTCTTCAAACACACTCTCCCTCAGGTGGCCGATGGCTGCACTGGAGGTGATGTTTGATCTCATCCTAGACACCTGCTCTTGTTGATAGGAGGCTCCCGAGATAGGGGAGGTGGTCCACGGTGTCTAGGGTCACGCTGTGGATCTTGATGACTTGGGGGGGGGGGGGGGGGCGGTGGTGCTGTGTGGTGAGGACAGGCTGGTGGAGAAAGATAACCTCCCTTCCCTTCCAGAATTGTATTACAAATGATCTTTCAGGTTGTCCCAAAGTGCTATACAGTCACTGTTATAATGTGCCAATTTGCACACAGCAAGCTCCCACAAACAGCAGTGTGATAACCATACAACGGTTACAGCACAGAGCCCGTGCTGACTCTCAGCTGGTCCCACTCCCCTGCCATTCTCCCGTAGCCCTCCCGTGTGTTCCTCCAGATACTTATCCAACTCTCTTTTGGAAGTTAAAATTGAGTCTTGCCTTTCAGTGCATTCTAGAACCCAACCACTCGCTGAGTAAAAAATGGTTTATCATCATTTCCACACTTTTGTACTCTATACCTTTTTATTTAAGAAGTCCAGGATCCCGCAAGCCTTTTTAAACCGCTTTCTCAACCTGCCCTGCCCCCTTCAATGATTTGTGCACATATACCCCCAGGTCTCTCCAATTGTGCATCCCCTTTAGGATTGTACCTTCAGTTTATATTGCCTCTCCTCATTCTTTCTACCAAAATGTATCATGTTATGTATGCATGCCAACAATGTTGATATGTAATGTTATGATGTACTGTAACACTGAATGTACCTTCACGCTGTATGCACCTTACCTGTACACCAGAGGGTGCTGCTGCTGGTGACCTAAGGGCCCTGTACACTACAGGTAACCCAGTATAAAAGGGAGTTCGCCTCTTGGTGTCCTCACTCTAGGGGCTGCAATAAAGGACTACAGTCTGTACAGTTCAAGTGCCATACCCCTGCCTCGTGGAGTCATTAACAGAGTGCCTACATACACAATATATCACTTCACACTTTTCTGCATTAAATTTCATCTGCCTTGTATCCACCCATTTCACCAGCCTGTCTGTGTCGTTCTGAAGTCTATCACTCTCCCCCCTGGTAATGACCAGATAACCGACTAAGTAGTGATGTTGGACGGATTAATATTGGCCCCGGACACCAGGGAGAACTCCCCTGCTTTTCTTCGAAATAATTCCATGCAATCTTTTACATCCACCTGCGAGAGCAGAAGGGACCTCGGTTTGACGTTTAACTTTTGCTCTAGATGCTATCGGGCGCAATGTGCCTGTGAAAGGGAGCTGTTTTGACTGAAGTGCTGTAAGGTTGAGGAGATAAATGGTTATTCCCTTGTGATGTTTGCCATGTCGGAATGTGTGTTTGTGGTGTGCTCTCGCGTGTTTTTTTTCTGCATTATGACCTTCTCCACACTCTAGGCATTCCAGAAATCACTGAAGCCACTTTTGTACTGGCACTAGTTCAGTTTGCCAACTCAGTTTCTCGTGGGTCTCCCTAACCTGCTGCCAAGTTAAGGTAGTCGGGTTTGGTAATGTGACGGCCTTTGCGATCCAACCCAACAGAGTCCATGGCTTGAAACGTGCATTTGGAGCAGCATTACTGCCCCATGACTGTGTTCTGCTGCCTTCACGGATGTTGCTTGCAAGCAGTGTGAGTTAGAAGTGCCTCTCCTCCCCCCCCCCCCTTTCCTCTCCTGCAACCATCAAGTTCTTGTTGTACAGCTCCAGAGTCACTGCCGATCTCCTGTCTTTGCCAAGTGGCTATGAAGCCCTCATCCGTGCCTTTGTTGCCTCCAGACGTGACTATTCCAACGCTCTCCTGCCTGGACTCCCACATTCTACCCTATGTAAACTTGACTGCCCGTGTCCTAACTCACACTGAGTCCTGCTCACCCATCGCCTCCTGTGCTCGCTGACCTACATTGGCTCCTCTTTTTAAGCAATGCCTCGATTTCAAAATTCTCATCCTTGTTTACAAATCCCTCATGGCCTCGCCCCTCCCTACCTCTAATCTCCTCCAGCCCCACAATCTCCCTGAGCTGTCTGCGCTCCTCTAATTCTGCCCTCCTGCACATCCTTGATTTATAATCGCTTCACCAGCGGTGGCTGTGCCTTCTGTTGCCTGGTCCCCAAGCTCTGGAACTCCCTCCCTAAACCTCTCTACCTCTCTTTCCTCCTTCAAGATGCTCCTTAAAACCTACTTCCTTGACCAAGTCTGCACTAATTTCATCTTATGTGGCTCGGTGTCAAATTTATTGGTTTTGTCTTAAAACACTCCTGTGCAGTGCATTGGGATGTTTTACTACGTTAAAAGCGTTATATAAATAAAAGTTGAGAACTGAGTTGGTGAGTGTTTTCAAACTATTTCATGGGCTCCCACGACCTATACGATGATGGGGTTGGGTGGTGTGGGGGGGAAGGGGATACAACCACCAGATGTGGGTACCCGCTGGGTGTCAACCCAGAATTCCGAGCCGGCCTTCCACTCTCCGGATCGGAACCCCAGCCCGACACCTCCTCGCTCGTTCACAGAGCCAGCACCGGCTCGATGGGGCCCAATGGCCGTCTCCTGTGCTGTATCATGCTCTGACATTTGATTGCCTGCTTTATAATATCCAGGAATTTTTTTTTTTTTAAAGTAGCACTTGCAAATCGAGCCAGTATAGAGTTAATTTGCTCGGATGAAGTCCCCTTTTTAGAAGTTTACACCCGTAGAATGAAAAGGATTGAAGTTTTTAAAAAAAAAAGAATTTAGAAAATCTGAGTACTGCTTAGGAGTGGGCCAGTGTTTTGGATCTCACAGTAACAGCGGCAAGGTTTCAATCATTGTAACAGCTGTTTTGGCTGAAGAATTTTCTTCTTGTCTTCCCTTTCTCCCTCACTGGAATTTCCTCCTCAACTTCTGTGATGAATTGCTGAGTTTTTGCTGTTTGAAAAATTGTCAATAACTTTTTTTTTCTGAAAAGGTCATTTTTGCTGCAATCAGTTTTGTAAAAATGTTTTATTTTCCAACAAACTTACTTTTCCTTCGCTGCTGAATTCTCTCTGCCATGGTTTAGTCTACCAACTGGCCTCTATCTGCATTCTTCGACTTGTGTGTGGGTGGAGTTCCCCTCGATGCTCCCTCAGTTACAGCTGCAGCACAATTACCATCAATTTGTGAAGGGCCAGAAAGATAGACGCTTGCAAACCGCCCATGCTCCGTGCTCCTCGCGATCTCCTGTAGATACAATCGGGGCTTTGTGGTGTCACAACGCAGTGGTACCCCCTGACTGTGCTGTTGTGGGATACTTGGGTCCTGCTCACCGTGGGGTGGTCGTTGGGAGTTTCCCCGCAGCCAGTGGGTTCTCACAACTCGCCATAGCTAAATGGTTAGCTGAGTTTTACTCTGAAATACTAGTAAAGTATTAGAAAGGACAAGGCCACTGGTCCATTGTAGTTTCTGCTCTCATTCTAACGCTCTGAGCCTACCATCCTAATGTGTCCCCCGATAGTTTGTTTCTATACCACTTTAGCTGGCAGATTATTTCCAACCATCAACCTAGACTTGCATTGAAGAACTTTCGCATAATAAAACACTGAAGATAATTGGCAAAAGAACTAGAGGGAAGATGAAAATTTTACGCAGCGAGTTGTTGTGATCTGGAACACGCTGCCTGAAAGGGCGGTGGGAGCAGATTCAGTAATAACTTTCGAAGGGGAATTGGATTATCATCATAGGTGGTTCTCTTGTATCGAGGATGACTTGCTTCCACGCCAAAAAAGGATGAGTTCACAGGTGTTTCAATGAAGGACCCAATATTCCAGGTCCTGAACTACATGTTGAAGGGTGGAAGATGCCTGTGCGTGGATTTTTTTCATACAGGCTTGGCAGAGCTAGGTCTTGGTCCAGCGGCAAGGGTTAACCAGGACGACTGGAGACCAGCTCTGCTGCACGGACCTAGTGCGCC
Source organism: Pristiophorus japonicus (assembly GCF_044704955.1). Classification (NCBI taxonomy): domain Eukaryota; kingdom Metazoa; phylum Chordata; class Chondrichthyes; family Pristiophoridae; genus Pristiophorus; species Pristiophorus japonicus. The sequence continues at coordinate 214,718,905 of NC_091987.1, read as the reverse complement.
CACATATCGCAGTGGGGCTGGGCCCGTGCTGCCCCTGGGCCCCCATCTCACGCCTCTCCTGGGCCCCGATCATGTCACTCTACAATCTCTCGCCGCTCCTTCGCCTTGATCTCGCCGCCACTGATGCACCTGCCTACGCTCCAATCACCGACCTGGACCTTGATGACATCACTCTTCGCTGCCGTAACCCTCCTGCACCAGCTCGCGCTGCTCCCTGGGGTAGTGTGACTGCTCGCTGCTCCTTTTATGGCCCCGACCTGCCGCTGGTGTTCTCACGCAGTCTAGGTATAAGATAGTCACCAGGGGATTCAGGGGAAACTTGTTTACCCGGAGTAGTGAGCATGTGGAACTCGCTACCTCATGGAGTGGTTGAAGCGAATGGCATAGATGCATTTAAGAGGAAGCTAGATAAACACATGAGAGAGAAATGAATATTGTGACACCATTATTCTTGACAAGAATGGAGACGATTGTGTAATTTCCACCCTTCAATCATGCCGGGAGACCTCACTGCTATAAGTGACTGGAATTGATTGTAAACACTTTGGCCTGGAAGCAAAGGCATTTGCCGCGATGTACGTTCTGCACAAGGGTGTCGAGAACTTCAGGAAATACTTCATGCACTTTTCAAAGACAAAAACCCAGCATGTAACTGAAGTATGTTTACTGTTGTTTTCCGACGTTCAGTCCAAATCAACGGCGGTAAATGCTGGTCCCCTTGCACGAGCTGCAGGATGTTAACAGGATGTCATCAGGATGTCTAAGCAGCCGTTCTTGTGAAAGAGCTGAACACAAGAAATTGGATAAATACTGAAGCAGAAAACATTTGCAGGGCTGTGGGGAAAGAGCAGGGGAAGTGAGATTAACTGGATCGCTCTGTCACAGCACCGACACAGACACGATGGGCTGTGCTGTGAGATTCTTTGAGACACTAATTTCTGAGTACAGAAAGCCTTTACTCGATGCCGTCGGGAGCTTGCACCATGCTCACAACCTGAGAAAGAGTGGGGGGAAATTGTGAGAGAAAAGTGTAAACCTTCTCTGAGCTTGAAGCAACAATTAATTTCCACTGTACTCTCCCTGCTCAAAGAGAGAAGGAGACAAGGGAATGATTCTTCTTCATTATTTCTGATTGGGCTGTGTTAATACATTGCAGTTTTAGAGGTAACATGTCAAAAGACAAATAAACTGGCCCACACAGTGCAGCAGACTGGGTGAGACAGCGGTTGCATATTTGAGAGGGCTCGGGAATGATCCTGGGAAACTTCTGCAGGACTGGTGGGGATGGGGGTTGGTTTTGAGGTTTGCTGAAGCCAAGTTCTGAAACTCGGGACAGTCGAAGACGCTGAACAAAGACTGCCTTCTCTTACTCCTCCCCATGGATCGAGAGACTCGGGGCAGTGAGCCACTGGGTGGGAAGCCGGCGGAAAAGCTTGTATTTTATTTTATAATTTGAAATGGAAACTGTTCTCTTTCTCGCCCCCCCCCCCCCAAAATGCAATTGAGGCTGACAAAGGGTCTGAGTGAAAACCCAGTTTCAGTGTAAATGCTGAGGTAATTCTGTTTTTGGAAGGAGGAAGATTGGTTGGAATTGAGGCGAGGCTGCAATTTTATTTTTTGCTTTTTAATCGAGGTAAAAATGCCTTAAAAAGTCACAGTTTTTCACCAGGTTGAAGATGACTGGGAGGCTGAACTGGGCAGCACTCCCCTGAAGTCTGCAAAGGATGAATCTCCGCTACAGGGGGTTTGCATCGACCCCAGAGATTACACCTCAAGGTGCAGGGACTGAAGGGTAGGACAATTATTGCTCAAAAATATCTCCCAGAATTATAGAATAATAATAGCACAGGAGGAGGACATTCAGCCCATCGAAGAGCCATCCAGTCAGTCCCCCTCCCCGCGCTCTATCCCCATATCGCTGCAATTTTCTCTCCTGCAAGTATTTATCCAAATCCCTTTACGAAGGTTGCGACTGAATCTGTTTCCATCAGGCAACGCCTTCCAAATTCTAACCACAATTATTTTTAAGTCTTTTCCTCAGAATCTCACAGAGTTCCGAGGTAGTTCTGACCACAAGCCAGTCACCGGGGTAACAACTTTTGGTTTAATTTGGTTGATTCTTTCACGTCTTCGCTTTGGATAAATGTTCCGTTTTGGATTTGGTGGCGAAGGAGTTTTCAGTTTTCCCTCTTCGATCCCCGCTTGTTATTTGTAGACTTCAGTGGTTTGTTTTCTAAGCCGCGTTTAATTCTAAACCGAGTTACAAATTGCAGCCCAGGGCCAATGCAGCGTAGGCTGGACAGGGTGCTGCAGGTGAGCTGAGCTGGTGAGTGATGTCAGTTTGTTGCTAAATAGACCATGGATCGTTATTGGTTTGCTCCCAGCTCTTCCCAGCGCTTGCCCTGTGCGATTCCAGCAACTGTTTCGGGGACGGGAGCGGTCACGTTAGGAGCTGGAGCCGCCAACATAGGCCTGGCACTCGGCAAAGGTTGATTTATACTCCTCTTCATACCAGCTTCACACAGGGGCCAGAACTGGGCCATTGTACGTTTCAGTACCGTGACGCTGCCTCCCAGCATTGAACTCTCCATCCCTCCACACCTTCCCACCTCACACCCTTCTCCATCAGGCAGAACCCTAGCCAGCGAGTCCTGTGCCAGTGTGTCCCGTGCCAGCGAGTCCCGTGCCAGCGAGTCCCGTTCAGTTGTGTCCCGTGCCAGCGAGTCCCGTTCAGTTGTGTCCCGTGCCAGCGAGTCCCGTGCCAGCGAGTCCCGTTCAGTTGTGTCCCGTGCCAGCGAGTCCCGTGCCAGCGAGTCCCGTGCCAGCGAGTCCCGTGCCAGCGAGTCCCGTGCCAGCGAGTCCCGTTCAGTTGTGTCCCGTGCCAGCGAGTCCCGTGCCAGCGAGTCCCGTGCCAGGTGCCCCGTGCCAGCCTGTCCAGTGTCAGCTTGTCTGGTGCCAGCTCCCATGACCCACGAGTAAGTGGGTCTCTGCTGGCTCCAGGACACGATGGGCTGGCGAGATCATATTGTCAGCCGTGGCTCAGTGGGTAGTGCACTCACCTCTGAGTCAGAAGGTCATGGGTTCAAATCCCACTCCAGGGACTTGAGCACATAAATCTAGGCTGATGCTAGTGCAGTGCTGAGGGAGTGCCGCACTGTCGGAGGGGCAGTGCTGAGGGAGCGCCGCACTGTCGGAGGGGCAGTGCTAAGGGAGCGCCGCACTGTCGGAGGGGCAGTGCTGAGGGAGCGCCGCACTGTCGGAGGGGCAGTGCTAAGGGAGTGCTGCACTGTCGGAGGGGCAGTACTGAAGGAGCACCGCACTGTTGGAGGGGCAGTGCTGAGGGAATGCCGCACTGTCAGATGTTCCGTCTTAGGGATGAGACGTTAAACCAAGGCCCCGTTTGCTCTCTCAGGTGGACGTAAAAGATCCCACGGCACTATGTCGAAGAAGAGCAGGGGAGTTATCCCCGGTGTCCTGGGGCCAATATTTATCCCTCAATCAACATAACAAAAACAGATTATCTGGTCATTATCACATTGCTGAATGTGGGAGCTTGCTGTGCGCAAATTGGCTGCAGCATTTCCCACATTACAACAGTGACTACACTTCAAACGTACTTCATTGGTTGTACAGCAATTTGGGACATCTTGAGGGCATGAAAGGTGCTATAGAAATGCAAGTCTTTCAATTTTCTACCAGTTGCCTCTGATGTTTAGAGAGTTTAAGTTTGCTGTTGGTTTGGGAGCTAATTTGCAAAAATACTTATTTTAAACAAAGGAAATGATAACTGAAGAAGTGCCCACGTCACACATCGGCATTGCTGTCCCGGGGAGAAGATGTACGTCTGGCTCAGTCACTCGATTGAAAGATTCAGAGAAAATAAATTGGGGCCCTTTTAGCTTCGGATGTTGTTGGTGCTCTAATGTCTTCTGAACCTTGTGGACTTGTGAAACTATTGACTGAACAGGCTGGAGTGGCTGAATGACCTATTCCTGTTCCAATGTTCCTATCTGTAATGTATTTGCTTCATGGCTTCTTTGCTTAAGAATTCATAGCAACACATTGCTATTAAGAACGAGTTGGTTAATTAACAAAGGTTTAGCAATCACAATACACATTACCAGTTCATCCACCAGGCTCACAACTGCATACCTCATCGTGGATGACCTAGACCCAACGGGCTGGGGTTTTATTGAGTCTGTGAACATCACGTGACTGGCTAAGCCACTCCTAATGCACCAGCTCTACAACTATTTTAAGTAGAACTTTAAATCAAGTGCCCCCTCATTAAAGGGAGGGGTGGCGGTGAAACATTCCAAACAGTTTTCAAGTGCCCTTTTTTATGTTTTTTTTTGGGGGGGGGGTTTGTGGGGTTTTCGGGGCACTAAAACCACAAATTATACAAGTGCCCCCTGGCTAAAAGGGGAGGGGGACACTAAAACCCGGCACAATGAAGCAATTAAACTTAAAACATATAAAATCAAATTAAAATTTGGTTGCCGGGGGTGATGATGCACTCCAGTTCCTCCGGCGCCCACCTCTCACGGAAGGCCGCGAGCGTACCGGTGGACACCGCGTGCTCCATCTCCAGGGACACCCTGGCTCGGATATAACCGCGGAAGAGAGGCAGGCAGTCGGGCTGAACGACCCCCTCGACCGCCCGCTGCCTGGACCGGCTGATGGCCCCCTTGGCCAGGCCCAGGACAAGTTCTACGAGGTGGCCTTCCGACCTGCCTGCTCCCCTCCGCACAGGGTGCCCAAAGATCAGGAGCCTGGGACTGAAGTGCAACCAGAATTTGAGGAGCAGACTCTTCAGATATTGGAACAGGGGCTGCAACCTCGCACATTCAACATAAACATAGAACACGGACTCTTCCAGACCGCAGGAATTACAGGCGGCCTGGGAGTCTGTGAATCGACTTAAAAACTTATTGCACAGGACTGCTCCGTGCAACACCCTCCAGGCCAAGTCCTCAATAAATAAGGGGAGGACTCCCGCATAGAGTGCCCTCCAGCGGGGACTCCCGCCTCCTCCGGACGGCAAAATGGCGCGCCATGGCGTGTCCGGACGGCAGGCGAGGATGGGCAACAGCTCTACAACTATTTTGGTTGGTTGTAATCAAATTAACCAATTAATCAAGTGCCCCCTGATTAAAGGGGGGGACACTCCAAACATTTTTCAAGTGCCCTTTTTTTGTTTTTTTTGTGGAGTTTTTTGGGCACTAAAACAGAAATATATATAAGTGCCCCCTAGAAAAGGGGAGGGGGCACTAAACCCGGCAATAAAAACAAATTAAACTTTAAAGCATATAAAATCAAATTAAAATTTGGTTGGCGGGGGTGATAATGCACTCCAATCCCTCTGGCGCCCAACATCTCTACAACTCTTTTAGGAGGGGGAAACAAAATAAACATTAGATCAAGTGCCCCCCGGTCTGGGGGACACCCCAGACACTTTTCAACTGGCCTTTTTTTTTGTTTTTTTGGGGGGGTTTTTTGTGTTTTTGTTGTGATTTTTTTGGGGCATTAAAATCATAAATTTTACAAATGCCCCCTATAAAAGGGGAGGGGGACACTAAAAGCGGCAATTAAAACAAATTAAACTTTAAAACATATAAAATCAAATTAAAATTTGGTTGGCGGGGGTGATAATGTACTCCAGTCCCTCCGGCGCCCAACAGCTCTACAACTCTTTTGGGGGGGGGATCAAAATAAACATTAGATCGAGTACCCCCCGATTTGGGGGACACTCCAGACACTTTTAACTGCCCTCTTTTAAAAAAAATTTTTTTTTGTTTGTTTTTTTGTGTTTTTTTTTTGGGGGGTGGCATTAAAATTATATATTTTACAAGTGCCCCCTATAAAAGGGGAGGGGGACACTAAAAACCCGGCAATTAAAACAAATTAAACTTGAAAACATATAAAATTAAATTAAAATTTGGTTGACGGGGGTGATAATGCACTCCAGTCCCTCCGGCGCCCAACAGCTCTACAAACCTGTGAGCATACTCACAGGTGCATACATTACAGCTGTTCACCCTCCCCGCTCAGTATGTTCTGCTGCTGCTCAGTGACATTCATAACCCTGGCACCAGGGAGGGAGCATACCATCTTGGAGTCACGCTTGTGGCCGCAGAAATGCCTGCCTGCTCCCCTAGCACTATTGCTTTCCCAGTCTTCCTTCCCCCCCCCACCCCCCTCCCCCCCCGCGCCCCACCACACCACCCTGTGGTGCCATGGACTTGGCTCTGTACTTCCCAGAGGAACCATCGCCCTCACCAGTACTCAAAACAGAACACTGGTTGGAGAGCGCGATGCACTCCGGGAACGCCTGCACCAGCTGCCTGGTCCTCCTCTTCTGTCTGGCAATCACCAATCCCCCCCCTCTCTGCCTGTGCACTCCTTACCTGTGGGGTAACTGCCTCCTGAACATGCTATCCACGGAGCTCTCGGCCTCTCGGATGCACCGCAGTGACACCCGCTACTGATCAAGCTCCAAAGCCCGGAGCTCGAGCTCCTCCAGCTGACAACACTTCCTGCACACGTAGTTGTCCAGGGATGGGAAGCGCTCTGGATTTCCCACATGGCAAAGGATGTGCATTCCTCTTGACCGAGCTTTGCTGCCATGCCTTTATTTATTTGACTATTAATTATATTTTTTGAAGTAACTTAACAGAAATAAACTTAGGGTTTAAAAAACCCCATCACCAACTACTCACCAATCACCTCCTTCCCTTGCACTGATGTCACTCGCTGACACTCATGCTCCCTCCGGGATCTTAACCCTGGCACCAGGGAGGCAACGTACCATCCTGGAGTCATGTTTGTGGCCTGCCTGCTCCCCTAGCACTATTGCTTTCCCCGTCTTCCTCACCCCCCCGCCCCCCAGTACAGCTGTGCCATGGACTTGGCTCCTCTCGCTGCCCCACAGGTCTGCTCTCGTGTTCCTTAACATAGAGACCTCGAGTTCTGTCGCTCCGCTCCGCCTTTGCAGTCAGTCGCCACCGCCTTCCTCTTCTCCACCGAATTGCCGCGCTCACCGAAATCCTCTTTCTTCTGGCAAATCACTCCATTTGCAAACCTTCCAGCTCCGTCTCCCAGCTCCATCTCCCAGCTCCGTCTCCCAGCTCCGTCCCCCAGCTCCGTCTCCCAACTCTGCACTCCATCTCCCAGCTCCGTCTCCATGCTCCGTCTCCCAGCTCCGTCTCCCAGCTCTGTCTCCATGCTCCGTCTCCCAGCTCCGTCCCCCAGCTCCGTCTCCCAACTCTGCACTCCATCTCCCAGCTCCGTCTCCATGCTCCATCTCCCAGCTCTGTCTCCATGCTCCGTCTCCCAGCTCTGTCTCCCAGCTCCGTCCCCCAGCTTCGTCTCCATGCTTCGTCTCCCAGCTCCATCTCCATGCTCCGTCCCCCAGCTTCGTCTCCATGCTCCGTCTCCCAGCTCCGTCCCCCAGCTCCGTCCCCCCAGTTCAGTCTCTCAGCTCCGTCTCCGAGCTCCGTCTCCCAGCTCCGTCCCCCAGCTCCGTCCCCCAGCTCCATGTCTCCCAGCTCCGTCTCCGAGCTCTGTGCTCCATGCTCAAGCTGATGCTTTAGATACTAAACGTGGAACTGTGTCAACTCGGTCAACAAAAAACTCAAATTCCCCTATAAAACGTCACAGTTTTCGTTGTATTTCTATCAGTCCCTACACCAAAACATCCCTCTGAAAGTTACAAAAAAAACTAGAGACAGACAAATTGTAAAGGAACAAATGATTTGCGTATACATTACTAACCGGGGACATTTTAGAATCTATTCTATTTCAGCCCCTCCGAGTTTCAGTGTGAGAACACGGCTCAGGTTGAAGGATCACTCTGTATGTGAGCTGAATGCTGATTGAATTGCACCTTCATGAGCTGTCAGTGTTAATTCCTGTACCTTCCCGTGATGCAGTGAAAGAGCCTGTTTGTTCTGAGGCAGTGGACTGTAACTAAGGATAGACTTGACAAGAAGGCAGTGCAACAAAGGTTCACCAGACTGATTCCTGGCATGGGGGGGACTGTCCTATGAGGAGAGATTGAGTAGACTAGGCTTGTATTCCCTAGAGTTTAGAAGAATGAGAGGTGATCTCATTGAAACATACAAAATTCTTACAGGGCTTGACAGGGTAGATGCAGGGAGGTTGTTTCCCCCGGGCTGGGGAGTCTAGAACCAGGAGTCACAGTCTCAGGATAAGGGGTCAGCCATTTAAGTTGAGATGAGGAGAAATTTCTTCACTCAGAGGGTGGTGAATCTTTGGAATTCTCTGCCCCAGAGAGCTGTGGAGGTTCAGTTGTTGAGTATATTCAAGACAGAGATCGCTAGATTTTTGGATATCAAAAGATTCAAAGGGATTATGGGGATTGGGCAGGGAAGTGGCGTTGAGGGCGAAAATCAGCCATGATCTCATTAAAAGACAGAGCAGTCTCAAAGGGCCAGATGGCCTACTCCTGCTCCTATTTCTTATGTTTCCTGCTCGCTGCCCAGTGCAGGACTAAATGATGACTGAAGGGGCCTTGCTTGTTCAAACTGCCCTTTGTTCATTATTCTGCAACCCATCATTATAGGTAGTCCCTCGTATCGAGGATGACTTGCTTCCACGCCAAAAAGGGATGAGTTCACAGGTGTTTCAATGAAGGACCTAATATTCCAGGTCCTGAACTACATCCTGAAGGGTGGAAGATGCCTGTGCGTGGATTTTTTTAACGTGGGGTGGCCGTTGCACACCAGCCACCACACGGGCTTGACAGAGCTAGGTCTTGGTCCAGTGGTAAGGGTTAACCAAGACGACTGGAGACCTGCTCTGCTGCACAGACCGAGCGCGCACACATCGCAGTGTGGGCTGGGCCCGTGCTGCCCCTGGGCCCTCGCCTCTCCTGGGCCCCGAACTCACGCCTCTCCTGGGCCCCGGTCACGTCCCTCTACAATCTCTTGCCGCTCCTTCGCCCCGACCTTGCCGCTGCTGCTGTACCTTCTCGTGTCTTCTCGAGCTCCCCCTCCCCCTTTCTCTTCTTCAACATCCTTCTAGGAATGGTAGCATAGTGGTTATGTTATTGGACTCCTAACCCAGAGGCTTAGACTAATGAACTGGAATTTGTCAAACATGATTTCCCTTTCATAAAACCATGCTGACTCTGCTTGATTTAATTATGTGTTTCCAACTGTCCTGCTACTGCTTCCTTAATAATGGACTCCAGCATTTTCCCAACGACAGATGTTAGGCTAACTGGCCTATAGTTTCCTGCTTTTTGTCTGCCTCCATTTTTAAATAGTGCCGTTACATTTGCAGTTTTCCAATCTGCTGGGACCGCCCCAGAATCCAGGGAATTTGGGTAGATTACAACCAATGCATCCACTATCTCTGCAGCCATTTCTTTTATGACCCTAGGATGTAAGCCATCAGGTCCAGGGGACTTGTTCGCCTTTAGTTCCATTATTTTACCGAATACTACTTCATCAGTGATAGTGATTGTATTAAGTTCCTCCCTCCCTATAGCCCCTTGATTATCCAATATTGGGATATTTTTAGTGTCTCCTACCGTGAAGACCGATACAAAATATTTGTTCAACGTCTCTGCCATTTCCCTGGTCTCCATTATTAATTCCCCGGTCTCATCCTCTAGGGGACCAACATTTACTTTAGCCACTCTTTTCCTTGTTATGTACCTGTAGAAACTCTTGCTATCTGTTTGTACATTTCGTGCTAGTTTACTTTAATAATCTATCTTCCCTCTCTATCATTTATTTAGTCATTCTTTGCTGGCTTTTAAAAGTTTCCCAATCCTCTGGCCTCCCACTAGTCTTGGCCACATTGTATGCCCTTGTTTTCAATTTAATACCCGGCCTTATTTCCTTAGTTAGCCACGGATGGTTATCCCTTCTCTTACAGTCTTTCTTTCTCCCGGGTCTCAGTACCATCTTCTCCCACATTCCAACAGTGACTACACTCCAAAAGCACTTAATTGGCTGTGAAGTGCTTTGGTTCGCCCGCTGGTCGGTGAAAGGCGCTATATAAATGCAATCTTTCTTTCTCGAGGGCAATTAGGGATGGGCAATAAATGACGGCTTTGCCTACAATGCCCACATCCCGTGAATAAAAAAGCCAATCTGCACGACCTTCCAAGCAGTGCTTGCTGTGTCAAGCTGAGCTGCGAAGAACAACAGTGCGAGGATTTCAGGCGCTGACCTTGACCTTGAGCTGGACTTGGCAGAGCCCCACAATTGTGGTGATTAAGTTGCCGGTACTCCAGCCCATCCTGCGCGCAGTGTTAGCAGCTGCTGCTGTAACATAGCTGCTATTATATATCGGAAGTGAAATATCAGCACCCTCAATCCTCTGCCTTTGCAGCTTCTGAGTAAAAATGCACTTTCTCCGTATTGTGTATCATCTGAAAGAAACACATTGGGGGGGGAGGGGACGGGAGGGATGGAAGGCACCTGCTGGGTAGAGGAGTGTGTCTCTAAATGATGCAGCCAGCTATACAATCATTGGCTTTGAGATTCTATTTATCTGCCTGGTTACAGGGACTTTCTACCTTCTCAATTTTTCACACAAAGCGTAATAGAAATCTCGAACTCTCTTCCCCCAAAAGACGTTAAACCGAGGCCCCGCCTGCTCTCGCAGCTGGATGTAAAAGATCCCACCGCACTATGTTGAGGAAGAGCAGGGGAGTTGTCCCCGGTGTCCTGGCCAATATTTTTCCAACTTCCCCAAAACAGATTATCTGGGTCATTATCACATTGCTGTGTGTGGGAGCTTGCTGTGCACAAATTGGCTGCTGCATTTCCTACGTTACAACAGTGACTACACTCCAAACGTACTTCATTGGCTGTAAAGCGCTTTGAGACGTCCGGTGATCTTAAAAAGCGCTATATAAATCCAAGTCTTTCTTTAAGGGCCTGAATTTTTGGTTCAATTGTCAGCATTTTGGTCACAGTACCAGCTGCGGCTCGGTGGTAGAACGTCCGGTGGGCAGAGCGCAGTACGCACCGGGGCAAGAGGGGCAGAAAACTGAGGCAGCACCGAGGCCTCCCATTTCCCTTTAGCTCCATTTGCTTCAATAAAACAAACTCTGCGGGGCAGCAGCAGATAGAGAGACGTCCAAAGGACCAGATGCAACGAGCAGCCCGAGAGATTAGCTCCAAGGATGTCAGCAGCGGATTACGCTTTGTAGCAGGGGGACTGGGGGCCCGTTGGCAGAATTGGTCTCCTGCACCTCCAGGGAATGTGGGCATCACCAACATCCTGCAAACTATGCGCCGGAGGAGGAGTGTGGAAACGTCTGTAAAATTGCATAGTAATGGAGAGTGTCCCTCAACCAACATCACTAAAAACAGATTACCCGGTCGTTATCCCATTGCTGGTTGTGGGAGCTTGCTGTGCGCAAATTGGCTGCCGCGTTTCCCACATTACAACACTGACCGCACTTCAAAAAATACTTCAGCAACTGTAAAGTGCTTTGGGACATCCTGAGCCCATGAAAGGCGCTATAGAAATGCAAGACTTTCAGAATTGGCAAGCATCCGGTGAGGGAAACACAGAAAACCTCCAGCTGATTGGCTGGTGAGACAAGGAGTGCAGAACCTGAGCTTCACCTCGTGTTACTTGCCCTAATGTACATTAAACTGCTGCAGGTACAGCTACAGTGACAGACGCTTGCGTCTGCGCACATTCAGAGGCTGAACTCCAAGTCATCGTCAACATCTTCACCGAGGCGTATGAAAGCATGGGCCTCACGCTAAATATCCGTAAGACAAAGGTCCTCCACCAACCTGACCACGCCACACTGCCCCCCGGTCATCAAGATCCACGGCTTGGCCCTGGGCCCTGGACAATATCTCAGGAGCCTATCATCAGCAAGGGCAGATATCGACGGCGAGATTCAACACCGCCTCCAGTGCGCCAGTGGCTGCCTGAGGAAGAGAGTGTTCGAAGATCAGGCCCTCAAATCTGGCACCAAGCTCATGGTCTACAGGGATGTAGTGATACCCGCCCTCCTGTATGGCTCAGAGATGTGGACTATATACAGTAGACATCTCAAATCGCTGGAGAAATACCACCAACGATGTCTCTGCAAGATCCTGCAAATCCCCTGGGAGGACAGACGCACCAACGTCAGTGTTCTCGATCAGGCCAACATCCCCAGCATCGAAGCACTGACCACACTCGACCAGCTCCATTGGGCGGGCCACACCGTCCGCATGCCCGACACGAGACTCCCAAAGCAAGCGCTCTACTCGGAACTCCTACACGGTAAGCAAGCCCCAGGTGGGCAGAGGAAATGTTTCAAGGACACCCTCAAAGCCTCCTTGATAAAGTGCAACATCCCCACCGACACCTGGGAGTCCCTGGCCAAAGACCGCCCCAAGTGGAGGAAGAGCATCCAGGAGGGCGCTGAGCACCTCGAGTCTCGTCGCCGAGAGCATGCATAGGCCAAGCGCGGGCAGCGGAAGGAGCGTGCGGCAAACCAGACTCCCCACCCACCCTTTCCTCCAATCACTGTCTGTCCCACTTGTGACAGAGACTGTAATTCCCGTATTCGACTGTTTAGTCACCTGAGAACTCACTTTTGGAGTGGAAGCAAGTCTTCCTCAATTTCGAGGGACTGCCTATAAGGATGACAGGTACACCCTCAGAATTTAAGCAAAGGCTTTTGATGGAGTAAATAAGATGGAATGGTTTCCAGTTGCGGGAGACTCGGTAACCATTTAAGGGGAGACTGGACAAACGTATGAGGGAGAAGGGAATAGAGGGTTAGATTTAGATGAAAGACCGGAGGAGGCTCAAGTGGAGCATAAACGCCGGCACGGACTGGTTGGGCTGATTGGCCTGTTTCTGTGCCGTATATCCCGTGTAATCAGATGTAACCAGAGGACGCAGATTTAACGCGATTGGCAAAAGAACCAGAGGGAACAGGAGGAGCATTTTTATTATGCAGCGAGTTGTTGTGATCGGGAACGCACTGCTTGAAAGGGCGGTGGGAGCAGATTTAAAAGTAACTTTCAAAAGGGAATTGGATATACTTAAAAGAGAAAAAAACTTCAGGGCTATGAGGAAAGAGCGGGGCAGTGGGACGTATTGGATAGCTCCTTCACAGGCAGGATGGGCTGAATGTTTGATTCTATGATTGAAAGCTGTGAGTTTGTCTCTGCATTAGTGTATCTTTCACTATGTAGCTGGTAGGATTGCACATTAATGAACTGCAATTTAAAAATAAAAAGAGTTTCTTGATAAATAAAGGATAATTCCATGCACTGACTGTCCGATGACAGGTACTGATATAACAACCGGGGAGCAGTTAAGTGAACTGATTCAGGTAGAAGATGTTTAACGGTCAGAGCTGATGGTTGCCCCAGTAACTAGAATGGCAAAGTTTAGAAGAATGAGAGGGGATCTCATAGAAACATATAAAATTCTGACGGGATTGGACAGGTTAGAGGCAAGAAGAATGTTCCCATTGCTGGGGAGTTCCAGAACCATTGGGAATAAGGGGTTAGGACTGAGATGAGGAGAAACTTCTTCACTCAGAGAGTGGTTAACCTGTGGAATTCTCGACCGCAGAAAGTTGTTGAGGCCAGTTCGTTAGATATATTCAAAAGGGGGTTAGATATTGCTCCCGGGCAGTGGGTGAGATGCTCACCAGTTAAGTTTAGTGACCCTGGGCAGAGAAGGTCCTCGGTCACTCTGCACTACACCAGACCCGCAGTTACCATCCTCGTCTTTGTATCAGGGGATCATAGAAACATAGAAACATAGAAATTAGGTGCAGGAGCAGGCCATTCGGCCCTTCAAACCTGCACCACCATTCAATAAGATTGTGGCTGATCATGCAACCTCAGTACTCCTTTCCTGCTTTCTCTCCATACCCCTTGATCCCTTGGGCCGTAAGCGCCATATCTAACCCCCTTTTGAATATATCTAACGAACTGGCCTCAACAACTTTCTGCGGTCGAGAATTCCACAGGTTAACCACTCTCTGAGTGAAGAAGTTTCTCCTCATTTCAGTCCTAACCCCTTATTCCCAATGGTTCTGGAACTCCCCAGCAATGGGAACATTCTTCTTGCCTCTAACCTGTCCAATCCCGTCAGAATTTTATATGTTTCTATGAGATCCCCTCTCATTCTTCTAAACTCCAGTGGATACAAGTCCAGTTGATCCAGTCTCTCCTCACCTGTCAGTCCTGCCATCCCAGGAATCAGTCTGGTGAACCTTCGCTGTACACCCTCAATAGCAAGAACATCCTTCCTCAGATTAGGAGACCAAAACTGAACACAATATTCAAGGTGTGGCCTCACCAAGGCTCTGTACACCTGCAGTAAGACCTCCCTGCTCCTATACTCAAATCCTCTAGCTATGCAGGCCAACATGCCATTTGCCTTCTTCACCGCCTGCTGTACGTGCATGCCAAACTTCAATGATTGATGTACCATGACACCTAGGTCTCGTTGCACCTCCCCTTTTCCTAATCTGTCACCATTCAGATAATATTCTATCCAAAATGGATAACCTCACATTTATCCACATTATACTGCATCTGCCATGCATTTGCCCACTCACCTAACCTGTCCAAGTCACCCTGCAGCCTCTTAGCATCCTCCTCACAGCTCACACTGCCAAGGGTCGAGGGTTCAAGACCCACTCCAAAAACTTGAGCATAGCAAGAAAGCGCAGGGGCGGAGAGCTAGCCTGTCGGTCACGCATATCGATCAATGGTGACTGCAGTGATTGCCGTACAGGTTCGATGCAGAGTAAAACTCCTTCTACTGCACTCCAGCAATATACTCTGAACCATAACTTTACACGAGTGTCCCCTACTGTGCCCCTATGGTGTCAGCTGTGGCTCAGTGGGTAGCACTCAGCACAGTGCTGAGGGAGTGCCGCACTGTCGGAGGGGCAGTACTGAGGGAGTGCCGCACTGTCGGAGGGGCAGTACTGAGGGAGCCCCGCACTGTCGGAGGGGCAGTACTGAGGGAGCGCCGCACTGTCAGAGGGGCAGTACTGAGGGAGCGCCGCACTGTCGGAGGGGCAGTACTGAGGGAGCGCCGCACTGTCGGAGGGGCAGTACTGAGGGAGCCCCGCACTGTCCGAGGGGCAGTACTGAGGGAGCCCCGCACTGTCGGAGGGGCAGTACTGAGGGAGCACCACATTGTCGGAGGGGCAGTACCGAGTGAGTGCTGCACTGTCAGAGGGGCAGTACCGAGGGAGTGCCGCACTGTTGGAGGGGCAGTACCGAGTGAGTGCTGCACTGTCAGAGGGGCAGTACTGAGGGAGCGCCACACTGTCAGAGGGGCAGTACTGAGGGAGCACCACACTGTCGGAGGGGCAGTACCGAGTGAGTGCCGCACTGTTGGAGGGCAGTACTGAGGGAGCGGCGCACTGTCGGAGGGGCAGTACTGAGGGAGTGCCGCACTGTCGGAGGGGCAGTACTGAGTGAGCGCCACACTGTCGGAGGGGCAGTACTGAGGGAGTGCCGCACTGTCAGAGGGACAGTACTGAGGGAGCGCCGCACTGTCGGAGGGGCAGTACTGAGGGAGTGCCGCACTGTCAGAGGGACAGTACTGAGGGAGCGCCGCACTGTCGGAGGGGCAGTACTGAGGGAGCGCCACACTGTCGGAGGAGCAGTACTGAGGGAGTGCTGCACTGTCAGAGGGGCAGTACTGAGGGAGCGCCGCACTGTCGGACATGCCATCTTTCGGATGAGACGTTTAACCGAGGCCCCGTCTGCCTCCTCGGATCCCATGACAACATTTCGAATAAGAGCAGGGGTGAGTTATCCCTGGTGTCCTGCCCCAATATTTAACCCTCCACCAACGTCACTTAACTGATCATTATTTCCGTTGCTGTTGATGGGAGCTTGCTGTGCGCACTACGGCTGCTGCATTGACCCACACATGGTGCCATGGTCACTTGGCTGAGACACGGGAGAGCTGTGGAAACATACCCCAGCAAAGGTCAGCGCAGCAGAGGTAGAGAGAAAATATTGATGGTAAAAAGGGAAGCTAATGTATTCGCGTGAAACGCAAACTGCTTTTGCAAGCTGCCTTTGGGGTCGATGGGTATTATTTGCTGCTTTGTTGACCTCATTTCAATCAGGCAGCTGTGTGTTTATCTTTCGGGGGAGTGTAGGTGGGAACTCGCAGAGCCTCTGCTCACTGCCTCCCGCTTTATCCACAGAACGAGGGGGAGGAAGATTTCCATTTTAAGTGCAGTGCCTGACTCAAGCAGACAATGAATTAGCCTCAGGGGGAGAAACACCGCAGTCCTTGCCTGTACACGGAGAGAGTTCTAAATGTTTTATCCTCGTTGCCTTTTAGTCCCGACAAGCCCAGGCTGCCCCAGTCTGTTGCTGCGGAAAGTGCAAAGAACCTGCTGAGGGGGAACAAGGGAGGGAAGAACAACCGTGGGAGACCGCCGGTCCCCGACGGCGGGTTTGTTCGCCTTTCCGGGGTTCGTTTTGCCGAGAGTATGGTTGTCGGTGCTGCAGGGGCCGGCCTGGCCTGTGCCGGGGGCTGAGGGGCAGAGCCAGCATGAAGCAGAAGAAAGCAGGCGGTCGGGGGGACCCTGAGGACTCCGGCTCTGGGGCCAGCCCGGCACTTGATGCAAGCGGGGCTGGGGGCAGTGCCACCGAGCGATTCCCACCACCGCAGCTCTCACACAACAAGAAGGCGGCGAAGAAAGTGCGCTTTAAGGTAAAGGGCTTCATTTCTGCTTTAATGTGCAACTCGTGTGAGCTGAGGTAAGGGACGGAGGAGGCTCATGTGGGGCATTAACACCAAGGGACCTCTTGGGCTGAATGGCCTGTTTCTGTGAAAAGAAAAATTGGAAAGACTTGCATTTCTATAGCGCCTTTCACGACCACCGGACGTGTCAAAGTGCTTTACAGCCAATGAAGTACTTTTGGAGTGTGGTCACTGTTGTAATGTGGGAAACGCGGCAGCCAATATGTGCACAGTAAGCTCCCACACACAGCAATGTGATATTGACCAGATTAATCTGCTTTGTTATGTTGATTGACGAATAAATATTGGCCCCAGGACACCGGTTATAACTCCCCTGCTCTTCTTCGAAATAGTGCCATGGGATCTTTTGCGTCCACTTGAGGGAGCAGCCGGGGCCTCGATTTAATGCTACGTCCAAAAGACGGCACCTCCGACAGTGCAGCGCTCTGCCAGTGCAATGCTCCCTCAGTACTGCCCCTCCGACAGTGCGACGCTCCCTCAGTACTGCCCCTCCGACAGTGCGGTGCTCCCTCAGTACTGCCCCTCTGTCAGTGCGACGCTCCCTCAGTACTGCCCCTCCGACATTGCGGTGCTCCCTCAGTACTGCCCCTCCGTCAGTGCGGTGCTCCCTCTGTACTGCTCCTCCGTCAGTGCGGCACTCCCTCAGTACTGCCCCTCCGACATTGCGGTGCTCCCTCAGTACTGCTCCTCCGACAGTGCGGCACTCCCTCAGTACTGCTCCTCCGACAGTGCGACGCTCCCCCAGTACTGCCCCTCCGGCAGTGCAGCACACCCTCAGCATTCCACTGGAGAGTTAGCCTAGATTTCTTTGTTCTGAAGTCCCTGGAGTGGGACTTGAACCCACAACCTTGTGACTCAGAGGCGAGAGTGCTGCCCACTGAGCCACGGCTGACACTCTGTGTGCTGTACATTCTATATAATGTTTTCAGTGAACAAACAGTATGGTTTACACTGTTGTCATTGTAAAGTGTAATATTCAGCGTGTGAAATGTTCCGACTGTACCCACTATGTCAAATATCTCCCGTAGCACAGTTGCTGGTGATTTTATGTTAGCTTTGCTTTAATTGATGTGTACCGTCGTACAGTGGTTATGTCCCTGGATGAGGAGTCCAGTGAATCTGAGATCAAATCCCACCATGCCAGTCTGAGAATTTGAATTCAGTTTTTTTTAAAATCAGGAAATACAAAGTTGGGATCAGTAAAAGTAATCCTGAAGCTGTCGGATTGTCATAAAAACCCCAACTGGTCACTTGCCGTCCAGCTGGGTGGGACTGCACTCGCCTGGTTCCATTCCGATCTATCTATCCAGTCCCAGCCAGAGAATCACCTCTTCCCACCCCCGCATCGTTACCTCTGGTGTCCCCCAAGGGTCAATCCTTGGCCCCCTCCTATTCCCCATCTCCATGTTGCCCCTCGACAACATCATCCACATACACAACTTCAGTTTCCACATGTACGCTGACGACACTCCTCTGCCTCTGCTGGTCCAACATCCAGTACTCGTTGAGCTGAAATTCCCTCCAATATTGGGAAGACAGAACAACAACTTGTATTTATATAGCGCCTTTAATGTCGTGAAATGTCCCAAGGCGCTTCACAGGAGTATTATGACACCGAGGCACGTAAATAAAAGTTAGCACTGGTGACCAAAATCTTGATCAAAGAGGTCGGTTTTAAGGAGCGTCTTGAAAGAGGAAAGAGAGGTAGAGAGGCGGGGAGGTTTAGGGAGGGAGTTCCAGAGCTTGGGGCCCAGGCAACAGAAGGCACGGCCACCGAGAGTTGAGCGATTATAATCAGGGAAGCCATCGTCTTTGGTCCCCACCACAAACTCCACTCCCCAGCCACCAGCTCCATCTCCCTCCCCACTCACTGTCTGAGGCTGTACCACACCCTTCACAACCTCACTCTATTTGTCCCATTTGATGCTGAGCTGAGCTTCTGACCAGGTTTCCGCTCCATCACCAAGGCCGCCTACTTTCACCTCTGTAACATCGCCCGCCTCAGCCCATCTGGGGGAGTGGGATTGGCCAAAGTGCTCTTACAGAGAGTCGGCACGGACTTCACGGGCTGAATGGCCTCCTCCTGTGCTGTAACCGTTCTATGATCTGCTGCTGAAAACCTCATCCATGCCTTTGTTACCTCCAGACTCGACTATTCCAATGCTCTCCTGGCCGGCCTTCCACATTCCACCCTCCATAAACTTGAACTCATCCAAAACTCTGCTGCCCCGTGTCCTAACTCGCACCGAGTCCCACTCACCCATCACCCCCTGTGCCCCGTGTCCTAACTCGCACCGAGTCCCACTCACCCATCACCCCCTGTGCCCCGTGTCCTAACTCGCACCGAGTCCCGCTCACCCATCACCCCCTGTGCTCACTGTCCCGTGTCCTAACTCGCACCGAGTCCCGCTCACCCATCACCCCCTGTGCTCGCTGCCCCGTGTCCTAACTCGCACTGAGTCCCGCTCACCCATCACCCCCTGTGCTCGCTGCCCCGTGTCCTAACTCGCACTGAGTCCCGCTCACCCATCACCCCCTGCGCTCGCTGCGCCGTGTCCTAACTCGCACTGAATCCCGCTCACCCATCACCCCCTGTGCTCACTGCCCCGTGTCCTAACTCGCACCGAGTCCCGCTCACCCATCACCCCCTGTGCTCGCTGCCCCGTGTCCTAACTCGCACCGAGTCCCGCTCACCCATCACCCACTGTGCTCACTGCCCCGTGTCCTAACTCGCACCAAGTCCCGCTCACCCATCACCCCCTGTGCTCGCTGCCCCGTGTCCTAACTCGCACCGAGTCCCGCTCACCCATCACCCCCTGCGCTCGCTGCGCCGTGTCCTAACTCGCACTGAATCCCGCTCACCCATCACCCCCTGTGCCCCGTGTCCTAACTCGCACCGAGTCCCGTTCACCCATCACCCCCTGTGTTCGCTGAACTACATTGGCTCCCGGTCCGGCAACGCCTCAATTAAAAAATTCTCATCCTTGTTTTCAAATCCGTCCATGGCCTCGCCCCTCCCTATCTCTGTAACCTCCTCCAGCCCCACAACCCCCGAGATCTTTACGCTCCTCTAATTTTAGAGCCTTTCCCCGATTTCCATCGCTCCACCTTTGGTGGCCGTGCCTTCTGTTGCCTGGGCCCCAAGCTCTGGAACTCCCTCCTTAAACCTCTCCGCCTCTCTCTCCTCCTTTAAGACGCTCCTTAAAACCGACCTCTTTGACCAAGTTTTTGGTCACCTGCCCTAATTTCTCCTTATTTGGCTCGGGAATTCCTGACCCGCCTGTGGAATTTCTGGCCACACTTGCTGCTGCTCTGCAGTTTGAAAATTTGTGAGCATTTTTCCACTGAAGGGTGTAACAGCATCTTCGCAAATATTTTTCCTCCTTCCATTTATTGATGGGTTTACCAGCCTCTCACTGATTTTCGTTGAAACATTAAACACCGTAATAACCCGGGAATAACACGCACCTCTGCTCTTTGGTTGCTCACAGGGAATATGGCCGATAATTTAGTCTCACTATTTTTGCCTGTTCTCCCCTGAAGTTGATGGTTTGATTTGCTGCAGGGTGCTGAGAGCGCAGGCTAGCTGCTGGTATGTTGTTTCAGTGACCACTGTTCATGCTTGGAAGAAAGAAAGAACTTAGCATTTCTATAGCGCCTCTCACGACCTCAGGACGTCCCAAAGCGCTTTATAGCCAGTAGGCTCACAGGTTTGTAGGGCTGTTGAGTTGGGAGTGGCTTAGCCAGTCACGTGATGTTCACAAGACTCAATAAAACCCCAACCAGTTGGGTTCGGGGGATCCACGATGGGGCAGGTGGCTGTGAGCCTGGTGGGTGAACTGGTAATGTGTCGTGTGATTGTTAAACCTTTTGCTAATAAACCAACTAGGGAGTGCAGCGAAGGTTCACCAGACTGATTCCCAGGATGGCAGGATTGACATATGAAGAAAGACTGGATCGACTAGGCTTATAGTCACTGGAGTTTAGAAGGATGAGAGGGGATCTCATAGAAACATATAAAATTCTGACGGGACTGGACAGGTTAGATGCAGGAAGAATGTTCCCAATGTTGGGGAAGTCCAGAATCAGGGCTCACAGTCTAAGGATAAGGGGTAAGCCATTTAGGACCGAGATGAGAAGGAACTTTTTCACCCCGAGAGAGGTGAATCTGTGGAATTCTCTACCACAGAAAGTTGTTGAGGCCAGTTCGTTAGATATATTCAAAAGGGAGTTAGATGTGGCCCTTACGGCTAAAGGGATCAGGGGGTATGGAGAGAAAGCAGGAATGGGGTACTGAAGTTGCATAATCAGCCATGATCATATTGAATGGTGGTGCAGGCTCGAAGGGCCGAATGGCCTGCTCCTGCACCTATTTTATATAATTCTTAATAGCAATGTGTTGCTATGAATTCTTAAGCAAAGAACCCATGAAGCAAATACATTACGTGGGGAATCAAGGGATATGGAGATCGGGCGGGAAAGTGGAGTTGAGGTCGATGATCAGCCGTGATCTTATTGAATGGCGGAGCAGGCTCGAGGGGCCGAATGGCCGACTCCTGCTCCTATTTCTTATGTTCTTATCATGTCTGCAGAAGATTATTTTCTCCACTATCGCAATGCAGCTGCTGATCTGTTTAAATTATATGTAAACACATTAAAGAAAGACTTGCATTTCTATAGCGCCTACCACAACCTCAGGGTGTCCCAAAGCGCTTCACAGCCAATGAAGTACTTTTGAAGTGTAGTCACTGTTGTATTGTGGGAAACGCGACAACCAACTTGTGCGCAGCAAGCTCCCACAAACAGCAATGTAATAATCTGTTTTTAATGATGTTGGTTGAGGGACAAATACAAGTCAGGACATCAGGGGTAACTCCCCTGCTCTTCCAATGTGCCATGGGATCTTTTACATCCACCTGAGGGGCAAATGTTAAAGGCGCTATATAAATGCAAGCTGTTTTTGTTTTTTCAGAGATGTTAAGATATATTGGGCTCGTACATCAATGGGCTGAATATCCTTCCACACACTATTATCTTCTGCAGTTGCCTGCTCCTTCCCGAATCGCACATCTGGGATCAGGAAGCCGCTGTGTGATGAATCGAATCGTCACCCGGCAGTGTGGCGTGGTGCCAGGTGTTCCCCCCCGTCCAGTTGTTTTGCCACATCTGCCTTCCATCTGCACAGGAGGGAAAGCTAGCAACAAAGAAGTTTGCTCCTTATTTTATAAAGCAAATTAAATTGGGAGATGATGGCAGGAAGCTGCCCACCTGTGTTCTTTGCCTCGGGCACTGGCAGAGCACCTGGATCAAAGGCAGCCAACTTCAAAAGCTGTGGCTTCTAGCAGAGTAATTCGCAGACTGGGGATTAATTGCCCTGCTCGCAACTCAACCAGCAGGTCATCTGCTGCCTACTGGCCTCTCTGCAGTGTTAAGAATCCGACAGTATATAAAAGATTATAAATCCCTAATATAAGCTTTCGGATGAGATGTTTAACCCGTTTGTCGTCTCAGGTGGACGTAAAAGATCCCACGGCATTATTCCGAAGAAGAGCAGCAGAGCTCTGCCCCTGTGTCCTGGGCCAATATTTAACTTTAACCAAAATCACCAAAACAGCTGATCCGGTCATTATCACATTGCTGTTTGCTGTGCGCAAATTGGCCGCGATTCCTACACTCATCATCATCATCGGCAGTCCCTCGAAATCGAGGAAGACTTGCTTCCACTCTAAAAGTGAGTCCTTAGGTGACTGAACAGTCCAATATGGGAATTACAGTCTCTGTCACAGGTGGGACAGACAGTGGTTGAGGGAAACGGTGGGTGGGGAGTCTGGTTTGCCGCACGCTCCTTCCGCTGCCTGCGCTTGGTCTCTGC
Organism: Pristiophorus japonicus; assembly: GCF_044704955.1. Classification (NCBI taxonomy): domain Eukaryota; kingdom Metazoa; phylum Chordata; class Chondrichthyes; family Pristiophoridae; genus Pristiophorus; species Pristiophorus japonicus. The sequence continues at coordinate 214,696,275 of NC_091987.1, read as the reverse complement.
ATGCTCTCGGCGACGAGACTCGAGGTGCTCAGCGCCTCCCGGATGCACTTCCTCCACTTAGGGCGGTCTTGGGCCAGGGACTCCCAGGTTACAACAGTGACTACACTTCAAAAGTACTTCATTGGCTATAAAGCGCTTTGGGACGTCCTGAGTTTGTGAAAGGCGCTATATAAATCTTGGAGGTGGGAGGCCAGTTGGGGAAAGGGTCTGCTGGTCAAATCCACTCCTTGGGCTCAATTTTCCCCAGTTATCTGCGCCGTTTCTTTGCGTAAATTAAAATCTCCAAGTTTCCCCAGAGTTTCTGTGCCCGCGTAACTCAGTTGTGATTTGTTTAGGTTAATGTTTCTTTGCTTCATACGGGGCGTAACCCTAATGTCTGAGCTAGTTTTTCAGATTTAAGCAAGTTTGGCCAATTTACATTTTTCCCAGGGCGGCGTATGTGACCACTCCCAAAAAAACCTTGTGGGCACTTGAGAAAAACCAGTGCACATCAAAAAATCGGCACAGAAAGACGTCATTGTTTTTAAGAGGGTCACGAAGACAAAGAATATGTATCATCAAGTTTCATTTTTTCAAAGTCAACAGGGAGAAAATGGAAGCCTGACGCAATTCTTTAATTTGAGATTTTTTTTCAAAGTACCACGCGCCACCGAACGAACGTCTGCTCACCGGGCTCGAGGGTCGGTGCGTCGGCCGGCAGAACCGCTCCCTCGCCCGGTATCGGGCTCGGGGCTCGGCTTCAAAAGAAGCCCGGGGGGGTGTAGTGGGGTTGCGCGGACGGACGGTGAGCCCCTGTGTACGGGCGAGGGAGCGACTCTGCCGGCAGACCCTCGAGCCCGGTGAGGAGGGGTTCGGTGGTGGGGGTGGTACTTCAGGAAAAAAAAACAAAACTTAAAGAATTGCATTAGACTTTGTTTCTTTATTGAATGCTGAGCTTCCAGTTCTAAGCAAGCCTATTGCACACATGCAGACCAAGGTGTGATCCGTACTCTGGCGTCGACCTCGGGGAGAGAGAGAGGTGAGACGGTGCGAGTACTGCCTTATTTCCTGTGAGCTTCTTACAAAGCCACAATTAAATTATGGGGGCTATATTGACAATGCTACACCTCGTGAACGGCTTCTGCATGATGGTGCTGCGGAGGAGAATGTTGATTCGGTAACGTCACCTGAGGAACCTCAGAGCACGTAGGGTGATGGACACATCGGATATATAGAGACAGGCATTCATACCTGCACCTGAGTGATGCAGACTGTGTGAGAAGGGGCTGTGTTTCCGCCCCTTCAGAAGTTGTAACTGAGATCTGAGAGTTAATAAAAGCAGACCTGCACCCTAGAAGTGTCAGGAGGATTGCGTTGTCAGTTGAAGTAAAGGTTACATCTACACTTAAATTTTATGCATTTGGATCATTCCAGGCCACAACTGGGGGATGTGTGTGCCATTTCTCAACATGCAACACATATCTGCATTTGGCAGGTGACTGTTGCACTATATGCCAGGAGGAATGACTACATAAGGTTCCCCATGATCGCCCAGGCAATGCATGAAAGGGCTGTGGACATCTCCAGGATTGTTGGCTTCCCAAAGGCACAGGGCTGCATTGATTGTACCCACATCGCCTTGCGAGCACTTTTGGAGGATTCCGAGATGTACAGGAACAGAAAAGGCTTCCACTCCGTTAATGTGCAGCTCGTGTGTGACGACATGCATCGCACCATGGCAGTTGATGCAAGGTACCCTGGGAGCACCCATAATGCGTTCACGCTACGCGAGAGCGTTATATCTGCCATGTTTCAGCAGCAGCCAGAAGGGCAGAGCTGGCTACTAGGAGACAAAGGGTACGGCCTCACCACCTGGCTCATGACGCCCCTACGCGTAACCCGGCCGGAAGCTGACCAGGAATACAACATGTCGCACACTGCGACACGCAGCATCATAGAGAGGACCACTGGCATCTTGAAACAGCGTTTCCGATGCCTGGACCATTCCGGAAGCAACTTGCTGTACTCCCCCGAGATTGTTGGTCAGTTCACTGTTGTGTGCTGCATGCTGCATAACTTAGCCATCATGAGGCAGCAGCTGCTGGTAGTAGAAGACCCACCTGAGGGGAGAGTGGCTGATGATGATGAGGAAGATACCAATGACGAGGATGAGGTTGAGGAAGCCACTCAACTACCTGAACCCGGAACACGACGGCGGAGGAAGGGCGGGCCGTCGTGCCCCTTTAACGATTGCTCGAGCCTTGCGCCAGCAGCTCATCCGTGAACGCTTTGCTGCCTGAAGGCCCAGCGGCAACTATTCCACGTGGACCACGTTTACTGTTTAGACCTGGTCTGTAATGTTGTGCTGTGTTAATGAACAAATAATGGAAATGATTCTTCTTTACTTCAAAAAGTTATGTTAATAATGGAACAAATAATGGAAATGATTCAGTTGTAAGTTAAAATATATTTTATTCAAAAGTTTAACACTTGTTTGCACTTAACTTATCTTTAACAAAAATATTCTTGCATCAAACTTTGAAGTTTTCAGTTAAGATCACTTACAAACTTTTAAACTTGTAAATTTACATTACTTACAAAAAACTTTTTAATTTGAGAACAGTCACAACAGTAACAACAATAATAATAACAACAGCAGCAGCAAAGAAAGGCTGCATCCACCTCTCCTCCACCTTATTCTACGCTTGGTCTTGGTGACTCCACCCCTGCCCACAGGCGGTGGCATAGCGTTTCTCAGGTTGGTACCAAGCTTATTCTTTCGAGCATCTCGGGCAATGGGCACTTTTTGATAGGGAGCGTGGGCAGGCGGTAATGTGGAAGGCCCGGCTTGGGCCTCTTCAGAGGTTGGTCTGGGATTGGAGTGGGTGGCAGTTGATTCCGTCAATGGCCGCGGGGTCTGGGCAGGTTCATTTAGTTTATTTCTCCAGCAGCGAATGTACACTTATCGGCATTAAGTGTAATGTTATGTGTCGCAAGTCTAGCCATAACTGCGTGAAGTCGCTGGTCATGTTCTTCCATTGTCCGTCCATGGACGACGATATCGTGAAGCAGATTGAGGGCTCCCTCTATGCCTGCTAGCATAGTAGTGACAATCTTCTGATAGTCCGCAGGACGTGCGTCGATACTGATACAGTCCATCGTGCGCCGTGAATGCCGTGAGTGGTTTGCTGTCCTCCGCTTGGGGTATTTGCAGGTAACTGCGGCGCATGTCGAGTTTTGTAAAAACTATTGAGCCGTGAAATTCTGAAATCAGTTCGTCGATGGTAGGAAGAGGGTACTTGTCGGGGATGATGGCCTGGTTGACCTCTTTCAGGTCGATGCACAGGCGGATCTCCCCATTGTTACGCCAAGCAATGACTACGTTCGAGATCCAGGGTGAGGAGTCCTTGCTCTCAATGATTCCCTGAGAATCGAGTTGCGTTAATTCTGCGGATACTTGGTCTCGACCCGCGAATGGGAGATGGCGAGGTCGCTGCGTATCGGGTTTGACGGAAGGGTCAACGCGGGAACGATGGCCGAATTTTGTTGTCACTCCAAACCCTGTGAAGATTGAGGGATACTGCTCGTCAAAGTCTACCGTGTACACAGGTGTGCCCGTTGGGTCGTAAACTTTGAACCCAAGCTTGTCAAAAAGGTCAACACCCAAGAGACTTCATCCCTTCGCGACACGAAAGGAAAAGTTCTCCAACGTTATGTCCTTGTAGTATATGGGGACAGATATGACCCCAAGTACCTCAAATCTGGAGTTGGAGTACGTGTGTGGAATGGACGTTGTGGGCTGCAGTTGACGGTGCGTGAAGTGGGATTTGTACACAGCCTCGCTCAATATGGAGACTTTGGCTCCAAGGTCAATGAGGAGGCAGCAGGGCATGCCGTCAATGGTTACCTCACAGTCCTTGAATTTGCCCGAACTAATGTGTGAAATGTCCCAAACAGTGTAAACCATACTGGGTTCATCACTATCGGGGTTATCCACATGTCGAATATGCCGCGATGAGCGACAGACACGAGCAAAATGGTTCATTTTACCACATGCAGAGCATTTCTTTCCACGTGCAGGGCAGTTAGGGCTCTTTGCTGAGTGTGATTTGTCCCCACAGTTAAAGCAGTGGAAGTTAGTTCCGTGATCTGCAGTGGGTGGCTTATTACTAGCCCTGGGTCTCTGCTGTGATTTCCGCTTTGCATGAACACCTTGCACATGGGCTGTAGCTGCAGTCTGCTGCACAGGGGGAGCAGGGGATCTGATCGATTTTGAATCGGAAAGTGCCGATTCGATTTGGATGGCCAAATTAGTTGCTTTGTCTAATGTCAATTTCTCATCCTCCATTAGCAAGTGTTCTCGAATGCGAGGGATCATTGTTTCCTCAATAAGTTGATCCCTGATCATTTCCTCTGAGAGTGCTCCAGTTACACGTAGCGGCCAGTTCAGTAAATGAAACGATGTACTCTTTGATTGGTTCACCGTTCCCTTGCCCCCTTTGATGAATTTGTATCTCTCCATCACGATACTTTTCTTTGGCCCAAAATATTTCCCCAGGGCACTTATCGCTTTGTTGTAGGACTCTGCGTCTTCGATTTGGCCAAAGAGGCGTTGGCCTTCGGTGCCAGGGCAGTGGATAAGTATTGCACGGCAGAAGCTGGTTTTTACATTGTCGCCGTCTATCCCTCTCGCCGTGATGTACATCGAAAAACGTTTTACCCATCTCGGCCACGGAATTGGAGTGTCCCCGGGTGTTTGGAGGAAAGGTGGGGGGAGGGCTATGGAGGTTAATTTGATTCATCCTAATCGCCAAATTATGTTGTGTACGCGTAAATAATTGACAAACTGCAACAGGAGTAAATTAACTAACTGTGTCCTTTATAGAACTCCCCAAAATGGTGTCCTCAAGCCAGCATGAACCAGGATGTTTACAGCAGTGTGTGAATAGCTCCTGCAGGGTCCTAATGCATGTCTAGTATCCAGTAACAAACAAATAGAATATGAACACTGCACTGAACCCTTCATCCATGCCATTGTTACCTCCAGACTCGATTATCCAATGCTCTCCTGGCTGGCCTCCCACCTTCCACCTTCCGTAAACCTGAGCTCATCCAAAACTCAGCTTCCCGCATCCTAACTCGCACCGAGTCCCGCTCACTCATCACTTCCTGTGCTCGCTGCCCTGTGACCTAACTTGCACAGAGTCCCACTCACCCACCACCCCCTGTGCCCGCTGCCTGTATCCCAACTCACACCGAGACCTGCTCACCCATCACCCCTGTGCCCCGTGTCCTAACCCACACTGAGTTCCGCTCACCCATCATCCCCTGTGCTCGCTGCCCCGTGTCCTAACTTGCACTGAGTCCCGCTCACCCATCACCCCCTGTGCCCGCTGCCCGTGTCCTAACTCACACCGAGTCTCGCTCACCCATCACCCCCTGTGCTCGCTGCCCCGTGTCCTAATTCGCACCCAGTCCCGCTCACCCATCACCCCCTGTGCTCGCTGCCCCGTGTCCTAACTTGCACCGAGTCCCGCTCACCCATCACCCCCTGTGCTCACTGACCTACATTGGCTCCCGGTCCGGCAACGCCTCAATGAAAAAATTCTCATCCTCGTGTTCCAATCTCTCCGTGGCTTCACCCCTTCCTATTCCTCTAACCTCCTCCAGACCTACAACTCACCGAGATCTCTGCGCTCCTCCAATTCTGCCCTCTTGAGTATCCCTGAATATAATCGCTCCAACATCGGTGGTCCTGCCTTTAGCTGCCTGGGCCCCAAGCTCTGGAATTCCCTCCCTAAACCTCTCCGCCTCTCTCTCCTCCTTTAAGACGCTCCTTAAAGCCAACCTCTTTGACCAAACATTTGGTCACCTGTCCTAATATTTCCTTCTGTGGCTGGGTGTCAAATTTTGTTTGAAGCTCCTTGGGACGTTTTACTACATTAAAGATGCTATATAAATGCAATGTGTTGTTGTTGTGATTGGATGAAGCAGATTTGGCTCAGAGCTGAACTTAAATGCCATGGGTTGATGGGAACAGTCCACCAGAGGGCATTGATCAGCCTTCCCAATCCCCTCCGCTCCCAGAAAAGGGTCCCGGAGCAGAGCTGATGTTAACAGTCCAAGTGCCGTTCTCAACCTGACTGTGGCTGTTTCAATGATCAGAAACTATGCCCTTAAACAACAGTTATAAGCTGCAGAGGTTGTTGCTGCTGTTGGAGCAAGGAATCCGATGTGGAAAAGCTCTGTCGCTGGGCTAAGTGAAGGTAATTCTTGGAGTGTGACCTTATTGAAGTGTTGGGTAGAGCCCCGATGTCCCATGGCGAGCCGAGATGTCAGTTTTCAGCTGTTATTTCTCCACACATCCCATTCCTGATCTTGGCCATGTGTTGGGGGGAGGGGCATCTGAGTGGAGTCTTCAAGAACCACAACAACAACGTATATTTGTATAGTGCCCTTCACATAGTGAAACGTCCCATGGTGCTTCACAGGAGTATTATGAGACAAAAGTTTCACACCAAGCCGCATAAGGAGAAATTAGCGCAGGTGACCAAAAGCTTTGTCAAAGAGGTAGGTTTTAAGGAGCGTCTTAAAGGAGGAAAGAGAGGTAGAGAGGTGGAGAGGTTTAGGGAGGGAGTTCCAGAGCTAGGGACCAGGCAACAGAAGGCACGGCCACCAATGGTGGAGCGATTATAATCAGGGATGCTCAAGAGGGCAGAATTAGAGGAGCGCAGACATCTCGGGGGGGTTGTGGGGCTGGGGGAGATTACAGAGATAGGGAGGGGTGAGGCCATGGAGGGATTTGAAAACAAGGATGAGAATTTTGAAATTGAGGCTTTGCCGAACCTGGAGCCAATGTAGGTCAGCGAGCACAGGGGGTGATGGGTGAGCGGGACTTGGTGCGTGTTAGGACACGGGGCAGCCGAGTTTTGGATGACCTCTAGTTTATGTAGGGTAGAATGTGGGAGGCAGCCAGGAGTGTGTTGGAATAGTCAAGTCTCGAGGTAACAAAGGCATGGATGAGGGCTTCAGCAGCTGATGAGCTGAGGCAGGGGCGGAGACGGGCGATGTTACGGAGGTGGAAATAGACGGTCTTAGTTATGCCGCGGATATGTGGCGGGAAACTCATTTCAGGGTCAAATATGACACTAAGGTTACGAACAGTCTGGTTCAGCCTCAGACAGGAGTTGGGGAGAGGAATGGAGTCAGTGTCGAGGGAGAAAATTCCTGCTCATCCAGAACTGGAAGTCGAAACAAGCAGGAAAAGAGGCCATTGACGGTGATTTTTCAGAGGAGAGGGTGATGAAAATCATTAGCCGTGTCAGTCTAGCTTGGTCTTAGGTCCTTCCAGCCGCTGTTTCATAGAAACATAGAAAATAGGTGCAGGAGCAGGCCATTCGGCCCTTCGAGCCTGCACCACCATTCAATATGATCATGGCTGATCATTCACCTCAGTACCCCATTCCTGATTTCTCTCCATACCCCTTGATCCCTTTAGCCGTAAGGGCCTTATCTAACTCCCTCTTGAATATATCCAATGAACTGGCCTCAACAACTCTCTGCGGCAGAGAACTCCACAGGTTTCAGTGGAGAAATGCACTGCCCGCTGTGGTATGGGTGAAGGTCTCCGGTCTGACTCCCGATCTGGGCGCAATTATCGGATCTCGGCCAAAATAGCAATTATGATGCTGCCGTTGGTCCCAATATTGCTGGGCTCTGAGCCCTTGGCCAGGAGCGGGCAGAGCACCGGCTGATATGTGCACCTCAGGATGTTCTTGAAATGTTTGGATGGTGCTGTGGCCGTCTGCATAATGGAGAAAATGGCCGTGGATTGCAGGCACCCACGAAATTGTAGCCCAGGATGAGCCGGTGCCTTGGGACAGGGGGGGAGTGGGGGGCAGGGGGGGGGCAGTGGGTCGAGGGGGGTGGAGGGGTTTGTGCGCACTTTGCTGCGACAGAGTCCTGTGTAATGGTCCACCTGTCTGATCTCTCAGGCTAAGAGATATGATGAGAGAAACATGGGTCATTCCTTATTCTGTTTGGAGTGAAGTCCTGTCTCCGTCGGTTAGGCAGGAGATCGGTCATCCAGACCCCTCCAAGCTGGCTTGTTGTAGAAGTAACGTTGTAGTTGATCATCCCCTGATTTTAATCAGTCCGCCTTTGGTGGCCGTGCCTTCTGTTGCCTGGGCCCCAAGCTCTGGAACTCCCTCCCTAAACCTCTCCGCCTCTCTTTCTTCCTTTAAGTCGCTCCTTAAAACCTACTTCTTCTGCCCTAATGTCTCATAATGTGGCTTGGTGTCAGATTTTATTTAAAGCGCAATTATGAAGCGCGTTGGGATGGTTTCCGACAACAGCAATAATCTGTATTTATATAGCGCCTTTAACGTAGTGAAATGTCCCGAGGCGCTTCACAGGCGTATTATGAGATAAAAAATTTGACACCGAGCCACATAAGTAGAAATTAGCGCCGGTGATCAAAAGCTTGGTCACAGAGGGAGGTTTTAAGGAGCGTCTTGAAGGAGGAAAGAGAGGTAGAGAGGTGGAGGTGTTTAGGGAGAGAGTTCCAGAGCTTGGGGCCCAGGCAACAGAAGGCACGGCCACCGATGGTGGAACGATTATAATCAGGGATGCTCAAGAGGCCAGAATTAGAGGAGCGCAGACATCTCGGGGGGAGTGGGGGGGTGGGGGCGCGTGGAGGGGATTACAGAGATAGGGAGGGGCGAGGCCATGGAGGGATTTGAAAAAAAGGATGAGAATTTTGAAATTGAGGCGTTGCTTAACCAGGAGCTAATGTAAGTCAGCGAGCACAGGGGGTGATGGGTGAGCAGGACTCGTTGCGAGTTAGGACACGGGGCAGCGAGCACAGGGAATGATGGGTGAGCGGGACTCGGTGCGAGTTATGACACGGGGCAGCGAGCACAGGGGGTGATGGGTCAGCGGGACTTGGTGCGAGTTAGGACACAGGTCAGCGAACACAGGGAATGATGGGTGAGCGGGACTCGGTGCGAGTTAGGACACAGGGCAGCGAGCACAGGGGGTGATGGGTGAGCGGGACTCGGTGTGAGTTAGGACACAGGTCAGCGAACACAGGGAATGATGGGTGAGCGGGACTCGGTGCGAGTTAGGACACGGGGCAGCGAGCACAGGGGGTAATGGGTGAGCGGGACTCGGTGCGAGTTAGGACACAGGGCAGCGAGCACAGGGGGTGATGGGTGAGCGGGACTCGGTGCGAGTTAGGACACGGGGCAGCGAGCACAGGGGGTGATGGGTGAGCGGGACTCGGTGCGAGTTAGGACACGGGGCAGCGGGCACAGGGGGTGATGGATGAGCCGCACTCGGTGCGAGTTAGGACACGGGGCAGCGAGCACAGGGGGTGATGGGTGAGCGGGACTCGGTGCGAGTTAGGACACGGGGCAGCGAGCACAGGGGGTGATGGGTGAGCAGGACTCGGTGCGAGTTAGGACACGGGGCAGCGAGCACAGGGGGTGATGGGTGAGCAGGACTCGGTGCGAGTTAGAACACGGGGCAGCGAGCACAGGGGGTGATGGGTGAGCAGGACTCGGTGCGAGTTAGAACACGGGGCAGCGAGCACAGGGGGTGATGGGTGAGTGGGACTCAGTGCGAGTTCGGAGTTTACTAGGTTAAAGCCAAATTTTCAGGCTGTCTTAATCCCTCCCCAACCACCAGTCTTGCCGTTGGTTACACCATGCAGCTACTGCATGCAAAGGTGGTGCATGCAGGAAGGTGCAAGATCCCCTGCTGTGCTTCACGGAGCATCTGCAGATTGATTGACTTAGCTGCTGATGATGGGCCCCGAGATTAACTCTGCAGAGCGTCTCCATCTCCAAGTGTGTGCAGTAAATGGCCCCCACGGCTTTGATAGAGGCATCATTTTCGGCCATTAGACATTCCAATTGGAGATGATTAATCAGCACTGCAGAAAGCTGCGGACTGCAGACAGATACCAATGAACTAGTCAGGTGGGCAGAACAGTGGCAAATGGAATTCAATCCGGAGAAGTGTGAGGCAAGGCATTTAGGGAGGGCTAATAAGGCAAGGGAATACAGATTAAATAGTAGGACACTGAGAAGTGTAGAGGAACAAAGGGACCTTGGAGTCATGTCCAAAGATCCCTGAAGGTAGCAGGCCAGGTCGATAAGGTGGTTAAGAAGGCATACGGGATACTTGCCTTTATTAGCCGAGGTATAGAATACAAGAGCAGGGAGGTTATGCTTGAACTGTATAAAACACTGGTTAGGCCGCAGCTGGAGAACTGCGGGCAGTTCTGGTCACCACATTACAGGAAAGATGTGAGTGCACAGAGGAGATTTACGAGGATATTGCCAGGACTGGAGAATTTTACCTATGAGGAAAGATTGGCTCGGCTGAGGTTGTCTTCTTTGGAACAGAAGAGGCTGAGGGGAGACCTCATTGAGGTGCATAAAATTATGAGGGGCCGAGATAGAGTGGATAGGAAGGACCTTAGCAGAGGGGTCAACAACCAGGGGGCATAGATTTAAATTAATTGCTAGAATGTTTAGAGAAGAAATTTCATGACCCAGAGGGTGGTGGGGGTCTGGAACTCGCTGCCTGAAAGGGTGGTAGAGGCAGAAACCCTCACCACATTTAAAAAATACTTGGATGTGCACTTGAAGTGCCGTAACCTACAGGGGTACGGACCGAGAGCTGGAAAGTGGGATTAGGCTGGGTAGCTCTTGGTCAGCCGGCGTGAACACGATGGGCTGAATGGCCTCCTTCTGTGCTATAAATTCCTTTGATTGTATGATTTCTATGGAGCTGCACCACCTCCATTTAATAATACAGCAATTGGGCAGTATAGTCGAGGCTTCCTGCTGCCAGCATTGTTTAGAGGGGGCAGGAGCTGCATTCCTTGATACAGTATTGGTGTGCGAAGAGACAGCTTGGCCAACTAGTGGCACCCTTGTCTCTCAGAAGGTCGTGGATTCAAGTCCCGCTCCGGAGACTCGAGCACATAATCTAGGCTGACACTTCCAGTGCAGTACTGAGGGAGTGCTGCACTGTCAGAGGGGCAGTACTGAGGGAGTGCTGCACTGTCGGAGGGGCAGTGCTGAGGGAGCACCACACTGTCGGAGGGGCAGTACTGAGGGAGTGCTGCACTGTCGGAGGGGCAGTACTGAGGGAGCGCTGCACTGTCGGAGGGGCAGTGCTGAGGGAGCGCCGCACTGTCGGAGAGGCAGTGCTGAGGGAGTGCAACACTGTTGGAGGTGCAGTACTGAGGGAGTGCTGCACTATCGGAGGTGCAGTACTGAGGGAGTGCTGCACTATCGGAGGGGCAGTACTGAGGGACTGCTGCGCTGTCGGAGGGGAAGTATATAGGGTGTGCCGCACTGTTGGTGGGGGAGTACTGAGGAAGCACCACAATGTCGGAGGGGCAGTACTGAGTGAGCGCTGCACTGTCGGAAGAGCAGTACTGAGGGAGTGCTGCAATGTCGTAGGGGCAGTACTGAGGGAGCGCTGCCCTGTCGGAGGAGCAGTACTGAGGGAGCGCCGCACTGTCGGAGGGGCAGTACTGAGGGAGTGCTGCACTGTCGGAGTGGCAGTACTGAGTAAGCGCTGCACTGTCAGAGGAGCAGTACTGAGGGAGCGCTGCACTGTCGGAGGGGCAGTACTGAGAGAGTGCTGCCCTGTTGGAGGGGCAGTACTGAGGGAGTGCCGCACTTTTGGAGGTGCAGTACTGAGGGAGTGCTGCAATGTCGTAGGGGCAGTACTGAGGGAGCGCTGCCCTGTCGGAGGGGCAGTACTGAGGGAGTGCCGCACTGTTGGAGGTGCAGTACTGAGGGAGTGCTGCAATGTCATAGGGGCAGTACTGAGGGAGCGCCGCACTGTTGGAGGTGCAGTACTGAGTGAGCACTACACTGTCGGAAGGGCAGTACTGAGGGAGTGCTGCCCTGTCGGAGGGGCCGTCTTTCGGATGAGACGTTAAACCAAGGCCCCGTTTGCCCTTCCAGGTGGATGTAGAAGACCCCATGGCCACTATTTCGAAGAAGAGCAGGGGCGTTCTCCCCGGTGTCCTGGGGCCAATATTTATCCCTCAATCAACATCACTAAAACAGATTATTTGGTCATTATCACATTGCTGTTTGTGGGAGCTTGCTGTGCGCAAATTGGCCGCCGCGTTTCCTACATTACAACAGTGACTACACTCCAAAAATACTTCATTGGCTGTAAAGCACTTTGGGGCGTCCGGAGGTGGTGAAAGGTGTGAGAGAAATGTGAGTTCTTACTTGTAACTGGGACATTAATTTGATTGATGTCTGGTTGACATACGCTGAATAAAATTGGGAAATCGGAGAGACGGGCCGGAATACAGGAAAGCAGAGCGATTGGGCAAGTAACCACGAGCCAGCACATCTACATTTACAAATGATTGGAATCTGAGTGAGGCCCGGATCTGGTCATTGAATGAGTGGGTCATGCTGTCAGGATATTCACTGCAGTATGTGAGGAATGTGGTTAATGAAGTGAGACAGGGTGCTTTGCTGGTGTCCGTCCTCCTGTTTTTTTGGGCAGCGAGGGGGATTTGTAACTCCGGCAACAGTCCATCATGAGACGGTCCTTCCGTGCAAACCAATAATTGCACATTTTTTTTCTCTCCTGTGTGTGTGTGTCAGACGGCAACAGGTGGAGAGTGAGCCCTGGCCTGAGAATGTTCAGCTGCAGTCAGCACACAAGCTGGGAACTTGTAAACTCTCAACTAGCTCTGCCCCAGTGCAAGTGATTGCAGCTTTATTTTTCATTTCACTCACTGCTCTTGTGTGATCGCCGTTGCCCCCATGAGTTTGGCTGATCTCGAAGTCCCATCCCGGTTTGGTCACTAAAAGCCAGCCATCCTCTCGAGTCATGGGGAATAGATTGGTGCACTCCTGGAAAACAAGGAGCGACAAGAAGCCAGTCTCGGTGCACTTTAAGGTATTCCACTTTTTCGTTAAACTATTGCTTCTTGTCTTTAAGGACTTGCAATATTTAGCGTTGCTTCTTTTTTTAATCGGTGAAAACTTTTCACTTGTTCGTCGTGGAAACAAGCCCCACGGAGACGTGCTGGAAAGACACTGCAGGTCTGTCAGTCGTTGTAGCTCCCTCAGTCAGGTTCTGTGCAAGGACCAATGCCCGACACACCACCCAGTCTGTTCTCCGACTCACCTGCCCTGTGTTTCTGGCATTTTCTGTTTTTATTTTTAATCAAAGGGAGACCATTGCGTAGTCGTTAAGTGTGGCAAATCTTGACCTCGCACAGAGCTGGTCAAATGAACGTACGAACAATGTTGGACGATAACAATTTTTATTTATATAGTGCCTTTAACATAGTAAGATGTCCCAAGATGTTTCACAGTAGTGACATAAGATAAAACAGATACATTTGACACCGAGCCATAGAAGAGGAAATTACGGCAGGTGACCAAAGCTTGGTTAAAGAGGTAGGTTTTAAGGAGCATTGTAAAAAAGGAAGAGAGAGGCGGGGAGGTTTCGGGAGGGAGTTCCAGAGCTTTGGGGCTCAGGCAGCTGAAGGCACGGCCACCGATGGTTGAGCGATTATAATCAGGGATGCTCAAGAGGGTAGAATTAGAGGAGCGCAGACATCTCGAGGGGTTGTGAGGCTGGAGGAGATTAGAGATAGGGAGGGGCGAGGGCCATGGAGGGATTTGTAAACAAGGATGAAGACAAGGACAGGTGAAGACCACCCGGTCCATCAAGCCTGTCCCCCACGATTGCGATACAAACGGGTGCCTCGGTCCTTCGTTGGATTGGCAGTGAAGCAGAGCAGGGGTGCACGTGTTACGCTGAATGTACAAGCCCAACCCCTTGGTGTGTCGTCCTGTAAACCGGTAGCGAGTGGCGCAGGGGGCGGAGCCAAGCCTGCAGGCAGTGCGGCACAAAACCCACGTCCCGCGGCGCGATCTGAGACTCGCGGCAATGCCAGGTCAAAAGAGTAGTTTTGGCACGGCATGCTATGCCAGTGAACCGACGTGCTGAGCTACCGAACAGTGGCAGACAGAGTAGTCGGGATTGTCCCATAGGGTCAACGCTCCTCGCGGGTGAGTCTAGAACTAGGGGGCGTAGTTTCAGAATGAGGCTTCACCCATCTAAAACGGTGATGCAGAGGAATTTCTCTCGTGAATCTTTGGAATTCTCTGCTGTGGAGGCTGGGTCATTGAATATATTTAAGGCGGAGATAAACAGACTTTTGAACGATAAGGGAGTCGAGGGTTATGGGGAGAGGGCAGGGAAGTGGAGTTGAGGTGAAGATCAGATCAGCCATGATCTTATTGAAAGGCGGAGCAGGCTCGAGGGGCCAAATGGCTGACTCCTGCTCCTATTTCTTATGCTCTCCGTTCCAAGACACGAAGGAGCGACTGCACAGGGCGGGAGAGGTGAGTTCGAGGAATAGTCCGCTCTGACACTCCCAGGGGCTGGCTGACTGCAGGCCTCGAAGGAAGTTTTCTTCTTGGCCTCTCGGTCTGGGATTATATGTGTGTGTTTGTGTGTGTAGGTGGCGAAGACACCTGAAGGCAGGAGTGAATTATAAAGCGCCATGTGTGTGTTTCTGGAACTTGTAACCGTCAGGTTTCAACTCAACAATGGATGAAGTTTAGATGTTGTAAGTCTGACTTGTATACAGGTGTGACCAGTTCAGCTGGCCCTCGGGTAATCATACTGCGTTTGTTTGTTGGATTGTGTTTGTATCAGCCGCGGCTAAGTAAGCAGCACCCTCGCCTCTGGATCAGAAGGTTGTGGGTTCAAGACCCACTCCAGAGACTTGAGCATAAAATCCAGGATGCTACTCCAGTGTAGTGCTGAGGGAGCGCCGCACTGTCAGAAGGGCAGTGCTGAGGGAGTGCCACACTGTCGGAGGGGCAGTGCTGAGGGAGTGCCACACTGTCGGAGGGGCAGTACTGAGGGAGTGCCACACTGTCGGAGGGGCAGTACTGAGGGAGCGCCGCACTGTCGGAGGGGCAGTACTGAGGGAGTGCCGCACTGTCGGAGGGGCAGTGCTGAGGGAGTGCCACACTGTCGGAGGGGCAGTGCTGAGGGAGTGCCGCCATGTTGGAGGGACAGTACTGAGGGAGTGCCGCACTGTCGGAGTGGCAGTACTGAGGGAGCGCCACACTGTCGGAGGGTCAGTACTGAGGGAGCGCCGCACTGTCGGAGGGGTAGTACTGAGGGAGTGCTGCACTGTCGGAGGGGCAGTACTGAGGGAGCGCTGCACTGTCGGAGGGGCAGTACTGAGGGAGCACTGCACTGTCGGAGGGGCAGTACTGAGGGAGCGCTGCACTGTCGGAGGGGCAGTACTGAGGGAGCACTGCACTGTCGGAGGGGCAGTACTGAGGGAGCACTGCACTGTCGGAGGGGCAGTACTGAGGGAGTGCTGCACTGTCGGAGGGGCAGTACTGAGGGAGCGCCGCACCATTGGAGGGGGCCGTTTTTTGGATGAGACATTAAACCGAGGCCCCGTCTGCCCTCTCAGTTGGATGTAAAAGATCCCTTGGCACCATTTCGAAGAAGAGCAGGTGAGTTCTCCCCAGTGTCCTGGGGCCAATATTTATCCCTCAACCAACATCAGATGATCTGGTCATTATCACAGTGCCGTTTGTGGGAGCTTGCAGTGCGCAAATAGGCTGCCACGTTTCCTAATTTATAACAGCGACTACATTTCCAACACTACCTCTTTGGATGTAAAGCGCTTTGGGACGTCCTGTGGTCGTGAAAGGCGCTGTAGAAATGCAAGTCTTTTTGTGCGCTTTCTACCGGGTGTCAACCCAAACACCTGCTGTACTGCGGGTGCAGGAATCGGATTAAGCAGATCAGGGTGCAGTGGCTGGAGTATAAGTAGAAAGGCTCAATGATTTTAATTTCCCAGCTTCGCCCCTCCCCTCCTGCCTTGCCTGAGTGAATCTGAGTGCTGGCACTGAATATTCAACCATGGGGGCTTCAGCTGGCACACAGCGGCAGACTCCGAATCCTGTCGGGGTCGTCGGAGGGCGGCCAGAAGCGCGATCCTTAACTGACTGACTCGTTTCACCCCAGTGTCTTCAGGATAGGAACGGGGAATTGAAAGGTCGAATCGTCTGTCTGGAAAAGAAAGAAGAAAGACTTGCATTTGTATAGCGCCTTTCACGACCACCGGACGTCCCAAAGCGCTTTACAACCAATGAAGTACTTTTAGGAGTGTAGTCACTGTTGTAATGTGTCAAATAATTCGCACACAGCAAGCTCCCACACACTGCAATGTGATAATGACCATATAATCTGTTTTTGTGATGTTGATTGAGGGATAAATATTGGCCGGGGCGAAGGGGATAACTCCCCTGCTCTTCTTCGAAATAGTGTCGTGGAATCTTTTACATCCACTTGAGAGAGTCTAATTCAAAAGTAGGTACCTCCGACAGTGCGGCACTCCCCTTCCGACAGTGCGGCACTCCCTCAATACTCCCACGCCGACAGTGCAGCGCTCCCTCAGTACTGCCCCTCCGACAGTGCAGCGCTACCTCAGTACTCCCCCTCCGACAGTGCAGTGCTCCCTCAGTGCAGTGCTCCCTCAGTACTCCCCCTCCGACAGTGCGGCACTCCCTCAGTACTACCCCTCTGACAGTGCGGCGCTCCTTCAGCACTCCCCCTCCGACAGTGCAGCGCTCCCTCAGTACTCCCCCTCCGACAGTGCAGCACTCCCTCAGCACTGTGCTGGAGTGTCAGCCTAGATTTTTTTGTGCTCAAGTTCAAGTCCCTGGAGTGGGACTTGAACCCACGACCTTCTGACCCAAAGGCGAGTGTGCTGCCCACTGAGCCACAGCTGACACGAGAGAGTGTGGTGCTCTGGCAACATAGAAACATAGAAACATAGAAAATAGGTGCAGGAGTAGGCCATTCGGCCCTTCGAGCCTGCACCGCCATTCAATGAGTTCATGGCTGAACATGCAACTTCAGTACCCCATTCCTGCTTTCTCACCATACCCCTTGATTCCCCCTAGTAGTAAGGACTTCATCTAACTCCTTTTTGAATATATTTAGTGAATTGGCCTCAACAACTTTCTGTGGTAGAGAATTCCACAGGTTCACCACTCTCTGGGTGAAGAAGTTTCTCCTCATCTCGGTCCTAAATGGCTTCCCCCTTATCCTTAGACTGTGACCCCTGGTTCTGGACTTCCCCAACATTGGGAACATTCTTCCTGCATCTAACTTGTCTGAACCCATCAGAATTTTAAACGTTTCTATGAGGTCCCCTCTCATTCTTCTGAACTCCAGTGAATACAACACAGAAAGACTGTTCCTCAGCTCCCTTTTAGAGATGGGTTTTGCCAAATCAGTAATGCTAACCCCCCTGAAAAAACTCTTATTGCTGTGTGAGTAAATATTTCCTGCAACCCCATTCTGTGATTACTTGCTCCAGCAGCCTGTTCCTCTCCTGCACCAGTTATTCAGTTGAGGGACTGGAGAGGCGCTCGTTGCATCTCCTTCACAGTCTCCTCCTTTTCTCTTTTCTACTCTGTCTCAGTTTCAATCTCTCTTCCCTCTCTCTGTGTACGTATGTGTTTCTCTTTCTCTGTACATCTCGTCCCGCCCGCTGACCTACATTGGCTCCCGGTTAAGCAACGCCTCAATTTCAAAATTCTCATCCTTGTTTTCAAATCCCTTCATGGCCCTCGCCCCTCCCTATCTCTGTAATCTCCTCCAGCCCCACAACCCCCCCGAGATGTCTGTGCTCCTCTAATTCTGCCCTCCTGAGCATCCTTGATTATAATCACACAACCATTGGTGGCCGTGCCTTCAGCTGCCTGGGCCCCAAGCTCTGGAACTCCCTCCCTAAACCTCTCCGCCTCTCTCTCCTCTTTTAAGACAATCCTTAAAACCGAACTCTTTGACCAAGCTTATGGTTATCTGCC
Organism: Pristiophorus japonicus; assembly: GCF_044704955.1. Lineage (NCBI taxonomy): Eukaryota > Metazoa > Chordata > Chondrichthyes > Pristiophoridae > Pristiophorus > Pristiophorus japonicus. The sequence continues at coordinate 214,678,378 of NC_091987.1, read as the reverse complement.
CCACTATCTCCTTTTGATTCAACAATGCCTCCAGTGCGTCAGTGCAGCCTTCGACCACCTGAGGAAAAGAGTGTTTGAAGATCAGGCCCTCAAAACTGCCACCAGGCTCATGGTCTACAGGGCTGTAGTAATACCCGCCCTCCTGTATGGCTCAGAGACATGGACCATGTACAGTAGACACCTCAAGTCGCTGGAGAAATGCCACCAACGATGTCGCCACAAGATCCTACAAATCCCCTGGGAGGACAGATGTACCAACATTAGCGTCCTCGACCAGGCCAACATCCCCAGCATTGAAGCATTGACCCCACTTGATCAGCTCCGCTGGGCAAGCCACATTGTTCTCATGCCAGACATGAGACTCCCAAAGCAAGCGCTCTACTCTAAACTCCTTCACGGCAAGCGCGCCAAAGGTGGGCAGAGGAAACGTTACAAGGACACCCTCAAAGCCTCCCTGATAAAGTGCAACATCCCCACTGACACCTGGGAGTCCCTGGCCCAAAGACCGCCCTAAGTGGAGGAAGTGCATCCGGGAGGGCGCTGAGCACCTCGAGTCTCATCGCCGAGAGCATGCAGAAATCAAGCGCAGGCAGCGGAAGGAGCGTGCGGCAAACCAGTCCCACCCTCCCTTTCCCTCAACCACTGTCTGTCCCACCTGTGACAGAGACTGTGGTTCTCATATTGGACTGTTCAGTCACCTAAGGACTCATTTTAAGAATGGAAGCAAGTCTTCCTCGATTCAAGGGACCGCCTATGATGATATAGCTCGGTGTAAAATTTTGTTTTTAACGTTCCTGTGAAGCACCTTGGGACGTTTTACAACATTAAAGGCGCTATATAAATGCAAGTTGTTGCTGTTCTCTCTGTGTCTTGCTCTGTCGGTGCGTTTCTCTCTTTCTTTATCAGTTTCTTATTCACTCTCTGTTTCAACCAATTTGTTGAAGTATGTATCTCTGTCTCTCTCTCGACATATCCATCTATTTCTCTCTCTGTTTCAGTGCCTTGCTCACACACTATTTCCCAATCTACCCCCCCCACCCCCCATTCAGAAGAAAGAATGTTACTTATCTTTAGTTTCATTAATATTCAGCGATAAATTCTTCAAGACATATATTGTCATTTGGAGATGTCACATTGGCAGCACTGAAATGCGAAAGTCATGAGCTGCTGAGAGTTGGGCTCAGGACAGATGTGTGTCTCCTGCGTATCAGGAAGTGTCGGATCCAGATCGGGTTTATTCGCACCCTCTGTGGAAAAACACTGTTGTCCTTTGGAGCCACAGTGCCAAGCCGGGCAGGAAATGTGTGGAGAATATCTCTTCAATCAGCGGGCTAAATTTAGCCCCAACTACTTCACACCCACAGGAAGCTGAGGCAGGCTGCTCCTGTAACTCCAGCTTGATATTACAGACACGCTGGCCTCTGGTTGCAGTTCGAAACCAGTCAGTTCACCCACTGAAACATTCCCAGCCCCTTGACCGTACGCACCGGGGGAGAGGACGCAGAGTGTAGCAATGACTAGTGCCACTCCTCCGTGGTCCAGCTGGGTGTGTGGGACGGCCCCCTCGTTTGGTCCCACTCTTACTCATCTGATCGTAGCCGCAGCATCCCCTCCCTTCCTGCCCCCGCACCCTCAGCCCAAGGGTCCAACCTTCACCCCTCCTCTCCAACTCTTCCTCCTCGATATGTTGCCCTCCATCCACACAGCCATAGGTTCAGCATCCAAGCTTACCCCCAGCTCCCCCCCCCTCCACCGCCTCCCTACCCCCCTCCACCGCCTCCCTCCACCCCTCCTGATCTCCCTCAACCCCTCCACCACCTCTCCCGACCCCTCCGTCGCTTCTGTGCCGTCTTTTGGATGGAACGTGAAATCGTGGCCCCGTCTGCTCTCTCAGGTGGACATAAAAGATCCCATGGCACTATTTTAAAGAAGAGCAGGGGAGTTATTCCCGGTACAAGTGCAGGAGATGCAGCACCTGCCCTTTTACCTCCTCCCTTCCCACTGTCCAGGGCCTCAAACACCCCTTCCAGTGAAACAGCGATTTACTTGATTTCTTTCAATGTAGTATACTGTATTCGCTGCTCATGGTTGTAGTCTCCTCTACATTGGGGAGACCAAGCGTAGATTGGGTGACCGCTTTGCGGAGCATCTCCGTTCAGTCTGTAAGCGTGACCCTGAGCTTCCGGTCACCTGTCACTTTAATTCTCCGCTCCACTCCCACTCTGATCTCTCCGTCCTCGGCCTCCTACACTGTTCCAATGAAGCTCAACGCTGGCTCGAGGAACAGCACCTCATCTTTCGATTGGGCACTTTACAACCTTCTGGACTCAACATCGAGTTCAACAATTTCAGACCATAATCCCTGTTATTTTTCTCTGTCTGTTCCTTTTCTCTTTCCTATGGCAGCTGTTGCTGATTCTGCCATTTATACCCCCTCTAGACCCAGCTTTTATTTCTTAACTTGTCCCATTACCATCTCCTTTTCCCTTGCACCACCATCCCTTTTGTCTCTCTAATCTCTCCTGCCTTCCACCCTATTACAGACCTTCCCTTTTGTTCTTTCCTCCCCTCCCCCTTTCCCTGCCCCGACACTTCCTTAAAAACCCTGCCATCTCTAACTTTCTCCAGTTCTGACGAAGGGTCATCGACCCGAAACATTAACTCTGTTTCTCTCTCTGCAGATGCTGCCTGACCCGCTGAGTGTTGCCAGCATTTTCTGTTTTCATGACAAGCACACTGCTGTTTGTGGGAGCTTGCTGTGCACAAAGTGTCTGCCACGTTGCCCACATTGCAACAGTGACTACACTCCAAAAAGTACTTCATTGGCTGTAAAGCGCTTTGAGGTCGTGAAAGGTGCTATATAAATGCAAGTCCTTTTGCGGGCTAGTGTGATCAGCTTTAATTGTGAACCCTACTTGCAGTATATTGTTCACTGGAGGCCATGTGGTTGCCCAGCACATGTCTTTCATTCTCTCCTGACAGGCAGTGAATACCACACTGACAGCCCAATGCATCGAGGCCAAACTTGATTTATTTACCGGCTTAATTAATGGACAGAAGCATAATGAAAACTAGCAAGCAATAAAATGAGAATAATTCCACAAGGGACTAATATAAATGAATCATACAGTACAGGAGGCCATTCGGCCCATCGAGCCTGTGCCGGCTCTGTGAAAAGCGATCCTCCAGCCCTGCAAATGTTCATTTTCAAATATTTATCCAATTTCCTTTTGAAAGGTATTATTGAATCTGCTTCCAGCGCGTTGCAGGTCATAACAACTTGCTGCATGAAAAAAGCCCCTTGCCCGTCGCCTTGAGTCTGTGCCCTCTGGTTACATTGGAAACACTTTCTCTTTATTTACTCGAGCAAAACCCCTCATAATTTTGAACACCTCGATTAAGTCTTCCCTTAATCTTCTCTGCTCTAAGGAGAAAAACCTTAGCTTAGAATCATAGAAAATTTACAGCACGGAAGGAGGCCATTCGGCCCATCGTGTCTGCGCCGGCCGACCAAGAGCTACCCAGCCTAATCCCACCTTCCAGCTCTCGGTCCGTAGCCCTGTAGGTTACGGCACTTCAAGTGCACATCCAAGTACTTTTTAAATGCGGTGAGGGTTTCTGCCTCTACCACCTTTTCAGGCCGTGGGTTCCAGACTCCCACCACCCTCTGGGTGAAAAATGTTTTCCTCATCTCTCCTCTAAACCTCCCCCCAATTACTTTAAATCTACGCCCCCTGGTTATTGACCCCTCTGCTAAGAGAAATAGGTCCTTCCTATCCACTCTATCTAGGCTCCTCATAATTTTATACACCTCAACAAGGTCTCCCCTCAGCCTCCTCTGTTCCAAAGAGAACAACCCCAGCCTATGGCCTACTCTCTATGTTTCTATGTTTCTATCCAATCTTTCCTCATCGCTAAAATTCCCCAGTCCTGGCAACATCCTCATAAATCTCCTCTGTACCCTCTCTGGTGCAATCACATCCTTCCTGTAATGTGGTGACCAGAACTGCACGCAGTACTCCAGCTGTGGCCTAACTAGTGTTTTATACAGTTCAAGCTTAACTTCCCTGATCTTGTATTCTATGTCTCGGCTAATAAAGGAAAGCATTCCGTATGCCTTCTTAACCACCTTATCGACCTGTCCTGCTGCTTTTAAGGATCTGTGGACAGACACTCCTCTGTTGCTTCACACCTCTCGGTATCCTTCCATTTATTATGTATTCCCTTGCCTTGTTGCCACTCCCCAAATGCATTACCTTTTCTAGTTTTTCCATATAACTGAAGTCCCCCAGCCCTGGAACCATTCTGGTAAATCTCCTCTGCCCCCTCTCCAATACTCCTTCCAGAATGTCAGTCTTGGTGTCTAATAGAACAAGGAACTTTAGCTGAAACAGTGACTTTAGTCTCTGGGCATATTTTCTCAACGCTGTACAGGTACAAGGCTGTTGCAAACCTCAGTTTATCCGCGGACGTCAGAGCTCTTGCCAGATCTAAAACTTATTGGAGAATTCCCCAGTACTTACCAAATCCATAGACCAAATCGTTCATGGTCCATGATGGAAGATATAATCGGTGGAATTATTGGGCAGAACGCTAATGAGCAGGTGCTCACATGCTGAATGGGTTGGAGGGTTTGTTATTATCATGACCGTATTTAATTTGCATTCAGCACAAAGTATTTGTCTCCTGACTCATTTCCAGATTCCTGCCCGTCATTTTGAAATTTGGTGGATTCAATTTAGCTTTGATTTCAATAACAGGACATAACCTAGAGAGATCTCCCTAGTTCGCCATACTGATGTCGACACACGTGTTGATGTTCCAGCAGGAGATCGATAGCTTTTTGCTAGCCAAGGGTATGAAAGGATGTGGAGCCAAGATGGCGGGGTGGAGTTAAGGTAGACAACAGACATGAGCTCAGCGATGGCCAGAATAGGATCGAAGGCCTTCTCCTGTTCCTATCTTCCAAATCAACAGACAGCAGTCAGAAAAAGAAAGAAAGACTTGCATTTATATAGCACTTTTCACGACCACCGGACGTCCCAAAGCACTTTACAGCCAATGAAGTACTTTTGGAGTATAGTCAATGTAGGCAACGCAGCAACCAATTTGCGCACAGCAAGCTCGCACAAACAGCAATGTGATAATGATCAGATAATTAGTTTTTGTGATGTTGGTTGAGGGATAAATATTGGCCAGGACACCGGGGAAACTCCCCTGCTCTTCAAAATACTGCCATGGGATATTTTACATCCACCTGAGAGAGCAGACGGGGCCTCGGTTTGACATCTCATCTGAAAACGGCAGCTCCGACAGTACAGCACTTCCTCTGTACTGCCCCTCCAGCAGTGCAGCATTCCCTCAGTACTGCCCCTCCACCAGTGCAGCACTCCCTCAGTACTGCCCCTCCGACAGTGCAGCACTCCCTCAGCACTGCACTGGGAGTGTAAGCCTGGATTTTTGTGCTCAAATCCCTGGAGTGGGGCTTGAACCCACAACCTTCTGACTCAGAGACGAGAGTGCTACCCACTGAGTCAGGAGAAAGGTCACAGGGTCAATCAGCGTTCTTCGCTGAGTTAGCTCATCTCAGGCTGGGTTAGGAGTTTGGGACGAACTCCAACCGGCCACCTTGGGGTAAAGAAGGAAAAGAGAATTAACCGTAGTGAGCACAGCTGGATGGTAAACGTCTTGGTTGTGATGCCCAACCTCGCAAAACATTGACTGACTGGTCAGGTGTGAGGGCACGTGTCCCAATCCAGACACTCGATGAGGTGCAGGGAGACTTGTGGTACATTGGGAACACGTGGCATGGGTCACCCTCCCCTTGGGGGGCAGGGGGAGGGGATCATCATCATCATCATCATCATAGGCAGTCCCTCGGAGTCGAGGAAGACTTGCTTCCACTCTAAAAATGAGACCTTAGGTGGCTGAACAGTCCATTACGAGAGCCACAGTCTCTGTCACAGGTGGGACAGACAGTGGTTGGAGGAAAGGGGTGGGTGGGGAGTCTGGTTTGCCGCACGCTCCTTCCGCTGCCTGCGCTTGATTTCTGCTCGCTCTTGGCGACGAGACTCGAGGTGCTCAGCGCCCTCCCAGATGCTCTTCCTCCACTTGGCTAGGGACTCCCAGGTGTCAGTGGGGATGTCGCACTTTATCAGTGTGATTTACCGAGGCGTACGAAAGTATAGGCCTTATGCTAAATATCCGTAAGACAAAGATCCTCCACCAGCATGTCCATGCCGCTCAGCATTGGGGAGGGAATGTTGTTCACCTGGCACGGGTCAACATCCCCTGGGGCAGTGGGGGGGGTGGGGAGAATGGTGATCAAAGGGTAGGGATCAAAGGGCGTAAAGTGAAGCTGCCATTAAGTCATTAATCCATGAAGGAGATTTAATTGAGGTGTTCAAAATTATGAGGGGTTTTTGATAGAGCAGATAGGGAGACACTCTTTCCAGTTTTGTGAGGCACGGTAACCACAGGACACAGCTTTAAGATAGTTGGCAAAAAATTCAGAGGGGAGGTGAGGATAATTCTTTTTACGCAGCGAGTTGTTGTGATCTGGAACACGCTGCCTGAAAGGGCGGTGGGAGCAGATTCAGTAGTAACCTTCGAGAGGGAATTGGATAAAGACTTGATTGGGAAAAATGTTCAGGGCTGTTGGAAAGAGCGGGGGTAGTGGGACTAATTGATCGCTCTTTCACAGAGTCGGCACAGGAACGATGGGCTGAATGGCCTCCTCCTGTGCTGTGTGATTTTTTGGGTTGTACAAGTCAGTGCGGATGTTAATATGTGCAGTGTCGGTTAACATGCCCTGATAAGTGATGAGCTAAAGTCACTTGTTGGGGAGATATATTCGAATTTGGTTTCTGTTTGAAGCACACAGACACGCGAACGACTGCACCACAAGCTGTGAATGTTTAGAATATAACGAGGGGAAACTCCCTTGTGTGAGAGCAAGAAACTTTCAGTGGGTGGTTTGTGCATTGTGGTTTCAATTTCTTTATCTCAATATTGTCTCTTCCCCAACTTTCTTCACCGGTACCCGTGAGAATCCTGCTGCCTCTCACCATCACGGCCAGCGTGTGATTAAAGCCCTTCGGGCAGAACGTGGGAACGGCAACTGTCCGCCATTGTCTCCACCTTTGTCAGCTGGGGTTCAGAGGGCAGCACTCTCGCCTCGACGTCCCACTCCCGACACGAGCACAAAATCAAGGCGGGCACTCCCAGTGCAGTGCTGCATTATTGTAGGAATCGCAGCAATCTCCCAAACACAGCAAGGTGATGAATCTGTTTTTAGTGATGTTGGCGGGATAAATATTGGTCAGCACAGCATGGAGAACTCCCCTGCTCTTCTTGGAATAATGGCCATGGGATCTTTCATATCCATCTGAGAGGGCAGACAGGGCCTCGGCTTAATGTCTCATCCAAAAGACGGCACCTCCGACAGTGCGGCGCTCCCTCAGCACTGCTCCTCCGACAGTGCAGCGCTCCCTCAGTACTACCCCTCCGACAGTGCGGCACTCCCTCAGTACTGCCCCTCCGATAGTGTGGCGCTCCCTCAGTACTGCCCCTCCAACAGTGCGGCACTCCCTCAGTACTGTCCCTCCGACAGTGCAGCGCTCCCTCAGTACTGCCCCTCCGACAGTGCGGCGCTCCCTCAGTACTGCCCCTCCGACTGTACAACGCTCCCTCAGTACTGCCCCTCCGACAGTGCAGCACTCCTTCAGTACTGCCCCTCCGACAGTGCAGCGCTCCCTCAGCACTGCCCCTCCGACAGTACAGCTGCCTCAGTACTGCCCCTCCAGCAGTGCAGCGCTCCCTCAGCACTGCCCCTCCAACATGGCAGCGCTCCCTCAGCACTGCCCCTCTGAAAGTGAGGCACTCCTTCGGTACTGCCCCTCCAACAGTGCAGCGCTCCCTCAGTACTGCCTCTCCGATAGTGTGGCGCTCCCTCAGTACTGCCCCTCTGACAATGCAGCGCTCCCTCAGTACTGCCCCTCTGACAATGCAGCGCTCCCTCAGTACTGCCCCTCCGACAGTGCGGCACTCCCTCAGCACTGTCTGTCTGTATATGGGTGCGCGTGTGTGTAAAGAAGCTGTCGAAGTCATGACTTCAAAATAGTTGGTATTTCGTATACCCTGTAATAGAAAAGATAATCAAATGAATTCATATACTCACTTTATAAAGCAAACTTCCCAACCCGATGCCACCTGTAGCAGTGAGGGCACACACTGGCATTGAGCGCACTGGCACTGAGGGCAGGCACTGGCACTGAGGGCAGACACTGGCACTGAGCGCACTGGCACTGAGGGCAGGCACTGGCACTGAGCGCAGACACTGGCACTGAGGGCGGACACTGGCACTGAGCGCACTGGCACTGAGCGCACTGGCACTGAGGGCGGACACTGGCACTGAGGGCGGACACTGGCACTGAGCGCACTGGCACTGAACTCATGGACTGGCACTGAGCACACACTGGCACTGACACTGAGCACACACACTGGCACTGAGTACGCACACTGGCACTGAGTATACTGGACCTGGCACTGAGCACACACACTGGCACTGAGTACACACACTGGCACTGAGTATACTGGACCTGGCACTGAGCACACACACACTGGCACTGAGCACACATACACGGGCACTGAGTATACTGGACCTGGCACTGAGCACACACACACACTGGCACTGAGTATACTGGACCTGGCACTGAGCACACACACACTGGCACTGAGTATACTGGACCTGGCACTGAGTACACACTGCACTAGTTCTGTACAGTATCAGTGGGCACTTAATCAGAAGTTAAGCGGATGATTTGCAAACTGCGAATATTTCAGAGGATTATAACGCTGCACAGCTCTGGTTCTATGCAGCTTAGTTAGTTTGAGAAAGGCAGGTTGTTTTTGAACGTTTAGGCCCGGGGAACTTGGTCTAACGAGCTTAATCTGTAACTTTCCCTTCAATGTTCGGGCATCGGGTTACGGGTATTTTGGTGAAACGGGAGAATGTGTGAGGTTTTCATTGGCACTTGTTGAGATTTAATGCTTGCATTTCTGAGTTCTGGCAATTTAAACTGTGGCCCTTTTCTCCCCCGCTGATGAACAAGTGCCGTGTTTTCAAGCCCTTTGCAGAGGAATAAAGGCAGCCTTGTTGTGTGGCAGGGGTGGAGGAGCTGGGTCAGACAGCCCCAGGCAGGGCCAGTTGGACAGGCAGCCCTCAGTCTGAGCTCCCATCTCCCCCTCTCTCGCTCCGCCTGTCTCCTGATTTGCGAGGAGGCTGCACGGAGTTTGGCCGCACTGAGACCAGCTACAGCTACAGGTTAGCGTTACCTCGGTCTCTTTGGATCAGCTTTTTGGGGAAATATACTCAAGAGAGTAGCAGCCATGGGCATCGCGGTATCAGGGGTCTAATCTACAAAGGAGCATCTGCACAGTGCCAGGTACGTGTCCTCTCCTGTCCCAAGTTGTGGTTTGTTCTGCACAGTTCACTAGTTCTTCAGGCATTTTGTGTTTCTGAGATTGATAGCACGGCTCCTCGTCACGGGAGGGGGCCATTCAGCCCACCGAGTCTGTGTCAGTGCTAGGTCTTTATCTGCAACTATCCCCTCCACTCCCATTTCCCTGCCCTCTCCCCATAGCCTTCGCTATTTCTAACATTCAACTATTTATCTAGTCGCCTTTTAAATAATATTATGCTCCCTGTCTCAATAGCCAGCCGTGAGGAAGCATTGCATTATCTAATACAACCAATTACACTGTGTGTGTGTGTGAGAGAGCTAGGGAAGGTGGGATTTGTGCGTATGTGCAGGGGAGAGTGTGTGTGAGAGAGAGAGAATGTGTGTGCGAGAGAGAGTGTGTGAGAGAGAGAGTGTGTGAAAGAATAAGTGTGTGTATGAGAGAGAGTGTGTGTGTGAGGGAGAGAGAGAGAGAGTGTGTGAGAGAGAATAAGTGTGTGTGTGAGAGAGTGTGTGAGGGAGAGAGGGAATGGGGTGCATATGTATGTGCAGGGATGTGTGTACAGGGGAATGCGTATTGGCGTGGTTGGGTGTGTCTGTATCCGTGCGTGAGTGTGTTAAAGTGTGTGTGAAGGAGTGTAGGATGCGTCCATTTTTGTGTAGAGGAATGTGTGTGAGTGTGTGTGGTGAATTTGAGAGTGTGCGAGTGTGTGTGCGTGTGGTGAATTTGAGAGTGTGCGAGTGTGTGTGGGATTGTGTGTGGTGAATTTGAGGGTGTGTGAGTGAGTGTGGGATTGAGTGTGTGGTGAATTTGAGAGTGTGCGAGTGTGTGTGGGATTGTATGTGGTGAATTTGAGAGTGTGTGTGTGAGTGTGGGATTGAGTGTGTGGTGAATTTGAGAGTGTTGTGTGAGTGTGGGATTGTGTGTGGTGAATTTGAGAGTGTGTGAGTGAGTGTGGGATTGAGTGTGTGGTGAATTTGAGAGTGTGCAAGTGTGTGTGTGAGTGTGGGATTGTGTGTGGTGAATTTGAGTGTTGTGTGAGTGTGGGATTGTGTGTGGTGAATTTGAGAGTGTGTGAGTGAGTGTGGGATTGAGTGTGTGGTGAATTTGAGAGTGTGCGAGTGTGTGTGTGCCAATATCTCCTCGATTTGAGAGCAATTTGTTTCAAACATGTGACACCACCGAGCAGAGAGAAAGAATGATCTTTGCTTTGCTGTAACTCACCTGTGACCTTACATTGCCCAGTTGGCCTTGCTTGCAGTGATACAAGTTTCCACAAGGTAGAAGGCCACGGTGTAACAGCAGGCCAACAAGGGGCGGATTTAAAACTCTGGGCTAAGGAGCATCTGAGCCAAGTGTCTGAGAGCTTGGGACTGAATCAGAAGTGAACAGTGCCTCTGATTGAGTGCAGAAACTTCCCCTCCTCCTCACCACAGATGCTATCACTGCCATGTACTTGTCTCACTGTAGAATGCCCCACTGGCATCATTAGGCAGCACTGAGCACAGTCTGCACTGTGCCCTTTAACTGCATGTTCCCCACTGTGGTGTGGTAGGGCTACTGGTGTGTGGCGCGAGTCAACGTTCCCTTGTCTTGTTGCTGGCCAGTTCCTGCCTGGGCTCCCCTCTCAAACCAGTGCCTGTTTTCCGATTTATAATTTATATTCCAGAAAGGCGCTGGCTCTTACTGTCCTGACAGATGCTGTTCCTCTTCCACTACTTCATGCAAGTAAGGAGCAGCGTGCAGGCGGCCCGGCCCGGTAATCGGCGTGGTCCCGGCCTGCAAGACCATCAGCAGGCCGGGGACACTGCAGGGAGCAGCGCGTGTTGCTGCAGGAGGGCGACGGCTGCGAAGCCAGGTCGCTGATTGCAGTGCGGGCAGGCACAGCAGGAGGGACGAAGGAGCGGCAAGAGTTTGTAGAGGGAAGTGACCGCGGCCCAGAAGGAGATACGAGTTCGGGGCCCAGAAGAGCCGAGGGCCCAGGGGCAGCACGGGCCCAGCCCACACTGCGATATGTGTGCGCACTAGGTCTGTGCAGCAGAGCTTGGTCTCCAGTCGTCCTGGTTAACCCTTGCCACTGGACCAAGACCTAGCTCTGTCAAGCCCCGTGTGGTGGCTGGTGTGCAACGGTCACCCCACGTTAAAAAAATCCACCCACAGGCATCTTCCACCCTTCAGGATGTAGTTCGGGATCTGGAATATTGGTTCGGGATCTGGAACATTGAAACACCTGCGAATTCATCCCTTTCTGGCGTGGAAGCAAGTCATCCTCGCTTCGAGGGCCCGCCTATGCTGATGACTTCATGCGGTTGGGCCATCACTCGTCCAGCAACCTGCAGACAGGTTCTGCTACTGTCGGAGGCAACGCTCACAAATCCCAATCCCAATCCCAATCCCAAACTGATGAGCAAAAACAATCCACAACAGGGGCCACGTGGAGAGAAGCCGAACGCATGGCCCTAGCCCAGTGACACTGCGGCTGATTGGCACGTCCCTGGATGCGGCCCGCTAAGCCTGGAACCCACTGGACCAGTGTAGCTCGGTTCCACATCAGAATTTGGGGCAGGAGGAGGCCATTCGGCCCCTCGAGCCTGCTTCACCATTCAATAAGATCATGGCTGATCTGATCATGGCCTCAACTCCACTTCCCTGCCCGCTCCCCATAACCCTTCACTCCCCTGTAGTTCAAAAATCTGTCTATCTCCAACAGCGCGGCACTCCCTCAGTACTGCCCCTCCGACAGCGCGGCACTCCCTCAGTACTGCCCCTCCGACAGCCCGGCGCTCCCTCAGTACTGCCCCTCCGACAGCGCAGCACTCCCTCAGTACTGCCCCTCCGACAGCGTGGCACTTCCTCAGTACTGCCCCTTCGACAGTGCAGCACTCCGTCAGTACTGTCCCTCCGACACTCCCTCAGTACTGCATTGGGAGTGTCAGCTTAGAATTTTGTACTCAAGTTCCTGGAGTGGGATTTGAACCCACAATGTGCTGATTCAGAGGCGAGTGTGCTACCCACTGAGCCACGGCTGATACTGTGCTGCTTTGGATGAGGTGACTGGGTGGTGGGTGAATGGACGGAGGGCCCCTCCCTGATGTGGGTGACTCAGGAGTTCCTGAATGCGTGTGAGAGACCTGCGCTGGAGTAGTTAGGCTGCAATCTGACCTCATGCCTAAAAATAAAAAAAGACTTCCATTGTTTGGGCTCAACTCTTCCGAGCCAGTTTCCATCAGTGATGTCATCGGCACTCAACGTTTCTTTCCCCCTCAATTCTGTCTCCTTTGCCCCGAGGCATGAGCCACATTCTCCGTCTACTCACCCCACAGCCCGAGGAACCATACGGGAAAAATCTGCTGCTCTGTGGGTCGTCAGGAGCGATCCCCCTGTCACTAAATTCTTCGCACACAATTTTCTTACTGCATTGTTCTCCCTTCTGTGGGCGGGATGAAGCCAGGATAAGCTAACCTGCCATTCAGCAGAACAAGGAACATTCAAGCGACAGCGGGAGTCCCATCTCTCCGCCGCTCCTTAATCTATTTTCCTTTTTTTTGTTTTCCATCTTTCATCCCCTCCTTTCCTGAAGATGGTGACTTGTCCTGAACTTCTGTGGCGTGGGCAGTGGCCTTCCTCTGTGAGCGAGGCTCCGTTGGAGCCGTACTGCGAGCTCCCTCAGTAAATGCCCAGCCCGCTGCGGTGTACAGACAAGGAACAATATCCTGCATTCAATCTTGTGCTGGAATCTGAAATTAAAAAAACGAAAATGCTGGAAATCTCAGCAGGCCAGGCAGCGCCTGTGGAGAGAGAAACAGAGTTAACCTTTCGGGTCTGTGACCCTTCGAACTCCTGACGAGGTCCTGACGAAGGGTCACAGACCAGATGCTGCTTCATAAGGCAGTCGCTCGGAATCGAGGAAGACTTGCTTCCACTCTAAAAGTGAGTCCTCAGGTGACTGAACAGTCCAATACGGGAATTACAGTCTCTGTCACAGGTGGGACAGACAGTGGTTGAAGCAAAGGGTGGGTGGGGAGTCTGGTTTGCCGCACGCTCCTTCCGCTGCCTGCGCTTGATTTCTGCATGCTCTCGACAACGAGGTGCTCAGTGCCCTCCCTGATGCTCTTCCTTCACTTAGGGCGGTCTTTGGCCAGGGACTCCCAGGTGTCGGTGGGGATGTTGCATTTTATCAGGGAGGCTTTGAGGGTGTCCTTGAAACGTTTCCTCTGCCCACCTGGGGCTCGCTTGCTGTGTAGGAGTTCCGAGTAGAGCGCTTGCTTTGGGAGTCTCGTGTTGGGCATGCGGACAATGTGGCACGCCCAACGGAGCTGGTCGAGTGTGGTCAGTGCTTAGATGCTGGGGATGTTGTCCTGTTTCTCTCCACAGATGCTGCTTAACATGCATTTGATAGCGCCATTTAACTTAGAAAAATGTCCCACAATACTTCACGGAGGCATAAAATGGACTCCGACCCAAAGAAGGAGATATTAGAAGGGATGCTTCAAAGCTTGGTGGGGTTTGAAGAGGAGTTTAAAGGAGGCGATGGGGGTTGGAGAGGTTTAGTGAGGGAATTCCAGCATGTAGGCCCTAGATGTTTGAAAGCACAGCCGGCAATGGTGGGGCGAAGTGTGGGGGCATGGCTGGAGAGGGGGTTTATAACTTATAAGATAATGAGGGGGCTCGACAAGGTGGATGCAGAGAGGATAGTTCCACTCATGGGGGAAACTAAAACTAGGGGACATAGTCTTAGAATAAGGGGCCGCCCATTTAAAACTGAGATGAGGAGAAATTTCTTCTCTCACAGGGTTGTAAATCTGTGGAATTATCTGCATCAGAGAGCTGTGGAGGCTGGGGCATTGGATATACTTAAGGCGGAGATAGACAGATTTTTGAGCGATATGGGGTTATGGGGAGCAGGCAGGGAAGTGGAGCTGAGTCCATGATCGGATCAGCCATGATCTTATTGAATGGTGGAGCAGGCTCGAGGGGCCAGGTGACTGACTCCTGTTCCTATTTCTTATGTTTTGCACGAGAAAGCCAGGTTCCATCCCCAATTTGCGTTGACCCGAGCCAGTGGAAGATGTTGGGCCATTAGTGGCCCTGGGCTACATGGTGCAGGAGTTCAGCTTGCTTCACGCTCTCGGTGGCCAAACAGTGTCTACTCTCCGGTTCCCCAGCTGAGCCCAGGATGAGGACTAAATGTAATATTGCTCCCGGTGGTTGGAGAGGCAACTGAGAGACCTGCTATCGGGGCTCACACAGCTAGAACGGACTTTTGGGCAACGTGCCCGGGGGTATCTGGGTCCCACGGAGCCAGTCTCTGGAGAAGTTGGGGGAGGAAAAATGAGACGCAGTTGCTGAATATTTCTGAGGGCGTCCAACCAGCTGTTGACTTATACTTGGCTCTCTCCTAACGGAGGAATTTTCTGCAATGGCAGCTTTCCATCAGGCCTTTGTGTTCGAGTGGCTATTTTCCAGGAGGAGGCCGTTGTGTTAAGCCTGTGTCACTTTAACTACTTGTATAACTTCTGCATGGTGTTACTGAGAGGAGAATTTATTAAAAACGTTTATATCCTTTTAGATTTGGAGTCTCGATGCAGAACATTTTCCAACAGTGTCGAGCTGAGTGACGCGGATTTCTTTCATTTCTTTTTCCACTTCTCTCCCGCACTCTGATGCATTTTCACACCATCCTTTCGTGCCGTTCTTTCCTGCGTGTTTACTCCTCTGCCCTTTATTGTTCCCTCTTGCAATGTAAGCCCCTGTCAGAATGCTCACGGGTTTGTACAGCTGTTGCGTTGCGAGTGGCTTAGCGTTAGGAAAGTGGGTAATTTTGCCCCCGAGATCGCTGGTATCAAGTGACATGGAGCCAGAGATGGGCAAATGGAGTTAAGATACAGATTGGTCACGATCTAATTGAATGGTGGAACAGGCTCGAGGGGCTGAATGGCCTCCTCCTGTTCATCAATCTTTAAACTGGATTGCTGGTAGTTGAAGTAATTTTTATCACGAGCCACAAAAATAAAAAAATGCCACACCATTAAAGAACCAAAAGTTTAGATTGGATATTGGGTCAGAATTGACACTCATCATCACAGGCAGTCCCTCAAAATTGAGGAAGACTTGCTTCCACTCTAAAAGTGAGTTCTCAGGTGACTGAACAGTCCAATATGGGAATTACAGTCTCTGTCACAGGTGGGACAGACAGGGGTTGAGGGAAGGGGAGGGTGGGACTGGTTTGCCGCACGCTCCTTCCGCTGCCTGCGCTTGTTTTCTGCATGCTCTCGGCGAGGAGACTCGAGGTGCTCAGCGCCCTCCCGGATGCTCTTCCTCCACTTAGGGCGGTCTTTGGCCAGGGACTCCCAGGTGTCGGTGGGGATTTTGCACTTTATCAAGGAGGCTTTGAGAGTGTCCTTGAAACATTTCCTCTGCCCACCTGGGGTTTGCTTGTCGTGTAGGAGTTCCGAGTAGAGCGCTTGCTTTGGGAGTCTGGTTGAACAAAAGCGTTGAACTATTCCGTATATAGTAGTAAAAGTAGATAAGCGATGCTGGCTGGCTTTACAGAGAAGTGATCCAATTAGAGAGATCAGATCATCTCCTTCGATGGTCAGCAGAACCTCAAGATT
Source organism: Pristiophorus japonicus (assembly GCF_044704955.1). Classification (NCBI taxonomy): domain Eukaryota; kingdom Metazoa; phylum Chordata; class Chondrichthyes; family Pristiophoridae; genus Pristiophorus; species Pristiophorus japonicus. Next base: position 214,662,302 of record NC_091987.1, on the reverse strand, counting down.
GGATTACAGCCCATCCATCATTCACTGATTGACAGCTAACATTATCAGATACGAAGTCAAGTGAATTCTTGATTCATTTTATGAGTGAATAATTCTCTTTTCTTCTTGGCTGTCAGGTTTTGATGTTGAATTGACTGATGCTACATGGCAGAAGATGTCAAAGGATATTGGATTGAGAGTTGCACAAAAATTCTCCGTGATCTTTGTATTTGTCTTTCAGCAAAGCAAATCAAACGTCAATACCCAAGTCAGATATCTAGGCCAAAGCTTCCGGTGTAACATCTTGTAGGCTGCCTGTGAATTCCCTCTGAGGGCAGTGCTCGATGATGTGCTCCAGGGTCTGATTAGGAGCTCCACAGTCGCATGATGGGGAGGCTTTAATCTTCCACCGATGGAGAAGATGGCAGCATCGACCGTGACCGGTTCTGAGGCCGTCGATGGTTGTCCACTGTTTGCGAGGAAGGTTTGATCCTTCAGGTTGTACTGTGGGGACCTCGAAAGGAATCCATTCCGTGTGTCGCAGTTATTCCAAGCATCTCGCCGTCGGTCATCGAGGCTGAGGGGAGATCGCTGAAGGGCTTCGGCAACAGTCCAAAATGGCCGCCTCGATTTGAGACGCGGTTGGTGATAGGTTGTTCAAGTCGGCCTGGATCGGCATGTCTTTGCTGGTGTAGCGGTTGTATTCTCTGGTGACGGCATATTCGTGGCATAGGTGCGATGTTTGCAAGCACAGGCAACGATGGTTTTGGTGTCGATAAAAATGTATCGGTGATAATTCTCACAGGAGAATTCTACTATGATAGTTATACTAGCATGAAAAGTATCGAACAGCAAAGTCAATCACTTTTGGGCTGCAAACATGGGTTCAACTGTAAAACAAGCCAGGCTAAAAGTATGTTCCCGATTTCCCCACTCCCTCGGGTACAAGCACCAAGTGCTGTGCCGAGTAACACAAGCTAGTAAGGGGCTAACAATGTCCTGTCATGTCAGCTACATAGACAATTACTTTCACAGTCGCTGGGCGAGCGAGACGAGGAATATTCAGGAAGGGTTCCCACTTCGTATCCGGGTTCAGTCATGAGTTGCGGCAGATGTTGTCAGACAGGAAGCAAAGAGTAGGAGTAAACGGGTACTTTTCAGAATGGCAGGCAGTGACTAGTGGAGTGCCGCAAGGTTCTGTGCTGGGGCCCCAGCTGTTTACATTGTACATTAATGATTTAGACGAGGGGATTAAATGCAGTATCTCCAAATTTGCGGATGATACTAAGTTGGGTGGCAGTGTGAGCTGCGAGGAGGATGCTATTAGGCTGCAGAGTGACTTGGATAGGTTAGGTGAGTGGGCAAATGCATGGCAGATGAAGTATAATGTGGATAAATGTGAGGTTATCCACTTTGGTGGTAAAAACAGAGAGACAGACTATTATCTGAATGGTGACAGATTAGGAAAAGGGAAGGTGCAACGAGACCTGGGTGTCATGGTACATCAGTCATTGAAGGTTGGCATGCAGGTACAGCAGGCGGTTAAGAAAGCAAATGGCATGTTGGCCTTCATAGCGAGGGGATTTGAATACAGGGGCAGGGAGGTGTTGCTACAGTTGTACAGGGCCTTGGTGAGGCCACACCTGGAGTATTGTGTACAGTTTTGGTCTCCTAACTTGAGGAAGGACATTCTTGCTATTGAGGGAGTGCAGCGAAGGTTCACCAGACTGATTCCCGGGATGGCGGGACTGACCTATCAAGAAAGATTGGATCAATTGGGCTTGTATTCACTGGAGTTCAGAAGAATGAGAGGGGACCTCATAGAAACGTTTAAAATTCTGACGGGTTTAGACAGGTTAGATGCAGAAAGAATGTTCCCAATGTTGGGGAAGTCCAGAACCAGGGGTCACAGTCTGAGGATAAGGGGTAAGCCATTTAGGACCGAGATGAGGAGAAACTTCTTCACCCAGAGAGTGGTGAACCTGTGGAATTCTCTACCACAGAAAGTAGTTGAGGCCAATTCACTAAATATATTCAAAAGGGAGTTAGATGAAGTCCTTACTACTCGGGGGATCAAGGGTTATGGCGAGAAAGCAGGAAGGGGGTACTGAAGTTTCATGTTCAGCCATGAACTCATTGAATGGCGGTGCAGGCTAGAAGGGCTGAATGGCCTGCTCCTGCACCTATTTTCTATGTTTCTATGTTTCTATGTTTGATGAGGATATCGCCAAGTTCCTCTGTGTGAGCCCCACTGATACACAAGGCTTCGCATAAGGAAGGCCATTCGGCCCATCTTAATTCATCCATCCAGAGCGATCCTGATGTCACCCTCCATTGTAACATCCAATTGTTTCGTAAATGATTCCCGGGTTATTTTCCTCCACGATCCCGGGAAGTCCGTTCTACACATTGGTCATTCTTTTTGTGAAGAGTTTCCTGAAATCTGCTCTGGTTAGAACCTGTGACCTCTTGTTCCACTTCCTCAGCTTCATTTAAAGCAATGATCGAGGTTCACTTTTCCCATACCTTCAGCATCATTACCTGCGCTTCTCCAATTCTGGCCTCTTGTGCATGCCCAATTTTCATCGTTCCATTGGCGGCCGTGCCTGGGCTACAAGCTCTGGAATTGCCATCCTAAAGAGTATCAGCTGTGGCTCAGTGGACAGCCCACTTGCCTCTGAGTCAGAAGGTTGTGGGTTCAGGTCCCACTCCAGGGACTTGAGCACAAAAATCTCAGCTGACGCTCCCAGTGCAGTACTGAGGGAGAGCTGCACTGTCGGAGGGGCAGTACTGAGGGAGTGCCGCACTGTCGGAGGGGCAGTACTGAGGGAGCGCCGCACTGTCGGAGGGGCAGTGCTGAGGGAGCGCCGCACTGTTGGAGGGGCAGTACTGAGGGAGTGCTGCACTGTTGGAGGGGCAGTACTGAGGGAGCGCCGCACTGTTGGAGTGCTGCACTGAGGGAGTGCTGCACTTGCGGAGGGGCAGTACTGAGGGAGTGCTGCACTGTCGGAGCGGCAGTACTGAGGGAGCGCCGCACTGTCGGAGGGACAGTACTGAGGGAGTGCTGCACTGTCGGAGGGACAGTACTGAGGGAGTGCTGCACTGTCGGAGGGGCAGTACTGAGGGAGCCTACACTGACAGAGGGGCAGTGCTGAGGGAGCGCTGCACTGTCAGAGGGTCAGTACTGAGGGACCGCTGGAGGGAGATATGCTGTCTCTCGGATGAGACGTTAAACCAAGGTCTGCTTCCTTACTTGGATGTAAAAGATCCCATGGCACTATTTCGAGGAAGAGCAGTGGTGTTCTCCCCGGTTCCTGACCAATATTCATCCCTCAATCAACATAACAAAAAAAACAGATTATCTGGTCATTATCACATTGCTGTTTGTGGGAGCTTGCTGTGCAAAAATTGGCTGCTGTGTTTCCTGCATTACAACAGTGACGACACTCCAATAGTACTTCACTGGCTGTAAAGCGCTTTGGGACGTCTGGTGGTCGTGAAAGGCGCTATTTAAATCCAAGACTTTCTTTAAAACCTCTCTGCCTCTCTCTCCTCCTTTAAGACACTCCTTATAACGCAGCTCTGTGACCAAGCCTTTGGTCTGTTGTAATGTCTCCTTATGTGGCTCGGAGCCAGATTTTCCTTGATCAGCGCTCCTGTGAAGCTCCTTGGGATGCTAAAGTGGCTATATAAATGCAAGTTGTGATCTACCTCTAAGGTCACGCCTCAGACGCCTCCTTTTCAGGCTGAACGGTCACATAATCCCTGAATGACCATTTGGGTGAGATTTCGTGGGGACCATGGCCACTGCTGGAATTGTACCCCAGCATGAGAGAAAATTGCAGAAATCCCGTTTCCTTTAAATGGAACGAGGAGAGAGGGGATAAAAGCAGGAAGGAAAAAAAAAACAGCGCCTAGAAATGTAGGCACCCTGCTTGCCCAAAGACACATCTGGCATTATTCCAGTCTCCGTGTAAGAGGATTGGACAACAAATGCCAAAAGAACAGTTTCATTGTCAGACGCCTTCTAGAGGTTTGTGGTCAGCGCCTCATCTCTGAAACGCAGAAGTCTCGCAGCTTCATGTTCTCATTACAGGCCAGCTGTTTCACAAACTCAATAGTTCAAAGGCCCCCGGAAAGATTTTGTTAACGTCGTGAGTACGTTGTGCCCTTGTCCTCGTGGGCATACGGCTCAGCCCTTTTCTCTGAAGCTTTTATTAATATGTGCCAACTAACGGTTACACTGATCAGTTGCAAGTGCCTGAGGCTCAGCCACATTATAGTTACGACAAGTTGCATTAATACAGCACCTTTAATGTAGTAAAACGTCCCGAGGCACTTCACAGGCGAATAGTTCCACCAAATTTGACACCGAGCTGCATCATGAGATAGAAGGACGGGTCAAAGAGTGCGTCTTAAAGGAGGTAGAGAGGCGGAGAGGTTTGGGGAGGGAATTCCAGAGCTTGGGGCCCAGGCAACAGAAGGCACGGCCACCAATGGTGGGAGCGATTATAATCAGGGAAAGGCTCTAGAATTAGAGGAGTGCAGATACCTCGGGGGGGAGGGGAATGGGATGAGGGTGCGAGTTAGGACACGGGCAGCGGAGTTTTGGATGAGCTCAAGTTCACAGAGGGTGGAAGGCCGGCCAGGAGAGTGTTGAAATAGTCGAGTCTCAGCAGCTGGGAGGAGAAGCAGCACTTTGAGTTTATATCCCGAGTTATTGGGGTGGGGGAATTAAATACCCCTATTTTTGGGACGGTGCACAGGAGGAGAATCTTCCCTCGAATGGGCTGGAAGGAGTTAAGAGATTGCATTCCCAGCCCAGTCGAGTTTCTTTCCAACTCATTGTCCACAGTGTCCTGTTCCTGTCTCCTGTTCTCTGAAAATTCTCTCCAATACTGCAGAGGGAAGGAGGGGGAGCGAGAATGATTCATTTCTGTGCTCCAGTTGGACTCGGAGCTGTCCTTTTGTGATGTGGAGGCTGAAACCGAGTTCCAAAGTGGGAGATACAGTGCGGGTAGTGAGAGATGCTAACATCGGTCTGCGGAGCTGACAGGACGAGAGAGTGGGAGGTGAAATTCTAGGGCTAGTTCCAGAGGCGGTGCCTGCAGGAGCCAGGGACTGTTTGGTCCGCCTGCTTGATATTCTAAAGTGGATTGCATCGCCCTTGCAGTTGGAAAGGGCTTAAGGCACTTGCAAGCAGCCTCCGGTTTACTTTGTGTGTCGACTTTCCTGGGGCGTTTGCTCTGGGGCACGCGGGGAGGCATGAGGCTGTTGCTGCCGGTTAGTTGCCGTGGCACCAGTGAGAGGCAAGGGACGCGGCGAGGTGGCAAGGGTTGCTGGGCACCTGATTGGCCCCCAGCGAGAGTGATGGGCACACGAGATGGACAATAGACAACGCGCTCGAGCGGATTTCCCCGTGAGACTCACTACCGTCTTGCTGCCCAACACCAGCGTACAGGTCATCACCACGGTGAGTGAGGGAAGGCACCAGAAAACACTCGATTTTCAAAACTAAATCATTAGAAATAATTTCAAAGACGTGTTTCAGGGCAGGAAATATTCTCATCTGTTATCGCAAATTGGATAAGTACTTGAAGGGAAGTGATTTACAGGGTTGTGGGGAAAGAACAGGCGACTGGGTTTGAATGGGCTGGGTTTGTTTGCCTTGGAGTGGAGGAGGCTGAGTGGAGATCTCATTGAGGTGTATAAAATTATGGGTGGCCTGGATATAGTGGATGGAGGGGACCTGTTTCCCTTAGCAGAGGGGTCAACAACTAGGGGGCATAAATTTAAAGTAGTTTTTCAAAGGTTTAGAGGGGATTTGAGGGGAAATTTCTTCATGCAGAGGGTTGTGGGGGTCTGGAACTCACTCAAAGAATGGTAGAGGCAGAAAAACTCACCACATTTAAAGGGTACCTGGATGTGCACTTGAAGTGCCGTAACCTACAGGGTTACGGACCTAGAGCTGGAAAGTGGGATTAGGCTGGATAGCCTCTTGTTGGCCAGCATGGACACGATGGGCCGAAATGGCCTCCTTCCGTGCTGTAAACTTCTATCATTCAATGACTAATTGGACAGCTCTGCCCAAGAGCTGGCACAGCAATGATGGGCCGAATGGTTCATTTCTGTGCTATATCAGCCGTGGCTCAGTGGGCAGCACCCTTGCCTCTGAGCTAGAAGGTTGTGGGTTCAACCCCAACTCCAGGAACTTAAATTAGGCTGAGGGAGTGCCGCACTGTCGGAGTGGCAGTACTGAGGGAGTGCCACACTGTCAGAGGGTCTTTCGGATATGACGTTAAACCGAGGCCCCGTCTGCTCTCTCAGGTTGATGTAAAAGACCCATGACACTATTTTGAAGAAGAGCAGGAGAGTTCTCCCCGATATCCTGGGGCCAATATTTATCCCTCAATCAACATCACTAAAAACAGATTATTTGGTCATTATCACATTGCTTTTTGTGGGAGCTTGCTGTGCGCAAATTGGCTGCTGCGATTGCAACATTACAACAGTGACTACATTTCAAAAGTACTTCATTGGCTGTAAAGCCCTTTGATCGTCCGGTGGTTGTGAAAGGCGCTATATAAACGCAAGTATTTCTTTTGTTTGTTCTGTGTCAGTCTATGATATTTCTAAGCAAAGGAGGGAGACTCCCTTTCAGACTGAGTGGGATGAGGATAGGGGAGTCATGGTGTGATGGGACAGATTGGGACGGGTCTGGGTATAGAATGCTGCTGGTCGCGGTGTTTAGCTCGGTTGTGTGTCTCGATTGTGTAACGGCTTGGAGCCCTGCAATATCCCGTGATATTGTTACCTTCAGACTGGACTATTCCAATGCCCTCCTGGCTGGCATCCCACCTTCCACCCTCCGTAAACCTGATCTCATTCACAACTCTGCTGACCCTGTGTCCTAACTCGCATCAAGACCCGCTCACTCATCACTCCCTGTGCTCGCTGCCCGTGTCCTAACTCGCACCGAGTCCCGCTCACCCATCACCCCCTGTGCTCGCTGCCCGTGTCCTAACCCACACCGAGTCCCGCTCACCCATCACCCCCTGTGCTCGCTGACCCGTGTCCTAACTCGCACCAAGTCCCACTCACGCATCACCCCCTGTGCTCGCTGCCCGTGTCCTAACTCGCACCGAGTCCCGCTCACCCATCACCCCCTGTGCTCGCTGACCCGTGTCCTAACTCGCACCAAGTCCCACTCACGCATCACCCCCTGTGCTCGCTGCCCCGTGTCCTAACTCGCACCAAGTCCCGCTCACCCATCACCCCCTGTGCTCGCTGCCCCGTGTCCTAACTCACACCAAGTCCCGCTCACCCATCTCCCCCTGTGCTCGCTGCCCCGTGTCCTAACTCGCACCCAGTCCCGCTCACCCATCACCCCCTGTGCTCTCCGACCTACACTGGCACATTTTACTACATTAAAAGGCACCATGTAAATGTCAGTTGTTGTTGTTGCCCTGTGCTTGATGCAATTTGAAAGTTGATTCTGATTGGTTCATGAGGCTGTAGCAATTTACAGGGGGTGCCAACTTTATGAAATACCTTTTGAAAATATCGCAGTGTCATGGAAAAGTCAAACGGAAGCACCTTGTTGAGTTATTTGTGAGTAAAAGAACAATGAAAGCCAGCACTTGCATTTATCATCATCATCATCATAGGCAGTCCCTCGGAATCGAGGAAGACTTGCTTCCACTCTTGAAGTGAGTTCTTTGGTGACTGAGCAGTCCAATACAAGAGCCACAGACCCTGTCACAGGTGGGACAGACAGTCGTTGAGGGAAAGGGTGGGTGGGGAGTCTGGTTTGCCGCACACTCCTTCCGCTGCCTGCACTTGATTTCTGCATGCTCTCGGCGATGAGACTCGAGGTGCTCAACTTGCATTTCTATAGCGCCTTTCATGACCTCAGGACATCCTAAAGCGCTTTACAGCCAATTAAGTACTTTTGGAGTGTAGTCACTGTTGTAATGTAGCAAATGCAGCAGCCAATTTGCGCACAGCAAGCTCCCTCAAACAGCAATGTGATAATGACCAAATAACCTGTTTTTTTGTTATGTTAATTGAAGTATTGGCCAAGATACCGGGGAGAACTCCCTGCTCTTCATCAAAATACTGCTGTGGGATCAGTTATACCCACCTGAGAGAACAGACGGGGCCTCAGTTTAACGTCTCATCCAAAAGATGGCACCTCTGACAGTGCAATGCTCCCTCAGTACTGCCCCTCCGACAATGCAGCACTCCCTCAGTACTGCCCCTCCGACAGTGCAGCACTCCCTCAGTACTGCCCCTCCGACAGTGCAGCACTCCCTCAGTACTGCCCCTCCGACAGTGCAATGCTCCCTCAGTACTGCCCCTCCAACAGTGCAGCACTCCCTCAGTACTGCCCCTCCGACAGTGTGGCTCTCCCTGAGTACTGCACTGGGAGTGTCAGCCTGGATTTTTGTGCTCAAGTCTCTGGAGTGGGATTTGAACCCACAACCTTCTGACTCCGAGGCGAGTGTGCTGCCCACTGACTCACAGTGTACTAGTATGGTGACTACAATCGTGCACTCTGTCCTCGCCGAAACCAGAAACACTGCTCATATGTGTTTAACTAGACTGGAACCGAGTTGCAGTGGGTGATGCACTCAGATGACGTCAATGTCCCACACATGTAGGGATCACACCCACAACGTCACCATCCCGACATGATGAGGCCTCCCAGTCCTCGGCAACCTGCCACCCTCTGCAGTCTTTACAGCTGCAATGACACGGCATGGGACTCAGAAATTCCAAGTGCTCCCCTCCTTCCCCACCCATCCCAAATAAATCAACTCTCGGGACGAAGGTCACCTCACATTACACGCAGGATTTACACAGCTGCTGAAGGTTGGCGGGGAAGGTTGTTACAGTTCCAGCTGCATGTTTAATGAAGAGTTGCTTGACAATCTTGCTATTATGATGTTTGTGTTGTACGAGTGCGTTGGACTGTTTTGCATAAATATTTGCGCAATGTGCTGTAAAAGAATGGAGCACTTTTACGGAGTTGGGATCAGTTCGACATGCACAGTCGACATGCCGTGAATTCTGTTGATCCTGAGAAATTGAATGAATATTGAACAGTGAGGCCCGAATGAATAGCCCTTAGTCCTTGGCAGTAAAAGTGAGCATTCCAAACTTCAGCAAGTAGCAGCAACATTTCGGGCCGTCTCTGTACAGCGAGGATTGTGCTCGGGGGCAATTAATGCCTGAAAGGTGCCTGTGTGTGTGTGTGTGTGTGTTTGAGGGCTGCCTCTCGCTGTACAGCATCCATTTTACCGACTGCCCTTCTATGCATCCTGGAATTCTCTCCCTAAAAATCACTGCCCCGCTGTTCACTTTCTCCCCCTTCAAATTAAAAAAAAAAAGGCTTTTTTAAATCCATTCCCGGGCTGTGGGTGTCACTGGCAAGGCTGGCATTTATTGCCCATCCCCAATTGCCCTTGAGAAGGTGGTGGTGAGCCGCCTTCTTGAACCGCTGCAGTCCGTATGGTGAAGGTGCTCCCACAGTGCTGTTAGAGAGGGAGTTCCAGGACGATGAAGGAACGGCCGATATATTTCCAAGTCGGGATGGTGTGTGACTGGGAGGGGAACGTGGAGGTGGTGGTGTTCCCATGCGCCCGCTGCCCTTGTCCTTCTAGGTGGTAGAGGTCGTGGGTTTGGGAGGTGCTGCTGAAGAAGCCTTGGCGAGTTGCTGCAGTGCATCTTGTAGATGGTACACACTGCAGCCACGGTGCGCCGGTGGTGGAGGGAGTGAGTGTTGAAGGTGGTGGGTGGGGAGCCGATCAAGTGGCTGCTTTGTCCTGGATGGTGTCGAGCTTCTCGAGTGTTATTGGAGCTGCACTCATCCAGGCAAGTGGGGAGTATTCCATCACATTCCTGACTTGTGCCTTGTAGACGGTGGAAAGGCTTTGGGGAGTCAGGAGGTGAGACACTCGCCGCAGAATACCCAGCCTCTGACCCACTCTTGTTGCCACTTGCGTTTCTATAGCTCCTGTCATGTCCCTTAACCAATCCCACGTATCTGGTCATTACCTTATTGCTGTTTGTGGGAGCTTGCTATGCGCAAATTGACTGCTGCGCTCCTCCACATTACAACAGTGACTACACTTTAACAAAAGTACTTCATTGGCTGTAAAATACTTTTGGATGCTCTTAGGTCGTGAAAGGCGCTATAGAAATGCATGTTCTTTCTTCTTTCAGTCTCTTGGTACCAGTATAATAAGTATGGCTCACAGCACAGCTGGTGAAAAAGGACACGAGAGAAAGTTCACAGTTCATCTGTGGAACGTCCGTGGCATTGTTTTGCGAAGATGTTTTGAAGGACAGTGAATATCTGAACAGCGACGGTGTTCCTGGCAAAGCCCATCAAAATATACATGAATGATTTATTTTGTGCTTTGGACACATTATCAAGTGTAATCAGGAAGGCAAATGAAAGGTTGGCCTTTATTGCAAGGGGGGTGGAGTATAAAGATGGGGAAATCCTGCTACAACTGTACAGGGCATTGGTGAGACCACACTTGGAGTACTGCGTGCAGTTTTGGTCTCCTTTATTTAAGGAGGGATATACAGTATAATGTCCCGAATCCGAAATTCCGACAACCGGAATTGTCCGAACATTTTTGAGGCGGCCAAGATGGCAAAGAAACCGGTAAAAAAATGCAGCGGCGGGAATCAGCGAGTGGAGAAGCGGAGGGCGGCAAGGTCTGAAATCCGGCAAAACCCAAAACCCGGCACGGACTTAGTCCTGAGAATTCCGGATTTCAGGCGTTGTACCTGTACTTGCATCAGAGGCAGTTCAGAGAAGGCAGCTGAGACCTTAAACAATTATTTTGCTTCGGTCTTCACAGCGAAAGACACAAAAACCATGCCAAAAATTGCTGGTCATGGGAATGTGGGAAGGGAGGACCTTGAGACAATCACTATCACTAGGGGGGTAGTGCTGGACAGGCTAATGGATCTCAAGGTAGACAAGTCCCCCGGTCCTGATGAAATGCATCCCAGGGTATTAAAAGAGATGGCGGAAGTTATAGCAGATGCATTCGTTATAATCTACCAAAATTCTCTGGACTCTGGGGAGGTACCATTGGATTGGAGAGCAGCTAATGTAACGCCTCGGTTTAAAAAAGGGGGCAGACAAAAGGCAGGTAACTATAGGCCGGTTAGTTTAACATCTGTATTGGGGAAAATGCTTGAAGCTATCATTAAGGAAGAAATAGCGGGACATCTAGATAGGAATAGTGCAATCAAGCAGACGCAACATGGATTCATGAAGGGGAAATCATGTTTAACTAATTTACTGGAATTCTTTGAGGATATAACGAGCATGGTGGATAGAGATGTACCGATGGATGTGGTGTATTTAGATTTCCAAAAGGCATTCGATAAGGTGCCACACAAAAGGTTACTGCAGAAGATAAAGGTACGCGGAGTCAGAGGAAATGTATTAGCATGGATAGAGAATTGGCTGGCGAACAGAAAGCAGAGAGTCGGGATAAATGGATCCTTTTCGCGTTGGAAATCGGTGGTTAGTGGTGTGCCACAGGGATCGGTGCTGGGACCACAACTGTTTACAATAGACATAGATGACCTGGGAGAGGGGACAGAGTGTAGTGACACATTTGCAGATGACACAAAGATTAGTGGGAAAGCGGGTTGTGTAGAGGACACAGAGGGGCTGCAAAGAGATTTAGATAGGTTAAGCGAATGGGCTAAGGTTTGGCAGATGGAATACAATGTCGGAAAATGTGAGGTCATCCAGCTTGGGGAAAAAAAACAGTAAAAGGGAATATTATTTGAATGGGGAGAAATTACAACATGCTGCGGTGCAGAGGGACCTGGGGGTCCTTGTGCATGATCCCAAAAAGTTAGTTTGCAGGTGCAGCAGGTAATCAGGAAGGCGAATGGAATGTTGGCCTTCATTGCGAGAGGGATGGAGTACAAAAGCAGGGAGGTCCTGCTGCAACTGTATAGGGTACTGGTAGGCCGCACCTGGAGTACTGCGTGCAGTTTTGGTCACCTTACTTAAGGAAGGATATACTAGCTTTGGAGGGGGTACAGAGACGATTCACTAGGCTGATTCCGGAGATGAGGGAGTTACCTTATGATGATAGATTGAGTAGACTGGGTCTTTACTCGTTGGAGTTCAGAAGGATGAGGGGTGATCTTATAGAAACATTTAAAATCATGAAAGGGATAGACAAGATAGAGGCGGAGAGGTTGTTTCCACTGGTCGGGGAGACTAGAACTAGGGGGCACAGCCTTAAAATACGGGGGAGCCAATTTAAAACCGAGTTGAGAAGGAATTTCTTCTCCCAGAGGGTTGTGAATCTGTGGAATTCTCTGCCCAAGGAAGCAGTTGAGGCTAGCTCATTGAATGTATTCAAGTCACAGATAGATAGATTTTTAACCAATAAGGGAATTAAGGGTTACGGGGAGAGGGCGGGTAAGTGGAGCTGAGTCCACGGCCAGATCAGCCATGATCTTGTTGAATGGCGGAGCAGGCTCGAGGGGCTAGATGGCCTACTCCTGTTCCTAATTCTTATGTTCTTATGTTCTTATGTAAGGTTCACGAGGTTGATTCCTGAGATGAACGGGTTGTCTTATGAAGAAAGGTTGAGCAGGTTGGGCCTGTACTCATTGGAGTTTAGAAGAATGAAAGGTGATCTTATTGAAATGTATAAGATTCTGAGAGGGCTCGACAAGGTAGATGGGAGAGGATGTTTCCCCTCATGGGGGAATCTAGAACTAGGGGGCATAGTTTCAGAATAAGGGGCCGCCCATTTAAAATGAAGATGAGGAGGAATTTCTTCTCTGAGGGTCATGAATCTTTGTAATTCTCTGCCCCAGAGAGCTGTAGAGGCTGGGTCATTGAATATAATTTAAGGTGGAGATAGACAGATTTTTGAGCGATAAGAGAGGGAAGGGTTATGGGGAGCGGGCGGGGAAGTGGAGCTGAGTCCATGATCGGATCAGCCATGACCTTATTGAATGGCGGAGCAGGCTCGAGGGGCCGAATGGCCGACTCCTGCTCCTATTTCTTATGTTCTTATGTAAGAGTAGATAGGGAGAAAATGAATTCCAGTGACAGGAGGTTCGGTAACCAGATGACACAGATTTAAAGTGATTGGCAAAAAATCCGTGGATGAGATGAGAAGATATTTCTTTCCGCAGTGTGTTGTTGTGATCAGGAAAGGCTGTGCGACCAGCTTTTAACAGTCACTTTCAACAGGCAATTGGATAAACACTTGAAAAATAAAAATGCAGGGCTGTGGGGAAAGAGCAGGGGCAGTGGGACTAACTGGATCGCTCTGTCACAGAGCCGGCACAGGCTCGATGGGCCGAATGGCCTCCTGTGCTGTATGATTCGGTGATGCGTACCAATACACAGGACTTTTAATACATTGTATTTGTGTGAAAATAACAAATAATAATCAGATGTCTTCACACTTCAAGTGGGTGAAATTCCTGTCACTTTAACATTCAATCTGCGAGCTATCAGCGTTACTGACAGGAGCTATTTCACTCCTCAGTTTATATTGTGTTACCAGCTTTAAAAATAATCAAGATCATGTTTCTGAGATTAATCACCCTTGGAAATCGAGCAAGCTGGTGCTAATTTGAAGATTGAACAGGCTAGGGTTTATCTCTAGAAAAGAGAAGGCTGAAGAGAGAACTAATTGAGGTCTTAAAAATTAAGAAGGTGTTTGATAGGGTAGTGGTAGAGAAGATGTTTTAGATGAGTGGGAGTTGAGCTCATTGAAACGTACAAGATTCTGAGGGGGATTGACAGGGTAGATGATGGGAGGATGTTTCCCCCTGGCTAGAGGGTCTAGAACCAGGGGTCACAGTCTCAGGATGAGGGGTCAGCCATTTAAGACTGAGATGAGGTGAAATTTCTTCACTCAGAGGGTGGTGAATCTTTGGAATTCTTTACCCCAGAGAGCTGTGGAGGCTCAGTCTTTGAGTAAATTCATGGCTGAGGTCGATAGATTTTTTGGACTCTAGGGGAATCGAGGGATATGGGGATCGGGCAGGAAAGTGGAGTTGAGATCGAAGATCAGCCATGATCTCATTGAATGGCGGAGCAGGCTCGAGGGGCCGAATGGCCGACTCCTGCTCCTAATTCTTATGTTCTTATATTGATGGCCTCTAATTTTGGTCTCTCAAAACATAAGACAGTCACTAATAAATCCAATGGGGAATTCAGGAGAAACCTCTTTACCCAGAGAGCGGAGAGAATGTGGAACTCGTTGTCACAGGGAGGGGTCGAGGCGAATAGTATCGATGCATTTAAGGGGAAGCTGGATAAACACATGAGGGAGAAAGAAGGAGGATATGTTGATGAGAGGGAGATGGAGAGGGGTGGGAGGGGGCTGGTGTGGAGCATAAACCCCGGCACGGAGCTGGGGCATAAACCCCGGCACGGAGCCGTGGGCCGAATGGACGGTTTCTGTGTCTGTAAATTCAGTGTAACGCTATATCATTTTCTGCAGTGCACAAACTGCTTCATGTATCGGAGACGCAAAGAGATGAAACACCTCCCTCAGGGTGTGTTGGCGGAGCTCTGTGAGGCTGGCCAATTCTGAGCTCGCTCCTATCCAACAGGAAGTTCCACAGTTTGGGAGCCAGAGATTGCCGGCAGCTGGCAGAGGTACGGCTCACGGTGGTTCAGCTTCACGGGTGCTGTTAACGCGAGTGGTACTCCGCTGTAGTGGAGCGATCCCAATAATCTTCGCACCATGTCTGGCATACAGAGCAAGGGTCCATCACCCTCCATACTTCCCTGTTTCTGGAGCCCGTGCTTTGTGCTTTGGTGTCAGTCCATCAGTCCTGGCTCAGTGGGTAGCACTCTCGCCCGAGAGGCAGAAGTTTGGGGTCTCAGACCCATGCCAGAGACTTGAGCTGACATTCCCAGTGCAATACTGTTCCACTGCACTGTCGGAGGGGCAGTACTGAGGGAGTGCCGCACTGTCGGAGGGGCAGTACTGAGGGAGTGCTGCACTGTCGGAGGGGCAGTACTGAGGGAGTGCTGCACTGTCGGAGGGGCAGTACTGAGGGAGTGCTGCACTGTCGGAGGGGCAGTACTGAGGGAGTGCTGCACTGTCGGAGGGGCAGTACTGAGGGAGTGCTGCACTCTCGGAGGGTGGTACTGAGGGAGCACTGCACTGTCGGAGGGGCGGTACTGAGGGAGTGCCGCATTGTCGAAGGGGCAGTACTGAGGGAGTGCTGCACTGTCGGAGGGGCAGTACTGAGGGAGTGCTGCACTGTCGGAGGGGCAGTACCGAGGGAGTGCTGCACTGTTGGAGGGGCAGTACCGAGGGAGTGCTGCACTGTTGGAGGGGCAGTACTGAGGGAGTGCTGCACTGACGGAGGGGCAGTACTGAGGGAGTGCTGCACTGTCGGAGGGGCAGTACTGAGGGAGCGCCGCACTGTCGGAGGGGCAGTACTGAGGCAGCGCCGCACTGTTGGAGGGGCAGTACTGAGGGAGTGCTGCGCTGTTGGAGGGGCAGTATTGAGGGAGTGCCGCATTGTCGGAGGGGCAGTACTGAGGGAATGCCGCACTGTCGGAGGGGCAGTACTGAGTGAGTGCCGCACTGTCGGAGGGGCAGTACTGAGTGAGTGCCGCACTGTCAGAGGTGCTGTTTTTTAGATGAGACGTTAAACCGAGGCCCCATCTGCTCTTTTCAGTGGATGTAAAAGATCCCATGATGCTGTTTCGAAGAATAGCAGGGAAGTTAAGCCCCGGGGTCCTGTGCCAATATTTATCCCTCAACCAACATCACTAAAAACAAATTATCTGGTCATTATCACACTGCTGTTTGTGGGACCTTGCTGTGCATAAATTAGCTGCCACATTTAACCCCTCATTCGAAAGCTGGCACCTCTGACAGTAATGAATTGAGATGTCAGCTGAGATTAAATGAACTGAAGAACATGAGCAGAAGTAGGCCATTTGGCCCCTCGAGCCTGCTCCGTCATTCAATAAGATGTGATCAAGTGGGACTGGAGTGGGACTTGAACTCACAACCTTCTGACTCTGAGCCGGGAGTGCTGCCCACTGAGGCAATGATTATCCTACCCCACCCCCGTCAAGTGCCTCTTGAATGGATTGGAGTTTTTTTGCCACTTTGGCAGGAAGACCACTCCAGGTTGTGATGGTCAGTTTGCACGAAGAAGGGTTCCCGACATAGCCCTGTAGAGTCCCAGGACATTCTGTGTGATTGTGGCGTTCCTTATCAGGCCCCTGCGAGCTCAGTAAACTCTGCCCTCCTGGTGATTGGAGCTGTGATCTGACCAGTCCACGCAGCTCAGTGCCACACCACTTATTGTATCCTGACCCATGCAGCCTGTCATGTACTTTATAACAACAACTTCCATTTATTTGGCATCTTTAACGTAGTAAAATATCCCAAAGTGTTACACAGGAGCAATTGTCAAACAAAATCTGGCAGCGAGCCACATAAGGAAACATTAGGACAGGTTAGCGAAAGCTTGGTCAAGGAGTGTCTTAAAGGAGGGGAGAGAGGTGGAGAGGTTTAGGGAGGGAGTTCCAGAGCTTAGGGCCCCAGGCAGCTGAAGGCACGGCCGCCAATGGTGGAGCGGTTAAAATCGGGGGATGTGCAAGATGCCAAAATTGGAGAAACGCAGAGATCTCGGGGGGTTGTGGGGTTGGAGAAGGTTACAGAGAGAGGGAGGGGCGAGGGCTATGGAAGGATTTGATCACCAGGATGAGAATTTTGAAATCGAGGCGTTGCCAGACTGGGAGCCAATGTCGGTCAGCGAGCACGGGTGATGGGTGAGCATGTCTTGATGCGAGTTAGGACACGGGGCAGTGAGCACAGGAGGTGATGGGTGAGCACGTCTTGATGCGAGTTAGGACACGGGGCAGTGAGCACAGGGGGTGATGGGTGATCTTGACTCGGTGCGAGTTAGGACACGGGACAGTGAGCACAGAGGGTGATGGGTGATCTTGACTCGGTGCGAGTTAGGACACGGGGCTAGAAAGATACCCTTTTCTCTGGAGTTTCAGTGCAATTGGTTAGCCAGCGTGCAACTGCAGGAGGGTATGTGTGTGATTGAGTGATTCGAGCAGTCTACACCAAAGCTATTAGTCAGAGCTATTTCCAGGCAAACAAGCCCCTTTTTATACAATGAATGTCACAAGGGACATTGGACACATGCTTTGCAGCAGTTTCCTCTGAAGTCTGAAAGAGGTCCTTCATTTAGCAAGGATCAGGGAATGCCAGAAATTTGCCACTTTAAACTGCCAAGCTAAATTACTAACAGCAAGCTTCTCCAGGCTCTGACAAACACGGGAAGCTGTGAAATTTGTAACAGTCAAAGATTTAAAATGCTGTAGGTGGGCCGTTCACTGATGATTCAGCCCCTCACTCTGCGTGTTTCTTCTTGGGCAGTCCCTCGGAATCGAGGGTGACTTGCTTCCACACTAAAAATGAGTTCTCAGGTGACTGAAGAGTCCTATGGGGGACCTGCAGTCTCTGTCACAGGTGGGGCAGACGGTGGTTGGAGGGACGGCTGGGTGGGGTGTTTGGGGTTGTCGTGCGCTCCTTCCGCTGTCAACGCTTGGCTTCCGTGTGCTCCCGACGAAGAGGCTCGAGGTGTTCGGCGCCTTCCCGGATACACTTCGGGCGGTCTTGGGCCGGGGACTCCCAGGTGTCGGTGGGGATGTTGCACTTTATCAGGGAGGCTTTGAGGGTGTCCTTGTAACGTTTCCTCTGCCCACCTGGGGCTCGCTTGCCGTGTCGGAGCTCCAAGTAGAGCGCTTGCTTTGGGAGTCTCGTGTCGGCCATCTGTTTGTTTAAAATGAGATCTTACGCTGCACCTCAGAACCATCTCTCAGCACAACACTTACGATGGATTGTACAGGCTGTTGTTGTGCAGGCAGTTATCTTTGTGCACAGCAAGATTCCACGATGCAATGATTGATCGGTTAATCAGTTCTTGGTGACGTTGGAACCCTCAGCTGTTCCAACCATCAGCATTTCCTCAGTATCGCCCCGGAGTGTCAGGTTCAGTTCAATGCTCAAGTCCTGGAGTGCGGTTTGACATATTTGTTAACTTATTAACAAATTCTGTAGAATCTTACAGCACAGAAGGAGGCCATTCGGCCCATCGAGCCTGTGCTGGCTCTGTGAGAGAACTTTCCGATTAGTCACACTCCCCCCGCTCTTTCCCCACAGCCCGGCACATTTTTTACCGTTTCATTTATTTCTCCAATTCCCCGTTTGAAAGTCACTGTTGAATCTGCTCCCACCGCCCTTTCAGGCAGTGCGTTCCCGATTGTAACTCGCTGCGTAAAACAATCTCCCCATCTCCCCCTGGGGCTCTTTTGCCGATTATCTTGTGTCCTCCAGTTACCGACCCAGTGCCAGTGGAAACATTTTCTTTTCATTTACTCTCACCAAAAAAACCCTTATAAATTTGATCATCTTTATTAAATCTCCTCTTAACCTTCTCTGCTCTAAAGAGAACAACCCTAGTTTCTCCAGTCTCTCTTCGTAACTGAAGTCCCTCATCTCTAAAATCATTGCTTCTGTATATTGGTAAAAAAAATATTACTTGCAGTAATAGCCTGGTTTTCCTTTGTATAGTTTGCACTGTCTTTCAGAACTTGGGGCAGGGAGTCCCTGAGTTTGTATTTGTAACATGTCACCAAGTTTGTGTCGGTATTTGCAAGGCGGGGTTACAGTGTTTATTAATTAATACAAGGGGTTACAGTGCTTATGTTCATATATGCACGGGGTTACAGGGTTTATGTTAATATATGCACAGGGTTACAGGGTTTATGTTGATACATGCACGGGGTTACAGGGTTTATGTTAATATATGCACAGGGTTACAGGGTTTATGTTAATATATGCACTGGGTTACAGGGTTTATGTTGATACATGCACGGGGTTACAGGGTTTATGTTAATATAGGCACGGGGTTACAGGGTTTATGTTAATATATGCACGGGGTTACAGAGTTTATGTTAATATATGCACGGGGTTACAGGGTTTATGTTGATACATGCACGGGGTTACAGGGTTTATGTTAATATATGCACGGGGTTACAGGGTTTATGTTGATACATGCACGGGGTTACAGGGTTTATGTTAATATATACACGGGGTTACAGGGTTTATGTTAATATATGCACGGGGTTACAGGGTTTATGTTAATATATGCACGGGGTTACAGAGTTTATGTTAATATATGCACGGGGTTACAGGGTTTATGTTGATACATGCACGGGGTTACAGGGTTTATGTTGATACATGCACGGGGTTACAGGGTTTATGTTAATATATGCACGGGGTTACAGAGTTTATGTTAATATATGCACGGGGTTACAGGGTTTATGTTGATACATGCACGGGGTTACAGGGTTTATGTTCCCTGTAATTTTCCCTCTGTGTGCAGGCTGTTTAACTGGCTGCGCAGGCCAATCTTTGCGGATACGTGGTTATTACCACTGATACGCGGGTGAGTGGCCCCCGTGGGGCCTCCAGACCGCTGTGCAGCCGTGCAGCTTAACGAGAACGCCGGTTACCGGGTTTATGTTAATGTATACGAGGCGGAATCTGCAGCAACACCCCCAGGGGAAATCTTCCCGTCGAGCAGCGCCCTGTAGTTCCCGCGCAGCCGTCTGTTACACAAGGAATGCGCCATATTCTGACTGGGCTGCGCATCCCCTTAAAGGGGCCACGCATCCAAAATGCAATTAAAGGGACCATTGCCCAGGAGTGAGTCAATATCTGCAAGGAGTCCCTGGGTGGGTCTGTTTAAAAAATCATTGCTTTACCCTCAACAAGAACTCACATCCCCATAAGTGCCTTGAACATAAATAAATTGTCCCAAGAGATTTCCAAAATTATATATACGGAAAACAGACTGAGCCAGGAAGGGAGAGATTAGGAGAGGTGATAGGAAGCGATGGACTAGTCATGTATATAATTTGACACAGCGTTTATAAATTTACTTTGTATTTAGAGAAGCCAGTCGGAGTCCTTGATTTAACCAAAACATTGTATTCATGCGTTCCAAATTTCAAGCCGATTACAGTGGCTTTTTAGCAAACACTTGTGAGCATTCATTGTTTCTTAACACGGCCAATCTCTGGGACTTTACCCAGGAATATTGTGGTTTCAATCATTTAAAGTAACCGCTTTAATTTAAGCATCATTATCATAGTCAGTCCCTTGGAATCGAGGAAGACTTGCTTCCACTCTAAAAGTGAGTTCTCAGGTGACTGAACAGTCCAATACGGGAATTACAGTCTCTGTCACAGGTGGGGCAGACAGTGGTTGAGGGAAGGGTTGGGTGGGGAGTCTGGTTTGCCGCACGCTCCTTCCGCTGCCTGCGCTTGATTTCTGCACGCTCTCGGCGACGAGACTCGAGGTGCTCAGCACTCTCCCAGATGCTTTCTCCACTTAGGGCGATCTTTGGCCAGGGACTCCCAGGTGTCGGTGGGGTTGTTGCACTTTATCAAGGAGGCTTTGAGGGTGTCCTTGAAACGTTTCCTCTGCCCACCTTTGGCTCGTTTGCCGTGAAGGAGTTCTGAGTAGCGTGCTTGCTTTGGGAGTCCCGTGTCAAGCATGCGAACAATGTGGCCTGCCCAATGGAGCTGATCGGGTGTGGTCAGTGCTTGGATGCTGAGGATTTTGGCCTGAGCGAGGACGCTAACGTTGGTGCGTCTGTCCTCCCAGGGGATTTGCAGTATCTTGCGGAGACATCGCGTGTGTCTATCATACTAATACGGTAACTATTGGATCTTGTTGTAGTGATTGTTCATTCAGGGAATTTATGTAAACAGTTTATTTAAATATGGTTGAGGGAAATGAATCGTTAGTTGCAATGATTGCGGCAGAAAGCGGTGAACCAGGGCAGGGCAGAGTTATTCTGAATGGGATAGATCCCAGGCTGGAGCTGATTTTAACCGACCTGAGGTGAGGCCCCCACTGGGGGTCACGAAACCTGATCTCGCACAGCTCCTGGCACTTTAGGAGCAATTATCGCCCCACCTCAGGGTGCAACTCGCGCTGTTAAAGGCGCATGTCGTGCAAGAGCCAGCTCTCTCTGGCTTGGCTGCGATGCTGCATGTGGTCGAATAGCTGCTGAGGTTCACCTGCCTTGAGGTATCGCTGGCCGACATGCTTCCGGAATCTTGCCATCGCAAGGAGCCAACTACCTTGGGTGCGGAGGGAAGCACAGGAATCAGGAGAAGCAACTGCAACAAGCCATAAGGATCTAAAACCATAGATGGGGTGCCTTTAGTTCGTGGAGTTGCCAGTTCACATTTCCTGAGAGCATGACCTTGGGACAATTAGCATTCACCCCCTGTGCTCACTGCCCCGTGTCCTAACTCGCACCGAGTCCCGCTCACCCATCACCCCCTGTGCTCTCTGACCCGCGTCCTAACTCGCACCGAGTCCCGCACACCCATCACCCCCCTGTGCTCTCTGACCCGTGTCCTAACTCGCACCGAGTCCCGCTCACCCATCACCCCCTGTGCTCTCTGACCCGTGTCCTAACTCGCACCGAGTCCCGCTCACCCATCACCCCCTGTGCTCTCTGACCCGCGTCCTAACTCGCACCGAGTGCCGCTCACCCATCACCCCCTGTGCTCGCTGCCCTGTGTCCTAACTCGCACCGAGTCCCGCTCACCCATCACCCCCTGTGCTCGCTGACCTACATTGGCTCCCGGTCCGGCAACGCCTCGATTTCAAAATTCTCCTCTTTGTTTTCAAATTCCTCCATGGCCTCACCCCTCCCTATCTCTGTAACCTCCTCCAACCCTACAATCCTCTGAGATCTCTGTGCTCCTCCAATTCTGTCCTCTCGCGCATCCTTCTGTTGCCTGGGCCCCAAGCTCTGGAACTCCCTCCCTAAACCTCTCCGCCTCTCTACCTCTCTCTCCTCCTTTTAAAGTGCTCCTTAAAACCTACCTCTTTGACCAAGCTTTTGGTCACCTGTCCTAATGGGTCCTTATGTGCCTCGGTCTCACTCCTGTGAAGCGCCTCGGGATGTTTTGACTGCGTTGAAGGTGCTATATATAAATGCAAGTTGTCATTGTTATGTATGCATGCCAATAATGTACTGATGTACTGTAACGCTAGACCTGCATGTACCTTCACCCTGTATATGCCATACCTGTACACCAGAGGGTGCTGTTGTTTGAGACCTAAGGGCCACCTGTACACTTGATGTTCTCACTCTCGGAGCTGCAATAAAGGACTACAGTCTGTACAGTTCAAGTGCCATACCCGTGCCTCGTGGAGTCATTAACAGAGTGCCTACATACACAATAGTCGTTGTTCCTTTTTTTATGGACTGATTGGACTGTAGAGGGTTCCTGATGGCGGAACTTGTTTGTGTCTTTAGTTTGTTTTGTTTTTATTTGTGACCCCTGGCCTCCGGCTGTGATGAGGACATTGCGGACAGGAATGTTCCAACAATGGTGTTTACTTCGGGTTGCAATCTGTGTACACGAAGGTAGTTTCCCGTCCAATCGACAAGATAATGTGAGCGAGGCGTGATGGTAAAGAAGCAGCCCTTCCTAATCAGGCCTGTGAGCAAAGATATTATTAGCGTATCTCCCTCCAGAACAGCACCACTGGAGAGACAGCTTTTTAATAGCTTTGCTGCGTAAACTGAGATCTGTGTAACCTACTCCCAAAGTGCAGTGGGATTACCAAAGGAACGAAATGCCCCATTAACGGGGAACGGAGATGTGGAACAAACGTGTTGTGTTCAAGGCAACCCCCTGACACCCGTATGAAAAACCCTTGCCCATTCATAAAAAAAGAATCTTCAGATCTCATAGCTGTTTGTGGGAGCTTGCTGTGCGCAAATTGGCTGCTGCGTTTCCTACATTACAACAGTGACTGTACTTCAAAATGTAATTCATTGGCTGTAAAGCGCTTTGGGACATCCTGAGTTCATGAAAGGCGCTATGTAAATGCAAGTTTTTTTTAATGGCTTGATACAGATTAGCAAGGGTACCTAGGATCTTCGGATGAGATGTTAAACTGAGGTCCCGCCTGCTCTCTCAGGTGGATGTAAAAGAGCCCATGGCACTATTTCGAAGAGGAGAAGGGGAGTTATCCCCGGTGTCCTGGCCAATATTTATCCCTAAATCAACATAACAGAAACAGATTATCTGGTCATTATCACATTGCTGTTTGTGGGAGCTTGCTGTGCGCAAATTGAGCTGCCGCGTTTCCTACATTGCAACAGTGACTACACTCCAAAAAGTACTTCCTTGGCTGTAAAGCGCTTTGGGACGTCCTGAGATGCACAACATCCCCACCGACACCTGGGAGTCCCTGGCCAAAGACCGCCCTAAGTGGAGGAAGTGCATCCGGGAGGGCGCTGAGCACCTCGAGTCTCGTCGCCGAGAGCATGCAGGAACCAAGCGCAGGCTGCGGAAGGAGCGTGCGGCAAACCAGACTCCCCACCCACCCCTTTCCTCCAACCACTGTCTGTCCCACCTGTGACAGAGACTGTAATTCCTGTATTGGACTGTTCAGTCACCTGAGAACTCACTTTTAGAGTGGAAGCAAGTCTTCCTCGATTCCGAGGGACTGCCTATGATGATGATGATGATGGATAAATGCAAGTTATTTCTCTCTCTCTCCCACCCCCTTTCCCCCTGAAGGCTCCCAATGTCACCAACCATTTCTCCAGCTTAGCCAGGACAAACTAACCGATTCCCAGGCTTCTGCTGGTGCCACTCCGTAAGCGTCTGTTGCCCGGGAGATTTAGCATTCACTGCTCCAACTTCCCCAACTCACTTTAGTCTTTTTGAAGAGCAGTAACGAGAAGCTTCCCTTTCACGTCTCCCTCCCTCCCCTCCTCTACGCGTTGACCCCTGGATCGGGTCAGCTCCGACGGTCATTGTCCCTTGTTCTTGTGCGATCCTGGGCCATGGGGGCCGTCACAGCCAAGCCGGAGGCTGACCTCATCCCACAAAGCAGCAGTCACTGGATCTCAGTCAGGAGCAGGAACCATGGCTGACTTTCCCCCCCCTCCCCTCTCCAGTTACCCCAAGCTGTGGGCCGTGCAGTCCTTCCCTCCCCTGCGTCCCCTCCCATCCCCACCTGAGCATTCAGGCTCAGCCGTCACACCTCCCCAACACACAGCTGATCAAAAGAAACCATCTCGGCATACCAATGCACAAAGCACACTTGGATGGTAACCGAGCGGCAGGGCAGAGGGATTTGCAGAGCCTGTACAAACATATCCAACAGGGATTTCAGGACAGGAGGGGACAACATTAGTGGAGGTGGGGGTTGTTGTGTCCTTAGATGCACTAGTGATGACTCCACGAGGCAATGTGTTGGACTTGAACTGTAGTGACCTTCGTCCTTTATTAGTTAACTCCAGAGTGAGGATCACACCTGGTGGCCTGCCTTTTATACTAGGCCAGGCACACCTGTACAGGTAACCTACGAGTCTCCCACTGCTGTGCCCTCTGGTGGCACACCTTGTGACAGTACCAACAGTCGCCGTGTAGGATACATGACAGGGTTGAGGGTAAGAATCTGAAGGAAATGAAGCAATATGCAACATAGAACAATATTCATGTTGAAAACACAACTTAGTGTTTTAACAGTGGCTGTTTTACCACTGGGCCCACCGCTCCGTGCCGGGGTTTATGCCCCACCGCTCTTTGCCGGGGTTTATGCCCCACGGTCCGTGCCGGGGTTTATGCCCCACCGCTCTGTGCCGGGGTTTATGCCCCATCGCTCCGTGCCGGGGTTTATGTCCCACCGCTCCGTGCCGGGGTTTATGCCCCACGGGTCCGTGCCGGGGTTTATGCCCCACCGCTCCGTGCCGGGGTTTATGCCCCACGGTCCGTGCCGGGGTTTTTGCCCCATGGGTCCGTGCCGGGGTTTATGCCCCACGGTCCGTGCCGGGGTTTATGCCCCACGGTCCGTGCCGGGGTTTATGTCCCACCGCTCCGTGCCGGGGTTTATGCCCCATGGGTCCGTGCCGGGGTTTATGCCCCACCGCTCCGTGCCGGGGTTTATGCCCCATGGGTCCGTGCCGGGGTTTATGTCCCACCGCTCTGTGCCGGGGTTTATGCCCCACCGCTCCGTGCCGGGGTTTATGCCCCACCGCTCCGTGCCGGGGTTTATGCCCCACCGCTCTGTGCCGGGGTTTATGCCCCACCGCTCCGTGCCGGGGTTTATGCCCCACCGCTCCGTGCCGGGGTTTATACCCCACGGCTCCGTGCCGGGGTTTATGCCCCACCGCTCCGTGCCGGGGTTTATGCTCCACACCAGCCCCCTCCCACCCCTCTCCATCTCCCCCCATCACCATATCCTTCTATTCCTTTCTCCCTCATGTGTTTATCCAGCTTCCCCTTAAATACATCGATACTATTCGCCTCAACCCCTCCCTGTGGCAGCGAGTTCCACATTCTCACCCCTCTCTGGGTAAAGAAGTTTCTCCTGAATTCCCCATTGGATTTATTAGTGACTATCTTATATTGATGGCCCCTAGTTCTGGTCTCTCTCACAAGTGAAAACTTCTCTACGTCTATCGAACCCTTTCATAATTATAAGGACATCCGTCAGATCACCCCCTCTGGTCTTCTCTGTTCGAATGGACAGAGCCCCAGTCTGTTCAGTGACATTACCAAATTTTCCTGTTTATTTTCCCTGCAATTTAACGGGCTATTTCCATGGAATTTTCTTTCTGTTTACTCATTATCCCGCTTCCTTCCCGTGTTATCCTGTAACGGGCCCAGCGAGTGGAACTTGCAGGTTTGTTTGATGGGCCAAGTCCCCATGGGCTGGTTACGTATCCTGCCTGCTCTGTTTTATACATCCTGTGAGATTCCAGTGTAAAGGGAACCGCACTCACCATTCAGGCAGCTCGTCTTATCCACAAACAGCTTCCAATTAAGGTCGAGGGGATGCACCTGGCCCCTGTTTTTAAAAAAATTCGTTCTGCGCATCGCTGGCAAGGCCGGCATTTATTGCCCGTCCCTAATTGCCCCTGGAGAAGGTGATGGTGAGCTGCCTTGAACCGCTGCAGTCCATGTGGTGAAGGTGCTCCCATAGTGCTGACTTTGTCGTAGTGGTTTTTGGTACAACTGAGTGTCTCGCTGGGCCATTTCAGAGGGGCACTTAAGAGTCAACCACATTGCTGTGGGTCTGGAGTCACATACAGGCCACACCGGGTAAGGGCGGCAGATTTCCTTCCCGAAAGGACATTAGCGAACCAGATTAGTTTTTGCGATAATCCAGTAGTTTCATGGTCGCGAGCTTTTTAATTCCAGATTTATTTAATTAACTGAATTTAAATTTCCCAGTTGCTGTGGTGGGATTTGAACATTCTCTCCTCAGATCATTGGTCGAGGCCTCTGGGTTACTGGTCCCGTAACATAACCACTATACTACCGTACCCCTGCTAATTGATTAACTTAAATAAATAAAAGGCAAGTCCCCCTGTGGTCTCACTCAAAAACGGCCATTCGTCATGGGTGGTGGGTTAGGGCAAAATCCTGGAACCTCCCTAACAGCACTGTGGGAGCACCTTCACCACACGGACTGCAGCGGTTCAAGAAGGCGGCTCACCACCACCTTCTCGAGGGGCGATCAGGGATGGGCAATAAATGCCGGCGACGCCCAGATCCCGTGAACGGATTTTTAAATTTTCAAAATATTAGGCTGAGGTTGGGATCATATTTGGCTGTGACACCGGCCAAGGTGAAATAGTCTACTGACTGTCTAGGAGCCTATTTTCTATGTTTCTATGAGCCACCACCCATGACGAATGGCCGTTTTTTGAGTGAGACCACAGGGGGCAACCAGTGACCTTGGATCAATCGCACAGCAAGAGCCCAGCACCTTCCCGGGAGGACGGACAGAATAAATACAAGCAGGCATAATGCAATGTTGTCATTACGTCGTCCTGGTTGGTGAGTTTTGCCGACACCCCTTCCGCGAAATGAGGCTCGCTTCAGCTGCTAATTGCCCATGTGCCTGTATCACTGAGGCTCTGAGACCAGGGTGGTTTCAGGCAATGTCCCAGCCTGTCTGTGGGCCCGTCCCCATCACTGGCCGTCTATTTTTGGAGCTAAATTTCAGGCCAGTGGCCCAGTAATCAGAGCAGACTGACTGGCTGCTTCCTGAAGGCTCCGCACAGAAGCAAAGCCTTTCCATTCATTATTTATTTTGTTGCAGCCACGAAGACGGCATGCTATAACTAACCTGTCAGAGACGCTCTCAGTGGGGCTTGGTTGCCAGCTCCAAGCAGCGATCCAGCCTCCATTATTTTTTGAGTTCAAAAGTCTCCGACTATCCCAGCTTGGGCCAATAATAGACTCTGCGGCTCTGGGCGGGAGAAAGACTTGCATTTATATCACGCCTTTCATATCCTCAGAAGGTGATGGTGCACTGACTTCTTGAACCACTGCAGACCGTGTGGTTCTTGTTACACTTTGTGGTGGTTTGATATTACCGAGTGTCCTGTTAAGGCCAATAAGAGGCAGCTAAGAGTTAACCATGTTGGAGTGGGACTGGGGTCACATGGACCGGGTAAGGACATTAGTCAAACCAGTTGGATTTTTTTTAACGACCATCCAACAGCTTCATATTTGCCAGTTTTTTTTAATTTCCAACTATTTTAAACTGAGTTCAATTTCTCAAACTGCCCTGTCGGGATTTGAACTTTCAGTCTCCAGATTATTAGACCAGCAGAAGAAAGAAAGACATGCATCGATATAGTACTCTTCACGACCACCGGACGTCTGCAAGCACTTTACAGCCAACCAAGTACTTTTGGAGTGTAGTCGCTGTTGTAATGTGGGGAAACTCCCATGCTCCTCTTCGAAATAGTGCCATGGGATCTTTTACATCCACACGAGAGCAGACGGGCCCTTGGTTTAAAGTCTCATCCGAAAGACGGCACCTCCAACAGTGTAGCACTCCTTCAATACTGTCCCTCCGACAGTGCAGTGCTCCCTCAGTACTGCTCCTGCGACAGTGCAGAATTCCTCAGTACTGCCCCTCCAACAGTGCGGCGCTCCCTCAGTACTGCCCCTCCGACAGTGCGGCGCTCCCTCAGTACTGCCCCTCCGACAGTGCGGCGCTCCCTCAGTACTGCCCCTCCGACAGTGCGGCGCTCCCTCAGTACTGCCCCTCCGACAGTGCGGCGCTCCCTCAGCACTGCCCCTCCGACAGTGCGGCGCTCCCTCAGTACTGCCCCTCCGACAGTGCGGCGCTCCCTCAGTACTGCCCCTCCGACAGTGCCACGCTCCCTCAGTACTGCCCCTCCGACAGTGCGGCGCTCCCTCAGTACTGCCCCTCCGACAGTGCGGCACTCCCTCAGCACTGCCCCTCCGACAGTGCGGCACTCCCTCAGCACTGCACTGGGAGTGTCAGCCTAGATTTTTGTGCTCAAGTCCCTGAAGTGGGACTTGAACTCACAACCTTCTGACTCAGAGGTGAGTGTGCTGCACACTCAGCCACTGTGCTCAAGGACTTGTTGTGGTTGAGATGAGAAAGTTATTATTTGGCACTAACGTGGGTGAGCGCAAAAAATATCATGAACAAAAGATGCTCTGAGCAGGAACACTCCTTCCCTAGAGAAACAAGAGGAACCTTCTTAGCAATGGGCAGAGAGGTGATGCGCTGTAGCAAATGGCATAAATAGCAATGGAAAATATCACTTGGCTTGTTGAGCGGATAAAGGAAGGTTTGTGAGACTGAAAAGCAAAGGGGCTCTGGTTCAGTGTTGGAAAATAACACAAAAGTGATTTCATCATTTCCTGCACTCTGTAGTGGTGAGACTGAACGTTTAGATAAACGCCCTTTCACAGTGATTGGCCACTGTGGGTCTTGCTGAGCTCGTTCCAGATATCCTTAAAGAAAAAAAAGACTTGCATTTGTATAGCGCCTTTCACAGACCTCGGCGTCCCAAAGCAGTTTACAACGAGTGAGGTACTTTCGAAGTGCAGCCCTGATGGAATTCCCGTCGAGAGGGCAGCCTGATTGGCAGATTGGCTTGACAGTCAGGTGGAGAGCTTGCTGGAGCCCGCTGTGAGACCAGAGAGGTGTGATCCACCTGGGGAGGGAGGGTCCGAATCTCCCAACCTGGTGGGAGGGGGGGAAAGGTCCGAATCCCCATCCTGTGGGGGGGGGGGCAGGGTCTGATTCCCCCTCCTGTGGGGGGGGGGGAAGGGTCTGATTCCCCATCCTGTCGGGGGGGGGAGGCGCAGGGTCTGATTCCCCAATCTGTGGGGGGGCGGGCAGGGTCCGATTCCCCATCCTGTGGGGGGGGGGGGAAGGGTCCGAATCCCCATCCTGTCGGTGGGGGGGGGGGGGGCGCAGGGTCCGAGTCCCCATCCTGGTGCGGGGGGGTGGGGTGGGGGTTCTGATTGCCGACCCCGAGGGAGGTGTCTGATCCAGGGGGAGGGGCGAGGCTGGCCAGGTCTCTGACCCTGAGCACCTGTGTATTGGGAGGGGAGTCTGACGGGGAGGGCGGGCGAGCTTGGGCTGGGAGGGGGTGGTCAGGAAGCACTCCTGCCCCTCCTGGTCCACATGTGGTGCTGTAAAGGACCTTACCTTCTCCCTGTAGCCGGCCTCGTTTTCCTTCAGCTGCCAGATTTCCTGAGGCCTGGGAAAGCCAGCCGGACACTATAAAAGCTGCCAGCCTCATGTTTAAACTGCCACTCCACCCCCTGTGAGTGGGTTGGATGCCCATCCCATGTCCGGGTTATACGGAGGCAAGGTCCCTACATTACAACAGTGATGACACTTCAAAAATAATTCTTTGGCTGTAACTTTCTGAGACCGAGCATGGTTCTTTTGTTTATTGAGGACCAGTCTTGTTGCTATATTCTGCATCAACATCACCATCATGGGCAGTTTCTCGAAATCGAGGAAGACTTGCTTCCACTCTAAAAGTGAGTTCTCAGGTGACTGAACAGTCCAATACGGGAATTACAGTCTCTGTCACAGGTGGGACAGACAGTGGTTGAGGGAAAGGGGTGGGTGGGGAGTCTGGTTTGCCGCACGCTCCTTCTGCTGCCTGCGCTTGATTTCTGCATGCTCTCGGCGACGAGACTCGAGGTGCTCAACGCCCTCCCGGATGCACTTCCTCCACTTAGGATGGTCTTTGGGCCAGGGACTCCCAGGTGTCGGTGGGGATGTTGCACTTTATCAGGGAGGCTTTGAGGGTGTCCTTGTAACGTTTCCTCTGCCAGCCTTTGGCTCACGTGGAGTTCCGAGTAGAGCGCTTGCTTTGGGAGTCTCGTGTCAGGCATGCGAATAACGTGGCCCGCCCAACGGAACTGGTCGAGTGTGGTCTGTGCTTCTTTGCTGGGGATGTTGGCCTGACGTTGGTGCATCTGTCCTCCCAGGGGATTTGCAGGATCTTGCGGAGACATCGTTGGTGATACTTCTCCAACGATTTGAGGTGTCTAATATATATGGTCCACGTCTCTGAGCCATACAGGAGGGCGGGTATCACTGCAGCCTTGTCGACCATGAGCTTGGTGCCAGATTTGAGGGAATGCAACTCCGCCTCTCATCACTCGGGAATGGCTTGCCCTCATGTCATGGAAGTCTTACAGTGCCACCGTAAGCAGTTTTGTCTTGAAACATGTAAAATGCACCCCCGTGACAATCTTTCCTCTTGTCCGTTTGTCTAGTGATTCCAGAGGAACCAAACGTGAGCTATGGCTTTGTTCAAGTAATTTGCTTCATTTATAGTTTCTTTTCTTCTTCTGAGACTTTCATTGGCTCAGGCCCTGTGGTTTGAAGGTGTTTGTTGTCGACATTGTAAATTGGCCAGGATTGCTCAGGACCGAGGGTGCCTATCGATTGGCTCATGAAGTCTAAGGCCCCATTGGCCAATGACACATTGGCCTTTCTCCATCCCTGGTGCAAACCAGAGGCAACAGATCTGACCAGATTGCGGCTTAACAAAACGTTAAAACGATCAAGCTCTGTTTGATATAAATGGATTTTCTTGCGTAGAATAGACAAAGGAGCAACAACAATAGCAATGGTTTGCATTTATATAGCGCCTTTAACATAGTAAAACGCCTTGAGGCGCCTCGCAGGAGCAATTATCAAACAATATTTGACACCGAGCCACATAAGGAGATATTAGGGCAAGTGAGGTTTTAAGGAGCGTCTTAAAGGAGGAGAGAGAGGCGGAGAGGTTTAGGGAGGGAGTTCCAGAGCTCAGGGCCCCAGGCAGCTGAAGGCACGGCCAACAATGGTGGAACGATGGCAATCAGGCCAGAATTGGAGGAGCGCAGAGATCTCGGGGTTGTGGGGCTGGAGGAGGTTACAGAGATAGGGAGGGGTGAGGCCAGGGATGGATGTGAAAACAAGGATGAGAATTTTTTTAATCAAGCTACTCCCGGAACAATTTTTGGAGTGAGAAGTACTTACTCTAGACTTTCCTTTCCACTTTTGCTGTATTGTAAATTACGTATTCCGTCATCGATGTCCCAACTCAATTAATAACTTTAAATCTGAAATCAATTGATTTTTGCTAGCCAATATTGATCAGGAGCCACGGAGGGTAACTGGAGTTCGGATACAGATCGGCCGTGATCTCATTGAATGGCAGAACAGCCTCGAGGGGCTAAATGGCCTCCTGTTCCTCTGTCCCTATCTCTGTCACACAAATTCTACACAAGTTTGAGTTGTCGGAGCAGACCGAGGCGGTAAACACGGCAGGAATCCAGTCCCAAAACATTAAACGTTGAATATTACCTCACAAATGTGCACAGGATCACAATAGGGATTGGCTGTTTGAGAATCTTACGGTGCAGTTCGGCTGAGACAGAGACCTACAGTCTTCGTGTGGAACTGTAATGCTGGATTGATTCCTATCCTGTTGGCACAGTACCCATCTCTCGCGATGGCTTAGACTGATGGGGAGTAATTGGATCAATTAGCTGCAAAGTACTGCCCCTCAGAGTGTAATTACTCAACATTAAAGCACAATGATTAAGACTGATATTTCATAGTGACAGCATGACGCAAGAAAACAACAACCTGTATTTATATAGTGCCTTTAATATCGTGAAATGTCCCAAGGCGCTTCACAAAAGTATTATGAGATAAAAAAAGATGTGACTCCAAGCTGCATAAGTAGCAATTAGCGCCGGTGACCAAAAACTTGGTCAAAGAGGGAAGTTTTAAGGAGCGTCTTGAAAGAGAGATAGACAGGCGGAGAGGTTTAGGGAGGGAGTTCCAGAGCTTGGGGACCCAGGCAACAGAAGGCACGGCCGCCAATGTTTGAGCGATTTATAATCAGGGATGCTCAGGAGGGCAGAATTAGAGGAGCGCAGATATCTCGGGGGGTTGGGGCTGGAGGAGATTACAGAGATAGGGAGGGGCGAGGCCATGGAGGGATTTGAAAACAAGGATGAGAATTTTGAAATTGAGGCGTTGCTGAACCGGGAGCCAATGTAGGTCAGTGAGCACAGGGGGTGATGGGTGAGCGGGACTTGGAGCGTGTTAGGACACGGGGCAGCGAGCACAGGGGGCGATGGGTGAGCGGGACTCGGTGCGATTTATAATCAGGGATGCTCAGGAGGGCAGAATTAGAGGAGCGCAGACATCTCGGGGGGGGTTGTGGGGCTGGAGGAGATTAGAGAGAGGGAGGGGCGAAGGCCATGGAGGCATTTGAAAATAAGAATGAGAATTTTGAAATCAAGGCATTGCTTAACCAGATGCCAATGTAGGTCAGCGAGCACAGGGGGTGATGGGTGAGTGGGACTCGGTGCGAATTAGGACACGGGGGCAGACGAGTTTTGGATCCACTTCTAGTTTACGTAGGGTAGAATGTGGGAGGCCAGCCAGGAGTGTTTTCGATGAGTCAAGTCCAGAGGTAACAAATGCAGGGATGAGGGCTTCAGCAGCGGATGAGCTGAGGCAGGGGCAGAGACGGGCGATGTTACGAAGGTAGAAATAGGCCGTCTTAGTTATGCTGCGGATATGTGGTCGAAAGCTCAAATATGACGCCAAGGTTGGGAACAGTCTGGTTCGGCCTCAGACAGAAGTTGGGGAGAGGGATGGAGTCAGTGGCCAGGGAACGGAGTTTGTGAAACTCAAAAGGTGAAACTTTCCAATATGAAAGAAAGGCTTCCATTTCTATAGCACCTTTCATGAGCTCAGGATGTTCAATGGCGCTTTACAGCCAATGAAGTAGTTTTGGAGTGTAGTCACTGTTGTAATGTGGGAAACGCGGCAGCCAGTTCGTGCACAGCAAGCTCCCACAATCAGCGATGAGGTAAATGATCAAATAATCTGATTTAGTGACGTTGATTGAGGGATAAATATTGGCCCCAGGACACCGGGGATAACTCCCCTGCTCTTCTTCGAAATAGTGCCATAGGATCTTTTACGGTCACCTGAGAGGGCAGACGGGACCTCGGTTCAACGTCTTATCCGAAAGGCAGCACCTCCGACAGTGCGGCACTCCCTCAGTACTGCCCCTCCAACAGTGCGGCGCTCCCTCAGTACTGCCCCTCCAACAGTGCGGCGCTCCCTCAGTACTGCCCCTTCGACAGTGCGGCGCTCCTTCAGCACTGCCCCTCCGACAGTGTGGCGCTCCCTCAGTACTGCCCCTCCAACAGGGCAGTGCTCCCTCAGTACTGCCCCTCCGACAGTGCGGTGCTCCCTCAGTACTGCCCCTCTGACAGGGCGGTGCTCCCTCAGTACTGCCCCTCCGACAGGTATTGAGGCCCCGTCTGCCCCCTCAGGTGGACCGAAAAGATCCCACGGCCACTATTTCGAAGAAGAGCAGGGGATTTCTCCCCGGTGTCCTTGTGCCAATATTTATCTCTCAACCAACACCTAAAACAGATTATCATGTCATTTATTTCATTGCTGTTTGTGGGAGTTTGCTGTGCGCAATATGGCTGCCGCATTTCCTACAACAGTGACTACACTCCAAAAGGTACTTCGCTCATTGTGAGGAGCTTTGGAACATCCTGAAGTCGTGAGAGGCGCTATATCAATGTAAGTTTTTTTTCTTTCCTTACATCTTGACAAGACTTGGTTTGGCGAGTTGTGCAGTCTGTCAGAAGGACTGTTTGCCGTTGTCATGACAGTTAAACTGAGACAGCCCTGTTGCCCGTCGAGAGACTAGTTTGTCTTATTGCTGAAGGAACTTGGGCTGAACGTTCTTGTTTTCCCAGCTGCTTCCTGCACCGTGGGATGGACAGCAACTTTCATGTATCTGAGCTCCTGAAACTGGTGTGGGTGAAGTTGGGGAAATGCTTGGGGTGGATTAAACGGCAGAGGTTGTACATGAAGTGGCAAGATGATCTCATTTTATAATTATGTCATAATGTTAACTTTAGTGCTGGAGGGTGCTTTCCACTCTAAGGGTCTCGGGGAAAGTTTGTAAAGCAAATTGCCACTTCAAATGATGCCTGTGAGAGCAATGTAGTACAAGCACAATAAAAATGTCATCTGGCTATATTTAGCCCGAGTCCGGATGTTTTATCTTCATTTTTCTCTGTGTCGGCACCTCCTGAGTGAGACAATCACCCAATGATAACTGCAATTATGTTCATTTATACCTCACTTCCATATGTCCTTTCACATTTATTAATTGAGGCATTTATAATCTGCCAGCTGTTCAAACTGTTTATTTCCATGGGAATTTTGGAGAGTTTGAAGGAAGTTTCATGGCTGACTGTGTCACAGTTTGAGCCATTCCCTTGTTAGTTTGACACAAGCTTGTTCATAAGGCAACTGAAATAAACCCCTGAAATAAACCCCTTTCCAACCAACTCTGTGTGTCTCTGAAATAAACCCCTTTTAGCAACCCATTCTGTGCATCTCTTAAATAAGCCCCCCCCCACCCCCTGCACCGTCAGCCGATTGTGTAAATCATTTAAATCGCCCTTCCAACCAATTATATGCATCCCTTAAAGAAAAAAAAGGTCTTGCATTTATATAGCGCCTTTCATGACCACCGACCGTCTCAAAACGTTTTACAGACAATGAAGTTCTTCTGGAGTGTAGTCACTGTTGTAATGTGGGAAATGCAGCAGTCATTTTGTGCACAGCAAGCTCCCACAAACAGCAATGTGATAATGATCAGATAATGTTTTTGTTATGTTGATTGAGAGATAAATATTGGCCCAGGACACCAGGGATAACTCCCCTGCTCTTCTATGGGACTTTTTACATCCACCTGAGGGGGCAGATGTTGGCCTCAGTTTGATGTCTCATCCGAAAGACGACACCTCTGACAGTGCAGCGCTCCCTCAGTACTACCCCTCTGACAGTAAGGCACTCCCTCAGTACTGCCTCTCCGACTTTGCGGCGCTCCCTCAGTACTGCCCCTCCGACAGTGCGGCGCTCCCTCAGCACTGCCCCTCCGACAGTGCGGCGCTCCCTCAGTACTGCCCCTCCGACAGTGTGGCACTCCCTCAGCACTGCCCCTCCGACAGTGCGGCGCTCCCTCAGTACTGCCCCTCCGACAGTGCGGCGCTCCCTCAGCACTGCCCCTCCGACAGTGCGGCGCTCCCTCAGTACTGCCCTCCGACAGTGCGGCGCTCCCTTAGTACTGTCCCTCCGACTTTGTGGCACTCCCTCAGCACTGCCCCTCCGACAGTGCGGCGCTCCCTCAGTACTGCACAGGAAGTGTCACCCTGCTCAAGTCTCTGAAGTGGGGCTTGTATCCATGACTTTCTGATGCCGAGGCGAGAGAGTTTTACCGACTGATTTTGACATGATCCTCCTTTTGATTTATACTGAGTTGTCCCTGTAGGTGGCATTGTGCCTTAACCAGAGGTCACTTCCACAGAAAAAGTACGGATAAAACGAAAAGCAGGGAGAGTGGAATTGTGTCCTCGGAGCAGATGCTTGGTCTGTGGAATTCTGGCTCTGGGTGAGAGTGTAAGAGAGCCAGTGACTAATCACTTGCTCATTAGTAGCTCTCCTCAGTTTCTTTTCTGTTGACGACAATTGCATAATGAGCGGCTGATCCAAAATTCTCATCCTTGTGTCTAACTCCCTCCATGGCCTCGCCCTGCCCTATCTCTAACCTCCTCCAGCCCCGCAACCCACCGAGATCTCTGCACTCGTCCAATGTTAATCGCTCCACTATTGGTGGCCGTGCCTTCTGTTGCCGAGGCCCCAAGCTCTGGAACTCCCTCCCTCAACCTCCGCCTCTCTACTTCTCTTTCCTCCTTTAAGATGCTTCTTAAAACCCACCTCTTTGACCCAGCTTTTGGTCACCTGTCCAAATACAGGCGACTCTCGATTATCCGGGTCACTCGGGGATTGGGCTATGCCGGGTAAACAATTTCTCCGTTAGAGCGAGTTGGCATTATAAAGTTAAAACTTGAATGAATAAATACTGTGCAATCAGCTACAAACAGTAACAAGGCAGTTAATTATGGACTTTACCAGCATGCATGCAGGTGGCCTCGAGGAGGAGATTGTCTAGCTCCGGGGGTTCCGGAGCATGCTGCATTCCCGGGCCGAAAGGACTCCGTCGTCAGCGGTGGCCGCGAGAGACAGCGGCTGCAGTAGCGCACATACACGGAATTTTAAATGCCATTACAACAGTTTCCCGTGTGCGGATAATCGAGAGTTGCCTGTAGCTCCTTATGTGGCTCGGTGTCAAATTTTGTTTGGTAATCGCTCCTGTGAAGCGCCTTGGGACGTTTGACTGCCTTAAAGGCGCTATATAAATGCAGCGTGTTGTTATTTTACACTATCGGCCAAAGTTAAAATGGCGCTCTGGTTCACCAGTTTGAGCGAGCGACATTGGAGACATTCCCTTCACAGTTAGTGTCTGATGTCAGGTCGGTGATTGGAGCGCGGGCAGGTACAGCAGGAGCGGCGATGTCGGGGCGAGAGATTGTAGAGGGATGTGATCAGGGCCCAGGAGAGGCGAGAGTTCGGGGCCCAGGAGAGGAAAGGGCCCAGGGGCAGCACGGACCCAGCCCACACTGTGCGATATGTGTGCGCGCACTAGGTCCGTGCAGCAGAGCTGGTCTCCAGTCGTCCTGGTTAACCCTTGCCACTGGACCAAGACCTTGCTCTGGTGTGCAACGGCCACCCCACGTTAAAAAAATCCACGCACAGGCATCTTCCACCCTTCAGGATGGAGTTCGGGATCTGGAATATTAGGTCCTTCATTGAAACACCTGTGAACTCCTCCCTTTTTGGCGTGGAAGCAAGTCATCCTCGATACGAGGGACTGTCTATGATGATGAGTATTTGATGATGGTTCAATTGTAAACCGCTTTGAGATTTGTGCTCCAGATACCACGCGGGAGATGAACTTCAACAACTGAGTGCCACTTTGTGTAATGTTGGCTCTTAATGAAGTCATTTCTTTATTTGTCTGATTTTGGATGAGCAATAATCCTGAAGCAGGTTCAGACGCAGGACTTTGCCGCGCACACACCAAAGCCAAAGGTTACAGCGGGTGCCGGCAAACCAGCTGGGGATTTGGTCTCCGCTGCCCCAGAATTCCGCAGCCTGACCCGCTTTACACCGCTGCATTGCCGATTATATCGGGGCGCATTTCACATCATCGCTCCAGATTACCAACCCTGCCACCTGTCCATCACAACGTCTGGAACTCTCCCTGCAACCCGTTCCCGCTGTCTGTGTCTATGTGCTGAGGCCTCATGTCTGCCCTAAGACAGAAAGACTTGCATTTATATAGCACCTTTCACAACCACCAGACGCCTCAAAACGCTTTCCAGCCAATGAAGTACTTTTGGAGTGTAGTCACTGTTGTAATGTGGGAAACGCGGCAGCCAGTTTGCGCACAGCAAGCTCCCACAAACAGCAATGTGATAATGACCGGATAATCTGTTTTTTGTTATGCTGATTGAGGAATAAATATTGGCCCAGGACACTGAGGATAACTCCCCTGCTCTTGTTTGAAATAGTGCCATGGGATCTTTTGCGTCAACCTGAGAGAGCCGACGGGGCCTCGGTTTAATGACTCATCCGAAAGACAGCACCTCCGACTGTGCAGCACTCCCTCAGTACTGCCTCTCCGACGGTGCTGCGCTCCCTCAGCACTGCCCCTCCGACAGTGCGGCGCTCCCTCAGTACTGCCCCTCCGGCAGTGCGGCGCTCCCTCAGTACTGCCCCTCCGACAGTGCGGCACTCCCTCAGTACTGCCCCTCCGACAGTGCGGCGCTCCCTCAGTACTGCCCCTCCGGCAGTGCGGCGCTCCCTCAGTACTGCCCCTCCGGCAGTGCGGCGCTCCCTCAGTACTGCCCCTCCGGCAGTGCGGCGCTCCCTCAGTACTGCCCCTCCGACAGTGCGGCGCTCCCTCAGTACTGCCCCTCCGGCAGTGCGGCGCTCCCTCAGTACTGCACAGTGTCAGCCTGGATATTGTGTTCAAGTCTCGGGAGTGGGACTCGAACCCACAAACATTTGACAGGTTCCTCTCTCCGTGGCCTTGTAAATTCGCAATGCCTATATCTCTACGCTGCACTCCTCCTTTCTGACCCGGCGCCATTGGACAAAACGCCTGTAATATATTTGCTTCCTGGGTTCTTTGCTTAAGAATTTGTAGCAACACATTGCTATTAAGAACCAGTTGATTTATTAACAAAGGTTTAACAATGACACTGCACATTATCAGTTCATCCACCAGGCTCACAACTGCATACCTCATCATGGATCCCCAAACCCAACTGGCTGGGGTTTTATTGAGTCTTGTGAACATCATGTGACTGGCTAAGCCACTCACAATGCAACATCTCTACAAACCTGTGAGCATACTGCGCACTGGGCAGCAACAACAACAAGAAATTGTATTTATATAGCGCCTTTAACATAGTGAAATGTTCCAAGGTACTTCCCAGGAGTATGAGGAGATTTACAAAATTGACACTGAGCCACATTTGGGAGAAATTAGCACAGATGACCAACTGGTTGGTCAAAGAGGTCGATTTTAAGGAGCGTCTTGAAGGAGGAAAGAGAGGCGAAGAGGTTTAGGCAGGGAGTTCCAGAGCTTGGGACCCAGGCAACAGAAGGCACGGCCACCGATGGTTGAGCGATTATAATCGGAGATGCGGAAGAGGACAGAATTAGAGCAGCGCAGACATCTCGGGAGGTTGTGGGCTGGAGGAGATTATGGAGACAGGGAGGGGGGGCAAGGCCATGGAGGGAAGATGATATCACTGTGGTTCTGCCCGAGTGTTTGAGTCAGACAACCGTCAATGCCACAGCTGCCGGGCCGGTGGGTAGCTTTAAGCTTTTGGCGAGCCAGGAGAGCGACCAGAGCGCGCATCTGATGCTTACCAGATAACCGGCTCCACTGCCACGAGACAATGCAGGGCCCTCATTTCTCGCTGCAGGTTGGGGCTGGTGGTGGGGGGGAGGGAGGGGGCAGATGGAGCAATTTCCATCAGTTCGGACCGTCTGATTTGAAAGTGTTTCCTGATCAGCTGCACCCCCGAACTGATAGCGATCCCTCTGACTCTTGGCGCCCAGTTCCGGTGGCGGACGGAGTGTGAACAGCTCATGGCGATGTTGGTTCAGCTGCTAACACAAGTGCCCTCCCAGACATTGCTTTCCAACGCAGTAATCCGAGCTCATTAAACAATATTCTCCGCCCACAAAAAAACAAGCACAGGCAGAGAGAAAGAAAACAATATTATTCATAATTATAATCCTTTCTAACAGCATGAGTGTTGTTCCGAGGATTCTTTAGTGTATCAGTAATAATACACTGAATGGAGAAATGAATTTAAATCAGGGTACTTCAATTAGGCTGACTCACACTCCCAGTGCCGTGCTGAGGGAGCGCCACACTGTTGGAGGGGCAGTACTGAGGGAGTATCGGAGGGGCAGTACTGAGGGAGCGCTGCACTGTCGGAGGGTCAGTACTGAGGGAGTACGGCACAGTCGGAGGGGCAGTACTGAGGGAGTGCCACACTGTCGGAGGGGCAGTACTGAGGGAGTACGGCACAGTTGGAGGGGCAGTACTGAGGGAGTACGGCACAGTTGGAGAAGCAGTACTGAGGGAGCGCCGCACTGTCGGAGGGGCAGTACTGAGGGAGTGCCGCACTGTCGGAGGGGCAGTACTGAGGGAGTGCCGCACTGTCGGAGGGGCAGTACTGAGGGAGTGCTGCACAGTCGGAGGGGTAGTACTGAGGGAGCGCTGCACTGTCAGAGGTGACGTCTATCGGATGAGATGTTAAACCGAGGCCCCGTCTGTCACTCAGGTGGACGGAAAAGACCCCACGGCACTATTTTGAAGAAGAGCAGGGGAGTTATCTCCGGTGTCCTGGAAACACAAACTAAACGGTGGCACAATTGAGGACCAGTGGAGGACTTTTAAGGAGCTCTTTCATAGTGCTCAACAAAAATATATTCCCGTGAAAAAGAAGGGCGGTAAGAGAAGGGATAACC
This sequence comes from Pristiophorus japonicus, assembly GCF_044704955.1. Taxonomy (NCBI): domain Eukaryota; kingdom Metazoa; phylum Chordata; class Chondrichthyes; family Pristiophoridae; genus Pristiophorus; species Pristiophorus japonicus. The sequence goes on along the minus strand of NC_091987.1, from coordinate 214,621,899 downwards.
AGCCGTGGATAACCAAGGAAATAAAGGAGAGTATCAAATTAAAAATCAATGTGTAAAAGGTGGCCAAGGTTAGTGGGAAACTAGAAGATTGGGAAAATTTTAAACGACAGCAAAGAATGACTAAGAAAGCAATAAAGAAAGGAAAGATAGATTACGAATGTAAACTTGCGCAAAACATAAAAACAGATAGTAAAAGCTTTTACAGATATATAAAACGGAAAAGAGTGACTAAAGTAAATGTTGGTCCCTTAGAAGTTGAGAAGGGGGATTTAATAATGGGAAATGTGGAAATGGCTGAGACCTTAAACAATTATTTTGCTTCAGTCTTCACAGTGGAAGACACAAAAACCATGCCAAAAATTGCTGGTCACAGGAATGTGGGAAGGGAGGACCTTGAGCCAATCACTATCACTAGCGGGGTAGTGCTGGACAGGCTAATGGGACTCAAGGTAGACAAGACCCCTGGTCCTGATGAAATGCATCCCAGGGTATTAAAAGAGATGGCAGAAGTTATAGCAGATGCATTCGTTATAATCTACCAAAATTCTCTGGACTCTGGGGAGGTACCATCGGATTGGAGAGCAGCTAATGTAACGCCTCTGTTTAAAAAAGGCAGTTAACTATAGGCCGGTTAGTTTAACATCTGTATTGGGGAAAATGCTTGAAGTTATCATTAAGGAAGAAATAGCGGGACATCTAGATAGGAATAGTGCAATCAAGCAGAGGCAACATGGATTCATGAAGGGGAAATCATGTTTAACTAATTTACTGGAATTCTTTGAGGATATAACGAGCATGGCGGATAGAGGTGTTCTGATGGATGTGGTGTATTTAGATTTCCAAAAGGCATTCGATAAGGTGCCACACAAAAGGTTACTGCAGAAGATAAAGGTACGCAGAGTCAGAGGAAATGTATTAGCATGGATAGAGAATTGGCTAGCTAACAGAAAGCAGAGAGTCGGGATAAATGGGTCCTTTTCGGGTTGGAAATCGGTGGTTAGTGGTGTGCCACAGGGATCGGTGCTGGGACCACAACTGTTTACAATATACATAGATGACTTGGAAGAGGGGACAGAGTGTAGTGTAACAAAATTTGCAGATGACACAAAGATTAGTGGGAAAGCGGGTTGTGTAGAGGACACAGAGAGGCTGCAAAGAGATTTAGATAGGTTGAACGAATGGGCTAAGGTTTGGCAGATAGAATACAATGTCGGAAAATGTGAGGTCATCCACCTTGGAAAAATAACAGTAAAAGGGAATATTATTTGAATGGGGAGAAATTACAACATGCTGCGGTGCAGAGGGACCTGGGGGTCCTTGTGCATGAATCCCAAAAAGTTAGTTTGCAGGTGGCAGCAGGTAATCAGGAAGGCGAATGGAATGTTGGCCTTCATTGCGAGAGGGATGGAGTACAAAAGCAGGGAGGTCCTGCTGCAACTGTACAGGGTATTGGTGAGGCCGCACCTGGAGTACTGTGTGCAGTTTTGGTCACCTTACTTAAGGAAGGATATACTAGCTTTGGAGGGGGTACAGAGACGATTCACTAGGCTGATTCCGGAGATGAGAGGGTTACCTTATGATGATAAATTGAATAGACTGGGTCTTTACTCGTTGGAGTTCAGAAGGATGAGGGGTGATCTTATAGAAACATTTAAAATAATGAAAGAGATAGACAAGATCGAGGCAGAGAGGTTGTTTCCACTGGTCGGGGAGACTAGAACTAGGGGGCACAGCCTCAAAATACGGGGGAGCCAATTTAAAACTGAGTTGAGAAGGAATTTCTTCTCCCAGAGGGTTGTGAATCTGTGGAATTCTCTGCCCAAGGAAGCAGTTGAGGCTAGCTCATTGAATGTATTCAAATCACAGATAGATAGATTTTTAACCAATAAGGGAATTAAGGGTTATGGGGAGCGGGCGGGTAAGTGGAGCTGAGTCCACGGCCAGATCAGCCATGATCTTATTGAATGGCGGAGCAGGCTCGAAGGGCTAGATAGACTAATCCTGTTCCTAATTCTTATGTTCTTATGTTCTTATGTTCTTATGTCCTGGCCAATATTTATCCCTCAACCAACATCACTAAAACAAATGATCTAGTCATGATCTTATTGAGGTTTGTGGGAGCTTGCTGTGCACAAATTGGCAACATTACAACAGTGACTACACTTCAAAAGTACTTAATTGGATGTAAAGCGCTTTGTGACGTCCTGAGGTTGTGAAATGCAATAAATAATTATGCGTCTGTCTTCCACATTGTGTTGTATATTTAATTGATCCCTTCACATTGTTCGCTGTGCTGACAGACCCGTAAGCACCAGTACTTTACCCCAGTTAAACTTGCACAACAGGCTCGAGGGGCTGAATGGCTGGCTCTTGTTCCTATGCTGCTATTTACACAATTCAAAACGCTCTCTCTCTCCAGACACAGCCCGGGTTTGGGAAGGTGGAATCTATAATTGTCTCGCTGACCATAGTTTATTTTAAAATCACCATTCAGGTATGAAAACTCCTCACGCCCGCCGTGGCGATTGAGTGGAGACGAAAAATGCTCCAGCAGAAACTACTGCTGAAGATTGCTCAATCTATGTTGTTTAAAATGGGGTGGGAGTGCGGGAGCGATCGTCAGGAGGGTAGAAACAGGCTGCCGACTGGGTGTGGCCCGTGCCAGGGATAAATTTAGTCACTGCAAGTAATTCATGGGATGTGGAACCGAGATCCCAATGTGGCTCTGCTGAGATTCCACACTTTGCAAAGAAAAGTTTTGCTTGTGGCCAGAATGTGATGTACCACGTTGTGTAAATTTGGACGTTCTGTTCCACATCGATTTTTGCAGGGCGAAAGTTGGTTCCCCTCCCCACCACTGCATCCTCTCCGGCCCCCCCTCCCCCTAACCTCCCCTCACACGGTTCGATGAATATTTTCAACGCGCAAGAAAAAAAAATGGAAAACTAGATACAAAAGTAAAAAAATTCTGCTAAAACACAACAATAACTTAAAAAAAAAAATCGGTTCATGGGTGTGGGCGTCGCTGGCAAGGCCGGCATTTATTGCCCATCCCTAATTGCCCCTTGAGAAGGTGGTGGTGAGCCGCCTTCTTGAGCCGCTGCAGTCCGTGTGGTGAAGGTGCTCCCACAGTGCTGTTAGGGAGGGAGTTCCAGGATTGTGACCCAGCGACGATGAAGGAACGGCCGATATATTTCCAAGTCGGGATGGTGTGTGACTGGGAGGGGAACGTGGAGGTGGTGGTGTTCCCATGCGCCTGCTGCCCTTGTCCTTCTAGGTGGTAGAGGTCGCGGGTTTGGGAGGTGCTGCCGAAGAAGCCTTGGCGAGTTGCTGCAGTGCATCTTGTAGATGGTACACACTGCAGCCACGGTGCGCCGGTGGTGGAGGGAGTGAATGTTGAAGGTGGTGGATGGGGAGCTAATCAAGCGGCTGCTTTGTCCTGGATGGTGTCGAGCTTCTCGAGTGTTGTTGGAGCTGCACTCATCCAGGCAAGTGGAGAGTGTTCCATCGCACTCCTGACTTGTGTCTTGTAGATGGTGGGAAGGCTTTGGGGAGTCAGGAGGTGAGACACTTGCCGCAGAATACCCAGCCTCTGACCCGCTCTTGTTGCCGTAGTATTTATGTGGCTGGTCCAGTTAAGTTTCTGGTCAATGGTGACCCCCAGGATGTTGATGGTGAGGGATTCAGCGATGGTTATTACCGTTGAATGTCAAGAGGTGGTGGTTAGACTCTCGCTTGTTGGAGATGGTCATTGCCTGGCACTTGTGTGGTGCGAATGTTACTTGCCACTTATCAGCCCAAGCCTGAATGTTGTCCGGGTCTTGCTGCATACGGGCACGGACTGCTTCGTTATCTGAGGAATTGCGAATGGCATTGAACACTGTATTCCTACTACCAATTACTTTAAATCTATTCCCTTTGGTTATTGACCTCTCTGCTAAGAGAAATAACTCCTTCCTGTCCACATGGAGTGCTGTAACAATCCAATATTCCCCTTCATTCACTGCCAACCTTTCCCACTGAAGTACTGGCGGAAACACGGAACATTAACCTTACCTCTACTCTCGGGACTGTGGGATCTTCACCTTGCTCTGGGAAGGAATGTTACTTTGATGACTTATTCAAGATGCACCTATAAAGTCACAGAATGATACAGTGCAGAAGGAGGCCATTCAGCCCATCGTGCCTGTGCCAGCTTCGAGAGAGGAGAATCACAGAGAAGCGGGATGGAGAGACCCAGGGGCAGCAGGAGGGACTAACTGAATGACAAGAGGCACCAACTGTTGCACAGCAAGAGGCAATGGTTAAAAAATAAAGACTTGCATTTATATAGCGCCTTTCACGACCACCGGACGTCTCAAAGTGCTTTACAGCCAATGAAGTACTTTTGGAGTGTAGTCACTGTTGTAATGTGGGAAACCCGGCAACCAACTGAGGCACAACAAGCTCTCACACACCGCAATGTGATAATGACCAGATAATGTGTTTTTGTTAAATGGCAGGAAGGAAGGAGGTTGAACAGAGAGAGAGAAAATGAACAACAGAACGAGAAAACGGCCAATAGAGAAAATGACTGCAAGTCGGCAACCAAGTGCTTGAAATGCAGGGAGACAGAACGGATGATAGAGGGGCTAGGCATACTAAGCTAGGTCTGGGTTCACTCTCATGGGCATATCGGAAAGTGATCATAGAAATACTCCAAAAACAACATGTTTTTACAAGAATTCATCCTTACAATCTGAGAGAAACATCTCGAAATGATTCATGGTTGTCTGTATGTGGATTGGGCTAAGTGTAAACCTTCCTACCTGCATGGCCCAGCTTAAATCAAACAAAGTTTGCCACATAAAGCTGTTGAAGCTGGGCGTCAATTGAAAATGTCAAATGTGAGATTGATAGATTTTTCTGTTCAGCTCGGGTCTTATGGGTCACGGAACCAAGGTGGGTTGATGGAGTTTAGATACAGATCAGCCATGATCTAATTGAATGGTGAATCAGGCTCGAGGGGCTGAATCTTAGGGTTCTATTTTCCTCTCGGTCTGCATTTACCTGACTAAGGTGTCGTAGAATGCTTCTTAGGAATAATAGGCCTCTTGTGCATCAAGGCTGTAATGTACATTCCTGCATTCTGTACCACAGCCACAGGCACCATTGTTAACCCTGTGAGGACTGAGGTCAGTGATAAAGAACCCAAATAGAACAGATTTTACAATTGGCATTTCAGGTGCAGAATGTTGGCCCAGGATTTGGGTGCAAATGTCACCCTGCACGATCTTCCCACCCTTGTTTACAAACATTTTGCGGATAACTTTGGAATTAAGAATGACTAAAGGTTGCTCATTTGCAATTTACAATCCTGAATAGCCTCACAACCAGAGAGTTGAGCACAGTAATCCAGGCTGGCACTCCAGCACCGTTACTGAGGGAGCGCCGCACTGTCGGAGGGGCAGTGCTGAGGGAGCGGCGCACTGTCGGAGGGGCAGTACTGAGGTAGCGCCGCACTGTCGGAGGGGCAGTACTGAGGGAGAGCTGCACTGTCAGAGGGGCAGTACTGAGGGAGCGCCGCACTGTCGGAGGGGCAGTACTGAGGTAGCGCCGCACTGTCGGAGGGGCAGTACTGAGGGAGAGCTGCACTGTCAGAGGGGCAGTACTGAGGGAGCGCCGCACTGTCGGAGGGGCAGTGCTGAGGGGGTGCCGCACTGTTGGAGGGGCAGTACTGAGGGAGAGCTGCACTGTCAGAGGGGCAGTACTGAGGGAATGCTGCACTGTCAGAGGGGCAGTACTGAGGGAGAGCTGCACTGTCAGAGGGGCAGTACTGAGGGAGTGCTGCACTGTCGGAGGGGCAGTACTGAGGGAGCGCCGCACTGTCGGAGGGGCAGTACCGAGGGAGTGCTGCACTGTCGGAGGGGCAGTGCTGCGGGAGTGCTGCACTGTCGGAGGGGCAGTGCTGAGGGAGTGCTGCACTGTCGGAGGGGCAGTACTGAGGGAGTGCTGCACTGTCGGAGGGGCAGTGCTGAGGGAGTGCTGCACTGTCGGAGGGGCAGTACTGAGGGAGTGCTGCACTGTCGGAGGGGCAGTGCTGAGGGAGCGCCGCACTGTCAGAAGTGTCGTCTTTTGGACGAGACATTAAACCGAGGCCCTGTCTGCCCTCTCAGATGGATGTAAAAGCTTCCATGGGCACTATTTTGAAGAGGAGCAGGGTAGTTCTCCCTGGCATCCTGGGGCCAATATTTATCCTTCAATCACCATCAGTAAAAACAGATTATCTGGGTCATTATCACATTGCTGTTTGTGGGAGCTTGCTGTGTGCAAGTTGGCTGCCGCGTTTCCCACATTACAACCGTGGCTACACTCCAAAAGTACTTCATTGGCTGTAAAGCGCTTTGGGACATCTGGTGGTTGTGAAAGGCGCTATAGAAATGCAAGTTTCTAAAATTGCTCAAACGCCTAACCAGTGTGTGAAAAGGAAACCCGTGGTGTGAGTCAAAACGCGGCTTGTCCTGTGGAACCGAATGAATCAGCCTCTGTCAGCAAAGAACAACACGCACATTATACCTCAATCTACAGCCCTTTAAATACTATAAATAATGCTGGACAGATGTTAGTGCATTACAGATAATAATCCTGTTGCATGGCTCAGATGTCGAAGATAAATTGGTTGCTCTCCCGTCTAATGGCCTGTGATGTCATCTGACCCGCTCGATTGGATTGCTGTGTAGTAACTCAAAGGGTCCAGGACCTTCTCTACAGGACATGAAGGCCCAGAATATTTTTTAAATGATGAGAAACTTTTAAATGTTGATGTTCAGAGAGATTTGGGTGTCCCTTGTGCAAGAAACACAGAAAGCTGGCATAGAGGTACAACGAGTAATTAAAAGAAAGACTTGGATTTATATAGCGCCTTTCATGACCACCGGGCATCTCAAAGCCTTTTATAGCCAATGAAGTACTTTTGGAGTGCAGTCACTGTTGTAATGTGGGAAACGCAGCAGCCAACTTGCGCACAGCAAGCTCCCACACACAGCAATGTGATAATGACCCAGATAATCTGTTTCAGTTATGTTGATTTGAGGGATAAATATTGGCCGGGACATCGGGGAGAACTCCCCTGCTCTTCTTTAAAAATGGGATCTTTTCTGTCCACCCGAGAGGGCAGACGGGGCCTCGGTTTAATGTCTCATCCGAAAGAAGGCACCTTCAACAGTGCAGCACTCCCTCAGCACTGCCCTTCCGACAGTGCAGCACTCCCTCAGCACTGCCCTGGAGTGTCAGCCTAAGTTCAAGTTCCTGGAGTGGGACTTCAGCCCACAACCTTCTGACTCAGAAGCGACTGTGCTGCCTACTGAGCGAATGGCATGTCGGCCTTTATTGCAAGCGGGTTGGAGTATAAGAGTAAGGAAGTCTTGCTACAATATGTATGGGGCCTTGGTGAGACCACATGTGGAGTACTGCGCACAGTTTTGGTCTCCGAATCTAAGGAAGGATATACTTGCCTTGGAGGCGGTACAACTGAGGTTCACTAGATTGATTCCTGGGATGAGAGGACTGTCCTATGATGAGAGATTGTGCAGAATGGGCCTATACTCTCTGGAGATTAGAAGAATGAGAGGTGATCTCATTGAAACATACAGGATTCTGAAGGGGATTGACAGGATAGATGCAGGGAGGATGTTTCCCCCGGGGCTGGAGAGTCTAGAACCAGGGGGTCACAGTCTCAGGATAAGGGGTCGGCCATTTAGGACTGAGAAGAGGAGGAATTTCTTCACTCAGAGGGTGGTGAATCTTTGGAATTCTCTACCCCAGAGGGCTGTGGAGGCTGAGTCGTTGAGTATATTCAAGAATGAGATCGATAGATTTTTGGAGTCTACAAGAATCAAGTGATATGGGGATCGGGCGGGAAAGTGGAGTTGAGGTCGATGATCAGCCAGGATCTTATTGAATGGCGGAGCAGGCTCGAGGGGCCGAATGGCCGACTCCTGCTCCTATTTCTTATGTTGTTATGCGCCCCGTTAGTTAGGCTTGTTTGAGCACATGCCAGGTGAGCACAGCGCCGCGAGGGATCTCGGTGAACGATGGGATCGACAGTCTGTCTCTATAACCAGTGAGATTTAAGGATTGAGGAAGAAACAGAGGAACGATGGAGAAGGAAATGGGGAGAATTAGAGATCAAGTACAGAAAGAGAAATAAAGAGAGGGAAATAAAGATTAGGAAAGAGAAAAGTGAGACAGAAAGGAAAAGTAAGAATTTAAAATTAAACTTTAAAAATTTGACATTTTTAAAATCTAAAACAATTCATAACCTGATGGAGTGAGACGCCACACTTTTAATTGTTCACTTTCTGGGCAAGAGAGATTGATTGGCGGTTAATTATCATGTCATTAAAAAGGTCCTTACGCTGTTAATTACCAGCCCTATCTTTTGGCGACGAGTTTAATGGGTAATTGATGTGTAAACTTTATGAATCGCGCGAGGAGATTGAGGGCGAGATGCCCGAGGTTAACGGCGGAGCGGCGCAAATCATCCGGCAGCTCACGGGGAATCGCTCCCTCGCCGCACACTGCTGCCGATTTGCACATTCATCATGGTGAGTGCCGGTCACACATTGATATTCTTTCAACAAAATGGACCAAGAGAATGTGTCTGAAGATTTTCTCTGAGCCCCTGTTGACTGAGTAGGTAAAGAAAGAAAGATTTGCATTTATATAGCACCTTTCACAACCTCAGGGCGTCCCAAAGTGCTTTACAGCCAATGAAGTCCTTTTTGGAGTGTGGTCACAATTGTAATGTGGGAAACACGGCATCCAATTTGCGCACAGCAAGCTCCCACAGACAGCAACGTGGTAATGACCAGATAATCTGTTTTAATTATGTTGATTGAGGAATAAATATTGGGCAGGACACTGGGAATAACTCCCCTGCTCTTCTTCGAAATAGAGGCCATGGGTTATTTTACATCCACCTGAGAGAGCAGATGGGACCTCGATTTAACGTGTCATCCGAAACACGGTACATCCCACAGTGCAGCATTCCCTCGGTACTGCCCCTCCGACAGTGCAACAGAGGCTACCTCAGTACTGCCCCTCCGATAGTGCGGCGCTCCCTCAGTACTGCCCCTCCGATAGTGCGGTGCTCCCTCAGTACTGGCCCCCCGACAGTGCGGCACTCCCTCAGGCCCCTCCAACAGTGTGGCACTCCCTCAGTACTGCCCCCCCGACAGTGCGGCACTCCCTCAGTACTGCCCCTCCGACAAAGCAGTGCTCCCTCAGCACTGCCCCTCCGACAGTGCGGTACTCAGTACTGCCCTGGGAGTGTCGGCCTGGATTGACCTGGAGCAAGGACGAGGATTTTGAAATTAATGTGTTTGGTATGGAGACCCAGGAGGGGTCAGAGGGCAGGGGTGATGGATGAGCGGAAGGGAGCTAATGGAATCACGCTTGGCTGGAGTGGGATGGTGGGATGGGTCAGTAGCCTGCTTTGTCCTGGTTCAAGCATTTGGGCACGTGGGTGAGTTGCTGGGGTATAGTCGGCAGTCAGGGAACTGTAGCCCAAGAGGGAAAATAAAGAATCCTTCTTGTGTAAAAAGAATTGCTGGAAATATGCGCTGAAATGGTTTATGTTTTTAACGTGCTGGGCTGGTGGAGAAACCATTGTTCATTGTAAGTAGGAAAGGAAAGATTATAATGCGAACTTAACTTTGTAATGTGCTGTGCAGGCGATCAGATAGAGTGGGTGCGCTCAAATATTGCAGCACAGAGTAATGGAATGAAGGAATAATTATGTTTTTTTTAAAGTGAAATATTCTAATAAAACAAAACGATTTATGAAAATGACTTCATGTTTCCATAATGCAGCACGAAATCAACATGCCAATGGTTTAATGAGATGATCTGACTAATCTGTTTATGACTTGAGCTGCCAGTGATTTCCCCCAAGCCTAGTGCCGTAGAGTGAGGTTCTGACGGAGTAACACCCTCACCTGAGTCAGAAGGTCGTGGGTTCAAGTCCCACTCCAGGGACTTGAGCACAAAGATCTAGGGAGCATTGTACTGTTAGAGATTACACTCCAAAAGTACTTCATTGGCTGTAAAGCACTTTGAGACGTCCGATGGTCATGAAAGGCGCTATATAAATGCAAGTCTTTTCTTTTAATTTCCATCACGTTTAAAAATCCAAGTTGGAGAAATCACCTCTCGATTTTGCTATTGTGTTGACGATAGAATTAAAAGTACTTGCTAAGTCCTTCAGTATCTCTCAAAACGCCACCTCCAGCTTTAAGCACACAGGCCGAACTTAATCCTGAAAGTCGAATGTGGATCATGGAATCATATTATGGGCTGATTTTCCACGGCATCTCCATCCGATTTCTCGGCAGTATTGCTCGGTTTGGCCAAAATTTCCAGAGAGAGTTCCACCGGCGGTTTTGAAATACCGCTGGGGAGTGGACTGCCGGTGGGCACCGTTCCTAGACCGCCGACGGGCACTGACCATAGACCGCCGACGGGCACTGTTCCTAGACCGCCGACGGGCACTGACCATAGACCGCCGAAGGGCACCGTTCATAGGTTGCAGACGGGCACAGTCTATAGACGGCCGGTGTGCACCGTTCATAGACCGGCGACGGGCACTTTTCATAGACCTCCAACGGGCACCGTTCATAGACCGCCGATGAGCATTGTCTATAGACCGGCGACGGGCACTGACCATAGACCACCGGCGTGCATCGTCCATAGACCGCCGATGGGCACCGTCCATAGACCGCCGATGAGCATTGTCTATAGACCGGCGACGGGCACTGACCATAGACCACCGGCGTGCATCGTCCATAGACCGCCGATGGGCACCGTCCATAGACCGCCGATGAGCATTGTCTATAGACCGGCGACGGGCACTGACCATAGACCTCCAACGGGCACCGTTCATAGACCGCCGATGAGCATTGTCTATAGACCGGCGACGGGCACTGACCATAGACCGCCGATGGGCACCGTTCCTAGACCGCCGATGAGCATTGTCTATAGACCGGCGACGGGCACTGACCATAGACCTCCAACGGGCACCGTTCATAGACCGCCGATGAGCATTGTCTATAGACCGGCGACGGGCACTGACCATAGACCACCGGCGTGCATCGTCCATAGACCGCCGATGGGCACCATCCATAGACCGCCACCGCCCGAGTTTTGACTCAGTGGCGACCCGTAAGTAAGTAGAAAAAACCCCGCCCACAAGAAGCTGGGCGATGGGTGAGTAGCCCTGCCAAAAAAGGTACGTTAATGGGTTTTTAATAATTATATTAAAATTCTTTTACAGCGATTAAGTTATAAAGCGTCCTGAGAATGTTTTCTGATTTTTTTTATTTTAGGTTTTTTGGAAAAAATATTTTGTGTGTTTCCCCCCTCCGAGGCCCAACCCGCAGCCTCGGTCAAATTTTGAGTAATTACAACCTATTCTGTTTAAGAACCGCCCAATTGGCGCAAGATCGCGTTTCCCGTCGGGAATCGCGGTGCAATGTCCAATTTTTTTCGCCGGCCGGAATTTTTTCCTTTTTTTGCGGAAGTTTCTGCCGGTGGTAATTTTAAAATCCTAGCGGTATTTTGGGCAGAAATCTAGCATTTGTGGATTTTGCGGAAATTCTAGCCCATGGAAATTTAGAAATTGAAGGAGGCCATTCGGCCCATGGTGTCCGTGCCGGCCGACAAAGAGCTACCCAGCCTAATCCCACTTTCCAGCTCTTGGTCCGTAGCCGTGTAGGTTACAGCATTTCAAGTACTTTTTAAATATGATGAGGGCTTCTGCCTCACCAGACCTTTACCACCCTCTGGGTGAAAAAGGTTCTCCTCAACTCACCTCTAATTTAAAAAAAATTTGTTCATGGGATGCGGGCATCGCTGGCAAGGCCGGCATTTATTGCCCATCCCTAATTGCCCCTTGAGAAGGTGGTGGTGAGCCGCCTTCTTGAGCCGCTGCAGTCCGTGTGGTGAAGGTGCTCCCACAGTGCTGTTAGGGAGGGAGTTCCAGGATTGTGACCCAGCGACGATGAAGGAACGGCCGATATATTTCCAAGTCGGGATGGTGTGTGACTGGGAGGGGAACGTGGAGGGGGTGGTGTTCCCATGTGCCTGCTGCCCTTGTCCTTCTAGGCGGTAGAGGTCGCGGGTTTGGGAGGTGCTGCCGAAGAAGCCTTGGCGAGTTGCTGCAGTGCATCTTGTAGATGGTACACACTGCAGCCACGGTGCGCCGGTGGTGGAGGGAGTGAATGTTGAAGGTGGTGGATGGGGAGCCAATCAAGCGGCTGCTTTGTCCTGGATGGTGTCGAGCTTCTTGAGTGTTGTTGGAGCTGCACTCATCCAAGCAAGTGGAGAGTGTTCCATCGCACTCCTGACTTGTGCCTTGTAGATGGTGGAAAGGCTTTGGGGAGTCAGGAGGTGAGACACTTGCCGCAGAATACCCAGCCTCTGACCCGCTCTTGTTGCCGTAGTATTTATGTGGCTGGTCCAGTTAAGTTTCTGGTCAATGGTGACCCCCAGGATGTTGATGGTGAGGGATTCAGCGATGGTAATACCGTTGAATGTCAAGAGGTGGTGGTTAGACTCTCGCTTGTTGGAGATGGTCATTGCCTGGCACTTGTGTGGTGCGAATGTTACTTGCCACTTATCAGCCCAAGCCTGAATGTTGTCCAGGTCTTGCTGCATTTGGGCACGGACTGCTTCATTATCTGAGGAATTGCGAATGGCATTGAACACTGTATTCCTACTACCAATTACTTTAAATCTATTCCCTTTGGTTATTGACCTCTCTGCTAAGAGAAATAACTCCTTCCTGTCCACATGGAGTGCTGTAACAATCCAATATTCCCCTTCATTCACTGCCAACCTTTCCCACTGAAGTACTGGCGGAAACACGGAACATTAACCTTACCTCTACTCTCGGGACTGTGGGATCTTCACCTTGCTCTGGGAAGGAATTTTTACTTTGATGACTTATTCAAGATGCACCTATAAAGTCACAGAATGATACAGCGCAGAAGGAGGCCATTCAGCCCATCGTGCCTGTGCCAGCTTCGAGAGAGGAGAATCACAGAGAAACGGGATGGAGAGACCCGGGGGCAGCAGGAGGGACTAACTGAATGACAAGAGGCACCAACTGTTGCACAGCAAGAGGCAATGGTTAAAAAATGAAGACTTGCATTTATATAGCGCCTTTCACGACCACCGGACGTCTCAAAGTGCTTTACAGCCAATGAAGTACTTTTGGAGTGTAGTCACTGTTGTAATGTGGGAAACCCGACAACCAACCGAGGCACACAAGCTCCCACACACCGCAATGTGATAATGACCAGATAATGTGTTTTTGTTAAATGGCAGGAAGGAAGGAGGTTGAACAGAGAGAGAGAAAATGAACAACAGAACGAGAAAACGGCCAATAGAGAAAATGACTGCAAGTCGGTGACCAAGTGCTTGAAATGCAGGGAGACAGAACGGATGATAGAGGGGCTAGGCATACTAAGTTAGGTCTGGGTTCACTCTCATGGGCATATCGGAAAGTGATCATAGAAATACTCCAAAAACAACATGTTTTTACAAGAATTTACAATCTGAGAGAAACATCTCGAAATGATTCATGGTTGTCTGTATGTGGATTGGGCTAAGTGTAAACCTTCCTACCTGCATGGCCCAGCTTAAATCCAAGTGTAAGATAATGTACAGAAAACATGTCTACAGATTCTTAGCCAAAGACACAGTAGTGCGGATGCTGGAAGTCTGAAATATAAAACAGAAAATACCGGAAGCACTCAGCGGGTCAGGCAGCGTCTGTGGAGAGAGAAACAGAGTTAACGTTTCAGGGCAGTGACCTTTCATAGAATCAGAGAACGATACAGAACAGACCGAGACCCTTCAGCCCATCGTGCCTGTGCTGGCTCTTTGCTAAATCTATCCAATTAGTCCCGCTCCCCCCGCTCTTTATCCACAGCATCGTAAATGCTGTCCCTTCATTATTTATCCATTTTGGTAGGAAGACTGAAGAGAGGCAATATAAACTAGAGGGTACAGTACTAAAGGGGGTGCATGAACAGAGAGATCTGGGGGTATATGTGCACTAATCGTTGAAGGTGGCAGGGCAGTTTTAGAAAGCGGTTAAAAAAGCTTGCGGGACTCTGGGCTTCATAAATAGAGGCAAGGAAGTGATAATGAACCTTTAGAAAACACTGCTAAGGCCTCAACTGGAGTATTGTGTCCAATTCATGAACACAACAATCCAGGGAGCGCCGCACTGTCGGAGGGGCAGTACTGAGGGAGCGCCGCACTGTCGGAGGGGCGGTGCTGAGGGAGCGCCACACTGTCCGAGGGGCGGTGCTGAGGGAGCACCGCACTGTCAGAGGGGCAGTGCTGAGGGAGCACCGCACTGTCGGAGGGGCAGTGCTGAGGGAGCACCGCACTGTCGGAGGGGCAGTGCTGAGGGAGCGCCGCACTGTCGGAGGGGCAGTGCTGAGGGAGCGCCGCACTGTCGGAGGGGCAGTGCTGAGGGAGCGCCGCACTGTCGGAGGGGCGGTGCTGAGGGAGCGCCGCACTGTCGGAGGGGCAGTACTGAGGGAGCACCGCACTGTCGGAGGGGCGGTACTGAGGGAGCGCCGCACTGTCGGAGGGGCAGTGCTGAGGGAGCGCCGCACTGTCGGAGGGGCAGTGCTGAGGGAGCGCCGCACTGTCGGAGGGGCGGTGCTGAGGGAGCACCGCACTGTCGGAGGGGTAGTACTGAGGGAGCACCGCACTGTCGGAGGGGCAGTACTGAGGGAGCGCCGCACTGTCAGAGGGACAGTACTGAGGGAGCGCCGCACTGTTGGAGGGGCAGTACTGAGGGAGCGCCGCACTGTCAGAGGGACAGTACTGAGGGAGCACTGCACTGTCAGAAGGGCAGTACTGAAGGAATGCTGCACTGTCGGAGGGGTAGTACTGAGGGAGCTCGTTTTTGGATGAGATGTTAAACCGAGGCCCTGTCTGCCCTCTCAGGTGGATATAAAAGATCCCACGGCACTACTTTGAAGAAGAGCAGGGGTCAATGGCCAATGTATATCCCTGAATCAACATCACTTAAAAAGCAGATTATCTGGTCAATATCACATTGCTGTTTGTGGGAGTTTGCTGTGCGCAAATTGGCTGCTACATTTCCACATTACAACAGTGACCACACTGCAAACAACATATGCAGTGCCTTGGAGAAAGCCCCCTGTTGTGTCCGCCCGTGGAACCACAAATTTATCGATGAAATGATCCACAGCTAATTGGTGAGAAATTCTACTCCGGGGAAATCGTGCTCCGTTGGCCAAGAGCTGGAAGATGGGATTGGGCTGGGTTAGCTCTTGGTCGGCCGGCGTGGACACCATGGGCCGAAATGACCTCCTTCCGTGCTGTAACCTTCTACGATTGTATGGGGCTGACTTTCACCACCCCACCGCCCGCTGCGGCCGATATTCCTCCGGAAGACCCGCCCAGTGCCGCTTTCGGGGCGGCCTGGAGCGGGCGGGAGGGGGGAGAGCCGCCAGGAACCGCCAGCTGACATCAATGGGGGGGGGGGGGGCCGAGCTCCCGGCCGCCGAGCTCCCAG